>NC_139157.1:80387803-81117821 GCF_964270905.1 Leucopleurus acutus
TATCTATCTACCTATCTATCCATCCATCCATCCAACTCTTGTAAAACTGAATTTCTACTCAACACTTTTTTTGGTTCCCAGGATTCTTGTTCCATTGTAAGTTAAGTTCCCTAAATAGTCGATATCTCCACAGACCATTAGCCAGGAACCAATTCATCTCCTCTTCACACACAACCCTTGATGTGACTAATACCGACTCAGTTTTCTGACCTCATCTCAGAGGTAATATCTTCTGGAAGCCCCCTTTTTGCTGCTCTCTATTTTATTCCTTGAAATTAACACGTAGTGGTGTACATATTCATTAACTGCATGGATCACTGAAGTGTACAGACTCGCTCTCACCCAAGCCTATTGTAACAGCCTAGCTGGTGTCTTGCATCTTACACCTGGGTCCTTCAATTTACCTTCCAAAGTGTTGTTAAAGTGATCTATAATTCTGGAACTCAGAACTAATCATCTACTTCTCACGTTTAAAGCCTGTCCGTGGCTCATGGATGAATAAGGTAGAAGTTGAAATTCTACACCATGGCGCACGAGGTCATTTTATAACAATCTCTAAGGATTTCTCCCGTTTTGTTTTCATCCCTCTCTCGCAACTCCTGATAGGAATCCTATTTTCCCTCCCAAAATGGGTATGGTTTCCCCAAACTCAAGAGGATATGTCAAGGCTCAGTGTTCTCTAATACTGTTCCCTTCTCACAGAACACACTGCTCTTCACACGTACTTTCATACACCTGGATTAGCTCAAGTGCCACCTGTTTATGACCTATTTCCTAATCTCATTGCAGCCACCTCTTTTCCCTGTGTTCTCACTGTACGTTGTGCACACCTCTAACGGCAGCAGTGACACTCGAAGGCACGCATTCACTTACAACTATATCACCCTGCATGCTCTCAATACTGGTTGGGTGAGTGGATACACGTTAATTGGATTTTTTGGTGTTTTTTTTTACAGCTACGTAAAAAATCTGTCAGTATCTTGTACCTAAAAGTATTTAAAAAATTTGTGGCAATGAATGAATTGCAAACAAATGATCAGTAATCCCTTAATTTCTATATTAACTCAGCAAATATCTTAGGTTGTAATTACAAGTAGACTCTTAGATTATCCATTCGTAGAGATATTTAAGAAGTTGGCGTCATTCAGATAAATAACAGACGCTCAAAATATTTGCATATTTCAGGTAATACATTCATTGGTAACATTTCAATGGTTTCAGAAACTAAGTACTGATGTCTTCATATGTATATAGGAATGCACTGGATTTAATCCTCTTCAGTAATCGGAATGATCACTAAGAGAAATGCATGAGATTTTCCTTAAGCCCTAAGACTTAAGGGCTGCCTTCAAATTACCCATCTCATTTTTTGAACGAGGCTATTCCCGTATAGGAAATTTCTTTACACGAATGTCTTTAAGCATCACAGCTGTGTTTAAGCACATGTCAAATGATAGAGAAGGCGCCCCAGAACATCTCAGTGAAACAGAAGATGCCGCACATCACAACACCAAGCCTACCTTTCTGCATCAGAGGCAGTGCCTTTCCTAGTCTGTTTTTGGGTGCTAGATCTTTCAGACTTTCTGGAGTGCCTGTGGAATGAAATGTTAAAGAAATACAAAATATATGATGAATCAAGCTACGGTCATCTCATACAATGATAAAAGCAATAGACATGAAAAATGGCAACTATTGTACCTAAATGGTTTTGTCAGCCCGTACTTTTTAAAATAAAATGAAAATAAAAACCAGAACTGGTACTGTGTGGAAGACACAAGTTTCCCAACAGGAGACACAGAAGCTGACACCCCATCACTGTACATGCGTTAAGTCTACAGTCTTGAGGTCATGGGGGTTCCTGCTGGCAACTGTGCCTTCCTGAGGAAGAAACAAACTCAACGGTGAAACGCAGTGATGATAAACGTGATGACAGTTGTGGTTTAGGTGCTGAAAGACCACACACGGGGGAAGTGCCCTCCACTCTGACAGGTTGAAACGTGGGGCTACAAAGATGTTCTCCTTTGCTTTTTTTCTCCCCCAAAATTATGAAGAAAAGAGAAGAAAAATGCTCTAGGGAAACGTGTTTGACATAAATAAAAGTATTTAAAAATCAACTATTCAAATTACTTTAAAAATTGTCATAAAGATACTTTTGCAATCATGTAGCATTTTAAAAACCTAATCATACATCACAAGTCAAAGAACGAATAAAGTTCCTGATTTACTCTATGTTCTAAAAGTAGGTATGTACATCGAACATTTGAAACCCAAAATGCATTTTCCTATAGAAATAATGCTTATACATAGAGTTTATTTCCCCAAGGCAGCTTACATATGTCCATTCAACCTAAAATGTGTCTGGACTACAATATATTTGAAAGAAAAAAAAATATTGTGGTCAAGAAACTCACTTCTTTAAAACAAAACAGAGAAACCATAAAAAACATTCTAGTTTATCTTGATAATTGATTGTCTACAATTTATCCTTATTTTTATTTCCTGCTATCCCTTCCTTCCAACAATGTTAAGGAGAAAACTGTCTTTTTGGAGATATTATTAACATGTAACATCGTACTAGTTTCAGGTGTGTGACATAATTATTCAATATTTGTGAATATGACAAAATGACCACCGCCATAAGCCTAGTCAACGCCCACCACCACTAGCTAGAAATTTTCTTTTCTTGTGATGAGAAACTTTAAGATCTAGTCTCTTGTCTCTACTCCTTTTACTTATTAAGGCCAGATGCTCTGATATCCAGCATAGGTCCAGGCACAGGGATGCACATCAAAGTGTCAGGTCCGCGTCATAGGGCGCGTGCGCTTCTGGGGATGCTCGTCCCGCCCCTCCTCTCTCCCTGCTGCCACTTGCTCGGCTCACGTGAGTTTGCCCTCAGACTCAGAATCTGGGTTTAGAATTCGGGTTCCAGCTGTGTATCCTTGAGACTTTCATGACTCTGACATCTCGCTTCTAAGGTGGCAAAAGGGATGTGACAGAGGAGGGGCATCTCTCCTTACCACGTCCCTTGACTAGTTGGAAATCAGTCCACTCCCCAGGAAAACTCTGGGCCAGGACTGAGGGAGGCACCGCCTTATTTATTGTCACGATGATCCTTCGGGAAGGGGTCCACCTCACAGATGAGGAGACAGGCTCGGGACAGGCCACATGGCCGGTGGCAGAGCCGCGGCTAGAAGCTAAGTCCGGCTCCTGAACTGCTTCTTTCACACACTGTCCAGCAAAGAGGGTGCAGGGGTTGACTCCGACGCCTGCCCGCTGGGTGCACCCTTGTTCACAGAGGGAAGAGACCACAACGCCAGGCACAGGCTGGGGCATGGAGGTGCTCCTCCGACACTAGGGGGTAGCTTTTAGCTACCTTGTTGATCGTGTGGTCGGGAGAGGGGACCGCAGGGTGCAGGGGAGCAGCGGGGTCCTGAGCACTTGCCTGCACTCAACGCGGAGCTCGTGGGGAAGAGAAGCTGCTCCTGAAGCAAAGGGAAGCGAGCAGGTGCAGAGCAGGTGCTCGCGGCGGGGTGATGGCAGAGGCAGAGGAAGAAGGTCTGCAGACCCTGGGGCCTGAGCTCGAAATTCAACGCCCTATATCATCTGGGGAAATGCATGCTTGGCCCCAGGAGTGCCCAGGGACCGGGAGAGCCAGAGTCCCTCGTCCCCTCTCAGAAGAGTGAGAGTCAAGTGAGAACCCAGAGTTTAAGGTCAACTCATGAAGCTCACGGTCACGAAGGGTTTTCACCCACTCACTCACTCGCTGACAAATATCTGTTTCATGTGTATATGTGTCAGGCACTGCTCTAGCTGCTTGGAATATGTCTGTGAACAAAGCAGACAAAATTTCTGCCTTCAAGCAATTCGTGTTCTAGTGGTAGAAGACAAACCAGAAACAGAAACAAAAAACCCTCAAACAAGTAAATTGTATAACATGTCAGAAGGGGATCAGTGCTAACAACAGCAACGATGAACAGTCAACCAGGGCAAGGGGGTTCAGAGATGTGGGGATGGATGGGTGCCTGGGGACAGGTGTGGATTGCAGTTTGAAGGGAGATGCTCTGGAATGTCCAGGCGACAGTAAGTGGACCAGGAAGGAAAGTGTTGAGAGAGAAGGGTTCGTGGGTGGAGGGCTGGCACGAGAAGCACCTGCAGGCCTTTGTACCAACTTTCTACCTTCCTGTAGCAGAAAGGTGACAAGAATCTTTTAGAACTTCTCTGCTTTTCTCCTATCCCTAGTAATTTCTATGAGTCTGTCTAGACCCAACCGAGATCTTATTTCTTCTATAAAACTTTCGTCTCTTCCGCTTCTCATCCCTAAACTTAATGGGTTTGGATGCAAGGCTGATGATCACAGTACCTGGTGATGGTGATCATGACAACCATGACGATACTAACAGTGTCTAATATTTACTAAGAACGTGCTGCATTTTCTCACCTAAGCTCACCAATCCAACAAGGAGGTACTAAGCTTTCAGCCTTTATGAGAATAAAGAGATTGACGCTTAGAGGGGTTAAGTCATTTGCTCTCACTCACATGGTTCTTACATGTCAAACTCAGAGTCTAGAATCTCAATGTCCATGAATGCGTTGCATCTGTGGCATAAATGACACTGGATCATAGTAGCTAAAAGCACGGACTCTAGAGCCAAACTGGGTTTGATCTCTACTCTGTTTCTGACCAGCTGGATGATTTGAGTCAAGTTACTTAGCCTCTCTGGGCCTCAGTGTTTTCCACCTGCAAAATGGCAATAATAACACTATCACCTTACAGATTTGCTAACTCTAAATATTTCAGTATTACTCAGTATTTGTATTGTAGTATTTGTAGTTTTTTGCAGTATTACATAGAACAAGGATTTGTAGTGCTTTTAGCATTACTTAAAATAGGAAGAGATCAATGCTATAAAAGTAGTATTTAAAATGATAATAATATATATTTGTTTCTTGAAGATAAAGACTCTTATTCATGTGTAAGAGTATCAAACTCCATGTCCCATAACTGGATGACAAATATTCATGCAGAGGTTCATGCATCTAACTTTTGTCCTTGTTTTAGTGTTTAACCCATGGATGCCCTTTTTTTTCCTCTTCAAATGCCACAGAAACGTACTTTACTGAAGATTCTTCTAAAGTTTTCTACAAAGGGCACGTCTTTATAATTCTTCTAACCACTTAAAAGAATCCTCAAGTTGAGTTAAAACGACATTCACTTGATTGTAATAATTCAGTGTAAAGCAAGAATAGACAAGAAAATAGAAAATCCTACTGTCTTTTCTACCCCAAATCCTAAGTTATAGCTATGAATATATTGTATGTTTAAACACAGCTCTTTCTTGGAATAGGGTCTTATGATACGTAAACAGGAGAGGTTAAACCCATCAATTTACATTCTTGTACTATTTCCCTGAAACTATTGATCATGTGATCATAAAATGGATCACAGTGAAAGGAACTACCTTCTGCCTTACACTACTCTTTCCTAAGTTCCTCATGGGCAGGAACTGGGTTTGGGTTATTACTGTAACATCAACACCCAGGACATAGTAGCTTCTCAATAAATATATGTTGGCTAGGTGGTTAAAAAGGTAATATTTTGAGTATTCTACTGGAATTTGAGAATCTAAAAGGTCACGACAAGTAAAAACCTAATCAGGGTTATACAGTTCAGCTTACATCAAATCAAATAAATTTAGACATAAAACTTGGCATTGTTTTCTGGTCTTTGGTAAAACCTAAGATACCATAAATAAGAAATGCCCTCTGGTTACTGCCTTATGCATAATGAGGTGTCCGTCATCATTACTGGTCCAACACATGTTCATCATGATGCAACCAGGCAGCATGGACTCAGTTTTAGAGTCTTGAGGGCCATCAGCATTCAGCTAGTCCATCTACAACCACCTAAATCTACAGATGAGGAAAATAAGTCCCAGGAAGGTTAAGTGACTTGTCCAAGGGAATATGGGTCTGAGTCAGCTGGTGAGGCACCGTCGTGGCCCATGGCCCTAGGTTCCCGCCCCCTCTGCCATCGAGTGAGTTTGAATGACGATGTTCGCTGGAGGGATCCTTAGACAAAAGCAAACAAAACAGTGACAGTGTCTCCATCATGTCTTAGTTATTTGGGGTTTTAACGTGTTCTGTTGAATCAAAATTTTTTATCATTATTTTATTACATGTAAAGAATGTTTCTTTGGTGTAGATGTGCAAGAATCAGAGATCCTGTGGTTTTTTTTTTTTTTACTTCGCAACTTACAGTTGTATGATTTTGCCCTGATGCCTCCCAGTTCACAGGGCACAAATTAAGGTCCTTATAAGCTATAAAGGTATATTCAAATGTAAGGTGTAACAATAATTATTGTATTATTAAATGGAAGCAAGAGTAATAATCAAAAAGTGAGGGCATTCCTAATTAAGTCTAATTTTCTGGAAGTTCCATTTTTAATTATTATTCTCTATTAGATTAAGTGTGAAGATTCATAAAATGTACTAATGAAAAGAAAGGCAATTGTTAAAATCTGTTTCTGGGCCACTTTCCTTTCCTCATCTATAACTAAATTCAGTTAGAGCAACTCCCTGAAGACATTGATAAATAAAACTTTTCTGAAGATACTACAATTCTATTAAAGTGGAAAATTAACATGCTAATAAGATGAAAATATAGTCTGCTTTGGGGAAAATGTAATAAATTCTACCACATAATGTTTTAATTATAATTAACACTGATATCATAAGAATCTTTATGTCTATATTTTGGTTGCCTATCCAGATGGCTTAATGTGAAATGCAAATCTCTATCATCTTGTTTCCTCATAATTTTGGGAAGGAAAAAATTAAATTTAAACAGAATCTACCTAAACAAGAAATGTTCACATACGGTGAAGATGGATGCATACCATTAAGATATATTTACCCTTTTGTTTATTATTGATATTTATGTCTATGACCATTAAACCATTAAACAGACTCACTAAGTATTTCAGTACATGGGTACATTTCATTCATTTAAGAAAAGGACATCTTGGAAAAGCACAGATGATAAAGGATGTTATAAAGCAAACAAAAATGATTAGTGATGCACTGAATTTATAGGTGGTTCTATATTAACTCTGCATCTATGTGGCAAGTATGATGAATTCTGGAAGTGAAAAAGTGGGTAATTTCTTTATCTCATAAATATTTTCAATGGAGAAAGAAGATTCATCCACTTTGAGTCAAAAGAAACCACTTGATATTTAAGGATAAAGATTCCTATAGGCAAGTAGCTGCTTCCAAGTTGCAAAAGAAATCAGAACTAGATTAGCAGAATAATTCAGGAATTAATTTTAAACACAGTGGATACTTTAATTTAAACTCCTGGAAAATAATGTGATTTTATCAAATATTTTCCATTTTATTTAAGTCACATCAATAAATTGCCTCCTTGAAAATATCATGTACAATGATGCAAAAACATTCTCAATCAAAACAACGGAGTCAGTAACTTCAAGCCAATGAAGTATCAACATACATCCCAAAATGTACCAAGTAAGAACTATCACCTCACATTTATTAGAACGGTCACTATCAAAACATTGTTTTTAATTTAAAAAGAATATGTTGTGTTTTCTTGAAAAAATATTTACCAAAAAGTTGAATTAGATGGTGATAATAATATTAATAATAACAGTAATTTATACTTGCCTTTCACTTAAGGATGATGCATTCAACTGTGAGCACTAAACTCAAAACCTCAATGCTTCAGGGATCTATTAAAATACATTTTTTTCTAACTTGCCACTCACAAATTTTGGTTAATTTGAAGCCACAAGTAGCTCTCAATTTTACTAAGATTCGTA
Source organism: Leucopleurus acutus (assembly GCF_964270905.1). NCBI lineage: Eukaryota > Metazoa > Chordata > Mammalia > Artiodactyla > Delphinidae > Leucopleurus > Leucopleurus acutus. The sequence continues at coordinate 80,395,642 of NC_139157.1, forward strand.
ACAGAGTTATGTGCACACAGATTCATAAAAGTTACTATTTATATATTAAAATAATGCCATTTACAAAGAAATACTTTGTTGTTGGAGTGATGATTCTTAAAATTTTCAATATTTTTAAAATTTTGCAAGAAAATTTTCACTAGAATTTTAAAGTCACAAACATTCCCTGGGGTTCCAAACTTACGTATTTTTTCCTCATCCTTGTTTTACAAAAGCTAACAACTTCTAGGAAAATTCCTCCATCTAGAGAAACATGCTTCCATGTTAATTCCAAATAAAGCTATTGTACCACTTGAGATGACATCAAGATTTCTTACTGTTGAAATTAAATTATGGAGAAATGCTACATTAAAAATTGTGTGTGTGTGTGAACACATGCACTGTGTGAAATAAGACGGCAACTCAATGCTTTCCAACTTACTAGAGAGCTCTCTTAAGCAAATATTTACTTACTGTATTACTATGTTAGTTTCAAAATAATCAAATATGCCTTGATACCGGACATCCAAAGGCGATTATATAAATTGTCACTGATTTTAGAATATTTTTTTTTTAGCAACCAGTGACCTAGGGCAAAAGTCACCTGATGGCAAAATTCTTATGAACATTCACTGTCTCCAAATCTGACGCCATGTTCACCTCATTTGTGAATTGGCAGAAACTTCTGAATGAGTAAATGAAGCTAATAGGAGGTGAAATGCAAGTGTTGTGTTCCTGAGCGGTTGCCATGGTTACCTATGAATTTAGCGTCAGCTGACGCAGTAATTTCTCTCTCATTTTTATAAGCACTTATATATTTTAATAATAAAAACTTATTGTAAATAACATTCTGTTCCCAACAGTAATATATCATAGTATCAAGCCATTTAAAATGTATTTCCTTTTGTTGAACACAGAATTTACTTATAAATAAATCATAATGAAAAGTAAAATGTATGTTCAGAATTATGTATTAGGAAGAGTTTCCTTTAATAATCTTATCTAAAAGGACTATTTCTGCTTCTAAAATCTACCTTTAAAATTATATATAAAATCTATGAAATCAAATAACATAATTCACATGTTATTAAAAGACAACTAATCCTCAACTAATCTTCATCTCATGTATGTAAGAACTAAAACTGCTATTTGGATTTCCATGTTGCTTATCCTAAACCCAGATAAACTTACATTTATATTCACTACAGAGACCATCACACTTAATCGTCTTATACTCTAGCAATCATTACATAAGATGAAATCCAGGATAGTCTCTTATAAGAGGAAATTCGAAGTTCCTTCATGGCCATGACACTGCTTTTCTTAAACACTGTTGTGACTCTAGCCATTAGAATAGTGCACACAGTAAATGCACAAAAAAGTTTTGCTGAATGAATGAGTAGCGATGTGGGTGCACATTTTAAAATTTTATTTATACTGTTATTTTATATTCTTATTTGAAAAAACTTTAAGTTTGTAATAATTTTTACATTGGAGATTTTACTAATTTTTCTAGTCTCATAAATTCTATCCTAGAAATCAGTTAGCGGTAGAAGGAACTAGATTTAAATTCCAAATACGTAAGTCATATTAAGAGGTAAAGGTGTTAAAGATTAAAGCATAATAAAATATTCAAAAAGCCTCCATAAAATACCACCTTGGGGTCCAACATTTGTAAGATGACTTATTAATCTTTTCTGAGTGACGGCGTTTCGTTTTTCTTTCAAATTGAAATATACTAAATAAGATGTCACCCATGTGATGACTGAATTTCTGCTTCACCAGAAGAGAAGCAGTCAAAACACCCATCACCTTTTGTAGCCAGTTGGGAAACGACATGGCCTACGTATAAGAGCCATCACAAAAGAGGAGAATTGGGTGAACAACGCCCAAGGAGGAAAACAGAGCAATGGAAATACATATTGTGGCACTTGTGACATCACAGCATGAAGTAGATTCAAAGCACTGATGTTATTTTTAAAAACCTACCTTGTTGACTGACCCTAGCCCTGGACAATACTTGGCTTAAAAACACAATATTCATAAAATAGATAAGAACGAGGTATTCTGTCTTAAATCAGGGAATAGGCCCCAAAGCCTAAACTTCATTATTAACAGAACAAAACGATGAAGATCAGATCATCAACCAGTGTAACAAAAGAATAGGCTCTGTGATAGATTTTGATACATTTTAAAGCACCTGAGAATTTTAATTTAGTCAAGTGTAGACAAAATCAATAGTTAAATATGTTTCTAGAAAATCGAAACCCTAAGACAAATGCTCATTAAGAGAGAACTCTCCCGCTGGACCCGACTTTACTGTGTTTAAACCATGCCCTGTGCGTGCTAGCTTCACTTCAGGAAACATTCTAAGGTGCTTTATCAGAGGTGGATGCATTTAGTTTTGGAATCACCACCTCTTACACTCTGGCCCCTAAAAGGAAGGCATCATAACCACATGGCTCTTGGCTACCCTCCACTTGGTGGCCTGCCGGCCTCTGGAAGCCACTTGGCTGTGGGGAGGAAGTGACTAGTACCTGTCATTCTCCGGAGACGCATGCTGGATTTGAATCCTGGGGCTAGGAGGCCGTCTCCTATCTAGAGAGGGGGACCATCTACCCCTGTTTGCCCAATGAACAAGACAGGAAAAAACAAGACATTTAGTAACTCCTAAAATAAAAGAATATATGGAACAAGAGGACTGGAAAATCACCCCAAAAAGTCAAAGTGTAGATTCTTTGCTCCATAATTTACTCTTCATTTTTGCAGGCCTTGGAAAGATAAATGACAATATTGTAGGAAAATAAAACTTGTAGCCTGACATGTGAATAGAGAAACAACTTATTTGGGAAGATGTTTGAAATCTCCTGTGTAATTTTGTTCTTTTAAATGTGGTGTGTGTCTGCAAAACTATACCTACACATAAATACATATGTATAACTTTACAAAGATGCATCCTTAAGAATCAGGCAGATGCCTGAATAGAATAGATTTAAGAAGCCACCAATGCTTATTTGATACGAGGTCTTGAAATTACTGGATAAAGTGGCAAATGAGGTGTGTGAATTTCATACAAAGCAGAAGCATAGTTTAAGTGGAAGAAATAAAACTACTCTCTAGTGTGGAAACAATAACATGAAGAAATGATTCATGGAGACACTACCAGTGAAGTCTTAACAAGTTTTCTGGGGGAAAACTGCAGGGTTAGTAACTGAAATGAAAAAACTGTCAGCAAAACCCACTGATGGATAAAAGTGGGAAATACAGATAAATGCCATTGTAAAATAGTATTACCTTCAAAAAGGGTAAACAGCTGTTTTCTTATTTCAGCATTTACAAGAATACTGTTTTTATGATTAACAGTTAAATCAAAGTTTGAAACTTGGTTCATTCTTTTGTTAAACTATCTTGAGATTCTGTCTCTGCATAACCACAAATTACAGACATCCGGGCAAATACTGAAAAGAGGCCGTAAGGGACTGGACGGCCCAAATTTGGAAATTTTAATATATTCGATATGAACATTTTAAGCAGGATAATTTCTCTGCGTATTGGCTTCCTCATATGCAACAAGGGATCACTGAATGGGGTTTAAGACTCGTCTAACTATACGATTTTATAATAATCCAAAGAAGACCAGTCGTAACATTTTTTAAGAGCCATCTCTTTTTGCCGTTAACTTGGCTTCATGGACTTATTAGACAATTTGGACAAAAGCAGCAGAGGGCTATCAACATGTGACCAGGATACCTTTAGTCAGCAGGTGCTCTTCTCTGAAAGCCCCTGGGAAGACTCTTTGTCATCACTCAGCCTTGGATGGATTGAAGGAGGGCTCTGAGGAAGCCGTGAAGCAAACAAAGATACTTGAAAGCAGAATTTGGGCAGAAGAGAAAACTGTGTGGCATGTCCTCTGGAATGTGTTATGTGTTTGTGAAATTAAAAACAAATTTTCCTTCATCTCAAATTATTGAATTATTTGAAGTGAGTATATAGTTGGTCAATCCAATCGGAAGGCTTGAAAATGTAGCTTTGCACTTGACTGGCTTTTGTTCTGCAGACACAATAAAGAAAAACATTTCTAAAACCGTTGAAAACAATTATAGTTTTTCACATGCAATTGTACTCAGTCATGAGAAAACTTAAGGTGTTCTTTAAAAATACAGAGTTGATATGTTTTTCTTTAAACATTTTTGAAGGAATAAGTAATATTCACTTGACAAGATTATGAATAACCTTGCTTCCTGAGGCAAAATTCCAGTCCTTGTGTTTATTTAAACATGAAAAGTAAAGAAAAATGCTATAATTATGAAACATGCAGTGAAAGCCATGAAAGAGAGGGTGTACGTTTAGAAACAAGGCATTGTGAATGCAAGCTATTAAAAGGTAAACTTTTAGAAATATTTAGCATCATACATGTACACCTGTGCACTCAAAGTCCTTCTGAATATGCTGATATGCAGTCCCAATAACATAAATGTTTGCTTCACCCTCATATCTTTGATGATGAGAGTAGGATCAAATTATACCCAATTTTTGTCCAAAGAACAGACATCACATAAGTTTTAATATCATGCATTTGTGAGCTGGAAATATACTAACGTTTTATATGTTTTTAAAATGTGTCCAACTTCTTTCTCTGTTTCTCCTATCACACAGAAGGACCAAAATTAGAATCTTTATTCCCTTATTATTGAGCAAAACACACACCTTCCACGTCCATTTTCATGCTAGAAGCGAACATGGCAGGCTACACTGGAGTCATTAATCACGAAACTGAACTAAAACAGCCCCTTCTTGATTTTTCTTCCCAACTGTCTTGCCTGCGGGTGACCTTAGTTGCATTATAAGTGCTTTAATCTCAGGTATTCTAAACTCATTAATTCAGAAACATCTATTTGTTGGGAGCCCATCCTTTTCTCTGTGCTCAGAACAGGAGGGGAAGGGTCACTCTGGTGGCTGTGGAACTGAAGGAACAGACTGGGGCCTCCCAAAATAAGGGGCTACAGTGTCTTGTTTTGCTTTGTTTGGGCAGTTACATCAACTACACCCAGCACAGAATAAGTAATGAATAAATATTTGCAAATATTTAAGTAGATAATAAGAGGATAAGATTTGAGGTTTGGGGGTAATACTGGTAAGAAGTAGTAAGAAACTTAACTAAGAAATCAACAGCGGTGGTTTTCCCTGGTGGCGCAGTGGTTGAGAGTCCGCCTGCCGATGCAGGGGACACGGGTTCGTGCCCCGGTCCGGGAAGATCCCACATGCCGCGGAGCGGCTGGGCCCGTGAGCCATGGCCGCTGAGCCTGCGCGTCCGGAGCCTGTGCTCCACTGAGGGAGAGGCCACAACAGTGAGAGGCCCGCATACCGCAAAAAAAAAAAAAAAAAAAAAAAAAAGAAATCAACAGCGGTAAGGGGACCCACCGAGGAGATATAAGGACATAGAACTGACAGTCCTCAGCAAGCAATGAAATGGTTCTTACATTAGGGCTCTTGCCCCCAGCAAGGATATACCTTACAACAAAAGTGCGTGTGTTTAAATGTGTCATTCGTATGTATGCTTGCATATTTACACATCTTTCAGTGGTGCATATGTCCTGGCAGAGCATGGCTAAGCAGCTTAACTATCTAAAAGAGAGATTATATGGAAATGTAAACCATTCATTCCCTAAATAGCACACACAAAAAATATCTGTGAAGTTCTGTCATATTAGACACCAACCCTGAACAGACTAGAGATCTGATTATACAGTACATATTTTTATTGTCTGTTCCCATTATTCATTTAGTCCTTTGAAACATTTTCCCCAATCCTATTTTAAGTGAAAATTAATATAGGTGCTTATACTTTGGAATAAAGTTTATTTATTTCAATTCAAGTTACAGTTAAGTTTTAGGTAGGAACTTCCTTTCTCTTAGGCCTCGTGTTTCCATATGGAGGGAAATTCCTTCAAGTCCTACTTCGGGCCTCTCTCCACCCCAAGGAGGGAGGAGGGGGACTTTGTGTTAAAGAATCAGGCACTGATGACTTAGCCCTTTCTGGATTCCTCCTTCCTAATCAGTCTGCCTGCAAACAGCAAACCCCACAGCAAATCAACCTGCACAGCAGCCCTCAGAAGGCAGAAGCCTCTTGTGGTTCAGAAAGTGTGGCAGCCTCTTGGTGAGTCGCCAGCAAGCTTACAACCTGAAGTCTAGCTTCTGAACTTGTTCACTGTATTTACAGTGATAATTAGATTCCCCCACCTTGCAGTTCTTGGGTCTAGCTCACAACTGGACACAGATTCGGGAGCAGAAAATATGGGGTGTTTTTTAAGTTCCCCCAAAGCCCCAGATGGAACATGTACTAAGTAAAAAATAATAATGCTATCGCAAGAGATGGCAAGGCCAAATATGATCCCTGACCTCCAGGAGTACAATCTAGTGGAAGAAACAAGCGGGACTAAGTGAAATAGAACGCATGTAATGTTACATGGGCCCAGAAAAGAGAGTTAATAATTCTGCCTGGCAAGGAAAGGCAATCCTGTGCGGGAGAGGTTAAGAGAAGCTTTACAGACGAAATGGTTATTTGACTTCCTGTTTTGAAGAATGAGGAGAATTTTTAGGCAGACGACGAAGGAAAAAGGGTATTTCAATTTTAACGGGAAAAAGACTTGAGACAAAAAGGAACAGAACGATTCATAGAGCTTATGAGAAATTAACGGGGCAAGAATGGCACCGGAAGTGGGGATGGGCTATAGTATAATGAAGCGGGGGGCGGGATCTGTCTTGGAGATTCTTGAAGGAGGACCGATAGGACTTCCTGTCTCATCAAATGGGACGAAGGAGCAGAAGTATTTCCAGATTTTGTGTATGGTTATATGTCAAAGCTGCCAAAGTACAGGGACATTTCGGAAGAGAAAGCATTTTGCTGGCAGAGGATGTGAGGGAGACAGTGCATTCGATTTCGACTTTTGATGCACACAGGGTCTACCAACCACCGAGAAACTTAGGCCTGGTTTGCAGGGGAGGGTCTGGCATGACCAGTTACAGTGGAGTGTTGTCTCCATATGTATTAGTGTGGAAACGTTTTTTTTAAGCTTATTTATTTTTGGCTGTGTTAGGTCTTCGCTGCTGCGCACGGGCTTTCTCTAGTTGTGTCGAGCGGGGGCTACTCTTCGTAGCGGTGCGCAGGCTTCTCATTGCGGTGGCTTCTCTTGTTGCGGAGCACGGGCTCTAGGCACGCGGGCTCGTTAGTTGTGGTTCGAGGGCTCAGTAGTTGTGGCTCACGGGCTTAGTTGCTCCGCAGCATGTGGGATCTTCCCAGACCAGGGCTCGAACCCGTGTCCCCTGCACTGGCAGGCGGATTCTTAACCACTGCGCGACCAGGGATGTCCCAGTGTGGAAACTTTTGACTGACAGACATATAATTTCAGGGATGGGATGGGTGGGGTAAAAGAGGAAAGCTGAGGGGGAGACAGAGACAGGGAGGTTAAGCAGCCTGTAAAGGAGACTGCCTCAGCACAGAGGTGTTAGGGAATTCGTAGAGGATGTTGAAGAAAGGAGAGGTTAGATTTCTGGAAGAGGTCAAGGAAGAAGATAAAACATCCGAGGAAAGGAATCATTCTCCAGTGGCCCTAGAAATCAGCGTTTCTGAACACGTAAGCAACATTCTGCTGTAAAACCCGGGAAAGGAAAGGTTAACAGCAGGCCTGGAACTCACTCCTTCCGGATCAGGGAACAAGGGGGAACCGATAACCTCAAGCTGACCTTGACACAGATGAAAGTACAGGGACCTTGACCAGACCTCCTTGTAAGCATGCAGTGGTATTTGCTAGAGAAAAGATAAAAGAGAGTCCTTATCTATTCAAGGTCTTCAGCAGGGTACAACTAGTCTTTCTAGATCTTTCACTGTAAATGAACCCCAAATTTCCTGACTTATGGGTCATGACTGGATGGGGCAATGGGGTAACCCCTACGTATTTTTGCTAGTTGTGTAATCAACAGAATATATTATATAATGGAGATGCTCAAACACAGAAATTACTTCCTTTGCAAACAGTGTTTCCACGTGCCTGTCTCAAAATTCATCTGTTAACCTGGGCCAAACCATCCTCGTAAGGGAGAAAAGGTCGGCCTGATGGTTTTGGGGTCCTTCGGGAAGAGAACATGCTAACTGTGCCTGGCGCTCCTTTATCTTGGAATAATCAGTGAAGTGTGGTGTGGGGCACCGAGTCTGCTTTAACAATTTCATCTTTTGTACTAACACAGGACTTCCTTTGCTTTCAGAGTTAGTGAAGATACTCCAGAAAAGGGCATTAAGTAGGTATAACAGCATACACATGTTCATCAAGATAGTTTAGAATCAGCAAATTGTTTGACCTCGATAGGTTACAAGGCTGTGGAAATATTGATATGTCACCATCTCAAGAACATGAAGTTATGTCTTTAACAACTTTTCTGTAATATCTTATCTACTATGTATATGTCAGGCATTGATCAGCTCTCTGGTCAGTCACCAGAACTAAGTAACCTGGAAAACTCTCAAAGCTTCCACAGTTCCTACTCTCCTCACGTCCTGTCTGGGGACGTACAGGTGCATCTTCCAAAGAGCACAAAGCCCCCGCTGCTGGTCCTACTCTGTCCTGTCTCAAAGCTGCTCAGAGGTCTGTGCACAGAAGGACGGCATCCTCCACACCAAGACACACCTACAGCATCTGTAAATTTCCTGATGAGAACTCATCTCACTTTATTTTCTTCTTGACAACAAATTGACCCCAATAAGTTAAAGAACATTAGTAACACCAATTCCAGTCCCCTTTCGTTTTTTTTAAGGGGAAATTTATTTTTTATTCAATAGATAGAGTGAAAGTAAGTTTCAATCATATTTTCTCTTCTATCAAAAGTACGTATCATAAGTGAGTGCACTCAGACCTCACTATGACCTGTAAAAGAATCGTGGCCAGATTATTTGTCTACAGGTTGGCCTGTTCTAAGGGTATTATCAGAGATGAAATTCACCAATACATGGATCTGTGAATTCTCTGGCTTCAGAGCAACAAGAAAACACGTGCTCGACAGGCTTCAGCGACAGAATAAAACTGTACTGTCCAATGTAGTAGCCACAAGTGGTCAAGGAGCACTGTGAAAAAAGGAATGCAGGGCTTCCCTGGTGGCGCAGCGGTTGGGAGTCCGCCTGCCGATGCAGGGGACGTGGGTTCGTGCCCCGGTCCAGGAGGATCCCACATGCCACGGAGTGGCTGGGTCCGTGAGCCATGGCCACTAAGCCTGCGCGTCCGGAGCTTGTGCTTTGCAACGGGAGAGGCCACAGCAGTGAGAGGCCCGCATACCGCAAAAAAAAAAAAAAAAAAAAAGGAATGCAAAATATCTCACTAACAGTTTTTAACTGATTATATGTTAAAATGATAATATTTCAGATATATACTAAAGTATTAAAGTTAATTTCATATTTTAATATGGCAAGCAGAAAATTTAAAATTATGCATGTGGTTCAAACTGTATTTCTCTTAGACAGAACCAATAGAGATGACATTTAAGATGTCAGGGTATCGTTGTAGTCAGAAGATTCTGCTGACTTCATTCTATCCTTGTTTTAACACTAACCAGAAACATATAAGGAAAAAATAATAAGTAAAAAAATATAAAAATTTTTTTTGCTACTCTTGTATATATTTTTTGGGGGAAATATACAACAAACAAGAATAATGAAACAATTTCAACTGTGATTTTAGAAGAGCCCATTCAACTAAAGAAGAGCCCGTTTCAACTAAAATTTCTTCTACAAATGTAAAGAAATACAAAAAGTTAGATTCCATTGTTTTCTATTACAAATTTTGCAAATACAAAAGAATACAAAATTAAAAAGTAGATATTTTTAGTAGGATCTTATGAAGACACTAAAAAATGAACATGTCTACCTGTACCAATCATTAAATTCCAGAAATAAACATCTCATAAATAAATGAGTAGAATCAGACTAGAAAGATTGCTAAAGGAAAGCTTGAAGCAGCCTCTGAAGAAGAGGAAAAGTGGGTTACATTAACACAACTAAACATTTTTCCTCAGGATTTGTGAAGAGGTAGTATGCAAATTTCCAGTGAATGACTTCTAATCGAAAAGAGATAACAATTATAACCAAGACTATCAATTATAACCAAGTTTACTGGAATAGAAAGTTCCACCACAATGGAAAAATTAGCTGCTCACACTTAGGAGACAGCGTAGTACATGATCACTGAATTAAAGTCAGAATTATTTATTAATCAATCAATGTAAAGTGTTAAGCAAAATTACGTATGTGTGTATATAATGTGCCTTTATTTTTGTAAGGCATCAGGAAATCTATGATAAACATACTATTTTTTGTTGAAATATAATTTAAGGCAAAACGATCTATATCAAAGAGCAAGTTGATTTAAAAAAAAACCCGAATATAGATGCACAAGGGAAGTATTCTATCTAAATAAGATTCTTGTTTTGCGTTTATGGAAGACTGTAGTTGAACCTATAAATACTATTTATCAGCGGAAGTACTAGGAAAGTGATCTTCCCCTTCAGATAACTCACTGGCCCTCACAACCATATCAGCTTACCGAAGGCTCCCTGAGGAGGTGTAAAGAAAACCACTGAACAGCAACGAAAGGGGAAAAGCAGCAGCGAGAAGCAGTTACAAATCACGTCACGCCATTTGCAACGGCATTCACGGAAATGTGTGTATGTGCTCCCTCTGGCTCCGCCACATACACACATCTCTACACAGGCGTGTACAGAAGGGAGGGGAAATGCAGACAGTCGGCGAGTGAACATGGATGAATAAGCCGTGAGACTCAAGGACACAAAACAAAGTGATAGGGAAAAAAATGACTGTACAAAATGACAGGAAATTAAGAAAGTCTTTATACCTTTCTCGTTCTGGTGAATGCAAACTAGCATCTGGTCTCAAGCAGTTGGTACTAGCACTCCTCGCCCTGTCAAGGGAGGGCTGCAGGTCACTAGTGCCAGTGCATTGCATCCAGGGTGGAGGAGAAAGACAGAGAAAACAGAGAGAGGAAGACCAGTTAGAGAGGAAAGCATCGAGTCCTGTCCCCTTTACACAAAGTGCAGAATCACTGCGAGTCGGTTCATAAGGGTGTGAGCGCTGACAGGATGGCCGTGCACAGTTTTGTTTAGAAAAAGACACTAAACAAAGATTATGCTCGAATCGCTTTGCATAATTTTTTTAAAAGGGTCTCAGACTGAAAAAAATGAGGCTAAGTCACACCTACTTATGAAAAAACTGGATACAGAAAGCACTGAAACAAAATGCCTAACACTTCATTACCAAGGACAGATGCCACACCAAAACAAAATGAAGGACAGCAGAGGAGGAAAATTTTACAACTCAGCTATTTTGGTTCAAACGCTAGACAGGGGAGGTGGACGGTATGACGTCCAAACGTCCTTACCTAACCAGAATCTCATCAGTAAACCTCAGTGCTCTCGAGTGAAAGCATTCATGGTGAAGGGGTTTGGTTTTAGTATGTGCAGGCAGAACTGAGCTCCACAAAGTAAAATCGTCCCAAAATAAAATAATATAAAATCAATTCTCATGATTGAAATCAACAAGTAAAACAACAAATAAATGACAAAGAAGACAACGACTAGAAATCTGATATTTGAGTAAGCAGGTTTCATTTAGAGAAATATTCCAGCATAGGTTTTATAATTAAAGCTATTTTGACTTTTTTATTGTATTTTTAGATTAGTTTTTATTGGACTATAGTTGATTTACACTGTTCTGTTAGTGTCTGCTGTACAGCAAAATGAATCAGTTATACATACGCATATATCCACTCTTTTTTAGATTCTATTCCCATATAATTAAAAAGTAATGAGCAGAGTTCCCTGCGCTATACAGGAGGTTCTTATTAGCTACATATTTTATATGTAGTAGACTGTGTATGTCAATCTCAATCTCCCAATTTATCCTTCCCCCCTTTCCCCCTAAAAGCTATTTTTAGATATCATGAGTTTTCTCTGTATATAATTAATTTTAAGAGGAAATGCTAATGCTTTATTAGAAAGTAAATTTGCTATTTTTAGTTGGTGAGGGATTAGGGATTAGTTTATAACTGAGACTCACTGTTATGACTCTTACCTGTAAATATTCCAGTGAGAACAGTTCTCTAACAAGGGCATCTTGGGCGGTAATGTTTTATAGTGCCTAACAAGATGTCTGGAACATGGGAACGCAGACATGCAGGAAACAGAAAAATACATGTGAAGCGAATTTTATCAGGATATGAAAAAAGTAGGAGACTAGAAAGCTACAAACACAGATGGATCTTTTGTTTTTCTCAGAAAGACCACAATAATTATTTGAAGATAGGAAAAGAACTGTTAAATATGGAATCATGGACCTGTCTTCATAATTAAGATGAAGACTTAAGTTATAGTTTAAAAGCCTTAATTTGAAAAAGATTTGAGAACTACACTCTATGAAGTAACCAACATGAAACTTACTATTTAATCCCTGTTTAATATTATACCTGCTTCTATGGAAATAACTCATAGCTAAAAGTACTAATCAAATAATTTATGAAATTTGGGAATTAATATGACTAAAAAGTTAATAGTCTAATAACAAGCAAAATGCTGACCAGCATTGCAGGGACAAGGCTGGTGACAGTATTGAAGGCAGTAAAGGAAGGAAGATCAAGAGGTGAGTGCAGGGCTTCCCTGGTGGCGCAGTGGTTGAGAGTCCGCCTGCCGATGCAGGGGACGCGGGTTCGTGCCCCAGTCCGGGAAGATCCCACATGCCACGGAGCAGCTGGGCCCATGAGCCATAGCCGCTGAGCCTGTGCTCCGCAACGGGAGAGGCCACAGCAGTGAGAGGCCCGCGTACCGAAAAAAAAAAAAAAAAAAAAAGAGGTGACTGCAGTGGACAAGTCCTTTCCATTTGTCACCTTCTGGATACAAATCCAACAGCAGGTAACATTTATCACCAGAAATTGGGTGGGATGGGTATTAGCTGCAACCAGAACATGAATTCTGACTTGGCAGAAACAAGGCCCAACATCATCTGAATTCCTTTAAAACCTATAAGGAATTCTGGACTATCTATATCACCAAGGGTAAATTTGGTCCTGTCAATGAATGTTTTGGTAATTTAATAATGTTTCTACAAACTTTAACTGTCAATCATGAAAATCTATTGTCCATTTTTGGCTTACATTAAAGTACGATAAAATCAAGAATAGAATAAACATTTGCTGAGGAGATATTAAATATCAAACACCCCCGTGGGTTTATTCATGTTTATACTAATGGTTGATTCAGGAAATCTTTTAAAGCTGTGGTTTAAAATGTATTAAAGTACCACATTCAAGCACAGATTGAGGACACTTTTACTGAAGCAAAGGATTCAGCCTGCTTCACAGACAGAATCTTCTTTTCAACTCCTAAACCTTAGGCAACTGTCTTTAGTAACAAGTTGCTACACAACTTTTCTAAGCAATTGGTTCAAAAGTGAATTTTTTTGGGGGGGGTTACACTCTAACAGGGGTCAGCAGAGAATGGAAATAGAATGAAAAGTGGCCACAGTTTTTAGTTTGAAGGTCCACATTGGCTTTGCCATTTATTGGCTGTGAACCTGGGTGATTCAAGTCATCAAGCCTTTTTCTACGTCTATATCATGGAGGAAATAATCTTTCACAGGGATGCTGTGAGGATTAAGTGAAATAACAGGTACAAAGGGTCTAGGACACAGTAAGGAAGCCACAGCATTTTCTGTACAACATGACCGTCTCAGGAAAGGTTTTATGGAAGAAGCATTTGATAATGATAACAATGGGGGGGATGAATTAAACAATATGAGACAGATTTCTGTAGTATGTGACTTTGATATGCTGTGCGTATGAAATCTCCAGGGAGTGGCTTTAATTTGCAAAGTTTCCAAAATATGTTTGACTCACAGACTCTTCAATTGGCTGAACTTCATGCAGAACCAACTCCTCGGATCACATTTTTGGAAAAACTAGTTCAGTGGAAAACTTCAAATAGACCTGATTTGGAATCCTTGCTCTGTTACATGTCAAATAAAACTTTCTTAGCATCTTTCCTCATCTGTGAAATGAGGATAATAATGTTCATATGATACAACTATTGTCAGGACATGGAGATAAAATTCCTTAAATAATTACCACTGTGCTTGGTACTCAATGAATGTTATTTTCCTTGTTTACTGGAAAGTAGTAAATACACAGGTTTTATTCTTAAAAGTCATAAGTGAATATGATAGGTTGTATTCTGAAGATAAGATTTTACAAAATGATGAAACTACTAGCTTATCCTATTGTGCCTATCCTGTTATTTTACCTTCGAAAGTGGGATGTAACGGAAAGAAAAACAATATATTTAGTGATTCTGTTTAGCTTACTGGTGTGAACGTGTTAGAAGTGCCCACACGTTGGGGGCCAGGCACACACCAGGTGCCTAATAAATATGAAAGCTTTGTTTTGTTTGTGTTTTACAGTTGTAGTCACCCCAACAGGACTATGAGAAAATTTTCTGAATCTGTAAAGAAATCACTCCTATTAAACTATTTGTCAGGACAACAAAGTAAGGCTGGAGGCTTTCGAATTATAAAGCATTGAGCTGACTTTTTACAATAGTTAGGATTTTACATTAGTTCTCCAGTTTGCAAACAGCACTAACATCCCTCATTTTTCCCTGTGGCATCGCACACAGGGCAGTAGTTATCACTAGCAGAGTTTAATACATGTAAGAAGTTAGTTCTCATTCGGGCGATCACGTTCAATTCCTGAGCGGAAGCCCAGGTCCACACAGACACAATAAAGCTGCATCTGTGTTTGCGTCGCAGGTTTTCCAGGTACAGCTCTTTCCTTCTCTCTCCTATTTACTCTTTATGGCCATAATATTTGAAAGAGTTTATCTGTGTGTTAGTTCATTTGTCTCACCTAGTTATTCTTTACCTTCCATTAACTTCACATTGACAATAAATACACACAGACTGTATTCTTTGAGTAATCTGTAAAAGGACTTATTTGGGATATGAGATCCAAGATGTAATGAGATGAAAATAAAGTGCTAGGTTCTCAGCTCCAATTTAGACGACAATAATGTATCCCCTCTTCTTCTCATCTTTAAGGAGGCTTTATACCGTTACGTGTCGCTATGGGACATTTGGTAGTGTAGCATTTCTGACCTGATGAGGGTATGAAGGGAGGGAGGGCTTAGAAGTTAACAGGTCATATATCCGCACTCTTTATCAAGAAGGAAACTGAAGCTCAGCTCTTAAAAATGAAGTGGTAAAGATCTTATTAAAAGCAAATAGAAAGAAAACAACAGTAGAACCAAAACATAAAAATAAAAGAAGGCTAAAACAAAGTGAACTTATAATCACAGAAACAGTAACACTGCCATGCACAGCGGATCGGACCTCTTGTGTCTAGATGTGTGTGTGTGTGTGTGGTGGGGCTCACAGCGAGGTTATAGAATTTTAATTGCAGAAATTGGTTCCTCGGTTTTGGAAATGTGTAAACACATTTACAGCCACAGAGGCTCAGCAGCCTCTGGATTTCAAATACTTTGATAGAAAAGCAGTCTGTCTGGATCAGAATTCAAATATATTTGGAACCTTTTCCACAACCTCCATATAAAACAAAACCAATTTGAACACTGGGGAAATTAATTTCACGTATTTGTAATAATACCTCTAAGGGGGAGACGGAAGCAGAGTAGAATGGAAAGAGTCATCACACACAGTTACCGTCACCAAATTCCTGTATTTACCTGGTGGTGTGTAGGCATTCTGCACTTCGTCCTCGTTTTGCTCTGGGAAGCATGAGAAGCTCACTGCACAGACAGGATGGGTGGTGAGTGAAACAGATAAGTTATGAGGCATTAAATGACATGGGTTATGCCAATGGTATGCCGATGACAACATGGAAAGGGAAGAAACCAGATTGTCTACACTAGCATATTTGCTTGAGAGGTTAAACAAAAATAAACATGACAGTACTTTTAAAATTTTCAACAATAAAGTACAAACATTATGGTCGAAGTCCTAGCTGTTGCTATTGTATTTCAAAGTGATTTCACAGAGTATCAAGGCAAAACTAAACTAAACTGAACCTTCCCCAAATAAGACATAGAAATCTGTTTCCAATTCTAGACACTTAGGTATTTTAACAACTTTTAAAAGCCCTATAAATCTGGCTTTTCTGATACTAATGGGAACCCTAAATTTTAAAATTTCTTTTTAGCAACTCAAAGCATGACCGTTTTCTTGGCTCTTACAGCCTGTAAAATGCAATATCACTTATTCTGTTTCTCCTTTACCAACTAAGAACATACTTGATTAGGAATGTTTTATCTTAAAACTGATACTTTTTCTACACTCAAATTAATTTCACTCTATTGAATGCCCTGGCCCAGAAGTCCTTCTTTTTCCCCCTCCTCACCTAAATTCATGGTGGCCCCAGTGAATGTCAACAAAGGGACCCTCACCTGACTCCACTCCACCTGAGCAGCGGGGACACCCTCCTCCGAGCAGTGCTCTGTCCCAGTAAGTACCACAACCTCATCTCCTGAAGGTCATGGCTCCCTCAGGGTGACAGTTAGGGAGCTAAGAGGCTCTCCTTGAGTTCTGTGTCCTTGACTACACAGCAAAAATCAATCATTGTGTACCAACCTCATTCCCTACCCTTCCCTAAAAGTTTCTACACTTCAAAAAGCCAGAAGACACGATTCAACCAGCTGGGAATTCTAACAACCTAAAACAGATCGTGAGCTTGTGGTCAGGCCCATCTTACGGGAAGGGCGTTGGTCTGAGGAGAAAGTCCGCGGGCATGTAGAACCATGGAGTCATAACATCAAACAGATGCAGAACTAAGCCTAAGTACACATCCACAGAAGAAAGAATCCATTTCAATATTTTGTACTTTATAGACATTTTAGGTAACTACATTTTATGGGAAGTAGGTGTACTGAAAAATATGACTGCTGAAGTTTTCACAGAAACTCTGCAATAGTAACTGTCTTTCAGATGGCCTGTACCCAAAAACTTTTTATTGCAGAAAAAACATAATTTTATCATTACATAAATAATATCCCAAAGACTGCAACCCACAAAAAATAAAATATTTGAAAATTGCTTATGTAGACTCCCTTCTATAATTTAGGTTAGTATCTAAGTCAACAACAAACTGTACATTTAAAACTGGCTAAACATAAATTGATTTTTTTTAAATGCACCTTTTATGACAATATAATATTAGTCAAATATTTCCCAGAGTTGCATTTCTATTAGAATATCTTAAGAGTCGTTCCTTGGGAGAAGTTCAGTTTTGAATGATGAAATACTTTTCCTGTCTTTTGTACTATACCAAGATACCTATCATAGACGAAAACAGAGCAAAGAAGACATACAGTGTTGCGATCATAACGTGGACAAATACCTGTCTTGTTCTGATAGACACTGACTGTCCACATCTCCGGGTCTGTGACCAACTGGGCTGCAGGACACATCGTGGTGTCTGGTTGGAGAACGTGACCTTCTTGTTGGATGAATTTCATCTAAACTCCTGAAATGATTGCAAACATTTACATGCATCACAATGTACCACCTTCCCCAAACAGGATGACAGACTAACAGGAAAGAATGGACGGTAATTGGCAAATAACTGACACGGCTTGAAAAGTGCTGGCCTCATCACCAAATACATGTTTTAAAGGTATTTATTCTCTACCATTGCTTTGCCTGTGCTGTATTTCTCTAACCTCCTTTGTTTACTTCCATCAAAAAAGGACCACGATTTTCATCTGCATACTTAGTGAAAATTTCAGAAGTGTATTTCAGGGTGAGATGAAATACAGCACGATATAACTTCCATTTTATATGCTTTTCCAAACATTTAAAGTGCTTCAAAGAGACAATCCCAAATTTCTTAAAAATGCATTCTGCCTCAACCTCATCATTTGTGCCACTTCTCTGCACAGGTCTAATTTATTACCATACAATTTCTCCCAACAGGAGAAAATTAACTAGCAAACAGAATACAAGACAGTTATTCAAAAACTGTGCTTGCAACATTCACTTCTTCCACTCCCTGGGAGATTACCTGAGATTAGAGAACAGAATGTTGCATAGGTTGGGTAATGAATAAAAAGGCATTTTGCCTACAAAGGATTCTGAAAAAAATAACTTGATTGACCAAACCATTATTTCATTTCTGTTAGAGTCTCGTGGCAGTTTGCACTGTATTATGATAAAGAGTACCGTCAAGGATGCTAAGCTGTTCTCGAAGCCTACCTCTGTAATGGCACATTTGGTAAACGGGAACGCGGCCTCCCCTGATCATCGCCACGATGAGGAGATACCGACCGTGATCGGTGATGCGTTGTTCTCTGCTGCTCTGGCACAGTTAATGTTGAAGGTTTGCTTTCTCTAGCACTAGACCTATAACCTACTGGCAAGAGTATACACAAACAACGAGTCAGTATTCTTCTATAGTGTCAGTGGTCATGTGGAGACATCAAATGACATGGAAAGCGGCCATCGACCTATGAAGATAAATGCCATGCAGTCAGTATTACCAGCCTTATCGACAAAACTACTAAGTATAGGTACAGAATGTAACATACACATGCATGGGGACCGGGTACAGCTTGGCTCAAAGGTTACCATGGAGATACTCATGACAAATATGACAGCTGATGCCTCAGATGTCAGGATGAGTTGGGATACTAGTTTACGGAATGAGTGAGTGATTTTTTTAGCAACACAAATCAAGCACTTGACAGTGAAATGTTACTCATATACAAGTCAATGCTTAGAAATTTAGTGTCTCTTCGAATGTTATTGGAATTTTTCTGCCAGAGGATAAATTATGTTAGTTGGATTTCAGATGGCTTCACTAATAAGAAAATAAAGATGCTACCATACCAATTTTAATTGACAAAGAAGAGCAGCAGGGCTTCACTATAACAAACACTGATTGTGAATTTTGAGGACCACAGATAATACTGCAATTTTCAAATGAAAATAGGGTATGGGTGGAGCTGACTATGGCCATAATGCAGAAGAAATCAACCCTCCGAAAGAAACAATTATCAAATCTACCCCAGACATCTGAAACTATTCCACAAATGTGTTAGTAACCTAACACAATTAAGTTAATACAGTTACTTAAAATTAAATTCTAAAAGTCATTCTCCCTTGAAACCAAAAGGTTTCTATGATCTCTGATTTAGTTAAGATAAAACAGCAAACCACAGTAACAGTTTAATTAATGTTTTCACAGGGTTATTGTTGCTATTATTGGAAGGAAAATAAAAAATTCTGTGGCCAAAGGAAAAATAATGATATTTACAACTACATGAAATGTACACAACCATGAAAACATTAAGTCTAACAGGGTAGCTTGAACTGCTACTCATTATTTACTTGACAACTCGCACATTATTTTTAAAATATGCCATGTAACATTATTATTAAAGGCAGACTAAATTTCCCAACAGTTTATTTGTTGTGATTGTATAATCTTTTGACTAAGCTTAGAATATACGGAAGGTCTTTAAACATTACATAAAGGCCAATTTGACAATATTGACACCAAAGAAGCTCAGCTATTTTGTTACTCTCTAAAAACATCGGTAAAGGACCAAATAATAGAAACATAAGTGGTATAATTTATAATTTCATTTTATGACAAAGATAAGAGCAATTCAGGTACTATTTTGAATTTCATGTAGAAAATTTCCTTGTTCAGACATACAAATATTAAGTCTAGAACGAAACCAACTAAATTTACATGTAGTGGATTTATTTCATCGTTCAATATTAAAAAATAATGGTGGCTGTTTTAAAGATAATTAATCCAAAGTCTGAATTACTTAAAACATTTTAAATTACAATTTGGTATCATTTGAAAACATCTGGTATCAATTATATTGTAATTATGGAAGGTCAGGATTGAATTGGGAACACCATTTCAAGATTTCAGTGAATACTCAAGGTATATAAATGGAACTTTTCGATTTGGAATAAGTAATTATTCTGAAGTAATTTTTAGAGACTTTAGGCATCTTCTGTAAAAGGGTATAATTCATTTTTTTCTTGGATTCTTTGTATTTACATAGAGATTAATGTCTTTTTTATCCTACCCTAATATGCATTCATAGGCCTTTCCCTGCTTTTTATAATAATTCATTTTTTTATATTATGTTTATTTTACTGTTGACAACAGGCACTCCGCCTTCAGAAAAAAGGTAAGAAGGAACTGCTATGTTATGCTCATTTCAATGTTTCAGTTAGCTCAAAGTTATCGGGTTGTTTTTGTTGTTGTTGTTTTTTCATTTTCTGAACTTGCAGTAATGGTCTGAAAGTTGAGGTTGCCAGACGCCTGGCCTCAGATGAGGGCATTCCGTTGTGTGGTTATTTTTATTCTTCTTAAGCAGCTGAAATTACTTATTTTAAGTAACAATAAGGCTATGATAACCATAAAGGTAGTAAGATGTAGCTCTGGAGGCCTCAACTGCTTAAAGGTGGTAATACATCAAACGAGGACATAGAACCCTGTGGTCCTAGAGAAGCCAGGTATTAGGAAGTTCAAGGCCCAGTTGCGGTAGAACATCTAAATGACACTTTCCAGCTGCTTCAGCAAACGTAACCAGAAGCTTCATTGAGTGTGTTAAACACACGTAGAACTACCTGGCATCCACGCGTGAACAAAGTTCTCTCTATACTGGACACTAGGAAATCTGTAATCAGCCTCTTAGAATATCTGGTAATGTATCAACACACTTGTTTATTAACTTATCCCCTCACTTTATTTTAGCTTCTTGCCCTTATTTTACTATCTTTCCTCTTCACTTAAAATGTATTGTTTATTATATCTTTAGAAGCTACCATATATACATTTTGAATCACTGAAGGGCACCCCTAAAATATAAATAAATTCCATTATCTCCTTTATTAATTTATGAAGAAATCTCTGGAACATAAAATATTACCAATTGGCTTACGTAATTTATTAGTTCTATTCTATTAAAAGTTTGCCTCGTTACATTTTAAATGCTAAATAAAAATGGATATCATTTGAAATGACAATTCAGACACTGCTTCTCTATGGTAAAAGGATAATCCCTGATATAAACATGTATAATCATATGTTTATATCAGGATGGAATATAGATATATCTAGAATTCAGTGTTCTTTGGTGGTTCCAAACACTAACTAACATCACTGCAGTCGGTCCTATACTTCCCATTTTGGCTGTTACCCATGTGGTCTCTCAGGGAAAAAAGAAGAAACTCATCGTTTTTGTAAGTATTTGTTGAATTAGCTGTTCATTCATTCATTCATTCATTCGCTATCCGGCCTCATCATAAAAATGTGAAATTTTAGGTGAATAGCCTGTGAGAACCACCCACAGAAGTAAATTCTATTCAGATGAGTAAGAAGTGACAACATTAAGACGAATTAACAGCCAAGATTCTTGTTAGAAAGGTTTGTTGACAAGACCCCTTTCCTACGAGGAATCGTCTGAATTCTATTTAAATATGCCAACGGGTACCATGGAGAAGTACCTTCCCCCTTTCAATTCCATAAAGACAATATTCTATTAAACTCTGGGTGAAAGTTTCTGGGTAGAGTGTGCCTAATTATTCTGATCCTTTCATAAATCAACAAACTCAGAGAGCAAAACATGAACTGTCATCCACAATGACCCACTATTATTTCAAACTCTCCCTGATGGTCTGATATCAAGGAGTAATATCTAAGTACACAGATATGCACAGAACCAGATTCACTGTTTTTAAGATATCTGCTACTTTCATACAGTGATCAAAGACAAGATTTTCTCTGAGTTTCACGGAGCAAATGAAGCTTAATTTTAGGGAACTCTCCATAATTTTCTCCCAGTTTTAATGAAGTCATATGTATCTCTCTAAATTGCGGCCTCAGTCACTAGTCTTTGTAAGGTCTACTGACTTTACCAACACCATTGCCCTCTAATTAAGTGCATCCCCACCTGAGAAATTATGTACATTAGGGGAACATCTGTCAATACTGTCCCAAAGAAATGTCTTTAAGAACTCCTATTTATAGGAGTTTTTCTTTAATGTCTAAAGATTTTCTTTAATGTTCTTTAATGTCTAAAGATTTTCTCTTTAATGTCTTCTTATCTGAATATCTCCCCACTCTTCATTAGTAAATAAAGGGAACAGGATTAGTGCCAAGAAAATACGTCTTCACTACTTGGTTTGACTCACTTTCTGACTAGACTCAGATGAGAAACATAGATTTGAACTGCACAGTGTCACAAAGACTTTACTAATTTATACAATGACAAAAAGACAATGACTTCAAACGAATATTGAACCTTTCTAAAGCATTTCCTTATTTTAAGACATACAGACACATTCTGCGTATAATCAGTGCTGAGCATTTCACAAAAGCGTTAAAAGCTAAGCCATGCCACATGCAGTTTTCAACCCTGCCATGCACCTGTCTCAGTGTATTCCATGGAAGGCTACATTATTTTCAGAAACGGAGGGAGCGAAGTCATAGACATACAGTATAAACACAGGAGAATGGAATTTTTATTACAGAATTAACTCTATCCTTTCAAAAGTCATATTTTCACTTCTGCTCAGAGCATTGTGAAATGATGATTTGAACTTCGTTAGCTTCTAAGGGGGACCCTGACTAATTTAAGTGGGGATGTTAAATGAGTATTTACTAGTCCACCTCAAACTTTCTTAATAATTTGGAAGACAAGTCACCATGGAATAGTATAATCCAGACTTCTCCGTGCTCTAAATCTCCAATATGGGACCCAAGGACGTCTGGAAGCTGGCAGCAAAGCAAGCACGGAAGCACAGTGAAGCCGGCCACGTTCCCCCACGCACCTGGAGGGACCACTCCAATGGCATCATCAACCTCATAGTCTGATATGTCACTGTCACTGATTCGCTGGGACCCTGCACGACAGGAAGGCAAACAGATACCTCTGTGTCCGCTTGGGTCAGGAAATGTGGAGGACATGGTCACATTTTTTTTTAAAGCTAATTACATTATTACTAAATACTTTCACTTTTGGTGAAGTAGAGTTGATTTACGATGTCTCAGGTGTACAGCAAAGTGATTCAGTTATACATATATGTACTACAAAGTTAATGCAGAGCTGATGTTTAAAAAAATATTCGTTATCCAAGGATAACATGTTCTCAGCATCCTCATTACTGAAGACACATAGAAGGAAGAGGATTTCATAGAAGAGTATTTTGACTCTTCAAATTGTTTTTAATTAAGGTCTATAGCGAAGTGTATACTGTTTTCTACCCAATTATGCGCCCTCCTCTGCAGTTCAGGGAGGATGGGGCTGAGTGGAAAGGTTCAAAGAGAACTTTCTTGGCTGGAACTCTACTGAGTTCATAGTATTGAAAGGGCATCAGGGCCCTTTATAAAATATTTATGTTTAGCCCTCAAAATTAGCCATCATACTGCATGAAACATTAATTTTGAGGCAATGATTGATCAGAGAAGCACTAATATGAAGTATTTAATTATATGAGGAAAACAATTTGGTTCCAGATTACCAAAACGAGGCTTCTAAGTTTCATCTGTTCAATAAGAGATTTTGTCATTAATTCAAAAATTAATAAGTACAGAAGAAAAATGTGTTTTCCCCAATCACCAGATGAACAACAGCAAACACACTTTACAATGCTTTTGAAAACTTGTTTCTCACAAATAATAATACTAAAAATATCCAGGAATTATACTGTTATTAAGATGTTCTATGCAGCAACCCACCAATAATGACAAAAATTACCCCATCGGTCAACCAATGAACAGCTCCATCAGGACTGGGCAAAGAATTATATCTGAGAATTTTTAAGCTTTCAGCTGTGGAATTACTCCACTGTACTGTATATATTACTTTCATTGGGAAAATGCAGAAAATGGTTTTGCCAAGCCTCTTTATATAGATGACTGATTATTCAATATTTCGATCTCTAATGAACATTTGGAAAAACACCTTGAATGTTCATCTCGGATTCGATCATAACGACACAATTACTTCTGGTAACTGAAAAGAGCCTTAACCTACTTTGCAGCTTTTTGCTGGCGCTCTCCCCGTGGACGTGTCGCCGTGGCATGAAGGGTGATGGCTGAGGCAGAGGTAGTGAGGATTCATCATGAGTCTGAAGTTTATACCAATGAGGTTCATCATCTAGAAGCGCCGTCTCCAACTCTATGAGGATCTGAAAGGGCAGCTCTCGGGTTAGATCAAGCGCCGTCCCCCAAATATAATAAAAGCAGCCATAAAAATGCACATCACAGAAGCCTCGTGAGGCGTCTGACCCGGATCTTCACGACACCCCTCACCTCTCCAAGGAATTCACTCTCCTCTTCTTGCACCCTGGGCTGGTCCCACACGGTTATTTCCAACATCCGTTCTCTGAAATCTCTACGATGCACATGTGAATACACAAAAGTCTGGTTCCATTTTGGTTCTAGTACTTTCTTTACTGTTTTGGTTCGCCTTTTACTTTTATCACTGAAAAATAAGTATGTTTTGTCAATGAAAAAGCAAACGCAAGTGTATGCTGCCACCTACTGTAGTTCCATGCAGCCCTGCTCTTGGGATGTTTACTCTCTTTCATTCATAACTTTTAATATACAAGTCTGAAAAGACTATCGAGTTTAATAAGATTCTAGTTTTAACTACAATGTAGGCAGTAGTTACGATTACAGAAATTATAGAAACGCATACACAAGGGTACATTCTAAATGATGTGGCTGTCAAAGACTAATAGATGTGGAAACAAGGTAATGGACAATTTTAAAATTGGCAGATTATTTTAAAGAAACACAAGGCTTGAGGGAATTTTTTTTAGGGATAATATAGTTTATTCCCTCATAGAGAAGTATCTATTACATTTTAAAGCTATAACACAGGTGTATGCATATGTGCAAATTCATCAAAATATATAAAGTATGTGGAATTTCTGGTATGTCAATTCTACCTCGATAAAGCTTTAAAACATATACGAAACTGTATCCCAAGAGAGGAAATTCTACTTTTTTCTAATTAGCAAAGATTTTTGCATACTTTTTCTAAAATTATTCCATACCTTCTATCTGGAAGAAAATACATTTTTACATAGGGATTCCTGGGACGCCCATCTACTCTTGGGGGTAGATCTGTTGCTTGCAGAACATTTACAATCAGCTGGTGGCCCACTTTGTCATACCACAGCTTCACCTAAGAGCAATGGAGAAAGAAATTAGCATTTGTAAAAATCATGAGGCATTATAATTTCACAAAAAATACTAAAATTATTCTTGAAGAAGGAAATTTCAAATTGCAAAATACAACTGAATTATAGATATTATTTCTGCAAAGAATACCAACTTGAAAGCATAACCATTTTAGAACTTGACTTTTCACGCATTTTAAGTGTGACTTACAAGAGGCGGGCCTGCAGTGTTGATTTATAGTCTCTTATATCATGCGATGGAATAAAACTAATGATAAAATTTTTAGAAAAGACTAAGGGAAGAGGGGGGATATTGAAATAATTGTCCTTGTTTTTAAATGCTAAATGCAAGTGTTTGGTGATTATACGTATCTTAATAATGATTATAGCATGACTAAATGCATTCTGCAGTGCCAAGTGTAGTTGAAATAAAATGTTTGATGTTGGGAAGAGTATATGCAGGTAACTTGGAAGACATCAGGAAACGCATTTGCTGTATGCCTCTGTACACCAGGTACTGCTGTTTTCTGGTATTTTTTTCTTATTTAATTTTTATAATTAACCTATTACAGATAACTTTTCATGAGAGAAGTGGAAAGGAGCAAAGGAAGGTACAATGCGTAAATGCCTTTAAACCAAGCGAAGGCCAAATGGTATTTCTCCTAAGATACAAGATACCTCAATAACAAAATCCAGGAACATGGCACACTGAAATATTACCTGCAAACTCCTAATGCAGTCAGCGCAGTATTTGTGCTGGCAGGGGACAATGTTAACTTTAATTTTTTTTTTTTAATTTAGAAGTTAGTTTTGGGCTTATGGTTAAATAAGAATTATGATCATGCGTTGTTTAATAGGTATAGATCAGAATACATTTAAGAGTCATTAGAACAAAATAAGCTAATTTAACATGGGAGTAGTAAGGGGCAGGTTAAGAATTCAAACCCAGATCTGTACCAATCCATACCTCTGTTCCTAATTAATACCAGAGGTGTGTTTTTCATAAACCTGAAATAGGTGGAGTGTATGAGAGATTCCCACACACACACTGAAATAAAAAAGACAGCAGGGCAGATAAAATAGCACAGAGACTAGACAAAGATCTTTAACCTACTAAAAACAGAAGCTAAAACCAGGAAGCGTTTCAAAAATCACAGCAAACTTACAGTTATCTTCTTTGTTTAATTAAAACTAAGAGAAGAGCAGCAAAAACAGACTATAGAAATTCACACATTACCGAAGTAGCACATGATCAACTATTTATAGAACAATGTGAGGCAAGATTTTCTTTTAGTTATTAATACAAATGTCCCGTGTTCTACCATAATCTGAAGAAATGTAGCTTTTCCTAATAACTAGCCATGTTTTCTTTACTCCAGCTTTTCCCAGATCACATATAAAACAACAGTGAAGAAAACTGTAGCTTTTTCACACTAGTATCAGCAACCAAAGTTTCATCAAATGTCTTAAGAAGTTAAAAAAATATCTTAAATTTAAGTTTCTCAGGATCCAGGCTCAAGAGGTTGTTAAGTAAACAGCACATGACTCTCTAGGTTTATTACATCTAACCAACTACTTACCTTAGAAACTTTTATACAGCACACAAAAAATAACTGATACTTTATTATTTCATGTTATCATTTATCACTTACTGTTCAGAACATCTGGCACACTGTAGGCATTCAATAAATATTTCCAGATATATGAGTAAAAGAACAATCTAATAATAAATTAATGAAAACTGATGAAGTAGATTATGCTGTTAAATGACTCTGACCGTATCACAGCCTTCAAAGAAAGCCACACATTTTAAAGACAGACTCAGAACAGGGAGCTATTACTAATGGTCTCCAACATGTACCAAAGACACATACAGAAAGTTGTCCTGGTAAGACTTGTGGTGCATCTTTGAGAGCTCCAGGGCTTGTTGGAGAAATTACAGAAATGGAAGGCCTTTCCATCTTCTGAGATTCAAAGGAACTAGAACCTAAAATGAGAAAAAAAAATCAAGTACTTTTTAGTAACATATTTGTAACCTATGTGTGGAGAATACATATTTTTCACGAAATGTTAAATGCATCTGTTACTGGTATAAAACCATAATTCAATGGCGTCCATAAGAGTAGGACCTACTATCAGTGAGATAGTCCTAGAAAGTTATCATCGTGCTTTCTTTGGTTAATTGTCCATTTTAAAGGTATTTAAAGTGATATAATCAAATACTGTATTTATTTGCTCCACTCTGTAAGTACTGACTTTCTGCGTTTCTAGAGGGTATTGGCCTGTGTATGTTCCTGTACAGCCTCGCATACAGTTAAAGGTTTCATGCTATCA
Organism: Leucopleurus acutus; assembly: GCF_964270905.1. NCBI lineage: Eukaryota > Metazoa > Chordata > Mammalia > Artiodactyla > Delphinidae > Leucopleurus > Leucopleurus acutus. The sequence continues at coordinate 80,423,225 of NC_139157.1, forward strand.
GTGATAAGAAAGACGGTACCCGTTGTGTTAATTATCTTAGGATCATCTACTATGAACTGTCCTCACTGAAATTAAAATGAATGCACATATCATATAATTTATGAGCTGCGTCTAAGCCTAGATAGAATTCATCACTGTTTTAAAATACGATTTACACCTCTTTTGATTTTGATCTTACAGACCAATCTCCTGTCTGAGGATGCTGTCTAGTGATTCATGCGTGGAGGAGGGAGGCTGGCTCCCCACTCAGCCCCTCAGTGAGGCTCTTCTCCCCCGTTTTAAATGAAAGTCCTCTCTTCCCGGGTCACTGATAAAGTGTCCACAACCAGCAGTATGGATGTCTGCAGAATGCTATCACTCCAGCAAGTATAACCTTGAACCTACAGCTATTCAAAACTTAGCTTTATTGAGAAAACACTATTTATGGACCATTTCCCAAGAGTATGTCATCCACATTTTTTTCCATACATGCAACTTACGTTTAAATTAAATCAGCGTCATTCTGTACCTTCTGAAGACTTTTAACTAGACGAAACAGTGCTATAAAATTCTTTATTACTATGTCTTTTCTATGAAGTATTCTTAGGATAATTCTCTTCTTCGGTCTCAGTACAATGACACTGTTGCTTCTAATAGTCAGTATGTTTCTAATATACCAGTTTTTTTCCTTTTAAATAACATCAACACTATAAATTATGCAATTGGTTCCATTTCCCTCTTTATATTAGAAAACTCAAAACCAAATCTGGTCTCATGTCTAGCAGGTATGCAGAATATGATGCTATGCATTTGATTTACTAACCTAATCTCCACTTCCTTGTTTATCCCATCCATATATTTTCTACCTTCTTATAACCATCACTTGTTTTCCCCTTAAATCACCTTGTATTTTCTATTCCTATAAGCTGGGTTACATAATAAGCAAGCCCAAGTATAATTAATTTAACTCCCATCCAATGCAAGGTAAACATTTGAGTTACTTCCACATTTTTTTTGAGGTACGCGGGCCTGTCACTGTTGTGGCCTCTCCTGTTGCAGAGCACAGGCTCCGGACGCGCAGGCTCAGCGGCCATGGCTCACGGGCCCAGCCACTCCGCGGCACGTGGCATCTTCCTGGACCGGGGCACAAACCTGCGTCCCCTGCATCGGCAGGCGGACTCTCAACCACTGCGCCACCAGGGAAGCCCCATCACCTTCTTTTATCTGGAGTCCCTTTAATGCCCATGTAGATAACTCAACCCTCTAGCCACAGTCCCCTGGCCCTTTATTTCCACTGAAATCCCCCTCTACTCCACCCACTCACTTCCATGATCATATCTGACACCGTTACGTTGTATTAGAATTATTTATGTGCCTGTTTCCTTCACTGTTCATGACACTGAGCCAATTTCCAATCAACCTGAATAATCCAGTATCACAATGCATTTTCATGTACAGCAAATAGAACTGTTAGTATATTAATTTTGCTCTGTGCATCCTGACTGCTATGATGCAGAAGGTTATTGCCAATAAAGACTTTTGAACTTTTGATAGACACCCCCCCACACACACACACACACAAAGAGCAGAAAGAGAAAAATCTTAAAGCAGAACTCCTTTGGGTTTCCCATGACTGCCATGATTGCCAACTCATTTACATCAAATAACTAAAGGAGACAGTAAATCTTATACTCACTGGACTCCAGTGGAGGATGGGAGCTCTCAGGAATCCGTGGAATGTCACTAAAAGAAACAGGGTATGGTGAAAATCCCATTAGCTTAAGCCACCCTGTCTGAGGCAATCACAGCCACACTTTATCTCAGTGGTGTGGAAAACCCTTTTGGGTCTTTACAGGTGTGGAAATGGACGGGAGTTACCATAAAGGCAATTTCTAATGTGCATGAATGTCAAACACCACACACAAAAAAAAAACTGCAGGAAAAATAAGTTTTTATACATTTAATAGCAAAACACTTTAACATGACAACAATCAGAATAATATTGTGGCTAAAATCACCACAATATTTTTACTACCAAAACAGCAGGTTTTGGAAATAAAAAATGTCAAAGGCAATATTTTATTTCAATTCTAGAAAATCAAAATGACACATATTTTACAAATCAGTAATATGCTCTACAAACACATCTGAAAGAGTTTACTGAATGAAAGGGAGGGAAACATCTCTTGATAATAAAATAATATGGTGAATATCATGGGCAAAGTTAAAAAATGAAAAGGATGGATTGCTTTGGAAATTAAAAATGGTTCAAGCTTGCAACAGAAAAGCCAAAATATTTTATATATGTGTATATATAATTAATATACACATATATAACCCTATACAGAGATTCATATTTCTATGCTGAAGTTAGCTAAATATATGGCCATTTACTAGATGATTAGAAAGTGACTTGTGAGAACACCCACTCCTGACACACTCACAAATTGTTCTGAATAAATATTTAATATGACCTCAGCTTCACCCATTATCCACTGTGGGCTTAGAACCCTAGACCAGCTTAGTTTGGAAATTATACTGTAGTAAACTATTTGACCTCTGTTTTCCAAGATATTTTAGTATCAATGTAAGGAGATTAACAATATGCAAATATGAACAGACAAATTAAAGCAGACTGGAGTTAGCTAGTCCCAATAAAATTATCAGAATATTATTTAAGAATTTCTAACCACTTACCTTGTGAACTAACTTCACTTTGCACTTTTGGGGAGAATTGAAACAAAACTCATTTTCTGTTTGATGATTTTCCTGACTCTTCATTTTCACTTTTTTGTGCAAAGTAATTCTCCTAATCACCTACAATTTATACTTCTTACAAATGACAATTCATCCTGTGTTGTGTATTTTATAAATACGTTTTATTATATATTTATGTACAACTAATAATTCGTATGAAATATATATTTTATGTAATAATTAGACTAATTTTCAATACCTAAGACACAAGAAACCGACTATTTATCTTCTGCTACCTTCTCCTGAATTCATCGAGGCAAATAAAATTCAATTCTTAAAAATCTAGAAACGATATTTTTTGGATAGTACAACTTCTTTGAAAATCAGCCTCAAAGTCAGTTATGAAAATTAAATTTGGAGCTCCAAAACCAGACACAAGCTTTGAATTTTATGTGTCTGTGAAAGAAGAATTGTGGAGAAGTCGTAAAAAGTTTTTTTAAGTGATTTTGAATTAAAATAGATTTAATGTTAATTGCTTCAGTAATATTCTAATGCATAAATGTCCACTTGACATTTACACAAACCTTCTTATATTGTTCTGCTCACACACAAGGTGGTAAAATAGTTTTAATAACAATTATAAGCATAAAGGTAGGTTGGCAAAAGTGGGCGGTACCTCAGGACGGCTGAGGTCTGTTGGACCATGCTGGTCAATGAGCATGTAAATTACATTTGGAATGCTTCTTGGAATCTCTATCCCACAAAACTATGACTAAATATCTGCTTTCTGCTTTAAATTAATTACACAACTACATTAAACAATTATTAAATATAGCTAGAATTATTCTTCCACGATTCTAATCATTTCCCTATTAACTGAAAAGTTGATGCCAGATTGGATTTTTATTTAAATATAAGCTTCATATTCCCATATTCCTCTGAATTCCACAATGCAAGACAGTTGAGGTGTGGCTAGGCAAATAATACTTTTAAAATTAATTTTGCACAACAGTAAATATAATGAAAATGTTATTCCAGTCCACTTTAATTGTCTGTTAGTTCTTTTATTTTTAAGTCATCATGAATCGATGGCGTTTTAGCTGATTACTTTTAAAACCACTATATATTTGAAAGTATTTGGCAATGTGCACAATGGTTGATTTTAAATTTTGTTTTTTATACTTTTGATTCATTTTCCAATTTACTTACCTCTTTTCCAGCCTCATATTTACCTCAGCACTAAAACACGTCATGTAAAACTAGCATAAATTATATAGTGTCACTGTTTTTAATAAATCTGCATGGAAATGTACAATACTTCTGCAAATGCCTTCAATATTTACTCTTAATAATCACCACTTAAAATTGGTTATAAGTTTGCCTTTATTTTAGAGTTTTGTATATATATTTTTCTTTGGAATATATGATCATACAGTTTCAGTTCTTTGAGAATTAGGATAATTATATTTTCTGGTATGTTTTGCATTGACAGATATCCATGAGAACAACAAAAATTTAAGGTTACTAACTCTTCCAGCATAAAGAGTCTTGAATTAATGGCTCTATAATATTTTAGAGAATACAAAAAAGGGAACAATTTCCAAAAATATACTCAAACATTAAGCCAACTATAATGAGACAGTTCAAAATGCCTTCCAAAAAATTACAGACAGGCAAAATGAATGTTCTGGACTCTGTGGACTTGTTATGAGAATCTACCAATACGGGAACTCTATACACAGATAGAGAAAATATCCCATTGGCTGTAGATAATTAAATTATGCTGAATACTGGAGTTTCAAAAATATCATACCAATTATTATGGCCAATTAAAATGTTTAAATATTTCAAGCTTGCTTGATTTTAAATAAAATCTGGAACTACCCATGGGTAAAGATATAGAAAAAATATTCCATTCTTAGTAGAATAATAAAAAGTTCATGTAGACGTATGAAATGATTACTATTTTAAATATCACAAGAAGATGAGTTTGTTAGTGACTCCCTTTAAGGAAATACCATAATAATTTAGAATTCATAAAAATAAATAGTTCTACCATTAAAATAAAATATTTTTACTTTATAGTCCGCTTCTGAAAAATACATATCAATACTTTTTGATACTAAAATTGTTAAATTCTGGAGCTCCTAAAATGTAGTGAAGAAAATTCAGTATTCAAGTTTAAAATTTAAGAGATTTAAAAATTCTAAAATGTATGCCCATATTTGAAGGAAAAACTATCCATGTTAACATGTACTGTATGAATGTATAAACTTCTTTTAAAAACCCTGCTAATACATGTAATTTACTAGACTTAAGAAGTAAGTTTTTTTAGCCTTACCCAATAGGCCTTGAAACAATAATTTCAACTTGAGGTTCTGATTTTGATTCTAAAATAATGTTGTAAACTTCTTCATTTGTAGCTCCCGGCAGGGGTTTACCATTCCATTCTAGAACTTCATCCCCTTGAATTTAAAAAAAAGGGTATTTTTTTACCTTATATATTCTGTTTATTTTTATCTTTTCTTGTTTTTTTTTAACAAAGAAATGCAAAACATATACAAATAATTTAATTGTCTAGGCTCTGCTCTTGAAAGCAAATTGATTGCCATATAATGGCAGCTAAATGGTTCTTCTAGACACTTTTTTTCTTCTTTTTTTTTCTTTTTCTTTTTCTTTCCCCAATAGAATATTACTGGTCACTGGAAACAGCACAATACAATCTACCTTTATCTTTTGAGAAATACCAGAAATCATATAAAAATCATCTCATGCTATGGGATGGAATTAGCACAGCTCATTTGGAAACATTAAAAAATAATAATTAGCAGCATGCCCTCCATATAATAAATGTAGGCGGCTCTATACATGAAAGATTATTAAACGCTGCATAAATCCTGCTTTACTTTTAGTAGAAACAGCAGTTAACATTTGTTAGCATGAATTTTCCAACTATAAGTCATGTCCATTGCCTTCTCCAGATGCACAACAGAATAAAAATGCATGAAAGGATTTGAATTCATACCCAGAGGGTAACGCAAGGAGCTATATGGCAAGTTACAAAGCAAGCAGATGTAAAACTGTTGCATGACAGTTAACCCACTTCCAGATGTTCATAACACACACGTTCTATACATAATACATATTGTGAGCATTAAAGTAAAATTAGAAAATACGTTTAAAGTAATAAAACTATAGTGCTTATTAGGTTGTTAGATAACTGAAGAGTCATCAAGGAGAGTGCTACGATGTGAAAATACACATGCAAACAACCTGTTATGTTAACTAGAGTCTTCACCAAAGACCATGTGGGAAAAATTATTTATTTTCATAAATATTTAGAGCAGTTTTAGGTCTCAAATGCCTCCGCCCAGTATCCTTCAAGTGACAACGGAGGCTCAGCTGAAATATCCCAGCCTCAGTGATACTTTGGAGTGTCTTAGTTTTTTTTCTTATGTTTCTGCTTATTTTGTTGTTCTCAGTGCCTATAACACTTTAGTAGCAAAGGAAATGTGTGGCAAACTAATGGATCAATATCATCATTGTACGTTTTAAAGCTAACGATAAATATGGAATTGTTTAGTTTTTAGCTATGCCTTTAAAAAAAAGTAGAAAAGTTTTGTTTTCCTAGGATTATTTAAAGTAATCCCCCCCCCCCAAGTGTTTGCTTACTCAGAAGTAAAAAAGCAAATATTTGAAAAGCATATAATGCTGCTTTGGTATGAGAAAAGAGTATGGTTAGTACCAGTAGTTAAATCACTTCTGATCGTTTGATCTAAGATGTTACCTAGCAGTTTTTCAAAAAGGCAACAAATACACTTCACTATATTAAAAAATAATAATACATATTTAAAATATATTTGCAGTCTTTTAAATTTATTGACCAAGAAAAGAAATAAAGTTTACAGCACGTGAATGTATACATGTATGTGTGTGTACGAAAATATATTTTCTAAAACAATACTTACCCTGATATTTTCTATTCTACCATGTTCTTTTTGTTTTTCTAAATAATGGATGCAACCCATTACATCAACTTTGCTACCCAGTAATGTGCTGCAATGAACATTTTGCAAAAGCACTGCACTATAAAATTCTTCTATTTATAGCCAGCAACCTGGAAGCATAACTTCCAATATCAAATTAACTTAATGCATGTATTTAATTATTTACAAATCAAGAACTCCTAAACTAGACGGTGGTTTCCTTAACAATATTTATTTATATCTGAGTCCTCTTTTCAGGCAGGGATGTAGATTATAAGGATACAAAGATAAAAGAGACTTTCTCCTGTCCTTAAATTTGGTGGAGGAGAAATACAGAAATGAATACCTTTAATCAAATGTTACAGGCAATGATAGGAATTCATCTGAGGAACAGAAGGAATGCCAGGGAGGAAGTTATTAGTTACTGCTCAGGGGAGATGTCAGGAAGCCCTTGAGAACTAAAGCAACTTTACGCGGGCTTTGAAGGATGGTGAGGACTCCAACAGGCAGATCACAAGAGCAGCAAAGCCACCACGGACACGAGAGGCACTGGCCAGGTCCTGGAGGTGGAAACAGCTGCCTGGGTGGACCACCATGGCTGGGGATGAGACGACTGGTAAGGTGGCTGGAAGTTGGGGGTAAACTACAGAGCTTTGACCTGAGCAGATGGTGCCCGAGAGACACTGAGGGGTCTTAATAAGGAGAGTGTCAGTGCCAAGTTTGTGGTTTGATCATTATGTCAAGCAGTGGAGCAGGGCACAGACTTAGGGGAACAGCAGTAGAAAAAGCTACAGCAAGACTGCAAATGCTAAGGTCAATTCGTGGGCTGCAAAGGTCACGCTAATAAAAAACAAACAAATTGTATTTTTAAAGGTCAATGCTGTTTATATGCAAACAGAAGGAAAGTAGTTCCTAAATAATAATGTAAATCAAACAGGATATATTATCTAATTTTTAAAAATATGTTTTTCAGTTACATCAATTGCTTCAAGTGAAAAGTACACTTATATGTTTTATAGTTATTTAAGTGGAGCTTCTGACATTTTAAAGTTTCTCAGACTCTAGGCACATAAGGGTGTTAAGTGAAAATCACTACGAGGGATATATAATATAGAAAAACCCCTTCACTGACTTTCTTAAGAAATTGTCTATTAAAACACAAAGAAAAAACCCAAAAGATATCATGTTTATAATCTGATCTGCAAGTTCAGATTTCTGTAGCTAAAGGTATTTTACACTTGAGTAGGCAACAAGGGACTCATACTTTTCAAGGCTTCTTTTCAAATCATTAAACAAGCAAAGACTCAGGTTATTGACACAGTCACTCCTGATTGAGTTGTTTTCTTATGGAATCATAAATAGTCCCCAATAAGAAACAATAGTGTACAGTACACATCTTCAAAGCTGTGTGTATAGCAGATGGAGAAAAATCCCTCATTTGTTTTTTCTCCACGTACGAGACCTGGAGAGCATGTCTCTATCGAAGAAAAAAATCTAAATGATTTTGAACTGATATCCTGAAAACTACAACAAAAATGTCCTTAACAGTCATAGAATATTTTTATAAAAGTCTCAATAATTATAACCTTATGGTATAAAAACTGAAAACACAGTCTAGAAACGTTCTCTTTCCATGTGCTACAGGTTATTAATCCTCACTTCGACAGGTCAGCCTACTCTGTTTTCTCTGTAACTGTCTGGCAACTGGGTGAGCAGACACTCTCACCAAAAGATTTCTACTAAACTCTGAAGTACAGCAAACTGGAGACAATATGTTAATATGATTTTTACTAAAATGAAAGAAAACAGTTTATTGAAAATAAATTTTAAAGTATGTTGCTACTAAGTATGGTATGTTTCAATATATTAAATGATTTTATTATGTCATATTAAGGTTACAAAGTAACATAATGTAAACTTCCAAATACCAAGAAGTAGCACATCTGCATGAATACAACCTAGGTCACATTTAAATTAACAAATAATATATTACATAATCTGTGTAAGAAATGTGATTATGATTACATTTTATTAAAATCACTGGTACTGAATAAGTGTTTGGGGACCACTATGAAGAACTTTAATAATTACTATGGCTTATAAAATAAAGGACTAAATAGTGATGTTATCTTTTGCACAGGCTAAACTGTTTTGGATTTTTGTAGCAACATTAGGAAGCCATCTACGAAAATTAGTAATCCTTCAGCATTTTGTGTCTATGTATTTTTACGTAAATAATAAGATTCCTACTCATTTTCTCCACACTGCCATTGAGGTATAGTTACCTATTTTTGCAGTTAGTTAAGTATCCGTATCAGGAAACAAATCTGTATGCATGCATTAAAATTAGTTATTTACTTATGCATAACTTACCGAAAGTTGAAAAACACCATGCACAGAGCACACATTACTTAACTGTTTAAAAGTGAAACTTTACCTGCTCTCAAGTGTCCAACTACATCTGCGAGGCTACCCTTCTTTACTTTGGTGATGAAAGCACCGAGGCGTCCTACGTCAGTCATTTTCCCTCCAACAACCTGGGTAATTATAAATTTGTAAGTTCCCAAGACTCACACTGAGACATACGTTTCTTTGTTTGAGGAATTAATCCTACAGCTTTTGTGAGGTGTTTAGGATGGGGTGCAGGAACACAAATGAAGTGCAATCCATTTGTGGTCAAAGGAGCCTGCACCAGGGACAACGCACTCCCAAAAGACGAGGTCTCCCCCTCTCACCATCAGACAGCAGGTGTTTGACACAGTTGACTAACTGGGATTTATTTTTTCTTTACCCTCTAAATTCACTTGAATTTCTACACTCAGGTCATGTCCCATTGTGACGTGAGATGTTGATCTCTTTTGTATGTTTTTAGTAGAATGTAGGTCTAAGACAAAGACTGGGGATTTAAACCGAGAACAGGTCTCTTTGGGGAAGCAGTTCACCGTGGTCCAGAGTAATAGCCTAAGTTGATCTCAGCTCCTGACCACCCGAATGACCTCCTCATCTGAAATATCAATACATATAGGATCCAATCGAACTCTCTAAGTCTGAGTTATATCACTGAATAATTAACACGCTCACCTGGATTTTCCTCCATAACTAAAATTAAACACATTGGAAAGTTTCTAAGTTTAATTTCTCCCAATGCAGGGGCTCAATGTGTATAATTAAAAATGGGAGGGATAATGTCAAAAGTTGAGGTTGATCCATATTCTTAGGGTCACGCCCTATAGTGGAAGTGATCAGAATTATTTCATAGCAGGAGAAACCAATGGTAACAATTAATAAGGTGACATTAACTGAATAACAAATTTTTAGTTGGATTAATAGTTGATGGTTTTGAAGAGGTTAAACTATCATCCAACTATAATACAATCTCTTGTTAAATAATAATTTTAAAGCAACATCTTTTTTTTTTTTTTTTTTGGTACGTGGGCCTCTCACTGTTGTGGATTCTCCCGTTGCGGAGCACAGGCTCCGGACGCGCAGGCTCAGCAGCCATGGCTCACGGGCCCAGCCGCTCCACGGCATGTGGGATCCTGCTGGACCGGGGCATGAACCTGTGTCCCCTGCATTGGCAGGCGGACCCTCAACCACTGCGCCACCAGGGAAGCCCAAAGCAACATCTTTAAATGTTTCTTTAAGTTTACGGAAGCAAATGAAACCATGTGACAACACTCGTACACATGCACACACATAATAAAACAAAATGTATATATATGTTTTTTCTTACCGAAATTACATCTTTGTAATTTATTAGTTTTTTAAAGATTACATCTGTTAGAAGTCAGGTAATATTTGTAAAAGATACATTTTACTCTTTTGGTATTACCATAAATTGTATTGCACTTAGGAAACAATCTCTTTAATAATGTTTGGTGTTGTTTGTCAGGATATAATAAAATTATAATGTCCACATTATTTAACTTTACTGCTTTCCATTAAAACCATTTTAATGTAAAAATTGTCCTTGAACTTTATATTCAGAGAAAAATTATTTCATTTTCCTGTATTTTATTGCAGCTTCCTAAGACATCTGTATGCCATTTTAGCAAATGATTCTAAACTATTACCCCAAAAAAAGTACTGAATATACCATAAGACATCAATATATTAACAAGGTATATTCACTAGAAGAACTTTATTTTGAAGAGGAGGAGAAGATACTTAAAAATCATTGTCAGCAACTTTGCTGAATGTAGTCCACACTGTAATTCAGCCTTTAAGAACATTATAAACCAGCATACTTACTTTCAGACCCAGTAATGCACCTGATTCTTTGGGCATGGTTGTTCTCTTGTTAAGAATAACGCGTCCAATTAATCGGTCCCCCTCTTTAGATGGTTGCCACGTTACAGGATGCTATTAAAACATGAACAAAGTTACAAAAGATAAACCAGCTGTTTTCTTTCCTACAGACACATAATTATTGGTTGTAGCATGGTGCGATTTCCTCATTTAAGGACACTCTGAGGGAATTCTTTATTCTGGTGGGCTCTATCCTTGACTCATAACAATTTTCTTTTACTGCTACATTTTATTTGCAATAGGTACTTACTATACTAAATTGTTCTAAAAGTAGTCAGTAACTAAGTACATCTCTAAACTATGGTTCTGAAATGAAATGAATTGAAATTTTAAAATATATCTGCTTACCTAAATCAAATCGATTCTATATTTTGACTTGTTAATGTTGACATCATTAACCAAAGAATATCTCATCTACCTACAGCCGTTATTTAACCCTTGCTGTTAGTTACTTTAAAATTGGTTATTATTCAGTGATACTGTTTTTTCCTTCAAAACTGTACTGTCAAATGAAATCAATACTTTCATAAAATGTAAAATGGAGCAGAATAAGATTACTATCTATCACGTATCAGCAAAGGATAACGAACAGCACACACAGTCCCTGAATTCCCAAATCTCCCTCCCAGATGCTTACTGAGCTAATAGGTGATGTTTCCCGGCTATGCCACGTGGCGGGATCCAGCCAGTAATAATCCAAGTCACCTGCATAGGAGGAAGAGAATGAAAAGTGTAACGGCTTTCACGTGGAGAAGGAACACTTTACACGCAACTTCTTCAATCTGTAAAGTAAAGGGTTATGAATATCGTAATCGCGAGTGTGTACATCTCAGGATGATACACACCTGCACTGCACAGGCTGTGACCCGGACGCCCGGAATGAATGTGTGCCACAGATGCACGTCATACGAGGGGAGGGTTATCTTTTACTCTCGGTCCAGAAACACATAAAAAGTACAGACAGATCTAGGTTATTCCACCTCCCTCCCCTCAGAGGACTACCCATGCCAAGGTACAGACTGTCATTAGTGATACTGGTTAGAACTGTATTCACTGAACTAAGTATTAAAATTTAGTGCCTCCTCTTCAACTCTTGTGAACTTCATCATATCTTTCAAACTTATTCTCTGGTCTCTACAACTGGGCACACATTTTTTTAGGACATGGTGTTGAAAGTTAAATGTCCAGAATAACGTTCAGCAAAAGAGTACATACAAATGACAAAGTATTCACTTTTACTTAAGTCATAAAAAAGACTTTAAAAAATCCTAACTTTGTAAACATGAACTTATGAACCTTTAGTTTGATTTTTTTGGCTTCAAAATATAATGTGAAAGAAAGCGTTTGAGAAAAAAAATTAATGGAAAGCAGCAGTGCTGTATTTGCATAGGCAGAAAGGCCAGAGTGGGTAACCATATGAGAATAAATGACGTTTTACATTTTAAATATCAGCTTCAATCAATGAAAAATTTTCTTCCAAGAGAAAAATATTAGGAGAGTGAGTAAAGCATGCCTACTAACAGTGAGATGTCTAGCTCACTGTTAGGAAAATATGTTTTGGATGCTGTCTGTGAAGGTTATAAATAAAGAATTTAATGTAGATGACAGGCATGGCAAATTCAGGCACCGTAAAAGAAATATCATAGAAAACGAAAAAAACAAGTTTAAAATCTGCAGGCACAAAAAAATCCATATACTTCAATTTCTTAGTAGAATGATATATATCCTACAATAAATACTAAAATGCCCTTCAAATATGGCATGTAGATAACAGCAGTATATTCTATGAAACTATACTCTGTTAAAATTTACTCCACATGGAGTTCATATCCTTCTCATAATCATATAGTTTAAAAGGTATACATGGCTTGGCGACTATAGATTTCTAATATTCTTCTGAACCACCTTAGTTAATGGGATATAAGGAAAGTTGTAAAAGGAAAGGTGTTTTTCCTCCTTTATTTTTACTGTTTGTGAAACTCCGTGTGCTTATTTTTAAAGTTGCTTTGCCTTTAGTATTATGGCACCATTCCTCTTGAAAGAAAGACTATTTATAATAATAATAAAATTAAAATTACTACTCAGTAGTAACTACCAAGATTGTTCAAAAGACTGTTGCAATTCATAAGGCTTTCTCCCTAAAATTTCACAAACCTAGTAATAAGGCTGATGACTTATTAAATGTTGATTCATTCTGAAATACTGTGACAAATTAATAGACCCACTGAGATATTTGTGGGGCTTGAAGAAGAAAAATTAGTCATTAAGGTGGAAGCTGCTTTGCGAAGTCTTTAAGGTTTAAAGAAATGACAAAAATCCTTCCTATTTTAAAGGCTTCAAGGAACCAGTTCATTGTGTCTTGAAGGAACTGACTTAGATCTTAGAAACTGGACTCCTTGGGGTCCTTATCTGGCTCATCTTCCAGCTCCTCGTAGGGGGTCCAACCTTGTTTCACTCACCTTTTCCTGAGAAAATCTAGATATTGGTATCTGATGAATGTCTGCTGGGCAAAAAGGGCTCCTTATATGCGAAGAGCTGAAAGGTGATGTTTCCAATTCAGTAATGATACTGAGCACAGTTGATTATGAAAAGACTGCTTTCAGGCAGTGGTTTTCTGTGGTAAGCTGTGTAGGATAATGATGGTGAATGGAGAGTCTAATTAAACTGGCTTAAGATGGGAGATACATAGGTATATATACAGCTTGCCGGGCCATTCAGGTGTTCAGTCAGAACTAATTCTTACATTAGTGCTCATATGAATGGAACCGATTTTGCAGCTCTAAAAATTCTGTTTTTCAGTTTTTGGAAATCTACTAAAAATGACTAATAAATGTAAATCTAAAAGAGACATTAAGTATTTCAGCATACACTAAGAGTTGCATATATTTTAGTACACAATTACACTTCCCTTGCTTTCTGAACAGTTTTGGACAGCTTTCTTAGAACTAATTTCATCATCACCCATTAAAATATAATGGGTGATGCTTAAAGATTTACAAAAAGATGCTTAAAGATTTACAAAAAGTAAGATGCTTAAAGATTTACAAAAAGATGCTTAAAGATTTACAAAAAGTACATTCTAAAATCTAAATATGTAGTTTTAAACTATATGTTTCTTCTTTCCATGTATTATTAAATTGTAAAGATATTATTGACGTTTTAAGTACTCTAATTTGTCTTTATAAGACACATTTCTCTATTATTAATAGAAGTGACACTCAACAAAACTCCCCCCTAAAATATTCAGACTCTAGTATTTCATTAATATAAATCATTTTCCTTGATTACTTTCCTAATAGGTAATTAAAGATATTGGTTGCCAGGTGGCATAGCTACAAAATGATAAATGCATGGTATTTGCTTATGGAATTAATGCAAAAGCATTTTGGTTCTAGTGCTCGATACAACTGTAAAGGAATGAATTTACTATTGTCATTAATTTAAATCCAGGATATAGATGCTTCTGTCAACTGAAATGGCAAGTTCATAAATATCCAACTCCAATGAAGTGTTATAATCTGAGCATTATTTTTTCGTGAAAACATGAAAAACAGACTTTTATACTACTCCTTGTGAAAAAGCAGGTTAATTACACTTCATAAGTAAGCAGACAGCTTTCATTGCACAAATAAAAGTCAGCTAAGGACACATGAGCTTTCTGTAAAGAGAACTACCTCTGCCTCAACCCAGGTCATTATGAAGAGTATGTTAACAATGCATAAACATGCATCTCTATGAGTTAAATTCTTGTACCTTGTGATAGCTAATGTCAAAGCACAGTGGATTCCAATAAGACCAATCGAAGGCAACGAACAAAAATACCTTCTAAATAATACAGATGCATGGTTGAGTCTGTATGGGTATATTAAAACTGTCAGGAGAGAACCATAGCTAATTTCACACATTAAATACTTATTTCACAGTTTACATAGCAGCTACCGTTGACCAAGTGGAATGCCCATCTAATGTGCCAGTAGTCAAGGAAAGGTTATCGACACCAAAGCCTTGAAGCATTAGAAAATCTGCACTTTTCCATCACCAGAAAACATACATAATGTATTTTTAACGTCATTATAATGATGATAAAAGATGGGACTCAAAGCAATTCCAAGATCAATTCACAGTAACTGAACAATTTATAATACAGATCCATAATTTTGCTACTTCTCATCTCAAAAAATCAGTTGTTCTTCCTACATAGAACAGACTGTCACCATTCAAAACAATTATAAAAATCATGGACCAAAAATCAGAAGAACCATCCTTCCCAGAGTTTTCGTACACCTCTTTAAATTTTTACTCTTTTATTTTTGTTTATAATCTACAGCAGGATATATGTTGAGACTCAATAAAATTAGATGAATCCTAGGGTACTCTATTATAGCACAACACTAGACAAATTAAAATACTGGGCAAAAACACATTTATTGTATGTCTATACACAGTGCATATGCAAAAGCCAACTCAGTTCTAAGAACGAGGTTTTAATTTGAGACAAAGTTGGGTATTTTTAACACTGTGTCCCATGATTAGCACACAGGTTAACAAATATTGCTTTGGTTATGATATGATAAAAATATCCACTTTAATCCATTTTAATACTGTACAAGGACATTTTCATAAACAGGAAATAAAATGTGAAGTCTAAGAACTGAGATAAAATCTTAACTTCTGATTCATATCACGAAAATGCCATTTTGAATAGTTTCCTCATATTTTAGAAGTTCATTTTAGAGAGTTCTATGCCTGCAAAGGGCAAGTATATTCACTCCTACCCTGAAATTATATACAATAATGGAGCTAACTGTGAAATCAGTCAGCAATAATTTTCTATACAGCAGAGCCCCAGAAAGCCTGAATTTACCAAGTTTTATTTAACAGTCAGGGATAAGAAACAACTATTATTTAATAGGACTTAGTATCCAGGCACTAAAATAAAATGGGAACATGTATGTGTTAAATTTAATCATTAACCACACAATCTGTGAAGTAATAAATACTATGGGTACGGATGCAAAATCAGTAACTTGTCATTCACAATCAAATTCCTGTCAGCCTAAGTTCCTAGTATAGAAAAGCTTTGGTCCTCAAATATTTTTTGGTGATTTCATGCAGAATCCAAGGTCCACCCCACAATTTGATGGCAAACGCTGTGTAATTAAGTCGCAGATTTGTGTCCCCTGAACGCAAGGCCTGAGGCAGGGCTGGTGGCATCTCCAAACTAGTGGTCTTCAAGCAAAAACCTTTTCAATAATTCTAAGGAACTGAAATAATTCTAAGGAACACCAGTTTCTGGTGCTGGCCCAGGTCACACACACACCAACTGTCATTTCTTGGAAGAATTACATTGTCTCCAGCTTTTAGGGATTAGTTAAAAGTAGCTGTTCTCCAAATGCACCTTACAAGTTTCACTTTCAAAATCCTCATTTGTTCACAATGTGCTCTGTTTCTATCATAGAACCAATAATACCACTGTCTCTCTCTCTTTGGTTTATTAATTTGACAGTTCAAGTAAATGCATCAACTCTTAGTTATTAAGTTAATGAGGTGTCAAAGATGTTTGCATTCAGAAATTATTTATATTGAATAGAACCTCCAGAGTTGAATTATCTCTAGAGAAAGATTAAATATTTGCTTGAGGACCTGTGATGCCGTCTCTGTGGTTTATAATCTTAGGGCACGGGCAAGAAGGCTGGTAGATGATCTGGGAAAGGAGAATTTTGTAAGCATATTTGGTAGAGGTGGTTATATGTATTGTTTGGCGAATTTGAGAGCTAAGTTTGGGAATGTCAACCCGACCACCACACAATTCTACAAAGCAGTTTTGTGCAACTCAGAATCAACACTTCTGGCTGAATTCTGAGCTCCATTGTATCAATTAATCCCTCAACTTTGCATATAATAACTTGTATAGCACCCCAGTGTTCTTTCAAGGGTAGGATGAGATAATGCACATGAAGTGCTATATAAACTGTAAAGCACCCCAGGAATGCCAGCGTCCATTGGAGTGTAAAAATATACACTGAAAAGTATTTCCAATGATAACACTGATACGTGTTTCTGTCGATTCTAACATCATGTAATAATATTTTTTCTGCCCCACAGTTTACTTTTTTGAAACCCTGACTAGTCAGAGAACCTCCCTATATTTTAATTTCTCTATGAACAGTATCATCTAACCTAATATTTAAAATTATGTTGTTTCTATAAAACATATAAAACCCAGCTGTGGTGTAAAAAGAGCACTGCACTGGAAGCTAGAGACTGTGAGTCTCACCCTAACCCTGCCATATCAGGGGCTTTATCGTGACACCATCTCTTCATTTCTATAATCCTCGTCCTCTCCTATCAAATGGGGATGATGCCACTTCCGCACAAAAGTTCCATGAGGTTTAAATGAGATATGCCAGTTTTGTAAACTGTAAAGGACTTTAGAAATAGATTGCATTGTCTAGTTACATAATCGAGATTAGGGATAAGAAATCACACTGTTAGAGATCAGACTGATAGATAGCAATCATAGCTAAAATACAAGTGGTATCAGTAATCTTTCCACTGGATGACTCGAAATGGGCTTAGAAGAATGTTAAAGTCACTCTGTCTATAAAAATTAATACTTGGCCTGGTATACAACAGATGCTCAAGGGCTCAGAAGAAAGGAGTATTTCTTTAACCCTGATTGTTACAGGGTGAGAAAAGGAACCATCACACACAGAAACAGTGGCGGGAATCTTCCTGTTAATTTCCACAAAGCCAGTGGGAACCCGGGGGATTGAGCAAATGGTTACCTTTTTAGTGAGGTTGTCTATACACTGAGATGTATACAGATTACCCTAACCCCAAATATCTGAAGTAATTAATTTGACCAGGTTGTGCAATGTACCCTTCATCTGAAAATAAGCATTTTGTCATTTCTTCTTTATATGATATTTTCATGTGAGAAAATAAAACGTTTTTGGTGTATAAGCAACATATTTGTGACTGAAATCTTCCATATCACGAAACAAGTAGGCTATTTTATCTCTTCATAGTTTTTCTCTGATGACTCAAAGATATCCCTGAAAATGTTGTTTTGAAACCAGCCTGTATTATCTTAAAATTATTTTGTACAGATGTTAGTCATGGAATATATTTTAATATTTATATTAAAATAGGTTTAATGTAGGTTAAACTTATAGGTTATAAGATTCCTAACCTTCTAATATTCCCTTTTTTAAGCTTATATTCCTAACAAAATAATCTACATCATAACAAGATTGATGGTTTTAAGAAAAAAAACTGTCAATTTAAATCTGTAACAGGGTCACTCTGGATGCTGGGGCTTTGGGAGAGCACAGAAAATTTTGTGGATTTACTTTAAATGGCCTAAAAGACATGGAGAAATAAAAAGCTATTTCAGAGCATAAACAGTTTGATTTTCCTAGTTTTAAAGGTCACATAAATTTATATTTTTGAGACTATGTGAAGTTTCAGGGTTCAGAAATACTCCCACATTGGGCTTCCCTGGTGGCGCAGTGGTTGAGAGTCCGCCTGCCGATGCAGGGAACACGGGTTCGTGCCCCGGTCCGGGAAGATCCCACATGCCGCGGAGCGGCTGGGCCCGTGAGCCATGGCCGCTGAGCCTGTGCGTCCAGAGCCTGTGCTCCGCGATGGGAGAGGCCACAACAGTGAGAGGCCCGTGTACCGCAAAAAAAAAAAAAAAAAAAATACTCCCACAGCAGTGATGTTTGTGTCCTTTACCTCCACATAGACCTGATGCCACAGGCTTCCAAAGAAGTCAGTAAATTCAAATTTCTGAAAGTTCTGAGCAACAACAATGGAAAACACACAAACACACACACACACACACACACACGCACACCCCTTTGTGCCCTAGAATAATAAAATAAGGATGCTTATGGCCCTCAGGAAATCTACAGCAGACTGTATTTATTATCCATATTACATAACCATACAAATGTACCTAAAGAAAGGTCTGAGGTCACTGATGACAGTGCAAAAGGATGTGCATGAAGAATAGTTTAGAGAAAAATAAATTTCATGCGTAAACATGGTTTGAGGCCCCACGACTGAGCCATTTCTTCCCCAGAATCTACACATAGAAAGCGTAGTGAAGCACCCTTGGGAGCAGATCCCCAAATTCACAATCTTAGGGACGCTGCTTCCCTTCTCCCATGGCGGGGGGGAGGTTGCTGCCTATGGGAGGGAGGTGTCCCTGCCACCTTCCAACTGACCAGGCTTCCTCTGTGACACTGAGCAATCCATTCACGGGCAGACCAGCTGTCACGTGCAAAGTCTTGGAACAATCAGCCAAGAAACCCTGTGGAAAAAACCGGGGTTTATTTGTTTTCATTGTCTGGGGACTGGGTGTTACCCGAAGGTTTCAGAAGCTGTAGCACTGGGTGAGGTCACAGCATAGACGTTACAAGAAAGAACTCCGGATGCAAATATCTCTGATCAAGGAAAATGCGAGTCTTTATCCAGACCTCATGCCCAGGCAACCCTAGCCAAACAGTATCCACTTCAATAATCCTGACGGTCCAATCAACTTCCGCCTGCCTTTACATCCCAGAGACAGAAAATTAGGGAGATCAATGGAGATCAATACACTATCCTGGTTTTAATGATATAAATAACAAGAATAATACTCAAATGATGACAAAGATGAATTTTGAGGGTATACAGAACAAAACGGAAGTTCTTCTGATACTGCTTACCATTTAAAAATATATTGTGAAGCTATATGCAAAGCAGAAATAGAGACACAGATGTAGAGAACAAACTTATGGATACCAAGGCGGGAAGGAGGGGTGGGATGAACTAGCAGATTGGGACATACACACTACTATGTATAAAATAGATAACTAATGAGAACCTACTGTATAGCACAGGGAACTAACTCTACTCAATGATCTGTGGTGACCTAAATGGGAAGGAAATCTAAAAAAGAGGGGATATATATGTGTACATATAACTGATTCACTTTGCTGTACAGCAGAAACTAACACAACACTGTAAAGCAACTATACTCCAATAAAAATTTTAAAAAATAATAAAAATAAAAAATATATTGTGAAGCTATAAAATAGTAGAAAATAAATTCACCCTAGCAAACATTTTGGTAACAGAAAGAGATGTTTTGAAACCAGAGCTTCCTCCCGCCAAGTAAGTTACCATAAATATTGGGGTTTTTTTCTCCTTTCTTGTTTTCTTTTCTTTTGTTGTTTGTTTGTCTTTGTTTTGGCTATGCAAGCAAATAATTTATAGATCTACTACAGGACTTGTTTTTTAAGTTGGAAACTCCTTGACCGGTGGTGGGAAATCACTCGGCATAGCAATTAGGAGAACATTTTATGCCTCCATGTTACTCTAGAGAAAACTGGTAAGTACACCTTCAAAATTATAGCCACGGGAAAACAGGAAGCAAAACACTGCAAGGTCACTGGGCTAGATCTCTGGCGCAGCACCAAAGCGGTCAAGCTGTCCAATGTCACCACCTTTCAGCTGGGCCCCCACTCCAGATGACGGGAGCAAGCGATGCAGGTAACAAAGCACAAAGCACACGGAGGGAAGAGGCATCCTCGCAAACACGTGAGCACAGGATACGCACAGCTCATTAGCGAGACATCGCACTTCAGAGGAGCTGAAACCACTGACACGGGAAAGGGATTCTCACCCAGAGGCCCCGAATATTTAAGGTTGGGATGGATGAGTCCAGAATTACATTTCCAATATAGTAATTTCAAAATGTATTCCTCTTAGATTAAACCTTCATACCAAAGCCTGTTCCTTTAAAACATCAGGATGCCTCACCGGCCTTCAAAGTACTCAAGGTGGTTTCTTGACGGCTCACAGGTCAGCTGCCGTCTTGAGAAGGACCGGGTTCCACCCAGGACGCCCAGGACGCTGGCTGTTTAAACAACGAACTCCACAGTCACCCAGCTGCACTGACGTACCCAAGCCCAGATCAGGGAGGACATATTCTGGAACACCCTGTCCCTGGATATTTCTGAAATGTTTAGCTCAACACAATGTGCACAGAGGTCTTGGTGAGGGAGATGCAGTGAATCCATTGAGCTGTTCTAAAATCTAGCTGTGCATTAACCCGGACCAGCAGCCACGTGCCCGGGCTGCGCTGTATCCCAGCCCTGCCCCACTGTTCTTTTACCGTGTTGTCCTTCAACATGTTATGTATTATACAGACCATCACGCAGACAGCGCTGCTACCACTGAGCGTCTTCTCCGTGAAACCACACGCAAGCAGCGTCTTTCTGGTGTCCGTATCAGGACGAATCAGTGAGCACTCCTACAACTGGTTAACTTCCGTGTTATGGATGCTATACATTTTTAACTAATGACATTTTTCTCAAAGCACATGTATTAGGATGTTCATGGTTAAACCTACAGCTGAAATGTCTATCTTCAGTCTCTGTCACGGATCTTTTCTACACGTTTTTTCACTGATTCCATATGGCTGTATTTTTACATTTGGTAGAAACGTTAAGTCACTTTTGGGACAAAGGTAGACTTTAAAGCGGGAATTAAAATAAAACTGAATGAATAGGCACAAAACATTATTTAATATATTTATTGTAAACCCTGCTTTCATTAAAGTATAGATTTTTCCATCCATCAATCTCAAAATATCTTTCCTGCCATGAGAAATAACTAAAATGCAATTGATGTACAGATGTTAGCTTGTCTTGCGCTTAAACCACAGCATTCAGTAAATAGCAAATCATTGTGCCTTACTTGGGAATCTTGCCAAAGAATGGAAAGCAAGTGAAAAAGGCTTCTCTTCTGGCAAAAACCAGTATCACAAATCTGAGCTCCCAGACTTAATTCATTCAAAAACCCAGTAGGCCTTCACTCATAATTTTAGTCACAATCATAAGACGGTTTCTCTGGCATTCGATCCCACAGGACCACCGAAGATGCACATTGTAAAAGAGCAAGTAAGGGTTGCTACAGACAAGCATATTGGCATCAATAAGAATTCACAGGGAAAGGGACGGAGAAATTTAAAAGTGCAAAAACAAACTAAACAAACTGGTTAAGGCTCGACATGCCCTCGACATTTTGATACTGTGAGTAGCTCTGAGAACACAACGGTCTTACCAGGCAACATAATAAACTGATGTTAAAACAATATCCCAAACTGGACAGCTACATGTAAAAGAATGAAATTAGAACACTCCCTAACACCATACACAAAAATAAACTCCAAATGGATTAAAGACCTAAATGTAAGGCCAGACACTATAAAACGCTTAGAGGAAAACTTAGGCAGAACACTCTATGACATAAATCACAGCAAGATCCTTTTTGACCCACCTCCTAGAGAAATGGAAATAAAAACAAAAATAAACAAATGGGACCTAATGAAACTTAACAGCATTTGCACAGCAAAGGAAACCCATAAACAAGACCAAAAGACAACCTTCCGAATGGGAGAAAATATTTGCAAATGAAGCAACTGACAAAGGATTAATCTCCAAAATATACAAGCAGCTCATGCAGCTCAATTTCAAAAAAAACAAACAACCCAATCCAAAAATGGGCAGAAGACCTAAATAGACATTTCTCCAAAGAAGATATACAGATTGCCAACAAACACATGAAAGAATGCTCAACATCATTAATCATTAGAGAAATGCAAATCAAAACTACAATGAGATATCATCTCACACCGGTCAGAATGGCCATCATCAAAAAATCTACAAACAATAAATGCTGGAGAGGGTGTGGAGAAAAGGGAACCCTCTTGCACTGTTGGTGGGAATGTAAATTGATACAGCCACTATGGAGAACAGTATGGAGGTTCCTTAAAAAACTAAAAATAGAACTACCATACGACCCAGCAATCCCACTACTGGGCATAAGCCCTGAGAAAACCATAATTCAAAAAAGTCATGTACCACAATGCTCATTGCAGCTCTATGTACAATAGCCAGGTCATGGAAGCAACCTAAGTGTCCATCAACAGATGAATGGATAAAGATGTGGCACATATATACAATGGAATATTACTCAGCCATAAAAAGAAACGAAATTGAATTATTTGTAGTGAGGCGGATGGACCTAGAGTCTGTAATACAGAGTGCAGTAAGTCAGAAAGAGAAAAACAAATACCATATGCTAACACATATATATGGAATCTTAAAAACAACAAGAAAAGTGGTCATGAAGAATCTAGGGGCAAGATGGGAATTAAGACACAGACCTACTAGAGAATGGACTTGAGGATACAGGGAGGGGGAAGGGTAAGCTGGGACGAAGTGAGAGAGTGGCACGGACATATATACACTACCACATGTAAAATAGATAGCTAGTGGGAAGCAGCCGCATAGCACAGGGAGATCAGCTCGGTGCTTTGTGACCCTCTAGAGGGGTGAGATAGGGAGGGTGGGAGGGAGGAAGACGCAAGAGGGGAGAGATATGGGGATATATGTATATGTATAACTGATTCACTTTGTTAAAGCAGAAACTAACACGCCATTGTAAAGCAATTATACGCCAATAAAGATGTTAAAAACAAAAAACAAACAAACAAAAAAACAATATCCATTAGGCAACAACTAAACAAATGACTTTATGGCATATAAACTTTTATAAAAACAAGATGAAACACTTTTCTGCCTTCCTGCTTTAAAACAACAACAGAAAGGACAGTAAGCTGCAATTCAGATGAGAAATATTTTAATTAAGAAAATATAAATGCATAGCATCAATAACAAGGTGGCTGGCAAATATGCAGCATATTTGAAAACTCAGCCATCCAGGGATTTGAGGTTGAGTTCCCAGAGTTCCAAAATTAAGTCATTACTCATCAATACTAGGAAAAACAGAAACATGTAGTAACTGTTTATCAAAACTGTTTTAGACTTATCGGGTATTAAAGTAAGGATTCATGCCCTATAAATATTATTTATTTTCTCTCTTTGAATGTTATATTTTGACATTTTGTGAATGCAGTACAAAAAAAGGAAAATATAGGATTAATTGCTCTTTGTATAATGTCCTATATGCAGAGTGGCTAAATTGTCTTCCAAAGATTCTTACCAAAATAGATGTCTCTCAAGTAAGAACAAAGCAAAGCCAACAAAACTGTCTTTTCTAGGGGATTGAGTATGTAACAGAATTAAATTATGAAGTTAACAGATATTTGGTGAAAACATTGAAACTGAGTACTGTTAGCACTGATATGTAAAATTTTCAGTGACATTGAATCTGAAAATTGAAATTACCTTTATCTCTTTCATGAAATGGTTAAATTGAATGTTATTTCAATAATGCTAAAAGCTATAATTTTTCACATGTGTTTTCTAATGCAAAGTTTATAAATCCATAAAAAAATCTTTAATTTCTCCCAATAAATGTGAGCACATTCAAGATTGATCAAATAACTTCAATGATCTGAAGAGCATAAGGTCATGATACTGCACCTATTTCCATATAAAGAAACCTATATTGTAGCTAAAATGCCTTCCTGATCACAGCAAGAAGGGGCTGGAGAAATGAATAGAATCTACCTGAAATACCAAGATACTAGAGTGAGTATAATCGTTCCAATGTTAAGAAAAAAATCAGAGTTTACCTTAAACTTTCCCCAAATACACAGAGGCTTATTTAATACATACTTTAAATCAAATTAAAGGCTCATCTCCATTTTAAAATGAGTCAATTAGTAGCATCTCCCAAACTCAACCTCATTTTCTTTCTACCTGGCAAGAGGGTAAGTAGCATTTAGTTTTAGGTAAAAATGGCTTATTATTCATATTTGAAATGTAGTTTTAGAGAACTTGGATTAAGGTAATTGTTGCAACTGTATTTTAATGGCTAAATACTTATTTTTCAAAGGAGAAACTCTCTATTACTCTTGCTTGGCTAGTTTGTATTTTCTACTGTGGGGAGGGGCCGAAACATTGAAAGACAACATCTTGCTAGCCTTTACAATTTTACTTTTTACTAAGAATTTCGACAGTTCTGTTTTTGTTTTCCAAAGTGATGTACAAACAGTTTTAATGACAAAAAATTACACACACATACCCAAACACACACACACACACACACACACACACACACACACACACACACATCTTTGGGCCTGCTACCGTCTCTGTTCAGTGTAATTATCATTGCATCACATTTGAGATCAAATATCTAGATGTGCTTTTAAGTCACAGACACACACAACGTACCACCGCCATCGACCTTTGTAAAAGCAGCCAGGGCTGGTGGAGACTAAACACAGTGTGTTCAGAGATTCTGTACGGCAAACTCAATAGGCACGACTTCAAGCAAAAACTCCAAAGAGGGATTCTTCTCCTCAGGACAGAACCTGGGTTTCTCACCAGTCCTCTAAGGGCCTTCAGATTAAACCAATATTTTGGAGACTTTTAATCTGTGCTCAATTGTTGTATCGCTTTCATGCCTTCACTGAATAGCCGATTACAGTAAAATCTCATAGACTAAAGCAAACCTTACACAGCGATTTCTACAACTATGCGTCTGAGCTAGAATAAGACTAGCCTCTGAAATCAGAGCATCACAGTATATTGGTCAAACAGACTTAACTTGTCAGGAAAAAACTAGTCTCTGTCAAGCCGTATGGAACAGAAACAAGCCCTGGCCGGCCCTCCAGGTGCAGTGAAATAATGCTGGCATGCTTTGTTAAATTTGAATTTTCAGTCATTCCTAATCCATTTACCTATATCAATATATCTAATCATTTATTTATCTTGTAGAGAGTTAAGCTTGGAAAGGATTTTCTTTTTCTACTATGACCTGCAATAACAGAGCTCACGAAAATATCAAATGGTAATTAAGTTTTTTTAAGCAACAGCAGTCTGAAGCAGGTCTTCCCAGGCAGGGCCTGGGCCCTGGGGCCCACCTCCAGCGGGCCAGGGTCTTTGCTCACCCCAGCTAGCACCCACTGGCAGGGGCCCTGCCCCTCTCCCCCATTCCCGCACAGTGGCTGGAGGACCTCGGGTTTATCCACAAACTGTGGAACAGAAATGGGTTACCTTCAGGTAGGCAGGACTTTTTCTACCACCAAAGGTCAAGTACTTTGCTTTTGTGATCTTTAAGGAAAGCTTTATAATCTGGGTTATGTGAGCCCTTGTACACGGTCTCTGATTACACCCAGGAGATCAATACGATCCTTAAGATCGTGTGTAAAGTTTTGTGTGCCTAAGTGTTTTTCTGGGGAGAGCACGTTGCATCCTCTACTTCTCTTAAGGGTCCATGATCCGTACCCAAATTAAGAGCAAAGGATTCACAAGTCTGGATGAAGGAGTGACTCAGCCTGGGACCTGCTATACTGCCCAGGTGCCTTCTCTCTAGCTCCCAGAATGATCCCCTTCTGCAGGGCCTCAGCGGGAGGCTTGAATTAAGACCCCTATTTAAGCTAGACACTCCGGAAAACCAGAAACCGTACTCAGGGAAAATGAACTTGGTGGTTACATACAGAGGGCAAAGGAATTCATATCAGAAAGCAATTTCGTGAGCTATCAAGACTCTAATGAAGCATATTTTTAAAAGCCTTGAAGATCACTAGGCAAGAGAAATACTATATACCGATGTGCTACTCTTCACTGACAAGTGCCTTGACTTCAAAGACATTTGCTAAAAGGGAAAGTACAGAAGAAGCAATAAACTTTATATAATCGAAATAAGTTATGAGAAAACATACTCTTTAAAATAAAAGTAAAGCTTCAAAGTGGATAAAAAATCGTTCCAATTTGGACCTGCTTAGAAGTTAAGAGTAAGCTTCAAGGGCTAAGCATTCTCTAGGGAAAAAAAAAGAGAGAGAGAGAAAGAAAAAAACATTGCAAGGCTAACAGCTTCTTGTTACAAAAAAAAAAAATACCCTCCAAAAGCTATCAGTAAGTCTAAAATCTATAACAGATCTTATCCTATTGAGAACATGTTTGCTAGAATCCACCATCTGTTACTATCAATATGCCCCCTTTCTCTGAAGTCAGCTTTAAAATGTGTTCAATGTTTAGGGTTTGTCAGAATTTATCTTCCAGGTCTTTAAAACATATACAACTCATATAAAACCTCCTCTGAAACAACTCATTTAAATTACCTAGGCATTCAAAGTTCTTGGTTGCATTTCTGCAACAAATTGACCAACTCATTACATGATTACGACCATTCCCTTCTTAATGACTAAAGATGGCCTACTTGAAGCAGGCTGTCTAAAAACTAAACCCATTTCATTGGCCTGCAATTTACAGGCAAGATTATTGAGTCTCCTTAATTATTGATATTATTACAAGATAACTGATAGTTCTTTCATTGATTCCTCTATGTTGTAATTTGACGTGCTTCTTCCCAATCTCCCTGGCCTTAGAAAATGGAGAAGAACAGAAAGTATTTATTTTATTTATTAACAGTGTCTGTGGATTATCCGGAGAAGTAAAGGGAAGAATATATTCTTGCTGTTCACTGAGATTTTCATCTTTGTTTCCCAAATCCTTCCTTCACTCCTCTGACAGAGCTCTCCTCAGGAACATTCCCAGACAGCACTTGAAAATGAGAACATTTCCTTTTCCTGAAGAGCTTTGCAACCACGCACAACGGCTAACTGCACCACGTAAAGTCAGAAAGTTGGGAGAGACCTGAGCGGACCATCTTCTGCCTGACGGAGAACTACTTTACTCATAAAGTCACTGCCCTCCTAAGTGCATGTGTAGAGACTGTAAGTCACACAAACAGGCTCCTCAGAGCTGGACACAGAAGTCCACCACGCTGTTCACCCTTCATCGCTCACACACAGTGTGGGAGTGGAACCATCCGGGCCTCAGGCTTCCCCTAAGGGTGGCTGTCCGTCACCCAGACCCACTCATGATGACCACGAACACTGGATTCACCATCTTCATCAGCGAGGGACGATCGGCCACCCTGCAAGCACGCAGCTCAATTTGCAATCGAATCCTTCTGTTCTCCCCAAAGCAACATTTACTGTGTCTAGACTCACGGACGGGACCTAGCCCTGGACAGGCAGAAACAACTGCTTCACACTTTCTCGAGGGGGAGGTGGCTGGAAGCTGCTCTTCCAGTTGCCTCTGGGCTACGGATCCTAAGCTTGGCCTCCGCAGAAGGGGACCTCTTGAAAGTCCTCTGCTGAGAAGAGCAGGCGGAAGCTGCCCTAAGAGCACACACTCTGCCTGGGAGGGAGGACGACCCGCATCCCTGGCAGGCGTCCAGAACCTGCACCTCTGCATCAGCACCGCATTGCTGCAGCGGGACCGCGGCGCCTCCCACCCCTCCCCTCCCTGGGCGGCAGTCTGCCAGCAGGTGCCCTCAGGACACTGCAAACTCCTCAACGCCTACTTGGCAAAAGATTTTCAACGGAGCCCAGAGATTTACCAGTTTAATTAAAAAAAGCCGTAAGCTCCCTTTCAGAAAAGCCTCAGCTGCTAAAACGCTGTGAAGGGAAGGAAAGGCCAAAAGAGCTCTATGGTCCCCCTTTATTAAGAAGACTGCACCCCTTTAAAACCTTAACAGTAGGCTCTCTTTCTGCACAGACATCACCATCAGACGATCTTGAGCACCTGAAAAATGTGATTCCATCCCTACTGAGAAGACCAGCAGAGTCTTTATCAAACTGGCAGATGGAAACAGAGACCAGGAGGGCTTGCTCTGTCGTCCAAGGCCACACACCCGAACCTGCCACACCCAAAGCACTGCTTTGCCCTTTCCTTCTTTCTGTCTAGGCTCTCTGGTCCCCTTATTCGAGCAGGTTTTCCTTTAGTCCACAGCTTAACGTCACGTAAAAACATAGTTATTTCCACGATGTGCTCTAAAATCAGGGCTGCTGGTCACGGGAAACCTGGCCTCAGCAACCTTTGTCTAAACACTTCGAAATAACAATCTACAGACAAACTTACAACTTTCTGTTTTTAAGAAGATTAAACTATGAAGCTTTCTGATTTCAGTAAAATTCGGTAAACAGGGAAAACAACTGCCTTGGGTCAATCAGAAAGGAAAATACATACTTTCTAAATTAATTGTCTATTGTACAGATATCAAGTCGAGAGTTAAATACTAAATTGTAGACAACGAAATGTACACTTCAGATATTCATTTAAAACATGAAAATAACTTCAGACAATGCATTTCAAAATGATAATATATCTGTGTAATTTCCATGTTCAAAGCAAAACATTCCTTATTCTCTACTGATAGAATCTAAATGAAGCATTTTAATATCTTACTCTTTTGGATAATTAAACAAATATTCTGGTAATTTTATATTTATGCATAAGATTAATATTAGAGCTTAGTTTACCTGTTCTTGAGTGCAGTGTATGAAGGAGTAGAAGCTGTAGAAACCCAGCAAACATAACAGCAGCATCAGAGGAGTTAAACAGAGGCTGCTGGCATCAGATCACTAAATTCTAGCTAGCAACGCAGCAAATTCACAACGCAATAAGTAATCCACGGAAGTGCAAAAGAAATGTTAAATAACAGCCCCTGCGGTCCTTGCATTCTAAAAAAAAAAAAAAGCCTGTGGTGTCCAACATTATACAACGGTGACACTAATCAAGGCCATAAGTGCTGCTGTCATCAAAACAGATCTCTGCAGTGTGCAGATTCTCAATGATTACCGCATTACTGATCTATAGTGCTCTGTGCTATGCTAAAGAGGTCCCCACTCTAGCAAACACCAAAACTCCAGTAGGTCCGCGATTAACCGTTTCCTGAAACAATGCACAGATGATGCTACCTTCCTGCAGGCAGAGACTTGAAACGCAGTGGTCCCTTAAAGCCAGCACTGGAGAGAAAACTCAGGCGGAGGCTTGAAGAGGCCCTCCTCTTATCCCCCCAGTGACATTTCATGGAGGCACCCGGGGGCTAAGATGACAAAGGCCAGCAGCCCCCTGCTGGCTGGTGGACCCCAGAGCACTCACCTAAGATGATTTGGTGCCAATCTCAATCCCTGGCCGTGGTCCTGCCAAGCCCGGTGAAACCCATCGTTCCCTCTTCAGTCTCCTTACCTGAGACCTTACTCAGCCCAAAGACAACTGGCCGAAGGAAGCTTAAGCCAGGAGTGTGTGAGCACCTGCCGGAAGTAGGACACAGCGCTTTGTCTAGCTGTGCCAGCCGGCCAGCCAGGCGCTCACAGGGGATCGTCTCCAGGGGGCAAAAGGACAACCCAAACTGGTGTAGCCGGGAGTCAAGGGGAATGGGGTGGGCTCACAGCTCCAGTATTTTTAAAGATGCATGTCTCTGATGACTGTGCAATCACAACTCACGGTCCACTAGACTTTTCTCGCTGAGACGGGATCACCATCTTCTCACCAGTTCCCCAACATTTCTTGATCTCCCTGGACCACGTACCACAGAACAGCTGCTTTGAAATGATGTCACTGCTCCAATGGCATGTTTATTGTGGTATATCATTCAGTTTCCAGAAACAACGAACTTCTCTAGTCTAATCCACTAGGGAATATCATGGAAAAGTCGGGGCAGACTGCTTCTAGCTTGTTTTAGAAGATGAAATGATCAAATGAAAATAGAGAATTAAGACCCAGGTTTTGTTTATTTAAACTAAATGCACTGTGTTTACTTAAATTATAGATACTGGTCAAAAATAATTACCAGATAAGGAAAACATTAATACTGAACAATGGATCACTCGTGGTCACCAAAGCAAGTGCAAGATATCAGCCTGAAACAAATGGACTAATGCGAACATTGTTTTCTCCTCTTAAAAAATACAGCTTTGGGACCTCTACTTAGAATATTTGTTTTTTTTTTTCTTGACCCCAAACTTCCAAGTATGCTTTCATAAACTTGCTTGAATAAAAAAATTGGCCACATGGTTGCTGGTTGGAAAGAGAAAGGGAAATAAACATCAGGTGAATGAACCTCTGTCAAATCTTGTGATAAATAGGCATGTTAATTGTGTTCATTTATTTTTCACAGGCATACGGCAAAGTCAATATTATTTACTCCATATTACAGATGAGGCTCAGAGAAGCCAGTTCACTTGCCCAAGGTCACGTGGTTTACCACCAGCAGAGCTGGGATTTGAACTTGGCTTCGTGTGACTGGGAGGCCCAGCTTTCCATGACACCTGGTAGGTGGGAGCTGCTGTGATTATATCTGTAGGTCGCCTCAAAGTGGTACCACCTTTCGTGAAAGTGCCAGTGATGTGCTGTGGAAACTGGTGAGGCCGGGGGGGCCGACATTCATCCACCTCCACGTGCCACGTGTGGGGCTGGTGACGATTCTCCACACAGGTTTACGGGGCGAAACTTACGGGGCTTGGATTGGTGTCTTCCACTGTGCCTCTGTCATAAAGACGCACAAACAGCAGGGTCTAGAGACGGATGAAAACCAAGGAGAACCAGTGGAAGGAGAATCAAAACCTCCAACAACCAATGTACCCAAGTCCACCTGCTGAGCCTGTCACTGCAGAGCTTGGTTCAAGAGTCTGTGGATCTTATATAGGCTTATAAGGCAACGGAATAAGGCAATGCTTATATAGGCAACGGAATTAAAGCACTTACTTACACCACATGAGGCTATCGTCGTGCCTGACTTTTGAGATATTTCTGTTTTGTATTTCTCTTCTCCTATTTCTTTTTTTCCTCATTTAGCACCTGGAATGGGCTTGTTTCAAATGATAAAATCATTTGAATGCTAGTCATCTAATATCTATACATGTGTATATATATATATATATATATGTGTATATATATAATATATACATGATATACATGTATATCTATTATACATTTATGTTAATTTGCTGTAACCATCTTGAGTCCCCTACATGGTAACTAATTTTATTTCTAACCAAAGATGTTTGATAAACCAAGTAAGGTCTCTGAAATGGTACACACAGCTTTCCTAATTACAGATTCAAAACAGGACCTCAAAATTAGGAGGGGCTAAGGTTGACCTTGTTTTAAAGGACCTTTCACTCATATCTGGGTACCACATACTCCAAGAATGAGTAATGAGTGCCCTTCACGGAGGCCACTGTCCACGCGTAAGTAGGAAAAATAATCCCATCTTCATCCGTCAATTCAGAAATTTATGTTAACAATACTTACTCATAGAAAACATTTCTACCACTCTGTCCCTTCTGCACCACCCGTATCCCTCTCTGGGGCTGCACGTTTCCTGGCCTGCCACTCAGCTGTGACACCACTGCCACTCCAAAGACCAGCAGACCAATTTCTCTTAGGAGAGAACGTACGAGACCTAACATCGACCGCAATGGTAAGCTTGCTTCACATATTGACCTACGGCACTGTGGTCAGCATCAAGGCCTATGCTCGTGGAAAGCCTTCAGCTCTTTCACAAGCACTCAGGATCCCTTGCTTGGAAAAAGTGACACAAACTTCCTATTTGGGGACTGATTTCCTGCTAATAATGACTCCAACTTATGTCTTTCTCATTCTTTGTTTGAACAGGCGATCGCAAAGCACAGAAAACGTTGACTACAAACAAAAGTCATGCACACAATTAAACAACTAGTTATTGTTTTCCCTTATTTTCAGAGAACAGTGACATTTAATATTTACATGTTTCTGGACTTAGCTATTACGCAAGAAAACAAATCACAAATTTGATTAGTCATCTTAAAATATTTAGGGCTATCTTGTAAATCTCATCATGTCTTTGCAGAGAGAAAGACTGATGATCAAGTTGGTAGCTGGAAACTTGGCTCTGTTGAGAAAATGGAACAAAATCACATCCTACCTGACACACACTGGGAATATTTACTCAGGAAAGACAGAGAGAAAGGGAGCGTTAAACACAGACTTGCGTCCAACCAGAAGAAACAATGAAGTGGGATTCCCACGCCCCAGACTCTGGTCCAGCTTACCGGCACCTGCTCTGGGGGCCTCCATGGTCCCCTCTTCGGGGTCTGCAGCCTTCACGTCTTCCCACCCTTCTGAAGACACGGGTATGCCGGGGGCACACATGACAGCAACTCGCAGAGAAATCCAGCCTGGGGACTGTCAGCCTGGCTTTGAAACAAGTTCAGGATCAACCAGGAAGCGCACACGGTGGCTCCTCCTGCCTTCGGCTTAGGCCGTTGAACTGCCCGGAGGTCAGCAGCAAAAGATGGAAACGAAGGGATGCTGGTGGAGCAGGAGAAAGTCACTCTGCATGACCGGCTCAGGTCATCGCGGGCACAGAGCAGCTACGCAGGCACCGCCTGGATAGGACACCGCGCGCAAGCCTCCAGGCCTAGTGGCCTGGAGCCTGGTAGCACTTACTGAGCAGAAGCATATTGGCATCTCTGTTGGCTTTTAACCAGATCCACGGGATTCAGGAAATAAGCTCTCTGCCAGATGACACTGCTCCCAGCCATTCCTTCTGTTTACTTATCCCCCAGTCACTCTAACTAGTGTCCTTTCTCCTGCTGTGCGCTTATTTGTGGAGAGGGCTAAATAAAGGACTTTTATGACAACCAAATGGTCATTAGCCCATAGGATGACTTCTTAAAGCATAACTCTTCTGCTTTTGTGCAGTACTGTTAAAATCAATTAAGTAAGACCATTCCTTATTATTACAGCTCTGATTTGTGAAGAAAAAAATGTTTTGCTTCTTCCTGAAGAAATATTTGAGGTTAGGCTATTTTTGTGCATATTATATATTCTTTATATAATATTTTCCTCCTATTACATAAACTTTTTTTTAACATCTTTATTGGGGTATAATTGCTTTACAATGGTGTGTTAGTTTCTGCTTTATAACAAAGTGAATCAGTTATACATATACATATGTTCCCATATGTCTTCCCTCTTGCGTCTCCCTCCCTCCCTACATAAACTTTTAAAGGCAGATTCCCTCTTCCTATTGCTGTATTTTCCTAGCAGAGGCAAATACATATATATATATATATTTGTATACATATATATATATATATACACACACACACATATATATATGGCTCTGGGATTTTTTTCCTACTATATGTGACAGGGTACAACATTTCCAGACTATGAAGAGCTATACCTTCTTTTAGATAAGATGCAAACTCCTACTTTATGGGAAAAAAAGGAATTAAGGGATTATATTTTCCTCTACCATAACGAAAACAAGAGGTACACATAACTTTAATTTAAGCATACGAATGTGTAGATAATCATTACTTTTTTGGATTTTAATAGAGATAATGCTGTAAATTGTAAAAGTAATGTATATGCAGGTATTTCATATCTCCTAAAGCATGTTCATGGGTTGTAAAACAAATCTGAGAGGTGACCAGGATGGAGAGCATTACAAGAGAATCAACCATTTATGGAAACAGATATGAAGTAAATACCAAGACTGGTCTGTCCTGGAAACTAAACTCCCACATCATCAACCCAGTACTTCCACTTCACCAAGCTTTCATATTCAAATTAAACTTCAGTACTAATACAACAGGTAGAAAATAGAGGTAAAAATTATTACAATCAAATGCCAATATTGTTAATGTTGAAATATTAATCCCATATAGTACTCCGGAAATCAGGTGTTTTTTTTCCTCCACAGTCCTAGTATTAATTCAAAAAAAAAAAAATCTGACTTAAAATCCAAATCTCTTACTAGCACACTCTGAAGTAATAATCGATATGCATTGAATTTCTAAGTTCTATATAATACTAGCGTCTTAAGGAAAGTAGCACTGAAATACTGCACAGTAAATGGATACCTTATTTCCCAACAGACTTGTCTATGTAATGTCCTCGACTGCTCACAATTATATCTTATAGAAAAAGCGAGGTATGCTTCCATGTAGACAAATATACTGAGTAATTTTAAATAATGAAGTTATAAACTACATTGCAAACTCCTGATGGGATGTAAGTAAAGCATCTACTTCTCTATGGGGCTACAGACGGAAGACCGTCCAGGTGGAAATAACACCTTGCCACTCTCTCTACCGCTTTTACCTGTTTTGTGAGCCACACTGTATCGTTTTAATGCATCGGCACTTAAGAATCAACAGCAGCACAAACTTTGGGCAGAAGAGGATAAATATATTGTCTGCCAGTCTATACATGTGTAAACCCCATATCCTCTTAGTAAAATCAAGGTTCTTAATCTTTACCAGTAGCAGAGTACATTCTCCATGAAAGTTTATGCCATAAACACAAGTTCACGCTCTGAGATATTTCTATTGACTAAACCCAATCCACACGGACCTCTTCATTGTTTTTCATTTCCCTGTAGGTCTTAAAAGGAGAGTCTATGCTGGACTTTATCTTGCTATTCTTTGCAAGGTGCACTGATCCTTGCATGCATGCATTCATAATTTCTTTCATCCAGCAAAAATTCTGAACATTGAGTATACTAAGCACGAAAGTAAAGAGAAGAAAGCTAAGCCACGTCTCTGCCTTGAAGGTTGAATGCTATTATTCTTCCCATATTACAAAGGAGGAAACTGAGGCTTCCATATAAGTGACACATCGCATCAGTGGCAGAGGAAGAATCTGAATAACAATAATAATTGAAGCTAATCTTGCTTTAGATCACACATCTTTAAATTTGGAAACTAACGTTCCCCTAGTATTAGTATAAGACTGTGCTCTTGGTGGTTTGTGATTGAGACCAATGAAGCTACACGAGTTAAAAGGCACAGGATGCTACAGGCTGAGTCCTTCATGAGGCTCTGGCATTGCTCCATGCCTTGACCTCAGAACAACAGTTTATGGAAATGTTAACAGATGGTGCACAATGAAAGTGACCCTGATTAAATGTATTCAGGACGCACTGCATCCATGAAAGGCGGTGAGAAGTCCTACGTGAAGGAAATTTGTAGCCAAAGTTAGCACTGGCCAAACGTACTGATATTTGAGCACAAACACTTATTTTGGGCATCACACTTACTAAACCTCTCACTGCTTTGCAGAAACACTAGTTGGAGAAATGCTATGTTATTAATACTGTTTATTTTGATTTGTTAAGACACCCTAAGCAAAAAGCAAGGGAGGTAAGTATTGGA
Organism: Leucopleurus acutus; assembly: GCF_964270905.1. Classification (NCBI taxonomy): domain Eukaryota; kingdom Metazoa; phylum Chordata; class Mammalia; order Artiodactyla; family Delphinidae; genus Leucopleurus; species Leucopleurus acutus. The sequence goes on from NC_139157.1 coordinate 80,459,165, forward strand.
TTCCATTTTGTAGATTCAGAGTTGATGTTCAGGACCACGTAGACCTTTCGGGCAGTTTCTGTAGTGACAGGCACTGTCCCATGTCCCGCTCTGTCACTGGGATGACTGTGACTCTGCTGTCATGAAGCCCCAGCTCAGACACCCTCCCTTCCTGACCCACATGGGTATACTACTGTATCAAGGTATCCCATTTACTGAGATCTACATACCACACTGAAAAAAATCTTCTGGGGGATTCTAAGTTACAATAAAACAAACAAAACAAAACACAAAGTTCAAATGACATCTTCTGGGAAATCCTAATTGTATATATAATAAATCAATAAAGCAACATTCAAAATACAACTAGGGGTCTTTGTGGGGATAACAGTAGCATTACGGCAGGCAAGGTTAGTTCTAAAGACATGAGAATGAATAAAATGTTAGGATTTGGGGAAATAATATATCTAACTCATCTTTTTCCAGGATTGAGAGCTTCTTTCACACTTGCCACTTCCTGAGTCATAAGGTTGCAACCTATCAGGATTTATAGTTTTCCCACAAGGATATGTTGGATTCGAGAAGCAACTCTGTCTATAAACTGTCCAGCCTGAGAAAGTTTAAAAGGTAGAAAAACACTCAAAGAATGTGATGCTATCAAGTATCTTCTGGACTTCAAATCACCCTGAAATTCTGAAATACAGACATGAGAATCATTGTTTTCAAGTTGTTCTAATGAAACCATTTGCTGTATAAATGAATACAGGTCCCCTAGGAAAGTTGCTGTTCTGTCTCGCAGTGTGTGTGTGAAAGGGATCTCCCGGGGAGAACTGGTCACACAGCTTTCCTTGATCTATGTCGTCTTCTAAGCTGGCGGTCCTAGGCCTCCCAGACCATGAACCATACCTTTATCCGGGCATAGAATAAAGGGGATCGGAATAGCAAATATGCCAAAATGTCAGCTAGTGGCAGGATATGGGCCAGGGTGTGGTGGGAACATTTCAGGGAGGATCTCTTTAGGGAGATGAGGGGAAAAGATGACTGGGTTATGAAAGGGAGAGTCAAGAGAGAACGAAAAGGTAAATCACTGTTAGGGGCGGTGATTACTTTGTAAGCCCAACTCACCCACCACAGAATGTTTCCTCAATTCATACCCTCTGACTGATGCTACACATTTCCTAGAGGAGACCTAGCAAAGTAGGACAAGTGGAAACTGAGTGCTAATGCCGTTTGCTGCAACATGGATGGCCCTAGAGATGATCATACTACGTGCAGTAAGTCGGACAAAGACAAATGCCATATGATATTGCTTATATGTGGAATCTAAAATATGACATAAGTGAACTTACCTATGAAACAGAAACAGACTCACAGACATGTGGTTGCCGAGGGGGAGGGGGAGGGGGATGGAGTGGGAGTCTGGGGTTAGCAGATACAAAGTAACATACGTAGGATGGATCAACAACAAGGTCCTGCTGTGGAGCACAGGGAACTCTATTCAATACCCTGTGACAAACCATAAGGGAAAAGCATGTGAAAAAGAATGTACATATGTGTATAACTGAATCACTTTGCTGTACAGCAAGAATTAACACAACATTGTAAATCAACTATACTCCAATAACATACATTAATCAAATAAAATGAAGTGAAATTGAGTGCTTTTCTTGGTGCTGAGGTATTTTAAAGGATAATCAGAAGTTGACCATTTCAGCCTAAAGCCTGGCATAAATGCTTCAGCCATTACTGCCCTGCTCTGTAAAACACAGAAAACACGGCAAAAGAAAAAGAAATCCAACTGATAAAGCCCAAACATTGGTTCTCTGGGTGCCATTTCTTTTTCTTTTTTTTTTTTTGCGGTACACGGGCCTCTCACTGTTGTGGCCTCTCCCGTTGCGGAGCACAGGCTCCAGACGCGCAGGCTCAGCAGCCATGGCTCACGGGCCCAGCTGCTCCGCGGCATGTGGGATCTTCCCGGACCGGGGCACGAACCCACGTCCCCTGCATCGGCAGGCGGACTCTCAACCACTGCGCCACCAGGGAAGCCCTGAGGGCCATTTCTTAGCACCTGTCTATTCTCTGGAACTTAAGCCATCAATTATAAAGGAATGGAAGTCTTTTGAGCTTGAAGATATCACTGACCAAGGACCAAATGTAATGTTAATTTCTTGCCTTGAGATTAAATCACAATGTAGGCAATATCAATTCAGTCTACAAAATCTACCTTAGGAACAGAAAAATGTGATCTCAATTTCTTACAAGAGATTTACTGGTTTTTTCACCCAGGGTTCAGACAAAAACAAGGTTCCTCATTTACCCGAGCTGTGTGAAGTTTCATATTATTTTTGTTTTCATTGTGGGGGAAGCTCTCGGAGGGTCATGGCCTCGTGCAGAGATGCCAGTTCCAATTACCTGCCTCGTGCAGGGCAGCACTGCCCCTCACAGCCTCAGGCTGCGCAAAGCCCCAGGCACCATGAGGTTTCATTCAACCAGAGGCCTTGCTGAAGCATCGCCCCATGTTCTGACCTATATGGTTTTCTAGTTTCATTTCTGGCATTTGGATGTTTCTCTTTTATGCAAATTCAGTGATGCCTTGTTAAATAAATGTTATCTAGATCCACCATTTATAGGTTTTCGGCAGTGGAAATTGGCTCTATTTGTTTTTAATTTCCTTTAGCTTAGGCAACCTTGTAACTATAAACTGGAAATAGTTTCAAATGGTGTGCTACTTGGCGTTTTCACTTTGATATGATGGCCGTTTAAAATCTGATTGGTAAGTTCAAAATCCATTAAGGGGATATATTTATTTGTCTTTATAGAACTACAATTCAAGCAATGCTATCTGGTGAATAATGATAGTTTTTTCTATTAACCTACAGCCCAAATACATAGATTCCTGCAGTCATGTACATGAGTTATTTTTCCACTAAGAAAACAACTAATTCGAGATAGTCTCATCCACCAGAGGGCAGACAGCAGAAGCAAGAAGAACTACAACCCTGCAGCTTGGGGAACAAAAACCACATTCATAGAAAGACAGACAAGATGAAAAGGCAGAGGGCTATGTACCAGATGAAGGAACAAGATAAAACCCCAGAAAAACAACTAAATGAAGTGGAGATATGCAACCTTCCAGAAAAAGAATTCAGAATAATGATGGTGAAGATGATCCAGGAGTCGGAAAAAGAACGGAGGCAAAGATCGAGAAGATGCAAGAAATGTTTAACAAAGACCTAGAAGAATTAAAGAACAAACAGAGATGAACAGTACAATAACTGAAATGAAAAATACACTGGAAGGAATCAATAGCAGAATAACTGAGGCAGAAGAACGGATAAGTGACCTGGAAGACAGTATGGTGGAATTCACTGCTACAGAACAGAATAAAGAAAAAAGAATGAAAAGAAAGGAAGACAGCTTAAGAGACCACTGGGACAACATTAAACACAACAACATCACATTATAGGGGGTCCCAGAAGGAGAAGAGAGAGAGAAAGGACCCGAGAAAATATTTGAAGAGATTATAGTTGAAAACTTCCCTAACGTGGGAAAGGAAATAGCCACCCAAGTCCAAGAAGCACAGAGAGTCCCATACAGGATAAACCCAAGGAGAAACATGCCGAGACACATAGTAATCAAATTGGCAAAAATTAAAGACAAAGAAAAATTATTGAAAGCAGCAAGGGAAAAACGACAAATAACATACAAGGGAACTCCCATAAGGTTAACAGCTGATTTCTCAGCAGAAACTCTACAAGCCAGAAGGGAGTGGCATGATGTATTTAAAGTGATGAAAGGGAAAAATCTACAACCAAGATTACTCTACCCGGCAAGGATCTCATTCAGATTCGATGGAGAAATCAAAAGCTTTACAGACAAGCAAAAGCTAAGAGAATGCAGCACCACCAAACCAGCTCTACAACAAATGCTAAAGGAACTTCTCTAAGTGGGAAACACAAGAGAAGAAAAGGACCTACAAAAACAAACCAAAAACAATTAAGAAAATGGTAATAGGAACATACATATCAATAATTACCTTAAACGTGAATGGATTAAATGCTCCAACCAAAAGACACAGGCTCACTGAATGGATACAAAAACAAGACCAATATATATGCTGTCTAGAAGAAACCCACTTCAGACCTAGGGACACATACAGACTGAAAGTGAGGGGATGGAAAAAGATATTCCATGCAAATGGAAATCAAAAGAAAGCTGGAGTAGCAATACTCATATCAGATAAAATAGACTTTAAAATAAAGAATGTTACAGGAGACAAGGAAGAACACTATATAATGATCAAGGGATCAATCCAAGAAGAAGATATAACAATTATAAATATATATGCATCCAACATAAGAGCACCTCAATACATAAGGCAACTGCTAACAGCTATAAAACAGGAAATCGACAGTGATACAGTAATAGTGGGGGACTTTAACACCACACTTACACCAATGGACAGATCATCCAAACAGAAAATTAATAAGGAAACACAAGCTTTAAATGACACAATAGACCACATAGATTTAATTGATATTTATAGGACATTCCATCCAAAAACAGCAGATTACACTTTCTTCTCAAGTGCTCACAGAACATGCTCCAGGATAGATCACATCTTGGGTCACAAATCAAGCCTCAGTAAATTTAAGAAAACTGAAATCATATCAAGCATCTTTTCTGACCACAATGCTATGAGATTAGAAATCAATTACATGGGGAAAAAAAAGTAAAAAAAACACAAACACATGGAGGCTAAACAATACGTTACTAAATAACCAAGTGACCACTGAAGAAATCAAAGAAGAAATCAAAAAATACCTAGAGACAATGAAAACACGACAATCCAAAACCTACAGGATGCCGCAAAAGCAGTTCTAAGAGGGTAGATTATAGCTATACAAGCCTACCTCAAGAAACAAGAAACATCTCAAATAAACAATCTAACCTTACACCTAAAGGAACTAGAGAAAGAAGAACAAACAAAACCCAAAGTTAGCAGAAGAAAAGAAATCATGAAGATCAGAGCAGAAATAAATAGAAACAAAGAAAACAATAGCAAACATTAATAAAACTAAAAGCTGGCTATTTGAGAAGATAAACAAAATTCATAAGACATTAGCCAGACTCATCAAGAAAAAGAGGGAGAGGACTCAAATCAATAAAATTAGAAACGAAAAAGGAAGAGTTACAACAGACACTGCAGAAATACGAAGCATCCTAAGAGACTACTACAAGCAACTCTATGCCAATAAAATGGACAACCTGGAAGAAATGGACAAATTCTTAGAAAGGTATAACCTCCAAAGACTGAGCCAGGAAGAAATAGAAAATATGAACAGACCAATCACATGTAATGAAATTGAAACTGTGATTAAAGATCTTCCCACAAACAAAAGTCCAGGACCAGATGACTTCACAGGTGAATTCTATCAAACATTTAGAGAAGACCTAACACCCATCCTTCTCAAACTCTTCCAAACAACTGCAGAGGAAGGAACACTCCCAAACTCATTCTGTGAGGCCACCGTCACCCTGATACCAAAACCAGACAAAGATACTACAAAAAAAGAAAATTACAGATCAATATCACTGATGAATATACATGCAAAAATCATCAACAAAATACTAGCAAACAGAATCCAACAACACATTAAAAGGATCATACACCATGATCAAGTGGGATTTATTTCAGGGATGCTAGGATTCTTCAATATACGCAAATCAATCAATGTGATACACCATATTAACAAATTGAAGAATAAAAACCATATGATCATCTCAATAGATGCAGAAAAAGCTTTTGACAAAATTCAACACCGATTTATGATAAAAACTCTCCAGAAAGTGGGCATAGATGGAAGCCACATCAACCTAATTAAGGCCATATATGACAAACCCACAGCAAACATTATTCCCAATGGTGAAAAACTGAAAGCATTTCCTCTAAGATCAGGAACAACACAAGGATGTCCACTTTCACTACTATCATTCAACATAGTTTTGGAAGTCCTAGCCACGGCAATCAGGGAAGAAAAAGAAATAAAAGGAATACAAATTGGAAAAGAAGAAGTAAAACTGTCACTGTTTCCAGATGACATGATACTATACATAGAGAATCCTAAAGATGCCACCAGAAAACTACTAGAGCTAATCAATGAAATTGGTAAAGTTGCAGGAAACAAAATTAATGCACAGAAATCTCTTGCATTCCTATACATCAATGATGAAAAATCTGAAAGAGAAATTATGGAAACATTCCCATTTACCATTGCATCAAAAAGAATAATATACCTAGGAATAAACCTACCTAGGTAGACAAAAGACCTGTATGCAGAAAACTATATGACACTGATGAAAGAAATTAAAGATGATACCAACAGATGGAGAGATATACCATGTTCTTGGATTGGAAGAATCAATATTGTGAAAATGACTATACTACCCAAAGCAATCTACAGATTCAATGCAATCCCTATCAAATTACCAATGGCATTTTTTACAGAAGTAGAACAAAAAAAAATCTTAAAATTTGTATGGAGACACAAAAGACCCTGAATAGCCAAAGCAATCTTGAGGGAAAAAAACGGAGCTGGAGGAATCAGACTCCCTGATTTCAGACTATACTACAAAGGTACAGTAATCAAGACGTTATGATACTGGCACAAAAACAAAAACATAGATCCATGGAACAAAATAGGAAGCCCAGAGATAAACCCACACACCTATGGTCAACTAATCTAGGACAAAGGAGGCAAGGATATACAATGGAGAAAACACAGTCTCTTCAATAAGTGGTGCTGGGAAAACTGGACAGCTACATGTAAAAGAATGAAATTAGAACACTCCCTAACACCATACACAAAAATAAACTCAAAATGGATCAGAGACCTAAATGTAAGACCGGATTATAAAACTCTTAGAGGAAAACATAGGAAGAACACTCTTTGACATAAATCACAGCAAGATCTTTTTTGATCCACCTCCTAGAGTAATGGAAATAAAAAGAAAAATAAACAAATGGGACCTAATGAAATTTAAAAGCTTTTGCACAGCAAAGGAAACCATAAACAAGACGAAAAGACAACCCTCAAAATGGGAGAAAATATTTGCAAATGAATCAACGGACAAAGGATTAATCTCCAAAATATATAAACAGCTCATGCAGCTCAATATTAAAGAAACAAACAACCCAATCCGAAAATGGGCAGAAAACCTAAATAGACCTTTCTCCAAAGAAGACATACAGATGGCCAAGAAGCACATGAAAAGCTGCTCAACATCACTAATCATTAGAGAAATGCAAATCAAAACTACAATGAGGTATCACCTCACACCAGTTAGAATGGGCATCATCAGAAAATCTACAAGCAACAAATGCTGGAGAGGGTGTGGAGAAAAGGGAACCCTGTTGCTTTGGCAGGTGGGAATGTAAATTGATACAGCCACTATGGAGAACAGTATGGAGGTTCCTTAAAAAACTAAAAATAGAATTACCATATGACCCAGCAATCCCACTACTGGGCATATACCCAGAGAAAACTGTAATTCAAAAAGACACTTGCACCCCAATGTTCATTGCAGCACTCTTTACAATAGCCAGGTCATGGAAGCAACCTAAATGCCCATCGACAACTAAATGGATAAAGAAGATGTGGTACATATACAATGGAATATTACTCAGCCATAAAAAAGAATGAAATTGGGTCATTTGTAGAGATGTGGATGGACCTAGAGACTGCCATACAGAGTGAAGTAAGTCAGAAAGAGAAAAACAAATGTCGTATGTTAACGCATGTATGCGGAACCTAGAAAAATGGTACGGATGAACTGGTTTGCAGGATGAGACACAGATGTAGAAAACAAACGTATGGATACCAAGGAGGGGAAGCGGCAGGGGGTGGTGGGGGTGGTGTGATGAATTGGGAGATTGGGATTGACCTGTATATACTGATGTGTATAAAATGGATGGCTAAAAAGAACCTGCTGTATAAAAAAGTAAATAAAATTAAATTTTAAAAAAATTCCAAAAAACATCACTCTATCAGATCCTCAAACTGATAGGTAAAAAAAAAAACAAAAAAGAAAACAACTAATTCAAAGGGCTGAGTAGAAATGTTAGAAATGACAAGACTTCAAACAGCAAGTTATTAAAGAAAGCACATCGTCAAGGAGAGGTGGAAGATTATTTACATGATGCACAAGCTAATTAATTAAATGCTATATAATTACTTACAGTTTTACCTCATTAATACAAGACCTAATTTCCCTATTTATTTTTATCCCATTTGTTTCCCTTTTTTCTGTTTTTTTAGAAGAACTTTTCAAACCTTTTTATGAACTAAACAAAACAAAACATATCAGAACCAGTGATTTCCAAGAATATGAGGTTCCCTAAGTTCTACCTCAATTGAATTTCCAACCAAATCACAACAGGCAAGCATTTTCTTTGTTTTATACTACGATTAAGGGTCACCGTATTTTTGGTTTGCTTAGTCCTCCCTCAATTAATTAAAAAATTGTCTTCTTAAAAAATGATCTATGTGCTTCAGGTCAAGATAAAACACACCTTCTCTTCTGTAAAATAATAAAATATTGATTCCAAAAAATAAATAGTAGTTTTACTATCTCTTATCTCTATGGAAGAGCAAAAGCCTACGCTGAACGCACTACTAGGATGTCCTGAAGGAATGATAACACACTAATGGTATTTTATCACCCCCAGGTCTCACTGGAAGAATCAATTAAAGATATGCTCTGAAAAGAAGAAAAATGAAGGTGGAAAGAAAAGTGAGATGTAAAATGTAGCGATGAACGTGAAATCAGTTAAACATGTTAAACACATTGGTAAATTTACGTATTATCTACTTACACGAATGTGTAAAGACAACCTGAACCTATTCTAGATAACGATAACATAGACGGTGGAAAAAACAGTAAATTTAGAGGAATGTTAAAGCTTGCTAAAGTCTTCTTTCACAGGGATAACGATTTAATTTTAGAGTTTTGCTAACAAATTATAAAACTAAGTATTGCACCGAAGAGCTCAGCTTTACATTAAAGAATACCAAAGAAAGGGCTTCCCTGGTGGCGCAGTGGTTGAGAATCTGCCTGCTAATGCAGGGGACACGGGTTCGAGCCCTGGTCTGGGAGGATCCCACATGCCGCGGAGCAACTCGGCCCGTGAGCCACAACTACTGAGCCTGCGCGTCTGGAGCCTGTGCTCCGCTACAAGAGAGGGCGCGATAGTGAGAGGCCCGCGCACCGCGATGAAGAGTGGCCCCCGCTTGCCACAACTAGAGAAAGCCCTCGCACAGAAACGAAGACCCAACACAGCAAAAATAAATAAATTAATTAATAAACTCCTACCCCCAACATCTAAAAAAAAAAGAATACCAAAGGAATGTATAATGCGCTACGCTCTAAAATAAGTGAAAAAGCACATAAAACCACCTGATCAATCTAATAGAAGGCATGAAGAGAAAAAGCAAAGCAAAGGAATGAATGGTAACCAGAAAACTCAAATTAAGCTAAAACAAAGGAATATGTTTACAGTAGGAGTTTAAAAATACAAAGAAGACAAAAGGAAACATAAAGAATGTGTGCTGTTTTATGGTCCAGATATAAGTATACTCAACACTTTGATGTACATCCTTTCAGTTTCCTTTACACATATTATGTAAACATTTTTTTCAAAAACATACCATATAGTATACATACAACTAGCAATGCCTCTCTCTTAACTATCATAAACATTTTATGTCATAAATACAAGAATATAGAACATAATTTTTACACAGCATTCCTTTAACCAGTGCCTCTTTTCCTGGAAATTGATCTGGCTTGCAATTTGTGTATATACACACTATTATAATAAGAAATATTTACCCATATCGAGCATAAAGTATTTATCCTGCCAAGACATTCTTTGAGATGCAGTTATATTTTATAAACTAAACATCCCGGATTCCCCGGGTCGTGTAGTACTGCAGTGTGCATTTAGTGAAAGAAATCCACGTACAGGTGGACCTACAATTCAAACCCATGTTGTTCCAGGGTCAGCTCTACCTGGGTGGGAAACGGCCAACTCTTTATTCCATCCCCTAAACATACGTTGAGTCATTCTGGATGCTTTTTCCAGTCAAACGTGTCCCTGTATAAATAAGCAATTTTTTTTTCATGGGATGCTCATGTGATACAAAATAACAACTTTCATGGAAGAACCGGCACTTCATAATGTATGAAGGGTCAGGTCTGAGACTTGGTAAGGTCCTTGAAGACGATGAGGCCCTGTCGTCATAACCTTGACCTCACGTTGGAATCACCAAACAGATGCTAAAAACAACAATGATGACGCCTGGGCCTCAGCCCAGAACCATCAGATCAGGAGCTCTGGGCTTGGGGCCTGAACATTAGCATCTTGTTTATGAAACTCCTCAAGTGATTATAATCCTACAGTTCTCGACTCAGCCACACGCACTAAAATAAATCAGGGCCTGACTGCTCACTGACCAAGTCAGACCCCCTTTTGGTGCTGCCTCAACACTTTTGTTTAAATTGAAGTATAGATGATTTACAATGTTGTGTTAATTTCTGCTGTACAGCCAAGAAACTCAGTTATACATGTATATATATATCCTTTTTTCTATTATTTTCCGTTATGGTTTATCCCAGGAGACTGGATATAGTTCCCTGTGCTCTATAGTCGGACCTCGTTGTTTATCCATCCCATATATAATAGTTTGCGTCTGCTAATCCCAACCTCCCAATCCTTCCCTTCCCCAGCTCCCCTCCCCTTTGGCAACCACAAGTCTGTTCTCTATGTCTGTGAGTCTGTTTCTGTTTTGTAAGTTCATTTGCGTCATATTTTAGATTCCTCATGTAAGTGATGTTAGACGGTATTTGTCTTTCTCTGTCTGACTTACTTCACTTACTATGATCACCTCTAAGCCCTCCAGGAGATTCTAAAGTGCATCCAAGGTTGAGGATCACTGATATGCTCTAGCCCTCTCATTCTGTTGCCCAAGGTAATCCAGTCCTTAAAACTGGGATCAAAGCTGTTCTCTTGATCGGTGGCCTCTGGGCTCTTTCTTTCCACAGGTCTGGAAGCTTCCTGCTGCCAGAAGTGGGTGTCTCCCCATCTCTCATTGCTCAGGCCTATCTCTCTGACTCAAACGCCACATCTATTCTTCCTGCCAAATTCTTCCCCAGCTCCAACACGAAGCCTCAGCATCCCAGCTTTCCCCCTAGTTCCTGTAACATGTGTTATCTATACATCCTATTTGGTGTCACAGAAATAGAAACACTTATTGAGCACTTGCTGTGTATCAGGAACACAGAGCCGTACCCATCACCTCATTTAATCTTTACGAGGACCCCACAGAATGTGTACAGTTATTCACTCCAAGTTCCTAAAAGGATGAACTTGAGGCTTACCAAGGTTAAGAAACATGCCCAAGGGGTCTAGTCTCTGGCAGTGCCTCAAACTCTCTGTGTCTTCCTGATCTCGGACAGCAATCCTCTTCGTAACGTAACTACCCAGTAAGATCCTTGATGATCTTATACTTTCCACAGATGAAAACCAATGGAGACAAACCCCAAACAGGAGTATTTACCATGTTCATTAGTATGAACACAGACAGGCGGAGGCCTGGGTCTCTTCCCTCCTGCGAATACTATTAATATGAACGGAATTGTGTTCTGCCAGAATTCATATGTTGAAGTCCTCACCCCCAGGACCTCAGAGTGCAACCATACTTGGAGACAGGATCTTTAAAGAGATAATCAGCTTATAAGGATTTCATTAGGATGGCCCCTAATCCAACATGCCTGCTGTCCTCGTAAGAAGAGGAAACGTGGAAACACACAGAGAAAAGACAATGTGAAGACTCAGGAAGAAGACAGCCAAGCACAAGCGAAGGAGAGAGGCCTAGACAGGTCCTTCCATGGCCCTCAGAAGGAATCAACCCTGCCGACACTTAGCTGCTGCAGTCCCAGCCTCCAGAACTGGGAGAAAGCAAATTTCTGTTGTTTAGACCACCCAGTCTGTGGCACCTTGTGACAGCAGCCCTAGGAAACTGATACAATCTTACTGTGTACGCATCAGCCGCAGAAGAGTTTATCGGAATTAAAATCAGATCTGTCTCTTGGTATGGAACAGGTGCTTTTAAAAAAGATCCAAATGCAGAAGTTCAGCTTAGGAGGTAGAACGAGACACTCAAAGAAGAGGGCCATAGGCAGTAACTATTCAATGCAGAACAGCAGTAATTACTGGGTCAGATGCCGCGTAACACAGGGAGAAGAATGATACACAAGGCAACATCTGGATTTCCCATCCGGTGGTCAGGATCAAGGAGTCAGCATCCAGGGACCCAGCTCCTAATTCCTGGACGGGATCGGTGAGGGCCAAGTGTTAGTTCCAGAGGGACTCGGGCAACAGAACTGGACTCAGCCACAAGCCTCCAGGGACGTGGATCTAGGAACCAAAACTAGGCACAAACCAGGGGCCTGGTCTCTGGAATACACTAGAAACCAGATTGCTAGGGCTGGGCCTCAACTGAGGACAGGACAGCAGCAGGACTGGCGAAGTGTCCGTTCTCAGAGGTCTGGTGGGATGGTATGGGGCCAGGATGCATTCCAAGCTCTCCCAGCTACAAATGGAAAATGGCGGCAGGGGCAGGGAATCCAGTGACTTAACACCCCCCACGTTCCCTTCTCTGTTCAGCAGTGTGTGAAAGGGGAGATTCTTTGTCTCCGAAGTCTCTCTCAGGCCTAACATTCGGTGATGCTGTGAAATTGAACCCAAAGTAAGGACAACATTTTCATTCACTGGAAAAAATGGGTCACAAACACGGAAGTATGATTCCGCATTTTAAAAGGATGTTGAAGCACAAACTTATGAGAGAAAATAGGTGGCACCGAAATCTTCAATATCAAATCTTTTTCTAAACGCACTTTGAAGCGCAAATGTTTCCCCTCAAAATGTCCTTCAGTTGTACATCCATTCAAACACTCCACTTTTAAAATTATAAGCATACATGTCAAATTTGTATGATTAGTTTTGAAAATGAAATGTAACCCAGATTTAACCGAGTGTCTCCTGATTCCAGAATAGAAATCTCTCTCAGATGTAACTAAAAGACTAATATTTCTAGCCATGAATTAATTTGGGAGAAATATTATTGGATATAATCAGGTGAGATTTACAGACTTAATTTCTTTTCTTTTTATAGAACTTCTTTTTAGTCAGAGCTCCTGTTTTAGAGTCAAGGAGACTTTCCAGTCGTTTATATATTAGGCAGAAATTGTAACTGAAAAACCCAGCTCTTCACCATGATGTTTCCCCAAATTTTCTTATCTCATATTCTTAGAACATTAGGAATTAGCATGCTAGCTCAGAGCCCCCAACACAGTTATTTGTGTCCCCTCAGCATCCTTCTAAGATGTAAATTACACAGATGATTAAAACAGCTAACGTCCATTTCGTACCCACTGTAAGAAGAAATTAGTTCTCAGACTCCCTGGAAGGCATCTAAAACGAAGCATCTAACACTCTAAATCCTGGCTCTTTCGGTAGTTGAAAGGGAGAATTACATTTCTCTCTCCCACAGCAACAGTAGGAATCAGTGAAAGATTAATGTTTAAAAGGTCAAAGAGAAGGCAAGGCTGTCAGAGTTCCACATAGATCCACCGCTGTTCTGAGGTTCTGGTGGGTAAAATTACGTGAGGTCCCAGAAGACACCAAAACTAGTTACTCACAACTTAATAAAGGGGATGTTAGACAGCAATGTTCTGTTTTCCTGTGTTAATGGATATCAACTTCACACATGCACCTGATGAAAATTAGAATAAATAAGGGCTTGCGATGTAGCTACAATAACTCATTTCCCCTCATGGTCTTTCTGCCCACACCGTCAATTCCACTTCCCAAGCTTATTTTCAAGCGTTTACTTTCTTAGTTGTTCTAATGAAAAGCACTCTCATTTTTAAATAATTTTCCTCTATCCATTGACCACTTTATTTGGGATGTTATCCATTGATTTCCAATTTTATGATATTATCTAAAGTAAAAACCAATGAAAGAAGAGACTTTAGCTCACTGTTATGTTGACATCGTTTTGCTTGCAAAAGCCAATAGTTTTATTTCTCCTTATGCATTTCTATTTTTAAGTGGCCTTAATCCTCTATTTCTTGGCCTAAAATTTGAACAGGATCTTGAACATTTTAGATGAGAATATTCATACACTTATCTCTAACTCTCTGTTCTCCAGATTCTCTCATCTCTCATATCTGTCAGTTTTACCTTTATTTTAACATGGACAAAATATTTATCTTCAATTGTGTAAAAACAAACAAAAAGTATATATATAAACTATATACACACACACACATATATTCAATGTGGAAGGGGGTTGATTCTAAAAACTGAAAACCAGTAAGTGGCATTTATAATATTATTACATGTAAATGCTCTAGGACCAAGTAAAAACCAGTAGTTGACATTTCTACAGATGAACTGTCAGGCTTCCTGTTCACTCAGAGGAAACATTACCTAGGTTAATAGTCAAATGGACTGCATCAACTAATAAAATGATGTCACATTCTTGTTTGCTTCATGTTTGGACCATGATTTTTCTTAACAGTTTTTCTCCCTCAGCTTTTGACTGTTCCCCTTTATTGCTGAAAAAGAAACAGCCTCTCTTTACCGGGTCGATAACATCATGTAAGTCATTAGTCATTGGATATTTCTTGGAATCCGGGATATTCTCCTCAATATTCTCTTTGGAGCTTCCTGGAAATGATCTCCAGTTTTAATTTCGACAGATTGCTTTCTGCACACGGTGTCATTCGGGGATTTCTTTGCACTGGATTCCTGGGTCAGCTCCACTCTTTCTTCTTTCTCATTTGTCCCACTTTCATGATTATTCTCCTCAGTTTTCTTGAGTGCATACATTTTTAAATCATTTTCTCATAAGCAGATTGCAAAGTAGGTTTTCTGAGAACTGAGAGTTGACTGATGATTTAGATGTGAATAAAACAGCAGTCTCAGAATGGTTTCCCTCCAAACTTTGAAGGCATTGGTCAGTTGTAGTCTAGAATCCACTACTGATGAGAAGTGTAAAGACAGGTTAACGCTTATTGCTTTGTACACAACCTCGTTTATTTTTTAACATCCAAAAGTTTATAGATTTTTCCCTGTTTCCTTGGCATGTTTACTGGTGTTGAATTTCCTCTTACGTTTATAGCTGATGTCTGGATTCATCCTTTGGGCATCCCCAGGGTTGTATGGGCTTCCCTGTGGGTTATCTTCATGGTTGCCTCTTTCTGGACCCAAAGGAGTTTACAGATTTTATATCAGCTTTTATTTGAAGGTCTCAGATCACGATACTTTACTTCCAGCTTAAGATTAATCCATACCTACAGGCAAGTGTGTTATCTTTAGTCCAGATGCACGGTCTTGCATTTTGTCCAAATATCTCTGCCCAGTGCGATGGGTCTGGGTACCCAGAGCTTTCTCTTTGAGTTTTGGTCATAACATTATTATTTAATTATTTAAGTTAGTTATTTATTATTTTATTTTAAATGTCAGAAATATCTTGCACAGAACATATCTGTGCTTGGGTGGGGCCGTTGCTCTCCACCCCAGCTCTCTCGCCTCCTTGGCAAGCTCGTCTGTCCCAAAGCAGGCTACTTTCTTTTCCATCAACTATTCATATTTCACTTCCTTCCCTCTACACTGGGGTCTCATGGGGTAAGAAAAATAAATGCTTACGTTTCAGCAGCCATTTAAAGAGGAAGCCCTTTTAGGTTGTAATTGTTTAAAGGTTACAATTGTTTTAGTGCCTGTAGCCAAATTCTTACCACAGAACCTGATTTTACCTTGGTGTCTCCTGTCTGTAAAGTCCCCGAAAAGAGTCCTCTGGATAGCCCATAAAAATGTCACGGGGGCAGGAACCATGGCTGTCTCTATAGGTATCTATGTTTATGTCTGTATTTATTTATTTAATCACTATACCTCTAGCACCCTGTGCCTGGAACGTCACAAATCTTTATACATAACTTGTTTAACATCATATAAATCATGTAATATTTATGGAATGTCACATAGAAATTAAAACATGACTACATGAATGATGGCCACCTTCTTTAATTGCAAACCCCCTTGAAGTTACAAGAAAAAGCACTAGGAGCATTAAAAGAATATAAAATGCATTTTCTGCTCTCAAGAAACAGAAGTAAATCAACAACTCCTGGGTAGAATTAAAAGTACTATGTGAGGGCTTCCCTGGTGGCGCAGTGGTTAAGAATCTGCCTGCCAATGCAGGGGACACGGTTCGAGCCCTGGTCCAGGAAGATCCCACATGCTGCGGAGCCACTGAGTCCATGTGCCACAACTACTGAGCCTGCACTCCAGAGCCCACGAGCCACAACTACTGAGCCCGCGTGCCACAACTACTGAAGCCCATGCGCCTAGAGCCCATGTTCTGCAACAAGAGAAGCCACCGCAATGAGAAGCCCGCGCACTGAAAGGAAGAGTAGCCCCTGCTCGCCGCAACTAGAGAAAGCCCACGTGCAGCAACGAAGACCCAACGCAGCCCAAAATAAATAAATAAAATAAATAAATTTATAAGAAAAAGAAAGTACTATGTGAGCCGTAGGCATTATACTGCTGGAGCCCAAAGAGGAAACTCCCAGTAGTTTTAGTTTAATGACTAAAGAATAATATAAAGTGTTGCATGCACTAGTTACATTTAAATAATTTAGTACCTGATTGTTGCGAGGGTTCTCAGCTTTTGTTCCTGATTCCACAATGTTTAACTTGTCAGGTACCCAAACTTAACAGCGAATAGTTCACACTGCCCACAACCTACACCCTGGTCCCCTGAAACTGTCTTTGTCTTTGGAGGAAAATTCAACCCTGTAATTAAGGGTTGTCAGTCTCACTTTTCAAGCACTCATTGTTTGCTAGCCTTGCAGGTATCATTTCTTACCAGTCATCCAGGTACCAAATGCTCCTACAAGGACTGCTAAATGATGCTTAGCAGTAACAGTTACAAACAAACCATTTAGCCCTTGTTATAAAGGTTGACCTCAGGAGCCATTCACAGAGTGCTCTAAAAGTTCAAAGGCAACATTAATTTGGGTTGTATTTTCCCCATACACTCCAAGTCAGCAAGAAGGAGAGGATTAAAAGGAAAGGAAATCCTGTTATCTAATGCCAGGCTCTTCTTCCAAGGACTTATACTTCAAGTTCCTTGTAAGTATAAGTGGATTAATCCCCTGATCCAGGCAGCAATGCTCTGCTTCTTTTCAGCACTGGTGCTGCTTCCTTCTCTCATCCACATCAGCACTGCCTGCATCTCTTTCTTTCTCCTTAAGCCTCTTGACTCATTTCCTTAGGGGCACAGATCTTCACTAGACTTTGTCCCAATGGATCTTATTACACATTTCATGTAAATCCAATTGCTATCTTATTACACGTAAGACTTAGTTCACTGTTATTCTTCTGCATAGAGAGATTTATATTAGGTAATTTTTATAATCTAAGAAATGAGAAATGCCCAATTTTTCCCAGTTGGCAAAAAAAGAGCAGTATGAACATTGAACAAACAGCATTCACTTTGAAACATGTGGTAGCTGACCTCAATTTTTACACAAACCCACTAGATTGAGCTCACTGTTAATCCGTGTGTGTGTGTGTGTGTGTGTAATTACACTACACATGAAGCATCATATTGACTAGCAATGCTGTGTTGTCTTTCAGATGCCATTTGCCCAGGGAACCTTTTTTTTTTCCTTTTTAATTGGACACAAAGCAAAAGTGTATCAATATATCTGTAAGGAATGTTCCTTTGAGGCATTTATTAAATTGTACTTCATTGTGTAATTATTCTTTTTTTTTTAATTTATTTATTTATTTATTTTTGGCTGTGTTGGGTCTTTGTTGCTGCGCATGGGCTTTCTCTAGTTGCGGCGAGCGGGGGCTACTCTTCCTTGCGGTGCACGGGCTTCTCATTGCAGTGGCTTCTCTTGTTGCAGAGCACGGGCTCTAGGTGTGTGGGCTTCAGTAGTTGTAGCACACGGGCTCAGTAGTTGTGGCTCACGGGCTCTAGAGCGCAGGTTCAGTAGTTGTGGTGCACAGGCTTAGCTGCTCCGCGGCATATGGGATCTTCCCGGACCAGGGCTCGAACCGTGTCCCCTGCATTGGCAGGCGGATTCTTAACCACTGCGCCACCAGGGAAGCCCTGTAATTGTTCTTTATTATTTCTCTCAACAGAATGTAAGCTCCATAAGGGCATGAAGCATATTTCTTTATATTTAACATCAGTATATCTACTGAAAGAGTTAAATCCACATTTGCTAATAAACATACAAACCAACTCAGCATAATGATAAGGATAAAAATATAAATGGTGAGAATAGTACACACATGTTAAGTAAATGCCTTGTGCCAGTGCTATGGTCTAAATGTTTGCGTCCCCTCAAAATTAATGTGTTTAAATCTTAAGCCCCCCTAAAATGATCGCATTAAGAGGTGGGGCCTTTGAGAGGTGCTTAGGTCACAAGGGTGAAGCCCTCATGAATGGGATTAGTGCTCTTATAAAAGAGACCCCCCAGAGCTCCCCAGCCCCTTCCACCATGTGAGGGCACAGCAAGAAGGTGCTGACTTCACATGAGTCAGGAAGAGGGCCTTCACCACAACAAGACCATGCTGGAGCCTGGACCTTAGACTTCCCAGCCTCTGGGACTGTGAGAAATTAAAGTTCTGTTGTGTATAAGCTACCTAGTCTGTGGGCTTTTGTTATAGCAGCCCAAACAGATTAAGAGAGCCAGGCACACGTTAAATATTTACTTTATACGTGTAACTGATAAAGCGAACAAGCAAATGTACGGAATATAGGTGAAATGCAGCTTTTCTCTCCCACTGCTCTTGATATTTACTCCATGGGGATAACTTTCCCTGACCCTGAAGGTCACAGCACGGCATCCGTTCTCTCCTGGGAAGACATCTCTTCCCTGATCACTCTTCCTATAAGAAGAGTGATCAGGGAAATTCACCGGAGCCTGTAAGATATAAAACGGGTTCTTTAACCTCTTCCTTGTATATTTACATGTGGGTGATGATCTCAGCTTCACTGCAGTATTAGATCTATGGCAGACATGCCACAGGCACTGCAGGACGGGAAGAATGCTAACTTAGCATCCTGTTATAGATGCATGAGCTCATTCAAACCACTCAGTAACCTGACAAAGCAGCAACTCTTATCTCCACTGTGCCAATAAGAAAATGGAAACTTAAGGAGGTTAAAAAACTTGTGCAGGGTCACAGGGTGCTGGAGATGATCATGGCTGGTCCCCAAGGGAGCCCTTAGTTGTCAATGGTGGGGCCTGGCAATGAAGTCATTAGTAAATATTACAGATGGTAGAATTTCTAACGAAGGCTGAAATCGGAAAACGTCTATGCTACGTTCATAGACATTCAGAATGAGATCATTTATAAATGAAGAGAAAACAGGGCAGTCTGTATCAGATGATGTCTCCTATGTTTCCGGAGGGGAAGACTGAACCCCAGCTTCAGAGGTGTATAAACCCCAAGTGGTCACCCAAGTGCCCGGAATGAGAATTCCCAAGAAAGGGACACAGCCGCTAGAGGCAGTATGCTCTTCGCATCACCCCAGCCCCATCTCTCCACTCACCCACACCACCAGTCATGTTTCTTTCATAATCTGTTGTTACCGTGAATAATTTTGAATTTCAATTCTAATTCCATGTGTCTTGTGATTTATTACACATATTCAAGAGGAGTTGGTGTAGACCCTTCCTTTAAGGAGTGGGAAAATACACATATATAACTATACCTATACCATCCCCATCGGGGGTTATCTGCACACCCATTAAGCATATCCACTTACATTTTTACTTCACACTTACGTTACGGCTTAAGGGGAAAAAATACGTGTTCACAAAACAATACTAAGGCATGAAAGGCAGCAAGAAGCTACTCACCATCTGACTTTTAAAAAAACCTATAGACCATATGCAATTTATAAACATCAGTGATGAGAAGGCAAGCTGAAAAAAACCAAACTCATCCCAGACACACATGCATTCAAAAGACAGCTATTTCCACTTGAGTTGCAGTAATAATAGCGACAGAGTGAGCTTTCTTTAAAGTTTTTTTTTTTTTTTTGCGGTACGTGGGCCTCTCACTGTTGTGGCCTCTCCCATTGCGGAGCACAGGCTCCGGATGCGCAGGCTCAGCGGCCATGGCTCATGGGCCCAGCTGCTCCACGGCATGTAGGATCTTCCCGGACCGGGGCACGAACCCGCGTCCCCTGCATCGGCAGGCGGACTCTCAACCACTGCGCCCCCAGGGAAGCTCACAGAGTGAGCTTTCTTAATTGTTCCCAAATATAGTATAAGATTGTTGGGGGATATATATGTATGTACATATATATACACACACACACATATATATAGAAAGAAAGAGACAGAAAAAGAGAACAGAACGGTGGGAGAGAGGGTGGATCCACATGCACGCAGTTTGCAGGCAGAGAAGATGAGGAAGTGATTCTCTTTATAAAACATAATATTAACTGTGTAATTTACCGATTCTAAAGCAAGTCAAAAACTGTAAAAATAGTCAGTCACCTCAATATATGAATTCGTTAAGAAAAACACCAAGAACCCCAGCACCACAACAAAGATGAAAACCACAACCACTGAATTTACTGCTGTGGCCAGTTTAAATCTAAGGGAACAGCAGCAAAATGAGGAGAATCTTCAAAACAAACACGTGATTTTAACATTAAATTGAAGTATTTTCTAGACCAGTGCCACTTAAAGGCATTTTCTGGAATGATCGCTCTTGAGCACTAGGGTGAGTGGGGAATTGAATTTTTAATTTTATTTAATTTTAATTAATTTAAATATCTACATATAGCTATGGTATTGTACAGTGCAGGTTTAGACAGAAAAAAAAAAGTCAGCCCACCACGAAATGTTCCAAAATCTTTTGGACTGTAATAGGTAAAATGAAATCTGTACCGCAAAGTTACTACCAAAACACGATATATAACATCTGCATGATAGAAACTTTGTAACTTGTTTACAAATTGTAAGAAAGATTCATTTGAAACTTGAAAAACGCTACCTCTGTGACTGGAGCATTACGCCACTGAAGTGTAAAAGAAGGTACACGTCCTTTTGTCAGCCAAATAAACCCACCCCCGAATAATAACTTAAAAACACAAGACTGTGTACTGAATTTCCCAGGATGAGAGCAACCAAAATCATGAAGAACTCTTGTAACCCCAATTTGGCACACGTGATTACGTTTTTTAAATCCCACTTCCGGAAATATATATATATATATATATATATATATATATATATAGGACAACCTTCCATCCTCTGCGAGGCTGGCCGGAGCATTCCAGGTCCCACTTTTCTCCCCCACTTTTATTGAGACATAATTGACACATAGGTCCGTGGAAGTTTAAGGTGTACCCCTAACGACTTGACATACATAGAATGCCAAATTGACTACCACAGTAAGTTTAACATCCATGCCCTCATCCACTTACAAAAACAATTTTTCTTGTGACGAAAACTTTCAGGATTTACTTTCTCAGCAGTTTCTAATATACCGTAGAGCAGCGTTAGATACAGTCACAGTCACCTTGTTGGACATTACCAGCCGCGCTTCTAAATCCTGCACGCGCGCACCTGCCAGCCAGGCACACGCGCCCCCGAGCACCCCCGCTCGCGCCTCGGATCCCAGCACACGCGCCCCTGAACCCCCCCTCGCGCTTCGGATCCCGGCACACACGCCCCCAGCCCCGCACACGCGCCTCGGATCCCAGCACACGCGCCCCCGAACCCCCGCTCGCGGTTCGGATCCCGGCACACACGCCCCCAGCCCCGCACGCACGCCTCGGATCCCCGCACACGAGCTCTCGAGCCCCCCGCTCGCGCCTAGGATCCTGGCACACACGCCCCCAGCCCCGCACGCGCGCCTCGGATCCCGGCACACGCGCCCCCGAGCCCCCCGCTCGCGCTTCGGATCCCGGCACACACTCCTCCAGGCCCGCACGCGCGCCTGCATCCCGGCACACGCGCCCCCAGCTCCGCGCGCTGACCTCGGATCCCCACACCCGCGCATCCAACCCCGCACGCGCCCGAGCCCGCGCGGCGCCGCTCACCCTTCTCGCTGACGCTCTCGCTCTCTAGCTCCACGTCCTCGCAGCTCGTGTACTCCGGCGTGGACACGCCTTCCTCCTCCGAGCTGCTCACCGACATCTGGCGCCGCTTGCCGCCCCTCTTAGCGCGATGCGGCTTGGGCGGAGACGGCCGCACGGACTCGGACTGGTCGGAGCTGAGCGAGTCGTTGCGCAGCATGGTCTCCACCTTCTCGCGCTTGGCCTTGCGCACGAGGACGGCCGCGCCGGGGTCCAGGCGGCTCTGCTTCCGGAGCGGCTCCGGGACCCTGGGCTCCGGGGCGTCGGCGGGGCCTGCGCCGGGCCGGGGCGCCGGCGGGCTGGGCTCGGCGAGCGGCTGGGCGCCCGGCGCCCGGGCCTCCGCGGTCCTCTCGGCCGAGTAGGCGCGCGGCGAGGCGGGAGGCGAGCCCCGGGCGGCGTTGGGCGCGCGCGGGCCGGGCCTGCCCTCGGGCCCAGCTGCCGCCTCGGTGCGCGGCAGGGCCACGTCGCTGTGGCGCCGCTCGTGCCTGGCGCGGGACATCCGCGCGTGCATGCGCATCTGCTGCTCCTCGGGCGGCGGCTTGACCGGGTACCGCGCCAGGTTCGGGTCGCTGCGGTACCGGGTCTGGTACTCCTCCTCCTTCCTCTGCTTCTCGGCCTCCACCGCCGGGCCGTTCTCGCGTTTCTCTGGCACGTCGGGGTAGTCCTGGGACCGGCCTTTCTCGAGCCTTCGGCTTTCCCGCCTTTCCTTGCGCTCCCGTTCTTCCGTGGGCCCCTCCGCGGGCTGCCCAGAGGCCCTGGGCGCGCGTTTCCGCTCGCCCTTCGGCGCGCCTTTGCCATTCTGCTCGGCGAGCCCTGGGGTCTTCTTCCTGTGATGCACATAGGAACGTCCAGAAGGAGAGCAATGTGTAAAGCTCAAGGCGAAGACCAGACTCCAGAAGCATCCTTGGAAATAATTATTTATACTTCGATGTCTAATTAAAAAGCGAGGTGATACAAGAACTACATCAAACCTGTATATCTGAGTAGCTTTCTACATAAGGCTCCTTCGTCTCACAGCATATTCCGGGCCTTCACAACTGGCTTTCAGACTTTAAATTCTCCATAAATTAACTAGATCATTTTAAAAATCAACAAATTAATTCAGTAAATGAACAAGTTTTATGAACCTCTGCTTGTGAATCAAAGACTTTAAAATGTTCTCGATAAAAATAATATAGGTAATAATCGAGGAGTAAACGGTAATACACACATATCAGTTCAAAACGATATATATATATATATATATATATACCCCTGATATATATTTGGGCAAAATGTATTAACAATCTCTTATTATAACTGAAACTTTTAAAGAAACGTGAATCCAAGTGTGTCCATTTCAGGAATCAACTCCAATAGCACTTCCTCAATAGTAGAACGAAAGTACTTTTTATGAGATTATGTGCACCCCACCACTTTTTAGGGAGACGGTTAGGAAGAATAAATGGCTGAACCTTAGCCTTCATTTTACCTTCCCCAGGCAAATATAATAGAAATCTTGAAATTTTTGAAATAATTTTTACTTTTTCCTCCCTCTCCCCATCCCTGGCCTTCTCCCTCATTTCAGAAAACAGTCCAAAATGTGTAGCACAGGGAACTGTATTCAACAACCTGTGATAAACTCTAATGGAAAAGAATACGAAAAAAGAAACCCGTTTTGTGTCCTACTTTTCTCTCCATCCTCTGGGAGGCAGTGGCAAAGATAAAGTAACAGAAGAGGGTTTGGCAGTCTGAATCTTTAAGCTATACTGTTTAAGATACCCCTTCCAGCCCTTCTGTACACTGGAGTCCATCTGATTTGGGAAAGGCCCAGCATCGACCCCAGAAGTTACAAAAAGGGGATACCTCAGCTAAGCATTCAGGCACTGTATGCTGTACTATGCAACTAAAATGGGGGCAACCAAGGCTCTTTTTGGAATCCCGAGGTCCATAGAGAGGGCTTTCCAGAGAGAACATTGTTTGATTGGAAGTCCCAAAGCAGGATTCATGAACAAAATTTGAGAATAATATACAAGATGGGAAAAAGTAGGGCAGTTTCTGCTGTGGTTTTTCCAAAGTAGTAGTTGCTAAGCTGTGGGGTCAGTTTGAGGAGGGTCTGGTGACGATGGAAAGAAAGGGCAAAGGGTTTCCAGTGGCTCAAAATAGCAAAATAGAAGCATGTCCGATGCTGCTTGAGGCATTTAGATCGCTCGGCCCTTTGAAGTGGAAGGGGTTTTCAGGGAGGGAGGAACTGCAAAGGTAGTATTGCCGTTTTCCAGTGTAAGGGGTCTACTATGAATACAATCGATCATTACCAAATAGAGTTTTCATAAGAGTGACGAATGCACTGCAAACTTTTAGTAGCTCATTAAGGCAGAGCTGTGCTTGCTGGAAGTTTCTATTGAGTCAGTTTACTTTTTTTTTTTTTTTTTCTGAAATGCTGATAAATGACACTTACCTTGCAGAGTTTGTGTGAGGATTAAAGGAGACACCATCTGTGAAAATGCTTTATGAAAGGATAGAGTATTATGCAAATGGGACTTCTCCAGTCTCTCTGATTCTTTGCTTCACTGAATAGACCTTTTCTCACCTCTACCTTAATTGTTCCATTCCCACTAGCTCCTGATGAGTGTACAAAGTAGGATCACGAGTTCTTCAGTAGTTTAAACAGACGGCCATTCCTTCTGTCTTCCTTCTGTCTCTGAAGCAGGCCAACCCTGACTGGTACCCGGCTCTCCTTGCCTTTTCCTCCAGCCCCACGTCCTCATTGTTTTCTTAAGTATTTATAGAATCAGAAAGGCTATTTGCCCTTATCAGTCTTTTTCAGATTTCATCAGAAAGCCTCTTCCTGGCCCTTACTCTTAAATTCTTTGTAGTTTTTCACCCTCTATCTGAAACAGGACTCATATTCTCCCTTTAGAGATTTTACAACCCCCAATTCTTCCTCTTCTTTAAAAGAGATCATATTTTCTGAGCCATCCTGAACTGCCCCTTCGATATCTTCATCTCCCCTTAACTCAGCAGTTTCTCACCAGTCCTGCCATCACTGAAGTGGCTCTTGTAGTCTTCCTGTCATGGCCTTTCCTGTTCCGTCTGCCCACCACACGTTCCTGGCTGTCCTATAAACCTGAATTCATAAGACACTCCTCTTTCCTGTGGCTCCCAAAGGACTCGTGTTTGTATTTTCTAGCTCTGATCACATCACCTTTCTGGGCCAGTTCACTGCCCGGGGCTCTGTCTTCTCTCGGAGATGGTGTGGTCTCTTCCCCAGGATCTGTGAGAAAAGGGACCCTGTACAAAGCATCTTTATGCCCTCTGGTTCCTGGCGGTGTTCAGTGATGGTAAACACACGGCGGCTACTGGCTGCATTCACTGGAGGCCACCCAAGGGCCAGCTGCTGAGCACATGTGCTCATTCAACCACTGCAAGGTGCCTGTGACCCCTCGTGGCAGAGCCAGGCCTGGAATCCAGACCTGTTCAGCTCTGAAGTCTTTGATCTTACTGTGTGGGTTTTGTTTGAAAAAGATAGCAGAAGCCTTCCGTGGATCCTACCCTCCCACCCAGTGGAATAAATAAGGGTCACACAGACAAAAAGCAGCCACGCCTAGTGATAACCGTCTGGTCCCCCAAACTCACAGCCTCGGGAAGAAAAGGGCCACGTCCTCCTTGTCAGCACTGTTGCCTGGTGCACGGCATCCTGTCTGGTCACAAATCCACTGTTTTTTTTTTTTTTCTTTTTGCGATACGTGGGCCTCTCACTGTTGTGGCCTCTCCCGTTGTGGAGCACAGGCTCTGGACGCGCAGGCTCAGCAGCCATGACTCACGGGCCCAGCCGCTCCGCGGCATGTGGGATCTTCCCGGACCGGGGCATGAACCCGCGTCCCCTGCATCGGCAGGTGGACTCTCAACCACTGCGCCACCAGGGAGGCCCAAATCCACTGTTTTGAATGAATGACTCAATCGACAAATTGAAATAATCTGATCATGTTAGCCCAGGCTTACAATCCTCCGAGGCTTTCCATTATTTCTAAGATAAAGTCTATGAAATTTAACCTGGCTAAAAGGCCCAGTGTGACCTAGGCACTCAGACCCTACCAGTCACCTCTTCTCCACTCGCTCCCCTTCTCTGCTACTCACCCTCGAGCCCATAGCATCTTTCGGGCTGTCCCACCAGCCTTGTTCCTTCCGGCCAGGTGCCAGCGCCCTTACCTGGAGCACCCATCCTGCCCTTCACCTGGCTCATCCCTAGTCACCTTCAAAGCTCAGCGTAAAAGAAAGGTCCTCTAGGAAGGCTTTGCTGACGCACCCACACACCCTCCAGTGGGTCAGTCCCCCATCCTCTTGTCTCAGAGCACACTTTCAACTACAGGACTCACTCAAACAGTAAATAAATGGTCCAAGAGCTGTTCTCAGTTCAGGGTTGGAAGTTAGTAGTGCAGGTGGGTGACTGAGTCAGATGACTTGTTTACATCCGTGCATGAAAGACAAGCTTCTCGGCAAAGGTCTCCTAAGGAAGGATACATTCTAGACAGAGACAGCCCAGGCCCAGTGTTGCCTTCCTCATGGGCCTGAGAAGTACCCCTTCCACATACCCTAGCAGTTAAATTCTTGAAGATGGCTTTGCTCTCCATCTAAGACTTTGCCTTTTGCTTAAGAGTTGATGACCTCTTACCTGTCTCTGGGAGGCTCACTTCTAGACCTGAAAGAAGCCTGCTTCTGCTCAGGCCTCCCGGCTTGCTGCGAGGGCTCAGCCCCCTTTCTCCTGTCGGGCGGCACGCTGTGGGGAACCTGGTCCTGGGGAGAGGCAGTGGCTGTGCTCAGGGGGGTCTGAGACCTAGATCGCTCCTGCAGCCGGGATTTCTTTTCTCTCGGGGCCTCAGAACCAGCGCCTGTAGCTGTATCGCTGAGGGTTCCATCCTGACTTGCCTGCTGAGGGCCGCTTCCGAAGAACCACGCCCCCGATTTGGTTAAGATTTCTTGTTGCTTTCGACACAAATTGCATACCCACATCACCTATTTGAAGAAGAGAGAACGATATCAATTCTTTGCACTATTTGGAAATTATTTATTTTCATCACACTAAAATATCCCTTAAGGAAGAAAGAATGGTTGTCATCTTTATATTTATCCTTGTACATTTCTCATGAAAATGATCTTTGTACAAATCACCGTCAAGTATATGAATGCCTGGACCGAGATGCATCTGAAATCATAGACTTCTGGTAACCAGGATAGAGTTTTGCTTGGCATTTCTAACACTATGATTCTGAGTTGCATATTACCATGTGTCCATCACATTTTGAATGACTGTCTTTGAAGTTTCATTTAAAATAGCTTAGTAAAAATGGTCTAAGCAGGGTAGTCGATTGATTAGAAAAATGTTGTAGGGCACCATAGAATTAACATTTATGTACATAAACCTCAGTGTGTCATAGGATTTAGAAGGATCTACTCAAAAACCGTCCATTATTAAAATCAATATGACAAGATATTTACGTGGAACAAACAATGAAAGGTAGGCACAAAAGAAAAGGTCAGGCTGTATATTCTCTCTAGTTTACCAGCAATCAACTAATCTCAGCTAGAAGAGCTCTTTCGGAGCCATCATTTGGAAACACATCTGCTGATAAATTATAAGATGTTATCGCCACTTAAAATAAATCTGTATAGCTGCTCTCCTCGTGATGACACTTACAACGAATGTCATAATGGCGCCAATGATGGTAACAGAAGTAATGAATAATACAATAATAACAGCAACGCCCGCCTCAGTGACTTTTCTTGGATCGCACTTCAGTTTTTCCTTCGCATTTCAGAAACAGCACCTCCGGGAAAGGCTGATTACCAAACTCTAGGTCCTCATTTTCACTAATACTGACTCAGTCAGCAATTGTGCAAACATATCACGTAAGGATGAATAAATCCTCGAAACATTAAGTGAGAAACAATATAAAAGAGGAAAAGAAGAAGCATTGTTTAGTTGGCGAAAAGAAGAAAATGTACTCCTGAAAACGTTCAGATGGATACAAAGAAAACTATCACTTGTTATTGTTTACAAGACAAAATAAAAGCTAAAGTGAGAATAAGAAAAAGACAGAGAAAATATATTTTTAAAAAGGAAAATATTGCAGATGAACTGTTAAGAATTGCTCCCTTCCAAGCAAGAAAATTCAAATGAATTTTGAAAACTAAGACCAGCAGAGAGATTTGCTATAAAATGTTGAACATTGATTATGCTTAACTCATTCCTCTACACTTCCTCGGGTTATGAAATGAAGACAACTCGGTCCACAAAAGCAGTTAATTATAGCATCTGCACAATGCATTAGATCACAGACTTCCCATTTAACGAGATGAACAATGCATAGTATACGCCTGTATCAGAATACAGGATCTATGGAATGGAACTTCAATTTAACATGCTTGCCAAATATGGCTATACTGTGCACAATGTATTAATACCACCATCTCTTAGATATCATTAATAAGGTCCCTCAGAAGTCCTGACTGACTGAGAGTGGACGTATCAAAGATGGCGATACCTTAGGACCAGAACTTCCATCAACAGTGACACTGAGTCTCCTCCGCCCAGACCCTGGATGGGGACAGGTGATGTGCTTCCTCTTTGGCTGCCTCTTTGGTTGACAAGACAGTGATGCGGAGGTCTGAATTCATGGAGTTCAAGGAGATTGGTATGAAACTTTGACTATTTTACAGAAACGAAGTACACATTAAATTTTTATTTATTACGCTAATAATAAGCAAAATACTACTCTTTATCATATTAGGTCCTTTTCTACAAAAACATTAAAGTGTATTTAGGATAAATATGAATCTCCTTCAAAACCATACAGAACACAACAAAATTTACAATTATTACAAAAGTTTCAAAATGGAATTAAGCTGAATAAAGAGGCAGAAAAAAGAAGAAAATATGCACTTCTGCATATTTTCTAGAAAGTTGTTATCACAATCTTAGCTTGAGTGTTTCACATTTTTAAGTGCTATAAAAATGGATCAATAGAAGGTAATTGCCAGATTTGTGCAGATTCCATGTTTTGAATATGTTACAAGTGTTGAATATGTGCTGCAGGATTGATAAAAGCAAACAAAATATAGTTATTATTTATTTTAATAAGTTAAAATTACAATTAAATTGTAATTAAATTAAATTTTACTTAAATTTTACAATTCACTTAATTTCATTTTTAATTTATTCAAAAGGTTACAATTAGTAGTTAAGAAGAAGCAGCTGTTTTGATTAATGCATTTAATATTATTCATTCTTTTAAATCTGTGATATTTCCTTAATTTTTGTAGAGTTTTAACACTTAGGAAAACTATTGTTTAATTCCAAATTTTCCTATGTATTATCTTTTTGTGCACCATAGTATTTTTAGATTTGTATTTAAAAATTATAAGTGTGGTCAACCTATCTGCCAATTTGAAAGCAAAATTAACTGTAAAAAAGTTAAAATATTTTTATTGAAATACTACCTCCCAATATCCATTATTAGTTATATAAATTAGTCTTGCCACAAAGTTTACAAATGAAAAAGAAATTGCTTATATGAGATGTAAAAAAATATGAGATTACAATAGAATATTAGTCATATCTTTCAACACATTTTGTATCAAACATTGCAGACATGTATAAAAATGAGCTAATTCATTGCTGAGAAGCAACACAGTTATGTGTGTGAGATAGGTTTCCACTGTCTCATAGTAGATGAGATAGTGGAAAATAGTTGATGACAGAGGAGATGAAAATGAATGAGTTCTGTTTGGTGCTTGTTTTGATGTGTGTGTGTGTGTGTCTGTTTGAGTGTGTGTCTGTGTGTCTGTATGTGTATGTCTGTGTGTGTGTGTGTGTGTTTCTCCTAGTCTTTTGTTATTGTTCCTTCATAGGTTTAATGTTTCCTTTTGGAATTTTATTAAATACATAATATGGATTTATGAAATATAAAATATGATATAAATTGCTTCTTTTTAAAGAGTAAAGCACCCCAATCCCACTGTTCCACTATTAATATTTCAGTTTAGTTTTTCTATACAAATTTAAAACAAATTCCACTGTAACTTGGCATTCTATTTACTCAATATTACAGCATAAATATTTCTATGGATTCTAAATGTTTCTAAAACATTTTAATATTACAAAATATTCTATAGACACTGTATACCATTAGTCTAACCCTTAAACTGCTTACATTCTTTCACATTAATACAGAACTCTGCAGTAAAAAAGTGTTGATCAAACTGTTTTCCTATTTAAAGTCATTTATTTTTTAGAATGTATCAGAAAAATCAAATTACTGGGTAAAATTTTAGAGTGCTTTTAAAGTTCTTCTGCTATAAGCACTATACAATAGTTTAGGATTCTTTGTCTATTTTGCAAAATAGCCTCCCAAATGGGTTTTGCCGAATTGTAACCAAAAACCTGACAATATCAGCTCTGGATTTTAAGGTCTGATGATTTAATAATGCCCCCAGACAGTGTACTCTCACTCTCATCAATGTTTCAGATTTAAGATAATATAATGAGATCTCACCTAAATAATCACCAAAAGGCATCTAACAAAGTCATAACTGTCCATTCAAAAACACCTCCACATAAGCACATACAAGCACACCCTGAGAAGTCCCAATCAACCTTTCTAATTCCTTGTTTTTGTCTTTGTGCCTTTTTTCCCCTATGGATAGTTAATAAATCATTTTAAAAAACAAACAAACAAAAACCTAGAACATTAAAGAGAAAGGCCAAGATAAATGTAAAGGAGAACTGATTTTGGAAAAGTAAGAGATAATTCCAAGAATAGAAAAGAAAACTTAAAATGGTGTCTAATTAGTGTTCAGATACCAGAACAAAAAGAGCTCTTGAAAAACAATACTAAGATTGTCAACAACAAAAAACGAATTTCAAAGAAGGAGTTTATTAAAAAGTCAAGAGATAAAAAAATATGAGACAAATTCCAGCTAGTTCCAAAAAGAGAGAACAGAACATAGCAGAGAATGAATTTTGCAAAAATAATAGGAGGCAAATTCCCAGAGTGGAAAAAGTCACTGCATTTTAACAAAAAGAATGGAAAAAGAAACCACAAAGAGACAACATTGCTATAAAATTTCAATACACCAAAGATAAAGAGAAGATCCTAAAAGCTTCCAGAAAGAAAAAGTCAGATCCCTTTCAAATAGAATAGATCAGATTTCTCATCAGCAATATTGAATGTTTGAAGACAGGGAGAAATACCTTCAATGTTCTTGGAGAAAACATTGGAGCCTGCAATTCTATAGATAAGCAATTCATCAAGCAAGTGTAAAAGCAGTAAGCAGTATTTTCAGCTTTGGAAGAACTTGGAAAATTTACCACTCACACAGCCTTCCTTAGCAAAACAAAGTCTTCCAAGAAAGAGGAGGAAATGGGATCTAAGAGCAAATGGTCGTTTGCAGAAAGAGGAGTTAAGGGAAGTCCCAGCATGAACAGCCCCTTCTGGAAGCTTAAAAAGAATCTTGGAGCAATAGTGCTTTGTGACCACCTAGAGGGGTGGGATAGGGAGGGTGGAAGGGAGACTGCAAGAGGGAGGAGATATGGGGATGTATGTATATGTATAGCTGATTCACTTTGTTATAAAGCAGAAACTAACACACCATTGTAAAGCAATTACACTCCAATAAAGATGTTAACAACAACAACAAAAAAAGAAACTTGGAGCAAGAGGATGAGGCTCCTGGAATGAGGATTTCAAGAGTGAGAATAAAATATCCGAGAAAACAACAGCAACAGCAACAAAGGACCTCATGGAATGCACAGTGTAGTTTACATAAAGAAACTTAGCTGGCTAAAAGAAGAACCCATTTGCATCTGAAGGTAGGAACATTCTCCACCAAGTGGAACAATGTATTGGCCCCCTAGAATATCATGCATAATCTAAGCCCACCACTCAGCTCTATGGTGGATAAGAACTGTATTATTTCAAGTTGCAGATGTGCCTGGTGGAGGAAATGAACTAATGATTAGGTGGAAGGACAGAGGGGTGTCTAAATGAACCTTATCCTTCTCTGTCACAGCAAGAGTATACGGCTGGGAGCAGTGTTTACTAGCCCTGAACTTAGATGCTCGGTTGTACTTTGTCTCTCATGAATAAACTTGCAGTTGGGAAAGAATATACTTGCAGAGGATTCTTATTTTTGATATTGATATAATGCTTTCTTCTTTGTATTTCATTTTTATCCACATATACATAGTTACATAGACAGGTATATGTGGTTTGATGTCTAGTGGTATATTTACCTTTCAACTATACTCATAATATATGATTAAAAGTAGAATGGCATACCATGATCATTAACTGCCATTTATTGATAATTTTATCACTTCTGTTCATTTCCATGTTACTAATGAGAATGAACGTTTTTCTCAGTGTTTTCCAGATGTTCATTAAGATATTGACTGCCCCAGCCTTTTGTGTCTTTATCAATTGAATTAATATTATTTTCCTACCCGTTTTAATTGATTTAACTCTTTGAGAGAAAGAGTTTTCATATTGTTACTTGTCATTTCAATTATCTTTCTCTTTGTCAATAAAATGGTTTTTCATTTTATACAGTCTAATCTATTGTGCTCTTCCTTGGCAATTTTTCTGTTGTACTTTAGCCCAGAAAACGCTTTGATAAATATTCGCTTTTATTTTTATTGACCAAATACGGTTGAACATTTTACAATTTACTCCTTGGTCCCTCAGAATTTACTCTGATGTGTGACAAGAGATAGGGATCTAAAGTGGGTTTTTTTTTCCCTCATAGCTAGCTACCTCAACATGATTTACTGGATAATCCTTCGTCACACGACCAACCTTCAAAGAAGACTATGTGTCTAGAGTTAAACAGCGCAGGTTCGAATCTCAGACACACCACTTCTTTGCTATTTACTCAGGCCCCCTCCCTAACTCAGTGCCTCATCAGTAAACTGAGGATCTAATAGCTCCTAACTCACTGAGATGTTTGGGGCATTAATGACATAATTTATCTGAATCGCTCAGCACAGATCCTGACAGATAGTAAGTGCTTATGAGGCACTAATAACATGATAATGCCTAATTATTACTAATAACTAATCATTACCATCATCATTACTTTACTAATCATACATATAAAATCTTTTAGGGGATTTCAGCTGCATACAAAGCCAGCAAGATAAATTTTGTTCCTACAGAGATACAGACGTATAAATGCGAACATAATTCAACCACATCAGCTGCATTACATTATACAGTTCCTACACCTTGAGATGCTTTCACACAGGCTGTCTGATGGTGTGTCTCTCATTGCTCTTGTCTGTGTAAAAGTCAAACATTTTTCTTATCTTGATTCTGTGTAGGTCACAGCATGTCACTGAACACTCAACACGATGAAAAGAGCAGAACTGGGGAAGTCACACCATCTCTCTATGTTTGAGTTTACTCGTTTGTAAAATAGGGAGAATAATAGTACTGATGATGTCACAGGCTCTGTCAGGATTAAGTGAGTGAGAGAATATATGCAACCGTGTTTAGCACACAGAAAGCACTCAGTACATATACAAAAACTCCCTGAAGACGTGCCTTCAATTAAATTAAATTATTCTTTATTTTCTGTATGAAGTACCATACTCTGCACATATTTCTGATTTAAACAAATATTTCTGTTATGTGCTAGGCATTGTGCTAGGCTCTGGGGATATATCAGTGAACAAAATGACAAAAATCTTGCCTGTGGAGTTTATGTTCCAGTGAAGAAAACAGACAAAAACAAAACAAAATAGTAAACATACGAGGCATGCTGGATAGTGAGAAGTGCTGTAGAAAAAATAAGAACAGGCATTCTGTGTGGCAGTGAGTGGGGTTGACCTTCAAAATGGCTGGTCGGGGAATAGTTCACTGAGAGAGAGTATCTGAGTATGTCAGGCTGTAAGAACAGCAAATGAAGAAGATTTTGAACAGGGGTACGCCTGCTGGTTTCAAGGAACAGCTGGGGCCGAGGCAGTGAAGGTGGTGTGGTGTGGTGGGTTCACAAAGCAACAGGGGTCAGACTGAGTAGGTCTTCGTGAGTCACAGCAAAGACTTTGACTTTCACGATGAGAGTGATGGAAGCTCTTGGAAGGTTTTGAGCAGAGAAACGACCTAACGTGTTTTATGCTTTAATAGGATACTTCTAGCCACTGTGTTGAGAATTAAATGCAGGAGCTCAGTTGCAGAATCTTTTTGAATTGAATTCTAATACTGCTATTTTCACTCTCTTTAGGCTCATCTTTGCCAGATATGTTTCCTAACCCCTTTAGTTTATCTTTTTGTGTCATTTTGTTGGCGTTGCATCTCTTCATATACAGCACAGGACCGAGTTGTATTTATTTATGTAGTCTTTGTGTTTCAGTAGCATCCAAACATGCACTATCCTTATTTTCTATGTCCTGACTCATATTTTTTCTGGCATTCAGTAACTTTATTGACATTTAATAAATTGTGGTAATTATTATTGTCGTAACATTAATTTAAGGAGCAGAAACTTATCTGTTTGCAAGGAAAGTATCGAGGTACTATGTGTGAGAATTCACAGGTTCAAATTTATCGTTTCTAGTGACAGAAAGTGTATAAAGTCTCATAAAATATTCTACTGTGAGTAAAATGACACCTATTTTAGATATTACCTGGTCAATAGATAGCTGGTATTATAGAAATTCACAGGTAATATTAAAGTACTTTTTATTGGTTTATAACACTATATAAGTTTTGTGTGTACAGTATTATATTTTGACTTCTGTACACATGACTGCATGCTCACCACCAAGGATTTAGTGTCCATGTGTAACCATAGAATTGACCCCCTAACCTCCTTTCCCTCTGGTAACCAATACTTGTTCTCTCTACCTTTGGGCTTCTTTTTGTTTGGTTTGTTCATTTATTTTGTTTGTTTCTTCGATTTATATTGCACTTGTGAGTGAAATCATGTTATTTGTCTTTCTTCATCTGACTTATTTCACTTAGTATAATGCCTTCAAGGTCAATCTGTGTAGTCATGAATGGCAAAATTTCATCTTTTTAAATGAATGAGTAATATTCTATTCTATATACACAAAACACATCTCCTTTATACATTCTTCTGTTGACAGGCACTTAGATTTTTTCCATATCTTGACTATTGTAAATAATGCTATGATGAACATAAGGGTGCCTGTATTTTTTCAAATTAGTGTTTTGTTTTATTTTGTAATCTTTGAATAAATGCTCAGAAGTGGAATAGCTGGATCATGTAGTAGTTTCAGTCTTAATTTTGGGGGGAACCTCTATACAGTTCTCCACAGTGGCTGCACCAATTTACATTCTCACCAGCAATGCATGAGGGTTCCCTTTTCTCCACATCCTTTGATTTCTTTTTTGACCTAATAGTTGTTCAGTAGCATGTTGTTTAGTTTGCACATTTCTGTGAGTTTCCATCTTTCTTCTTGTAGTTGATCTCTAGTTTCATAACTTTGTGATAAGAAAAGATTCTGGATATAATTTCAATCTTCTTAAATTTATTGGGACTTGTTTTGTGTCCCAAAATATGCTCTATCCTTAAGAATGTTCCATGTGTGCATGAAAGGAATATGTATTCTGTTGCATTTGAATGGAATGTTCTGTATAAATCTATGAAGTTCATCCTGTCTAATATTTCATTTTAGGCCTCTGTCTCCTTGTTAACTGTCTATCTGGATGATCTATCCATTGAGGTAATGGTGATCCTATACTAGGTGCATATATACTAATCACAGTTATGTCTTCTTGATGAAATGTTCCCTTTATCCTTATGTAATGTCCATCTTTGTCTCTAGTTACATTTTATTGGCTTGAACACTGTCTTCTCTGGTATAAGTATGTCTACTTCCCCTTTCTTTTGGCTGCCATTTGCTTAGCATATCATCTTTCATCCATTCTCTTTGAGCTTATGTTTGTCTTTAGAGCTATAGTTCAATCTTGTTTTTTAATCCATCCAGCCACTCTTTGTCTTCTGACTGGTGAATTCAATCCATTTATATTTAGGGTGATTATGAAATGAGAACTTAGTATTGCCATTTTATTTTTTCCTTTCTGTTTGCTCTATATCTCCACTGATTCTTTTTCCTTCTGTTTTTGTCTGCCATTTTAATTTGGCGATTTTCTATTATTTTTTTTCAGTTTCCCCTTTTTTAGTGTTTTCTCGCTCTGCTCTGGATTTATGTTTTGTGGTTGCCATGAGATTTCTATAAAACATCTCATAGATAAAGTCGTCCTTTTTCTACTGATAGCATTCATTTTCATTTGCCTATATGGATCTTAACCTTTTTTTCTTCCCCTTTTATGTTTTTGTTGTCTCAAAGTATCCTATTTTATGTTGTAAGTTTGTTACCAAATTGAAGTAGCTATAATTATATTTAATGCTTTTTTCCCTTTAACCTTTATGCTATAATCAATTGCTTAACAACATATTCTGATATAGAGTTGTAATTTTCTGTTTTTGTCTGTCGATATATCACCTTACTAAAAGTTTTGTATACTCCTGCTTTTTCCTTTCAGGTAGAAGAGCTCCTTCCAACATCTCTTGTAAGGCACATCTAGTGGTGATGACCTCTCTCAGCTTTTGTTTGTCTGGGAAAGCCATTACTTCTCCTTCATAAGGGTACCTTTATGAAGGGTAACTTTTCCGGATAGAGTATTCTTGGCTGACAGTTTTTATCTTTCAGTATTTTGAGAATATCATTCCACTCTGTCTTGGCCTATAGAGTTTCTGCTGAGAAATCTGCTGTAGCCTAAGGGCAAGTTTCTTTGTAGGTGATGATCATTTTTCCCTGGCTTTTTTAAAATTCTTTCTTTGTCATTGACTTTCAATAGTTTTAATATAATGTGCCTTGGAAAAGGTCTTTTTGTATTGAGATAATTAGTTGTTCTCTTAGATTCATGGACTTGTATATCCAGCTGCTTCCCCAGGTTTGGGAAGTTCTTAGCTACTATTTCTTTAAGTAAACTCTCTGCTCCTGTCTTTCTTTATTCTCCTTCTGGGATACCCATTATCCTAATGTTGCACTTCCTAATAGAGTTGGATAGTCTTGCAGAATTTCTCCTTTTTTAAAAATCTTAATTCTCTTTCCTCTTCTACAGGTATCATTTCTAGATTTCAATCTTTGAGCTCACTAATTCTTCCATCTGGTCTGCTCTATTTCCAATGCCTTTAATGCATTCTTTATCTCCTTTATTGAGGTCTTCAGCTCCCAAATTTCTGTTTCGTCCTTTTTTAGAGTTTCAATCTCTTTGGTAAAGTATTCTTTCCGTTTGTGAATTTTATCCTTAAACCCATGGAGCTGCCTAAGTTCTTGCTCTTCTGCATTTCTTCCTCCAATGGGCTCCATGAGAGATCACAACTCCTTTAACAAAATATTTTTGAAGCTTATACAATAAATAGGCATTTGTTTAATAACTTATACTCATGCCTCCTAGATTAACACAGTATTTGCATTATAAAACATGCAAAATATAAATTTAAATGAATGAGATAAAATATAATAGAATTTGAATTTTATATGGTACCCAAATAAAATTAGAAAACACTAACAAAAGTTCTGGGAATAGCCTAATTTTGGAAATTAAGCAACACGTATATAAATATGTCAAGGTCAAAGAATAAATCACAAGAGAAATTAAAATGTGTTTTTTGATCTGAATGATAATAAAATACAACTTATTAAAATTTCTGAGATGTGGCTAAAGTACTTTTTTAGAAAATTATAGCTTTAAACACTCCATTCCGAAAGAAACAATTATAAAATCAATGATCTAAGTTTTCACATTAAAACAGACAAAATTAATAAAATTAATTAACAAGAATAATGAAATATAGAATAAAGAAGAAAACAATAGAGATTAAAGTGGAAATCAGTTAAATATAAAATTTAAAAATCAATAAAACCCAGGTAAGATCAATGAAATCAGAAACTGGGTTATGATACCTCTTATACGTGGAATCTTAAAAAAAATGATACAAATGAACTTATTCACAAAACAGAAACAGACTCACAGACTTAGAGAATGAACTTATAGTTACCAGGGAGGAAGGGTGGGGGCAAGGGATAGAGTAGGAGTTTGGGGTTAACATGTACACACTGCTATATTTAAAACAGATAGCCAACAAGGACCTACTGTATAGCACTGGGAACTCTGCTCAATATTCTGTAATAATCTAAATGGGAAAGGAATTTGAAAAATAGTAAAAAAAATTTTTAAATAAATTTTAAAATTTAATTTAATTTAATTAAAAAAAAAAAGAAAAGCTGTAACATTCATTTCAGGGATCAGCTTCTATTTCAAATGTGCCTAAATGGAGAGTTATGCATTTAAAATGTGGACTATTTTCATGTAAGGGAAACAAAATAAATTGCACTGAGACCCACTTAAACATTAAAAAAAAAAAAGAAAGAAACTGGCTCTTTGGAGGGAGTAATAAAATTGATGAACATCTCACTTGACTGATTAAGAAAAATAACAGAAAATAGAATTACCAAAAGAGGGGACAGCACCACAGATCCTAGACTCATTAAAAAGATAAATAAAGAAATATTATGAACAACTTTATGCCAATAAATTAATTAACATGGATTAGAGAAATTCCATCAAAATTCAAACTACCAAAACTGACACAGGAAGAAATAGGAAACATCAATTGCCCCATAACTAATAAAGAGGTTGTATTCATAATTAAAAGACAATGTACAATGAAAATGTCAAAACCAGATATCTTTACTGGAAAATTCTTTTAAACATATTTAAAGATATCAAAATGATATCAATATAACATGGACTTTTTTTTACTAAAAAAGAGGAAGATTGACCACTTCCACTTCTGAACTCCTTTTATCAGGTCAGCCTAGCCTTGAAGCTAAATTC
Organism: Leucopleurus acutus; assembly: GCF_964270905.1. Classification (NCBI taxonomy): domain Eukaryota; kingdom Metazoa; phylum Chordata; class Mammalia; order Artiodactyla; family Delphinidae; genus Leucopleurus; species Leucopleurus acutus. The sequence goes on from NC_139157.1 coordinate 80,498,295, forward strand.
CAGATACAAGAAAACCTTCCTGTAGGGAAATAAAGTTAAAAACCACTATCCCTCAAAAACGTAGAAGCAAAAAGCTTTAAGAAAAGTTTATCAAATATACAGGAAACCTACCACTAACAGTGCATTTATTGTGAAAGTCGAATGTTTTCTACCTAAGATTGAGAGCAAAGCAAGGATTTCTGTTCTCAACATCACTATTAACCATTGTAATAGAGATCATAGCAAATACAATAAGGCAAAAAGAAATAAAATATAAATTTTGGAAAGGAAAAGGTAAATGTATCCTTATGGACAGAAGTCATAATAGTATATACAGGAATTCCTAAAGAATCTACAAAACACTACTGGAACTAATATCTTGTAGCAGGACACAAATTCAATATACAAAAATAAATTTTAATCCTTAAGGATAAATTTAGCAACTATATGTGTAAAAGCTCTACACTAAAATTTATAAAACATTGTTGAGAAAAAATTTTTGAAGACTGCTGTGGACTGGACTGTGTCCTCCCCCTCCCCCCCCCCAATTCATATGTTGTAGTCCAAACCCCTAACGTGACTGTATGTGAAGATAGGGGCCTGTAAGAATGAGATAGTGGGGGTGGGACCCTGATCCAAAGAGACTAGGATTAATGTTCATATAAGAAGAGAGAGATGAGAGCTTTCCCCCCTGCTCCTGCCTGTGGAAGAACAGAGGGAAACCAGGTGGGGACACAGCAAGAAAGTGGTTGTCTCCAAGCCAGGAAGAGAGCTCTCACCAAACCCTGACCCTGTTGACACCTTAACCTTGGACTTCTCAGCCTCATGATAAATAAATGTCTGGTGCTTAAGCCACCCAGCTTATAGTAGTTTGTTATGATAGTTCAAGCAGACTAATAAATGGAGACATATATCACATTTAATGATTGAAAAACTCTGCCTTGTTAAGATGCTATTTCTCCCAAATAAGAAGCATGAGTGGGAGACCAGAGGTAAGCAGAGAGAAGTTTGGGTATTTTTTTCCTCCAGTAGTTTAGACAGTGACTTCATCCCTCTATAGCTCCCCTTGGATGGCACCTCATTATACTGCCCTCCCAGGATCCAATAGCACCATTTCTTCCCCAACTCCTCTAGACCTAGATGTGTTCATGGCTTTCCAGCTTCAAACCATCTCAGTCTCTGATTGGATGAAAGCAATCTGCCTCTACCCTTACTTCCTGGAAGAAGCAAAAGTACTTGATTTTGATGTAATATAACACCATAAAAACCTCAAATTACATCGTAAGTTTTTCATGAAAAGTCTAAAGCATCCATCCAAAAATTACTACATATACCAGGAGGCAATAACACATGAAGAAAGACAGAAAGAGATGAAGACAGAGAGACAGGGGCAGGTAGAGAGAAAGAGGAAGAAGGAGAGAGAAACACGTAATGGAAACAGACCCGCAGGAGATCCAAATACTGGAGTTGTAAGACAGATATTCAAATATGGTGTTTAATATGTCCAGTAAGTTAGATGACAAGATGAAGAATCTAAACAGAGAATCAGAAACTATACAAGAAGCAAATGAAAATTCTAGAACTGAAAAAGAGTGAACTTAAATAATTAAGAACTCAGTAGATTGGTATCCTTTCAAATTAGAAAAAATAGAAAATAGGATTAGTGAACTCAAATTAGGATAAAATATGCAGGCTGTTGTAGGGAGAATAAAAAGTATTGAATTATAAAATAAGGATGATCATAAGAGAGTTATGAACCATGGTAAGAAGGTTTAGCATGTGTGTAATTGGAATCCTAGAAGGACAGAATATAAAGTATGGAGCAGAAGCAATCCTTGAGGCCATGATTTTCCAAAACTAGCTGCTGTGGACTGAATGGCTGTGTTCCCTCTATATTCATATGTTGAAGCCCTAATCCCTAATCTGGTTGTATTTGGAGGTGGGTACCTTGATTTTGAACTTCCCATTCTCCAGACTGTGAGGAATGAATGGCTGTTGTTTAAGCACCCCTGTCCATGGTATTTTGTTATAACAGCCAGAATTGACTAAGACACCAATGAAAGACATAATGCCACAGAGTCGAGAACTGCTGGAAACCCTAAGCAGAATAAAGACAAAGAAAACAACACCTAAGTACATCAGAATACAACTATAGAAAACCAAAGACAAACTTTTAAAACAGCCAGAGAAAAAAAGAAACATTATTTTCAAAGGAGACACCATAGGATTGATAACTGACCTTTCAACAGAAGAGTTAGAAGACAGTACAATTATATTTTGGTGATGAAGGAAAATAAATGCCAAATGGAATTCTATAAAAGTGGAAAATGTTGGGCTTCCCTGGTGGCGCAGTGGTGGAGAGTCCGCCTGCTGATGCAGGGGACACGGGTTCATGCCCCAGTCTGGGAAGATCCCACGTGCTATGGAGCGACTAGGCCCGTGAGCCATGGCCACTGAGCCTGCGTGTCCAGAGCCTGTGCTCCACAATGGGAGAGACCACAACAGTGAGAGGCCCACGTACCGCAAAAAAAAAAAAAAAAAAAAGTGGAAAATGTCCTTTAAAAATTAAGCCATTCTTCTTTTTTTATTTCTTTTCTTTTTTTTTTTTTGGTCCATTGCAGGAAGAAGGGATCTTAGTTCCCCAACTAGGGATTGAGCCCATGCCCCCTGCAGTGGAAGTGTGAAGTTCTAACTACTGGACCACCAGGGAATTCCCCAAAATAAAGCCATTCTGATTCTAATAAAATGTGAATGTGTTACCAGCTGAAGCACAGAAAAGGATATACTAAGGAGAGGTTTTTAGAAGGAGGAGAAGTATACCAGATGGAAACCAAAATACAGGAAAGAATGGAGAGCAACAATTGGTAAATGTAGATAAATATTTATGGCAAGCAAGAATCATTTAAAATATTTATCTTAAAATAAACCTCAATAATAACATAAATGTGGAGGCGATATATTATATTAATGTGGTATAAGGTCCTTGTATTTTCCAGGAAGTGGTAAATATATTAATAAGCATTAAGCATTAATAATATAATAATAAGATTTTGTGGATAACAAATAAAAGAACGGCAAAAGAATGTATTACTAACAAGCTAATGGAAGAATAGAAAGCTAAATACAATTAATTCAAAAGTAGGTAAAAATGGGGTAAATAGAGAATACAAAGGAAGAGGGTAAATTTAACAGTACCACAACATAGAATGTAAACAAATTAATGTTCCAGTTGAAAGAAGAAAATCATCAGACTGGATTTTGCAAACAACCTAACCCAACTATTTGCTAGTTAGAAGAGATCTTCCTTGAATATAAGGATACAGACAGATTAAATGAAGAGAAAGTAAAAGAAGTATCATGCAAACACTGACCAGAAGAGAGCTAGTGTCATTATACTAACACCAGACAAAGTAGACTTGATGTAAGAAATCTTACTATAGATAAAAAGGCACATTTCATTATAGTAAAAGATTAATCCATCCAAAGACACTCATCTCTAATTTTATATGTATTAACAATATAGTCTCAACATATGAAGCATAACTTGACAAACGAAAAAAAATAGGCAAATCTCAAGTATAATGAGAAATAAACGCATCTCTAAGTAACTGACAGAACACGCAGAATAAAAACCAGTAAGGGTATAAAGAGTTGAACAAAATTTGACCTCACCGATACATACAAGCACAAGTGTGCTCATTAACTGCAGAATCACAAATGTGCAAATGCATAGGTCTAAAAATGCTCTATATACTTGATGCAATCTTATCCCCAGCACACAAAAAAATCCCACCAAGTTTTTCTGGAAATGCATAAGGTGATTCTAAAATTATTGTAGAATGCTAAAGTCCAAGAACAAACAAGAAAATCATGAAGAAGAAAAATTTCAGATTTAGACTCTTCTTACTCCATTATCCCAACTATCAGGTGACTGCTTTTTTTAAAGCGTCAGTGTCATCAGGCCAATTGCACAGTTATTTCTTTATTACTTAGGCAGATGATTCTTATCTATTAAAAAAAATTAGTATAAGATGCCTGTAGTGCAAGCCCTGACAACTGTTTTTAAATTTTTTACAACGAAAATGCCCGACTTAAGCTTTGATTATGGAGGCATCCACTTCAAAAATGGCTGTCTCAGATAAACACCTAGCCAGGCCACCTCCCCCAGCTAAGACTCCTTTGTTTTAGAGATCTTGGTTGATTTGATACCTGACCATTTGGGACCCTTGTTTTTTCTCCTTCCATGCTTCAAATTCCTCCTCTTTTGTTTTAAATTCACCAATAAAGAGTGGCTAGTGAAACCCTACACCCCCAGCCCCAATAAAATCAGAACCGCAGGCCAAGCCCTCTTGCTGTCTACCTGTCTACGTGAGACCATGCTGTGTGGTCCCAGGTGTGCCATGTAATTTCCAGGACCTGTAAGTAATAAACCTTGTTTTTCTCTTTCCTGATGGTTATTGCTGAGGGCGTCTTGCAGTCATAAGAAAAACCACAAGGGCCAGTTCAGCCACCACACTGGGTATGGATTGGCTGAGACAGGCAAACAGCAATTCCTGGAAAAGATTCACAGTGACCATGTGTCTTGGATTTTGCGGTAGTCTTATATTCATGTATTTTAATTATTTCAATAAATGTAGATTAATAAAATGTTAATTACAAGTAGACAAATGATTATGCATTTGTAAGAATTTTCACATTAGCCAACTGACCAGTTTCTTTTTGCCTTAATTTCTCACATGTTGTTGATACATTTTTGCATTCAAATGACTCTCTAGCTTTGTCATCTCTATTAAACTGCAGCTCCTGGAAAGCTGGGTCTTTTTTCTATTCTTTTCATCCTATTGGGCAACCATCATACACTCTATGCATAATTGATGCTCAATCAATTTCTGTTGAATTGTTTGCTTCCTTTTCACTCTACAAAGTTGTACAATCAATACATCCATCCAGAGGTCAGTTGTCAGTAAGCACAGCAACATGCTGCTGCTTCGAGGGGGCCAAAAACTTCAAGCAAAAGAAAAAGAGAAATATTCTGCTTTTTGTAAAAATGTGTAACTCTTTCCACGTGTAATTATCCTTCCAGCTTGCAAATTTATAGCTGTTATAAAAATATATGTGTGTATATATATATCTTTCTTTCCAGGAATCAGGCAGTCTGCCAAGCAGGGAAAATTCATCTCCCTGAACAGCAAAGATATAATAAATCACTTGTATAATCACTTGCATATTCAAGTTTATAATTAATTCTGGGCCTTCATTAGGTGAGAGTTATGTTCTCAACAGTGTTTCCTGCTGCATCTTTTATACCTACTGTTGCATGCAAATAAATTCTGTCCCCTTTATGCCTTGTATGTTTAGAGATTTGATCATTTCGAAATTAAAAATAGTTTCTGTAACATTACAGAATGTTTCTCTAACATTACAACCACCTGTACAAGCGAACACGAAAGTGCAACTGCTTAAAGCATCATATTTTCCAAAATAATGCATTTAAGGAGATAGCATCACAGTTTGGCAGGACCCAGCTATAATCCTCAGTAACCTTGTCACATAATAATATGATGTCAAAATGATGGTCACATCAGATTAAACAGGTCCATCCCATTAGGTCTGCCTCTTCTACCCTCCTCAGGATCTTTCTTAAGGCTCCTCTAGAACCTTCTCTTTCAGGGCAGCAAATACACAAACCCAGTTTTGTTTGACTGCAGGTGTGTTGCTGCTGGCTTTATCTGATTGGTTATATAACAGTATAAGTTTGGTTTTGTGACATAATTTTTTGTAATAAATGTGTAAGTTATTTATTTCAGTATTTTTAGAGCTAATAGAGACTACAAAGTGGTCATGTAAAAATTTCACTTATTTTTTAGTGTATCTTGTTATGAGAGCCCGAAGCTATTGTGGTTTTGGGAAACTTAGGGGTTTATTAAAGTCTTGAGGTACAGTTCTTTCAAATGTCAAAAGTCAGCTCTATCCTGAGGAGAAATGTCCTTACTGGCTGCTTGAGAAATCAATATATATCCTGATCCAGGTCTAGAATTTCAGGATGAAAAAAAAAAAAATCAAGTCCCACTCCCTTATTTTGCTAATGAGGAAATTGACTCAGAGTGGTTGTGAATTGCTTAAGTTCTCACAATGCAATTAGTTAGGAGTTTGTGTTTTTGAGGGGGGAGTTGTTATATATTCCTTGCTTCCTAATTTAAGGTTCCTCAGTGCCAGCATCTCCACAAATGCTGTGATAATAACAACATACAACCAACAAGTGCACTCTTGCACACACACACAGGCACACACACAGGCTGAACCCCTGTACAAACCCCATCCATATCCCTGTCCTTTGAAGTAAAAGCCTGTTGCTTTAGTCTCCCAGGCCTCCCCTGAGTCTCTAAGGCTGGCTCAGGAGTTACTGATTAGGAATGTGAAGATGTAGAACAAAGAATAGCTCTTGAGCTGGAAAACTGGTAACAATTTAGCCTATGGCAGAATCATGGAAGTCCCATTTCCCTGAAAAATATAGATAAAGGCCTGACACACATTCCTAAGTTGTTTTATAGGAAGCAGACCCCAACCAGATGAAAACTGCTAACCACAAGCACATAGACCCCAGACTGGTTGAAACCAGAAGGTTGATGACGCTCGAAACTTCACCTTGATGCCAACCAATTCAAGAACTGTGCACCAGCGGATTGCTCACCCTGCAGCCCCCTCCCTCACAAGGCCTTTTTAAAGCCCCTTCCCTGAAAGCCATCTGAGAGTTGGGGGGCCTTTTGAGCACAAGCTGCCCATTCTCCTTGCTTGGTGCGTATAATAAATGCTGCACTTCCCTTCACCACAACCCAGTGTCAGCAGACTGGCTTCACTGTGGGCTGGCGAGCAGACCCAAGTTTTGTTTGGTAACAAGGCCACACATACACTGCATAAGAACCTTAGGATATCTGTAGTAGAGTTGATACTGTTGGGAACAGAACCCAGTCAAGACATTAAAGATGTTAGAGAAAATCACGCAGAAGATTTCATGGAGAGGAACACACCACGGTGACTGAGAACCTCCTCTGTCACTCCTCAGTCCTTGTGACCCCGGGGCAGGCTATGCACCCTCTCTGTGCCTCAGGTTCCTTGACTGCATCATGGGCTCAATAACGGTGCCTCCCCCGGGCTTGTTGTGAGGATACTGAATGAATTAACGTTTGTGAAATACTAGGAGTAATGCCTGATGCATGGTAAGTGCTATAAAAATGTTTGGTAAACAAATTAAATGTGGGGTTTAAAAATGACCATTTCCCATCCAACTCACGCTGTCTTCCCTTAAGTAAAAAGGCCTGTCTTATATATAAAGTCATATTATTACATGGGAAAGAGGGTAGTGAGGTGGAGAGAGAGAGATTGTGATGCTCTTCTTGGATCCAGAAGAAGGTATTAGAGGCAACAAATACATACATATTGCAGTGTCAAGGATTAGCATCTGATACAAGGAAGAATTTATTGACAATAAGAGATGCCAAATATAGCACAGATCATCAGGATGGCATGTTTTTCTTCCCCATGCAGCACAATTTCAGCTGCTAATCTGAGCAGATTGTGATGAAGTTCAGAGAAAATCAGAAAACCTCATGATCCCTTCTCTGTAATTTTTAAACACTGATACCACTTCTTTCAATGTTTATCCTGATTCAGTCGACTACTTTTTCAATTAAAATAGCATATATGTCTTTCCACCTTTAAGTTCATTCAAAAATGCTAGACCAGAATGATTGTCAACTGTATTTATTACAGTCACCAAGGTCAACCTGAACCGAATATAACAATAATTCTGGCCGTCATTATTAGGTTGCAAAACCTTGGGAAGCAGAAAAGGGCCTCGGAGGGCAACAGTATAATCTGGACCCTGTGGCCCATCACTGTAGAGCAGCCATCCTTAATTTGAGGGCAAGGGCCATGCATGGAAGCCTGAGAAATAGAATGGAACGAAAACAAAAATTCAGACTTAGGAGAAGACATGTGAATGGTGATGAGCAAACACAGAGAACAGAGAATTACCTCCTATTTCTGTCTGCTTCAATGTCTGCAAACTAAGCTTGAGACATTGCAATGCTTGTAAACTGAGCAATTCTGGCTATGCTAGCTTGAGAAATTTCTACACAATAAAATATATTTGTCATTAGTGAAGGCATGGGGGTCAAATATTCTTTAAAAGTTTTCTCATAAATGTGAGAAAATCTTCATGCCTCAGCTTCCAAGGTTTCATTATCTCACATCCTGACATATGATTAGAATAGGAGGCATCTCCTTTAGAGCTATCATCTCAAACTCCTTCTCTCCCCAGAAAAGAGTTCAATAGATATATACTCTTCCTTGTTAATTCTTGAACAGAGTGAATTCAGCTCCTTTTCTGGAATTCAGGACCATTGCTGCATTGGTGAGAAGCCATTCTGAATTATTAACCTTTGTAAAAACGTACTTGGCTTTAAAGTAAACCATCTTATTAATGACCAGCTACTTGAATAACACTTAATGGAGGCACAGTGGATAGTTGTACAATGAAGTGTTTTCTGTTGTGTCTTAGCTAATGATTTGCAGCTTCAGGAATGTCAGCTGCTGCAGGGGAAGACATCAGGCAGGCATGAATTTGTCCCCAGAAAATTGTCCCCAGATCACATTTACACTTTTTTAAGAAAAAATATTTTATTGAAGCATAGTTGACTTACAGTGGTGTGCTAATTTCTGTTGGACTGCAAAGTGGTTATTTTTCATATTCTTTTCCACTATGGTTTATTACAGGACATTGAATATAGTTCTCTGTGCTATACAGTAGGACCTTGTTTAACCATTCTATACATAATAGTTAGCTCACATTTAGTTATATCTGACTTTTTCTTTCTTCACTTTTCCCATCCTTTTTTCTCACTCTTTTCAGGATGTTATTTTTTAATTGCCAATCTGTGGATGGCTGAGAGTTCTCATTCAAGTAATAGGACCTTATCCAGTGATGTGTCATGTATCGCTGAAGTGTCACACTTCTAGCAGAAAAGATGTAGAACTGTGATCATGTAGAAGAGGCATTTACTGCAATAAGGAATTAGTTATGTCCCTTCGTCATATTCTGGAGACTTCCTCTGATCAAAATGGGGTTTGATCTTCACAGGCAGCCCTGAGTACCAGCTGAGCATCCACATAGCTTGATGGGAAGGAGGCAAGGTCCTTGCCTCCTGGGATCATCACCAAGGTTTCAACGTACTGCCTTGCTCCCCCTGCCCCCTAGAGTCATAATCCAAGTCCACGGAAGCTGTGAAGCTCTGCACACACGTCAGCAGCCCATTGTCGGCAGCCTCTTGACACCATCCCTCCCCCACAGTCTCTAAAACTGGTCACTCTTCCAGGGCCATATGGTGGAGACTTTCTTGACCCAGTATTTTGCTCTGGAATCCCTTTAGGATTCCAGTTTCCACGGAACAATTAAAACTGACTTTCCCCTCAAACTCTGCACTTAAACAATTCCCTATTTTGATATGGTCTATTCATTGAAAGAGAAACAGGACCAACTCCACATCCCAGTTTTTCTAAATTGTCTTCCTTCCTCTGAAAAACCACTGCCGACCAGCAATTGTATATCTTTCTGCTCATTATTTTGAGATAAACATATTCAAGAACATTTTATGACTAGTCTACATGTTAGAAACAAATTGAAACAGTTTTCAATAAGAAAAGAAAAAAACAAAGAAAAACATAGCATACCAAGTATGTCAACTTATGTTGACAGTTTTCTGAACATAAGTTTATCTACTGCATACCAACCTATCATAAATAGCAGACCCATGGTCACCAAAGGACTTGAAAAAGTAGGTTGCTTCAACTATTATATATAGGATGGATAGACAACAGGGTCCTACTGTATAGCACAGGGAACTACATTCAATATCCTGGGATAAACCATAATGGAAAAGAATATGAAGAGTGTATATGCATGTATAACTGAGTCGCTTTTCTGTACAGCAAAAATTAACACATTGTAAATCAATTTTACCTCAATAAAATTAAAAAAAATAGTTTGCTTCATAAAACTGTACCATGGAGAAAGCTGTTTGCAGAAATTCTCCTATTTCTAATAAATTAACATTGACCTAGTTTTCACCACGTACTTCAAGTACTAGGTGATTTTTTTTTTTTTTTTTGCAGTACACGGGCCTCTCACTGCTGTGGCCTCTCCCGTTGCAGAGCAGAGGCTCCGGACGCGCAGGCTCAGCGGTCATGGTTCACGGGCCCAGCCCCTCCGCGGCATGTGGGATATTCCCGGACCGGGACACGAACCCGTGTCCCCTGCATCGGCAGGCGGACTCTCAACCACTGCGCCACCAGGGAAGCCCACTAGGTGATTTTTGATCCCCTCCTAACTCCGTATGCATTATTGCTGGTGGACCTGTTTATCAAAAAAGTCATCTACTTTCAAGGTTTTATAAAGTTTCTATAAGTGTTCTCCTGCTATTTATTTCACACCTGCTAACATAATCCTTCCTTTATGATGCTCTGTTTAGTTACCTTGGAAATGATATCGTAGCAGAGCAGAAACACCTGTCATTGCAAGATGATTCCTGCTTAATTTTAAGCTGGAGTTAACCTTATTTCTGTACACATAATGGAAAAGTGTGACGACGCAGACTTCACAGTGACAGAAGTCTGCAACCACTCGTTAAAAAATATGTTTTCCTTATTATTGTATATGATTCTGGGAGTAAATTCTGATGGATTTTAGAAATAAATACCAATGGTTATCCACTTTTCTCACTAAATGGAAAGATGTCATATTACAGAGGAGGAATTTACTGTCTAACCTGTTAAAAGACATACTGATTATTTTGAATGTTCTACTTTCTGTCAGAATATCATTTTAAAATGATAACAAAATATCTCATATTTTTTTCCAAGGAGTAAAGAAGATGTTCTCATTTAAAATGGCACAGTGGGGGAATAAAAATACTCTTTGGGGTTAGGTAAACCCGATTTCATGCTCTTTGAAATACAGTACGTCAATTTACATTTATAGACCTAAGTTTCCTCCTCTGTAAATTGAGGACAGTAATACTCAACTTGCTAAATTTGGGGTGGGTGCTAGAAAAGAGAATTTCTGTAACGTGCCTAGCACAATGCTTGATATTTAGAAGGAGGCTGAATTCAGTTAATTGCCTCTCACAAACTCAGTTTACAAAGTTTAAGATAGTGACCTCTTATGAAACATCTTAAAAATTTAAAAGACCCACTAACAGCTAAGTGAAATGCAGAATTTCACTTTTAATGATTGTTTAAAAAGCAGGATATAAAGCATTTTATCAAAATAATGCAAAGTATAAGTATTTTCGTACCAGAATGTGAGAACTTGAAGGAAGTTTATAGGTCACCTAAGTCAACACCCAACACTTCCCAGGAAAGGGAACTACACTTAGATCACTTGCTCACAGCAACGCATTGGGTGCACAGCCACCTGAGGTGAGAACAGACCACTTTAATCAAAGTCTAGTGATTTACCACTTTCATCAACACCCTCCTTTATGCCAGCAGTACTCTAAGCTCTAGGCACATCAAATTCTGAGATATATATTTTAAAAGTATAACACCAAGAATCCTTATCCTTAAATGCCTACTGAAAAATCTAGAATGTCAGTCTTTACTCTGCCATGGGTTATTTAAATTGTGTGGTAAAGTTTAAGTAACCTGATAAAATGTCAAAATGTGAGGAAAAATCGATCGGGACCCTCTTTCGTCCCCTTCGTTTGAAGGGAATTTGTATTCTTTTGAATACTAAGTGTGCTGGTCATCATTCAATACTATCATTCTTTGAGAAAATGTAACTTTCTAGTGATATTTTTGCCACAAAATGAGGCCTCTAATTTACCAAGTGTAACAAGTATGGTTTCTAACACCGACTAACCATTTGACTTAGATACACATAGCTTGAAAGTATATTTAAACCTTTTATTGGAGGGGGGAATTGGGAATCATTAATAGCATAAAAGCCCCACAGGAGCTGAGGGATGCCATGCACAGGTGACCTACTCTACATTGCTGACCTGGGGAGGGGATAGCACTTCACTCACATCATTCCTGGCCTGTGTCTCTTAGACGGTATCACTCCTCAGAGAATCATTATCCAAACTCCATAACTGTGTTGTTTGATGGCAACTTTATAACTGTTTCAAATAGTTTATTAAACTCATTCTGAAAATGTTACTGAGAAATTTTCTATTCCTAGAGGCTGTGCAGAATGATCTATCAATATGTTGTTGGCAGTATTGGAATTCACATAACCTATATGGGGAAAGAATCTGAAAAACATAGTTGTATATGTATAACTGAATCACATTGCTGTACACCTGAAACTAACACAACATTGTTAATCAACTATACTTCAATTAGAAAAAAATACTGGAATTTGCACCAAGCCCCAAATACAAGATATTTGTAACCTACTGCTCAGTGATTGGGAAAATTAGTAAATTACTGTTTTTTTCTGCCATTTCCAGTGAACATCACCACTGTAAGGAACGATTCCTCCCTCCTTCTAGACTTGTTCCCAACTTTCTTTTCTCACCCTAAAACCCTTGGGAGGAGTATTCACTTTTACTGAAAGGTATACTTTTTCATCTACATGACAGTAAGAAAACAAGTTCATGCAAGTTTTACTTTATTTATTATATAAATGTTGATGTCTCTTAAGAACGAAGATACACATACGAACCATGATGGTTATTTAATCTTTGATAACAGGAAGGAAGATGGGAAATGCAACTCTAGATGACTTAATTCCTGGTCTGAACTTCTCTGGTCTGTGAGAGGTCTGATAACACACACACATAACAGGGGTCTGCCTTCTTGCTGGAGAAATGAAGTTGCTTTTTCTCATAAAATCAAACAAAATAAAAATAACCATCCTAAGGAAACTAAGACATTAAGTTTTAAGTATAATATTCACACCGGGGGAAATACTAAAGCATAATATGTAATACTATGTAATAGGGATATTGCTTCTTCTCAGTGCTCTGTCACTTCTGCCAGACAAAATAATAAAGTATTCTTTAAAAATTCTAAATATGCTGAAATACTTTAAACTGATTAGATTTCTACATAGCCTCACTACAGACTGCTCTGTCTCTGTTTCACTGTGTTACCCACATAAATTCTGCTTCTCACTGTGCTACCACCAGGCAGGTAGGACTACACGTAAACTAGAACAATAATGTTTCTTGTTGGTAATCATAAATTTAAAGACAGTGATGTAAAGAGGAGAAAAATCTTTTTTTTTAAGAAGAAAGGTTGATAGTTTAAATGATTTTTTTAAGTCAAAAGGTCGCATTAAAAGAAATCATGATTGTTTATTATAGATCACTGATTAGAACAGTTTGCTAAACCAGTATAGCGCCACTTAGTCTGAAATCACATGTCTGTAAGAATGAGGAACATTTTTCCTCTAGCATAAAAAGAAGGGAAGCTGTCCCCAGACTGCTTGGACCAATGCTGTCGTTACTCCACAAAGTTAAGTACGAAGACACTAATTTGCTGTTTTCTTCATGACTATTCACGTAAAACCTTAAATCAACATTCAAATTTCTTACCTTATTTAAAACAAAGGCCTTTAATTTATTTCAAGCTTGGACTTGTTTAGGTAATTTGAAGAAAGGACTAAAAACACGTTTCCTGGATTACTTTGGAAGGGTGAGAGATTTAATCTATGATTTTTAAAATAATAAGACTGCAAAGCAAACATGAGGGAAATACATATTTTTGGAAAAAATCCACTAAAAATAAAGAAATAAAAGTAAAGATATAGATTATAATTGAGATCTGAAATTTTCCTTTCATAAAATGTCTGATAACTATTACAGTCTAGTTCATTCATTTAACATTCAACAAATATTATTTCGAATCCATATTGTGCCAGGTATGAGTCGGGCCTCAGGGGAGTAAGAAGTCCCTGCTATCACGAAGCTTCTATGCCAGTGGGAAGAGGCAGAGGATAAAGGACACACTGACAGTACATACCACGTGTATAGGTGAGATAGATAAATAGATAGATGGATAGAGTGTGTATGTGTATATACACACATACACACATACACATATATGTTCCTGTCTATAGGCATTTTTATTTAGCTATTACAAAATACAACACTGCTCATCTGTAATTTCCCTAGGATTTAAGCGGGGGCGGGGGAACGTGGGGAAGGGAAGTTTGGGATTAGCAGAAGCAAACTATTGTATACGTATAACTGACTCATTTGTGGTACACCAGAAACTAACACAACATTGTAATTCAACTCTATTTCACTAAAATAAATTAAAAAAATATAAAAGTAACTCATGGTAAACTCATTTTAAATGTTGACTGATGGTAATGAATTGCCCTTCAAAACAGGCTGTACTAACTTTCTTTTTTCTTTACAATGGCCCAACTTTTTTTTTTTAATTTGTATTGGAGTATAGTCAATTTACAATGTTGTGTTAGTTTCAGGTGTACAGCAAAGTGAATCAGTTATACATATACATATATCCACTCTTTTTTCATATTCTTTTTCCATACTAACTTACTTTCCCACTAGCAAAGTATGGGACTGGCCATTTCTTAAAATCCTCGGCAATACTGGGTTTCATCTGTCTAAGGGTTTTTTGTCAGTCTAACAGTGAAAACAATATTTCATTGTGCATGAAAGCTGATTTTTCTTATTGTACTCCTATGTTATCTGTAATATGCTTTACATGAATTTCCTGCTTATATTTTTTTGTTGGTTATGCTTCTTTTGTGTTAAAAAGTGTTTACTTGGTTGTCTTTGTTCTTCCTCTCTTGCTTTCACCCCAAACCTCTGATTTTTAACCAAAGCCAACACCCAGACGTGTATCCCTCCTCAGCTTTCTCCTTATTCATACAAATATATGCAAGCCTACTTTCAAACATATATATTGTTTGGTTTTCATTTATTTGAAGAGACAAGAAAAGGTAATTTATGGAAACAAAAGTAAATTAGTGGTTGCCTGGGACTGGGGTTGGGCATGGGGGTTAACTGCAAACGTGAATGAGGGATCTTATTGGAGGGATGAAAATGTTTTAAAACTGATTTGTGACAATGGTTTCACCAGTCAGTAAAGGTACTAAGAACCACTGAACCGTACATTTGAATGAGATGAGTTTTATATGTATATTATATTTCAAGTTGTTTTAAAGAAAGAAATATACACATTACTCAGTAACTAACTTTTTTCAAATAACAATATATCATGGATATCACTACAAATTAGTACATAGAGTCTCAAAGTCTATCTTTTCTGTACTTTTGATACACACATATACACAGACTCACGTATGATTTTGCATTACTTAGATCATACACACTTTAATTTTTGCACATACATTTGCACCTTAATTTTAACACAGAAGAGCAAAACAACAAAGCTTTGAAAGCAAAACAAAATCAGGAAACAAGACATCGATTCAGAAAAAAATGTATACATATATATATATTTATACTGCATTTAATAGATAAATGCTAATATATTTAACCTACAAGAATGCTTACAAATTGATAAGAAGAAGACAAACTAATAGAAAAATGAGTGAAGGTTATGAATAAACAATTCTCAGAAAATCAAACCCAAATTGCCCAAAATATATGAAATAATGCATAAGCTTAACAAAAGTCTAAGTAATACAAATAACTGAATTAATAATGAAATGTTAACATTCATGCATTATGTTGACAGGAATCAAAAAGAATGTCAACATTTATTACTGGTGGATATGTGGGGGAAGTGTACTCTCAAACATTTCTTAATTATTAAAACGTTTTGGGGAAGCAGTTTGGAAAACCTGTGAATGTAGATATGTACATACTGAGTTTTGCATGTTTATTTTATATTTAGGCACCTTACTGAATTTCCATTTGTACACAATTTCCATTTTGGTACACGATTTTAGTCAAAAGATACCCCCTTACTTTTTTCTATTTTTATACAAGTTATTTTATTTTCTTGTCTTATCATATTCACTGAAATGTCCAAGACTAAAATAACAATAGTAATTATCCTGAGTTCTGATATTTATTGATATGGCTTTAGTTTTCATCTATAAAAATAATAATTGCTGTTAGTTTCTGATAAATATTCCTGTTCATATTTAGGAGGCTTTATTATATTTCTAGCTTTCTTAGGGTTTACTTAGAAATGGTTGTCAATGTTATCAAATGCTGTTGAAGAATCTATCGATATGATTATATGATTTTCTCCTATACTTGTTTGATACACTGAGTTATGTTGTTAGATTTCCTGATATTAAAGCACTCTTCTATTCCTATAGTGGATGTTACCTGATCATTCTGTTACACTAAATCTTAGACTCAATCTTAGACTGATTATTTTAGAATGGGTGTGTAAAAGGTAAACTTTCTGAATATTTTTATGTCCCAAATGTGTTAATTTTGTACTCACAATTAGTTATAGATTTCTAGATTCAGAAAGTTTGTTTCAGAACATTGAAGATATTGCTGTCAACAGTAAGTCAGATGACTGTCTGATTATCATTTTTTTGTATATAAACTTTTTCATTTTCTTCCTGAATCCTTCTAGGATTTTTATCTTCACCTTTGGAGTAACAAAATTTCATCCAGGGGTGTTTTGTGTAAATCTTTCCTCAATAATTTTTGCTTAGTACTTGATATTTATCTTTTCAATCTCAAGATTCAAGTCTTCCAGCAATTTGGGAAGAGTTTCCTCAATTTTCATATTTATGCTCTCCATGTTCTCTTTTCTTATCTTCTGGAGCTCCTGTTAATTGTCATTAGACTTTGTTGATTAAGCACCTATGACTGGGTCTTCTAACATACCTCCATTCATCTTTTGCTCTTCATTCATGAAATATTACCTGTTTATATTATAGATCACTGATTCAGCCCTCAGCTCCGTCTGCTCTATTGATCAGTTCTATTGACTTTTAAAAACAATATTTGCAAACACATTTTAACTCCTAACTCATTCTTATCTGCTTACAGCCCCTTTCCATAGCAAAGCGTTTTCATGGCTGTATGCAAATCTCTTTTTGAGTTATATCAAAGCTCACTTAATCATCTCTGCTCTTTCTGGGGTGACTTTCTTCCGCCATTGTGCAGGTCATAGGGCATTGGTGTCAGTGGGTGAGTGTGTTGATTGGCTTGATTTTCACTACTTGAGCATATAACAGATGTGGAGAAAGGCAATAACCACCCATCCATCCCCAAACACACAAAATATTTCTCAATATTTCCCTTACCAAGAGGAAGTTGACTGTTCTTTGTGAATTGCCCTTAGCTGTAGCTGCTCCCCTTCTCTTCTATTCATGTCAACTTGGTACACCAAGTTACCTCAGGCTCTGTCTGATTCCCTCTCAGACCCTGACACCTCTACTAGGTACCTTCCTCAAAGAAAGAAATAAATAAATAGAGTGCAGTCAAGTTCTCACGCATTAGAGGACTTGAGCTTAAGAGTCAATGATGCTGCTGCCTTGTTTTGTTAAGTGCATATGTATAGGAGTAGAGCTGGGAGGTGAGGCAAACTCAAATGTCCTTGACATTCTGAATGATGTCCTCAACTAATTGCACTAATGGTTCCCCCTTTTTATATTTTTATTGGATATTACCGAGCATAATAATTAACTCTCTAGCTGTTATCTTGGTAATAATTTTCTATTGGTTGCTTGTGTTCGGGGCTGGCATATTGTTTGCTTCTGTTAATTACTTCTTTTGGACTTTTGACTCCAGACCACCACAATAAAGTGAATGTCACCATAAGCAAGGCACACGAATATTTTGGTTTCCCAGTGTGTATAAGAGCTATCATTATTGCAGATGTAGAAAATGGACTTGAGGACATGGGGAGGGGGAAGGGTAAGCTGGGATGAAGTGAGAGAGTGGCATGGACATATATAAACTACCAAATGTAGAATAGATAGCTAGTGGGAAGCAGCCCCATAGCACAGGGAGATCAGCTCGGTGCTTTGTGACCACCTAGAGGGGTGGGATAGGGAGGGTGGGAGGGAGGGAGATGCAAGAGGGAAGAGATTGGGGACATATGTATATGTATAGCTGATTCACTTTGTTATAAAGCAGAAACTAACACACCATTGTAAAGCAATTATACTCCAATAAAGATGTTAAAAAAATACAAGGAATTAAAGACAAAAAAAAGTTATCTTTACCCTATACTGTAATCTATTAAGTGTGCAGTAGCATTATGTCTAAGAATACAATGCACATACCTTAATGAAAAAGTACTTTACTGCTAAAAATGCTAACCATCATTTGAACCTTCATTGAGTCTTAATCTTTTTGCAGGTGGAGGGTTTTGCCCTGATGTTGATGGCTGCTGACGGATCAGGGTGATGGTTGCCAAAGCCTGGGGCGGCTGCGGCAGTTTCTTAAAGTGAGACCACAGTGACGTTTGCCACAAAGATTGACTCCTCCTTTCATGAGCAATTTCTCTGTAGTCTGCAATGCTATTTGACAGTATTTTACCCACAGTAGAATTTTTTCAAAATTAGAGTCATTCCTCTCAAACCCTTGTGCTGCGTTATCAACTAAGTTTATGTCATATTCTAAATCCTTTGCTGTCATCCAACGGGCTTCACAGCATCTTCACCAGGAGTAGATTCCACCTCAAGAAACCACTGTCTTTGTTCATCCGTAAGAAGAGACTTCTTATCCATTCAAGTCTTATGAGATTGAAGCAATTCAGCCACATCTTCAGGCTCCACTTCTGATCCTGTTTCCCTCGTTGTTTCCACCACATCTGCAGTTCCTTCCTCCACTGAAATCTGAACGCTTCCAAGTCATTTATGAGGACTGGAACCAACTTCTTCCAAACACCTGTTAATGTTGTTATTTTGATCTCTTCCCATGAGTCACGAATGTCCTTAACGGTATCGATCATGGTTAATCCTCTCCAGAAGGTTTTCAATTGACTCTGTCCAGATCCATCAGAGGAATCACTATCTACGGCAGCTATAGCCTTACAAGATGTATTTCTTAAATAATAAGACTTGAAAGTTGAAATTACTCCTTGATCTGTAGGCTGCAGGATGAATGCTATGGCTAGTTTGATCTTCTCTCCAGACCAAGAAAACTTTCTCCATATCAGGCATAAGGCTGTTTCTCTTTCTTATCATCCATGTGTGCACTGGAGCAGCATTTTTCATTTCCTTCAGGAACTTGTCCTTTGCTTTCACAACTTGGCTACCTGTTTGGCACAAGAGACCTAGCTTCCTCACTAAGCTCTATCATTTCTAGCTTTTGATTTAAAGTGAGAGACCTGTAACTCTTCCTTTCACTTGAATACTTAGGGGCCATTGTAGGGATATTAATTGGCCTCATTTCAGTATTATTATGTCTCAAGGAACAGGGAGGCCCAAGGAGAGGGAGAGAGATGGCCGGTCTGTGGAGCAGTCAGAACATACACAACATTTACTGATTAAGTTCATCATCTTACACGGGTACTGTTCGTGGCAACCCAAAATAATTAAAATAGCACCATCAAAGATCACTGCTCACAGATCATCATATATAATATATTAAATATAATAATAATGAAAAGTTGGAAATATTATGAGGATTACCAAAAGGGGACGCAGAGACATGAAGTCAGCAAATGCTGTTAGAAAAATGGCACCAACAGACTTGCTTCACACAGGGTTGCCACAGACCTTCGATTTTGTAAAAAAATGCAATATCTGTGAAATGCCATAAAGCAAAGTGCAATGAAATGAGGTCTGCCTGTACATAGGCATATTTTTATATTTGAGTGTGTATATATATATATATATATATATATATATCTAATGAGAAAAATTCAAACATTATGTACTTGTTTTTCTAGTGAAGGTAAAGCTTAAATATTAACCTATCAAGTGAAACTATAAAAGATCAGAACCCTAATAAATAAATTATGTTGCACTACTGACGATTTACTCTTTAAATCATACTTGCTTTGTTTCTGTTAGTTTCATTTTAATGTTTGCCAGGTAGGATACAAATATTTCCAACGTGTATAACACACTTGCAATATTGTCTTAAAAGGAAGATACTGAGAATGCCACGTATAATGATTACAATTATCATTTACTGAAGGTCTAATATAAGCAAAACACTATATTATTGAGAAACTACGCTGTTTGACTCCAAATTCCATGTTCTTTTCTCTACCTCGAGCCGCCACTGGAAGGACAGACAGACTTGCTCGTGACGCAACCACTGAGAAGCGCAGTAAAGTCCAATTGCGATGGGCAGGCCAGCTGGACTGATCTTTCTTGTTTTGACTGTCCGCTGAAGCTGCCACATACTTCTCACCAGGGCACCTGCTACACTGGAGTAGGCTTTCATTTTTCTTCTAATCTACTTTTCCACACTTGAAGACGAAACATCAAATCCAGCTTTTAATAGCTCTGGATAAACTAAGGGACACTAGGTTCTCTCATGAATCCATAGTATGGGTTTAATTGTTTGCACATGGTAAAATCGTATGTGAAATTCCACGTTATCTTTTTGCTTCCTTCCTGGTTCTTACCTGCTTTTCATAGAGGCGAAGTTGATAGAAGGCTGAGGCGTGAATGAACAAGGTGTAACTTTATTACTAAGTCACACTTTGTGTTTAGGATATAATATGATAGCACACAGCAATGCATAGTACTGTTACCTGGACCAGTGTTAATCAGAGTCCATGGATAGGCGTCTCCTGACAGATTGTTAGAAATGCAGATTTCTGGGCCCCATCCCAAGCCTACTGACTTAGAATTTCTGTGGATAGGGGCCAGAAATCTTTATTTAAGTCTACTCTTCAAGTGATTTGTTTGCATTGGCTTAGATTTTAAACTGCACAGATTTGAGTAACAGCCTTCTCCAACTGAAGCACAGAGCAGGTAAACATGACCTTGAACTATGTGCTGTGACTCAGCTGCCTCACCGGTCCCATGAAGATAGGACTAAGGTTGTCTAGATGATCAGATAAAATATATGAATGTATCACATACACACACACCCCCCGAGAACACCAGAACCCTGACTGTACTAATATTATGTGCTCAGCAAACATTAACCCCAAATGTCTGCCTCTACCATTGGTGATATTTTCAAATGATATGTTCTGCAAATCAACTCTCATTATAATATTATTGCTGTCACTAATGTTAATTTGGTCACATTTGGGCCGTCCTCTTCCTATTCTGTCTTCAGGGAGGAAAGGGTCACTTTCCACTCTGCTCAGTATAGGAGGATTCTAACCCCCGTCACATTTGAGAAAGCAGATTGATGACACTCTCCTCGCTAATCACAGTTTGTGTAACCAGCAGATGTAAGGGACAGGTCTCTGTCCACCAAAAGAAAGTAACAGAGTTAAAAAGATATATTGAGAACTCAGTAGGTAATTAATCGATGCCTGAGAAACCAAACTGATCAGTCCATATTTCCTTCTTATAACCCCTTCTCCTTTATAATTTTGTACTTTCTGAACTGTCAAATTTCTTCGAAATAATGGTGTGGAAATTTTCATAATTTGGTGGAGTCCCTCAAGGTTATTTTTTTAAAAAATATTTTGCCAATTTCCTTTTTTAAAAAATAATTGTCTGGTCTTCTTTTTCTTGATTAGCATGGGCTCTTTTCCAGTGCCTTAGTGTATTTTCCTCAAGGAATATCAAAATTTTAATCCTTTGACCTTTTTCGCAACCTCCCAGATAGTCTGTGGGACAGAATTTTGCCCCTCCAAGATAAATGGTATCAGACATGTGTTCCAAAATATGTTTAAAAATAGTGTGTTATCTGTGGAAGAATAAATGATCACTAAAATAATAAAAACACTAAGATAAAAAAATGTACAGTAACAGAATTATGTTGATGCTGCTGTTGGAGAATTTGGTGGATGAAACTACACAATATCCCCAAAACACACGTCTGTAAGAAGATTATCCATCATTATGGCCTATTTCCATAATCAGGCTCTACCTTGATACTTTATTTTAAAAATGAATGTGGAATATACACAATTTATGCTTAGCTGCTGTAGCAACATCGATAAAATATTGACCTAAAAATAATCAAACCTCACAGCAAAGGAATGAATATATGAATTAAGTAAAATAATGCTTTATCTGGAAAATAAAGCTGGTGTACCAAATAAATTCAGAAAAAAAAGTAGTTGGGAATAACTTAACACCACGTAAAAGGAAATGCCATTCAAGCGTATGAAATAATCAAGTGACTGAAATAGTCACCTAGTCAGAGAGTTTGGGCTGACACAAATAATGGGCAAAGAGAGAGAAAAAGATAATTTTAAATTCAAGACAGCAAGCAAGAGAAAAAAAGAAATAAAGAAACGAAATTCTTCCTAGAGTAACTGAAATAAAATTTGGGTAAGCCCTAATTACTAAAATCAACTGGTTGAAATTGTTTTTCATTCTTTCTAATTATTTTGCGAGATTCAAAATAATGTGGGTAGAAGAGAAAACTTGTAAAGGAGGGTCGTGGAGAAGTTGTATCTTATAATATCTGAACAGGAATCACTGGTAACAAACAGTCTAGCTTAGGGTGTCCGGCATGAAAGGCCAGGCCCCATTTGGGTTATCACAATTCATGGATGCTCTGGGGACGGTGTGGGTAGGCAGCCATAATGTAGTGACTGGATGCAGTCACCATTTTACTACAGATGTCCCAAGCTAACAGAGAAACTCTGTCCACTTTTCAGCAGTTTGCAATGAGTAAAAGAAATATAGTTTAATTGATTTTAAGAGAAAAAATCAAATAGAGGCCCAAATGCATTTAATGAGCAGTAATCATGAATGCTCACCGGGCTCTTTCTCTTCCATTTACAACCCAAGTCTTTACGTAAAAAACATGAATAAAAAAAGACTTATACTCGTATAGTTTCCCAATGCCGGAAGTTTCTTAGTATCTTTTTATTCAATTGCTCTGAGCAGTCAGTAATGTGTAATAATATTATTTCCATATTACAAGTAGAAAACTAAATCCAGAGAGGCATGATTTTTTCCCAGGTCATAGGGCTACAACTCCGGCTAAAATGACCCAACTCCCAGGGGCTGCTGTTATCATCACCCCAAACACAGCCATTTCTTACACCAAAAGAAAGTCAAGTGGTACATATATATACAATGGAATATTACTCAGCCATAAAAGGAATGAAACTGGATTTGTAGAGGTGTGGATGGACCTAGAGACTGCCATACAGAGTGAAGTAAGTCAGAAAGAGAAAAACAAATATCGTATATTAACGCATATATGTGGAACCTAGAAAAATGGTACAGATGAACCAGTTTGCAGGGCAGAAATTGAGACACAGATGCAGGGAACAAACGTATGGACACCAAGGGGGAAGAGGGGGGTGGGATGAATGGGGAGATTGGGATTGACATATATACACTAATATGTAAAAAATAGATTAACTAATGAAAAAAATAAAATAAAATAATTGCCAAAAGAAAAGATGAATAAGATCCCAGATACCTCCAAATTTCAGAAAGTTGCCTCTAACTTGATAACCTCTAAGAATACTTGATAACTGGTCTCTTGTTTAGCTTGAAGACACAAGTACAATGAGTTGCATGCTCTTGGCTGTATTAAAGGGTGAGGTTTCTCTCTGTCTTTACAGTCTCTTAGTGGACTGCCTGTGATACACATCACATTCTGGCTTAATGCTTATTCAGTAATAAGACTATTTTCTTTCTCCACTGCCTTTGTGGAGAGGTTTTCTGGGTTGAGAAGAGACTTTGTTTTTAATTTGATTTCCCACAAAGCTGGACCAGAGGCACAGAGCTTCTGCTCCATAAGATTGCCAGGCTGCAGGTATGGCACTGAGCCTCCAACAGATAGTCTCTGTGGTCACTGTTGTGGACTCAGGGACTGGAGGGGCCTTTACGATGGATGCTCTGGTAGTGTATACATAAGGTGCATGTCTGGGGGTCGGGGAGGCTAGGGGGAGTAAATCACAATGGTTACTGAGACTGAATTTCCTGTTGGCCTCCTAGGATGAAATCTCACCCTCAGAATTAAGTTAAGGGAAGTTAAGATGATTTAAGTGACTTCACATCGTTACCACACAGTTAGTATCACTAAAATTGGGGAAATCAAATACAGTGGAGTGGAATCTTTGCACGCAAGATAATATACACAAGTTAAGGGGAAAGAAAACCTTCACGGCATGTACTGCTATCAGACTACAGCATGAAAGAATGCAGATCAGAGTTGGAGAAGCGAAACTGAAGCTCAGAAATTAAACGTGCCTGACGTCTTTTCTTTTTGTTGACAAGAAGTAAACATAAAGTATTAACGTTAGTAATACCATAAGCACCAAAATATCTGGAAAAAGTATTTCTGGTAAAGGGGTGTTATATATTGGGCCGGGTGCCCTCCTCTCAGGTGGGGGGGGGGCAGTTTCAGGACATGAAAGCAGAGAAGTTTTGAGAAGGAATTTTGGATTTTCATCCACAAAATTATACAAGCTGGAAAAGCGATCCAGAATTGTGTTCCATCAGAATATCGATTTTACCAAGAATGCTACATATAAATGAAACTTGTTAGAAGAAAGAAAATAAGGAAATCTAAGTATTTATATACAGTTTTTATGTTTTTCCTCTATTGAAAATCAACTCTCTCACACTTAAAAGAGAAAAGGAAGAAGTAATTTTTAGCATTCATAGTTTTATAATACTCGTAACTGTAAAAAGATGATTCTTCCTGAATGCACTGAGAACACCTTCTCATCCTTTTTAACTTGTGATATGTCACAATTTATCAATTTTAATGTAATTTTAATAATTTAAGAGTGAAACCAGGGATATGCATTATAATGAGTGTATTGTCAAGGAAATAGGTTTCTGTTTTGCTTTGTGATAAAATGTAGATATCTTCTTATCACAATAAAAAGTTTAAAATGCTAATCATACATTTAGTTTTAAAATTTATACACCAAGCTTCTTAGGATAATTTCTATTATTAATAGAAAGGGACTCCAGTTGGCCTGCATATTTAGGAATCCATGATTTAACAAAAATAGTCACAGATACATACATATATACATGTACATATATATAAGTTATTTTAGTAGTTTATATAATGCATTGCATTAAAAATTACTGGGACTTCCCTGGTATTCCAGTGGTTAAGACTCCACGCTTCCAATGCAGGGGGTGTTGGTTTGATCCCTGGTCGGGGAATTAAGATCCCACATGCTGCACAGTGCAGCCCCCCCCAAAATTACTTAACTATAAATTATATATTAATGTTGCATATTTTTATATGTGTATAACATTAGTTTGTTAACATCTATTATTCACCAGATATTTTGCTAAATCTTTGACTCATAATCAGCTTACTTAATATTCACGAGCCAATGAAAAATGTATCCTCTCTCTCTCTCTCTCACACACACACACACGTACAAACACACAGTTTTAGAAGTAAGAGAAATAGTGCATCAAATTAATAATGCAATGGGACTAATTGCTGCTTTTGGTCTGCTCAGGGCCGATTTGTAGTACTGATCTAAAAATGGTCCTAACGTAGGGTCAGCAGCCTGCAGGCCAAGCCCTGCCTGCCATCTCTATTTGAATGGTCCGGGAGCTAAGAATAACAATTACATTTTTATAATGGCAAGAAAGACAATCAAAAGAAGAAGCATATTTTGTGATACGTGAAAATTATATTATGTTTCAGTAAAGTTAGACCGCATCAAGCCACATCGACTCATTTACATAGATTTGAGTTGCTGTGAGACACCTAACGTATTTACTATCTGTCCCGTTACAAAAAAAGTTCCCTGACTCTTATAGCATATGAAGATTATGAGAATTAAATAATTCTCAAAAATGTAATTTTATGGAGGTTTTGTAACAGTAAATCCTGTGGTTATGAGTCCTTGGAAATGCATTCTGTGTTATCTCATCGGAGTGGAACGTAGTAAAGCTTTCTTCAATCTGCTTACAGTTTTCTTGTTTCTGACAATGATCTATTGATCGAATCCTCATTCCTCTGCTTTTTATGAAATCTCAGCCCACACTCAGGATTATGGATTCTGATGTGACACCGCCCCCCGTCAACGTTTGCACTGACTCATCTTGATGACTCCTGTTAGCAACCTAACGAGGGCCCCATGGTGCAAGCTGAGCAGTGAGGGGTGGGTCCTGAGGCAGCCCACTGCATCCGTCCGTATAAGACCTGAAGGAAGGGTAGTTCAGGTGACCTCACCTGCTAGAAGATGGGTTGGATTTGTGCCTAAACTCAGACTCTCTCACCTTCACTCTTGTGTTCCTTGCTCTAGTCCAGACTGTCTCAGTGGGCATCTCAGCAATGTCACAAGATATAACATTAAGTGGGAATAGAAAAAGATTCATACGTTCCCTAAATAAAAATGTAAAGCAATTATATATCTACATTCTGTCATTATGAATCACTCCTTTGCAGCAACATGGATGGACTTAGAGATGGTCATACTAAGTGAAGTAAGTCAGACAGAGAAAGACAAATATCATGTGATATCGCTTACTGGTGGAATCTAGAATATGACACAAATGAACTTATCTACAAAACAGAAACAGACTCACAGACATAGAGAACAGACTTGTGGTTGCCAAGAGGGAAGGGGAGGGGGAGGGATGGATTGGGAGTTTGGGGATTAGCAGATGCAAACTATTATATAGACAATGGATAAACAAGAAGGTCCTATTGTGTAGCACAGGGAACTCTATTCAATATTCTGTGACAAACCATAATTGAAAAGAATATGAAAAAGAATGTATATATGTATAACTGAGTCACTTTGCCATGCAGCAGAAACTACCACAACATTGTAGATCAACTATACTTCAATAAAATAAATTTTAAAAAAGAATCACTCATGCAAGCCATAGTTTCTACTTCTAAAATATGTTTAAACATGACATTTATATTTGTATCACTGGAATTAAATATTTCAAAGATAATAATATCTTTAAGGCTTTCTGTGAATACAAACAAAAAAATCAGGTTCAGAAGAAAACATCTTAATTCAAGGAATTAAGAATATGAATGATCTTCTTGCTACAGTTATAGGAAGTTATTTGTACTGCATAATACAAATTAAATGACACTGACTTTGCAGTTGAATAAAAAGTAGGAAATTAAATTATTTTATAGCCAACTACTTAAGTAGTAGAATTAGTTACACAGTTTTAGCTTTCTGAAATAAAATTAAAAAGAAACAGCACCTACAAAAATCCTTAAAAATCATAAAAGCATGTAGCAACTTATTACAGAAGAATACTATATTAGCATAATATTCTATTTTTTGCTTAAATGTTTTCTAATGCATTAACAAAAAATCTAAGTTGGGAAAACACTTTTTTTCAGAACACTGACAAGGCTAAATAAAGACAATCTCAAATGTTTGGAATAAATATAATCACTTTATAAAGCTAACTTGATATTGTATGTTTTAATTGGCTTATGAAGGATGACAAAATGCTATTTGCATTATTGCATTATGTATTTGGGTCACATACTTCTAAAAATAAGCTCCTTATGATAAAAGAGTGAATTTAGAGAACAGATAAAATCAGTTTCTAATAATACCATACTTGGCCAATAACATGTTATTTATTCTATACATATCTAAGAAAATCAATGCCTATAATAAGTACTTGACTTTCAACCAAATTCATATGCCTACCAAAGATACAAATCAAAGTAATTTATTCCAATTAATAATAAAGTACCAACCAAGAAGTGTATGATTAAGAAGCATTCATGAAATGGAAACTAGATTACTTGCAAATCTTGAATGAATAGTCCAAAACAGAAAAATCTATCTGTGCCCATTCTTCATGCATGTACCATTTCCTACTGAAGTTGGTTCAGATTTGAACTTAGTAAGCTGAAATCTTGTGGGGAGCCTCCTTTGATTCTTTTGAATTCAAGTATCTCCCAGGAAAATAAAATATGGTCCATGTCATCCAAGCAGTTAAAGCAAAGTGAAGGAGTCAAAACATGCCCACAAATAAAATGTGAGATTTAATATACCCTTTAAAATCTGTTATAAACAGTAGAGACTGTTTATAACCAGAGAATTTGTCTTAGAAGAAATTCATCACATCACTTAATTTAAAGTCATGAGCTCTGATGAAGGTACCTTGGATTTCCAACCACATCCTATCAACATTCTGATGGAGAGAAAAATCACTAAACTTCTTTGGCCACAGTTTTCATCTCTACCTATAAAGAACTACTATGACTATCAGTGTGGACATAATTTCATGAAATAATGCAAGTTGGAAATTACTTTACAGAACATTTAAAAAGTACTAAGTGAATTAAAAGACAAATTATAAAGTATATCTTTGGTTCATTTGCATTTGTTAAAGTGTGCCAAGTCAAATTCTAATTCTCTCATTTTCTCTAACCATCACAATACTTTACTTCATTAATGAGAAAGTTTCAGTTCAACAATGAGTTTACACAATCCAAACATTTTCCTTTTGAAAATAATTTCAAGATACATCAGAGAACAATTGCTTTAATTGTTCAGCAATGTTTGATATAGTAATATTTCATACAATATTTGCTTTAAATATAGTGTTTTATTAAAAAAACACTATAGAGTACATTATTTTGTGTCTGGATATGTGTTTTAGGGCAAAGAGTAAAATGATCAAAAAGTGTCTTGCATCAAGCTTTTATTTATATAGCATTAACCACTAATCTGAAACTACTTAAAAAATTTCTCTGATATTATAATATCATTGCACATTTGATGTGTATTTTCTCACTGCAATAACTAGGATCCAAACACATTACTGGATTTTACTAATGGGCAAGTCAACCCAGTAAGGGTTGGAGGTGACAAGAATTCAAGAAGAAAAAATTATTCAGGGTTACATTAGAAGAAACTAAAAGAACTAAATTTTTGAAAATACTCACCAAAAAGAGTATTTTAAAAATCTTTTGTGTTGACTATTCCAGAGTAAAATTAACTTTAAACATTATCCATGCCTAATGTCTGCATAAAAACTCTTGGTTTTTAAACTGGGGGAGGGTTTATCATTCTATTTAAGCTCTAATATTATTTGTTTAAAAGTTCAACCTTATCAAAATTACTCAATAAAATTTCAATTCAAGAAGGCAATTACCTAATCCTCCAAATGTTATAAAAGTACAAAAGTAAGAATATCTGGATATGTTCTGTGAAACAAGGATGGACACCATGAATAGGTCAGAAACTGAGAAATTTTTGGAAGACACGGTCCAGGTAAGAATGGGGATATATGTATACATATAGATGATTCACTTTGTTATAAAGCAGAAACTAACACCATTGTAAAGCAATTATACTCCAATAAAGATGTTAAAAAAAATGTAATCCGAAAAAAAAAAGATAGAAGAATCAAGCTGAGTAGGACACGGGTGAGGGAAGGCTGGGATGTGGACAGGTTCCCAGAGGTGCTTAAGCTAAGGAGCACGTGGTCATGGAGCAAGGAGGACTAGGGTCCAGTGGGAGAGAGAGGGCAGAAAAAGCCTCCAAAACCGTGCCATTGCTCTGCACGCTGCCCCAGGGCTGCAAATTTTAATCCCCACTTTAACAAGCAAATAGAGCATATAAAGTACAGCGGGGCTTTGCCCAGTGACTTTCTCAAGGCAGGAGGATGGTGCTGAGTGGAGAAGAGGTTCTCTGCCCTGCTGACACGAAGCTCACACTACAGACACTAACTGCATCACAGTCACGGGTAACGTGATGTGTCAACTTGACCAGGCCACACAGTACCCAGATATTGGGTTAAATATTAATTCTGGGTGTGTCTGTGAAGGCGTTTCCAGACGAGGTGAGCATTTGAATTGGGAGACTGAGTAAAGCAGATTGCCCTCCCCAGGGTGGGTGGGCTGCATCCAATCCCTTGAGGGCCTGAACAGAACAAAAGTGTAGAGAAAGGGAGAATTCACTGTCCCTCTGACTGTTTGAGCTAGGGCTTCAGTGTCCTCCTGCACTGAGGTCAGGACCCCATCGCTGGGCCCACTGGTTCTCAGGCCTTCTGGCCTGCACTGGAAGTAACTCCTGGTTTTGCTGGGCCTCCCTACCACAGACAGCAGGTCATGGGGCTTCTCAGTCGCCATAGTTACATAAGCCAATTCCTTATAATAAATCACATATATTGGTTCTGTTTCTCTAGAAAACCCTAACACAATCACATAATTTGTAAAGTGCCTATCTAACCCAGGCATTGTTGCTGGCACTGGGAATACTGCACAGAATAAAATAAAGCCCTCTCTTCGCAGAGCTCACATTGAACAAAGAAACAGGAGGGGAAAGTACTGTGGAGAAAAATTAAACATGACACATAGGAAAGGATAGCATGGTAGGGGAGGTGCCCACAGTTTTATACGGGGTGATTAGAGAGGGCCTCTTTGATACAGTAATATCTGAGCAAAAACCAGAACACAGCTCAGGACTGAGGTATGGGTAGCATGCTCCAGAAGAAGCAGCAGCTGTGCTAGGACCTAGGCAAGTTTTTGTTTAGTGTCCAGTAGGGACAAGAAGAAGACCACCAGCAAAGGCAGTGAGCAGGTGGGAGATGGTGGGAGAGGGTGCCTGTGTGTGTGGGTACAGATCACGTGGAGTTTGGGTACCACTCTGAGGGGCTTTGCTTTTACTTTGAATGAGATGGGAAGCCAACATGGGGTTTTGAGCACAGACATGAGATGGTCTGTTTTCCATTTTAAAATCATCACTCTAGCTAAGATTGGGCTTGGGGAGTGGCATTTTGGGGGCAGAAAGGAGAGGTTTGTTAGCAAACCAATGCAATAATTCAGACTAGATGATGTCTCAGAGCAGGCTAGAAAAGGGGAAGTGGTGAGAAGACGCTGCATTTTGGTTATATTTTGAAGATAGAGACAACAGGATTTCCTGATGGGTTGGATATGAGATATAAGAGAAAAAAAGGAAAAAAAAAGAGAGAGAGAAAGAAGCAAGTCAGGAGGATTCCTGGGTCTTTGGTTTGTGCTCCTTCAATAATGGAGCTGCTGTTTCCTGCAGTGAAGACTGTGCAGTAAGCTAGCTTGGGGGGTAAAAATGGGAGTTGGGTTTTGCATGTGTTAAGTTTGAGATGCTTCTTGAACATCTGCAGATGCATCTGACTGCCAATGTGAGGTCTCCCCCACCCAGAGATCCCCCTCTCTGTTTACTAGGACAATTAGAACTCTGACCTGTCACGGACACTGGGAAGCTTAGAGGGGTCTACAGTGGTCAGAGACAAGTCTGATGAACAGAACTATTGGAGAGAAAGAAATATCAATCCTGAATGATACTGAGGATGTTGCCAAAGGAAAGGGGGCCACCGGGAGCTCAAGTCTGAGTGGCAGACAGCGATGAGACCAACCAAGGAAACTGCCCTGAATTCCCTGCTGCAAAGCTTCCCCCCATAGCATCACACTCACCGTCCCAAAACCTGACAGGTGGGACTGTTAGAAAATGAAAGCTTTCTTCTTCATCTAAAGCTAAAATTTAGACAAGGGCTCAATCTCAAATTTTGAGGATGAACCACTGGGTGAAATTTTCCTTTGAGAAAAGTAGGATTTTTGTGAGGAATCAGAGCAAATGTTTCCATAAGAAACAGCCATTTTATATATTACAAAAATTGGGGGAATAGTGACATAAAAAAGAAAACCCACAGTCTGTATTGTTAGAGATTTGAGAAAACATTTCTTGCATGGAAACAAGACAATCTGATCTAGAAAATTTTGCTTTTGGATAATTCAAAATTCAGTGGAAGGATTATTATGTAAGAAGAGCTTTGAGATTCTGAAAACTATTAGTAATGGAAGGTGGTGAATATGATGAGAAAAAACATGAGACATCATCTTTTAAGACATCATCAAAATCGTTTCTTTTTAAAGAATAATTTCAAAGTAGAAACACAAGAAGTGTTCACTATATAACTTCTACTATCCTTGATACCATCTTTAAACCATGTCCTGTAATTCATCTTAATACCCCAAATTTACTTTTTACCAAAACGTGAAAATAAAGCAAAGATAGAGAAAACAAGTGAGTCAGACATAGGGCAAAACAAGGGGTCTTCACTTGTACTTAACCCACAAGAAAAGCAGGAGGATAGTTCTTCGTTCTTTAATCTCCAAGAACATAGAGAACTCAAAGAAAAATAAGAAGAGAACATACTATCCTGGTAAATAGAAAGAAAAGGCTGAGTTGGGTGACAGTGTTGATATGGTTCCTAAAATAGTTCAGGGATAGTGGTGATAGTGGCTACAACAGTACATTATTGGTCAATAAAAATACTTGATTGATTTTTATGAAAATTTAATTTTTGACAACACAGATGTTTAGAAATTAAATGCACAAAGTTCTTTTTTCTTCCATTATGAAACAATTTAAAAGGAATTTTGGAAACAAAATATTTGCTGTTGAAGTTTATGTAAGAAAAGACTCTATTGCATGTACATATTACATAGCAATGAAATACTCAATGAATACATTTATTAAATGCCATAGTAAAGAAGTATATGAAAACGACTTCTTAAGGTCTAGGTTCCTTAGAACATATTAAAAATGTTTTAAGTGTCTGCAAAACTACTCTAATAAGTTTAGAACATATTTTATAAACTTTTAAAGATCTCTCCAAGACAGCTCTAATAAATAGAATATGGGAAATAGTCATAGTCTATTAGACTTGTGGCTTTTAAATAAATAGGCGCAAAATACTTTGGGCACTAAAAGGTTTGAGTAGGGATGTTCATAGAATTACCAGATACTTGTCATCATGTACACTAAGGGGAAGCTTTTGAGAAAACTATTTCTTTAATGTGGTGTTCCAAAAATATGATTATGCATCAAACAGAACACACACACACACACACACACACACACACACACACACACACACACTTTAATCTGAAACTGTTAAATAGTAAGTTCACAGAAAGAATTTTTTATATGAAATTAAACAGAAAGAGTGCGTCTTGAGGTATCACCATCAAAATTGCATTTGTTAAAGCAATTAGTAGTTGATTCTAAAAGAATAAAATTATATATAAAGATCCTATGGGAAAAAACATAAATTAATGAATGAAAAAATGAAAAATGAATTAATAAGTGAATAGATGAGTGTTAACCTAGAACCATCAAGAGTCTGTTTGAAAGGCACTTCTAGAGGAGCTCTGTAGACTTCCACTCCATAACTGGTGAAAATTATTATTTTTAAAAATAACCATTTAAAGTCCCTAGAAATTATCCAAAGGGCATATAGCAAATGGACAAACATTTATTCAAGAAACTCTACTAAATGTCCATAAGAAAAGTGAGGGTCTGTGGCATTTGAGCTACAACCCACTCCCTTCATCCATCCAAGCTCAGCAAGATGGAAGTGCCATCTGTGGGTGCAGCCAAGCACATGGGCTCCCTCTTCCCACAGCCCCCAGTCAAGGGCTATAGTTCCTGCCCCAGCAGGTAAGGTCAGCAGCATATCTCATCCCCACTTCCAACTCTATTCCAGGCAAGTGCCATTGAGTGGTCAAGGGCTCACTTCCTCCACCCATCTGCCAACTCTATGTTAAATCTCTACCTCTACTGTGTCAGACCAAGGTTGCTGGACCCCAAACACCCTTGTCCCAGCTTGCTCATAGGGTGGAATTTCCACATCAGGAAAAGTACATCAAGAATACCAGGGATTACTGACCTCATCCAGTGTGACACTCATGGAGCAGAGGTGTCTATCTGAGAGAATCAGGCTGCCATCCCTAACACCAGCTCCAGAGCAGTGGCATGGAGTTCTGACTAGCAGAAGAGACAAGCCATAGAAAGAAAGAGTTTTGTATCTTTCTCTAAGGGAAATGATTTCATTTGGAACAGAGGTTGGGAACACTCAAGCATAGCACCACTGTTAAAAACAATGCAGATTTTGGTGCTGAGCCATAAGGAGAAGACTGACAGCTCCATGATAGCAACAAGGGAAACAAAAGACAAGCAAGAAGCTTAACAGAAAGAAACAGGGAAGCAGATAAGGAGAGTCTGGAATTGGAGCAGACTTTGAAGACTGGCTTCAATACAAGCAGAATACTGAGATCTTAACTGGGAGATCAAGAAAAGAGAGCAGTGGTTAAAGACTGCCTGGTTAAAAACACCAGCATCCCTGATGGGAAGGCTAGAGTGATGTGTGCATGCCAAAGCTGTGCCCACAAGTAGGAACATCAGAGGCTGCACACTGCAGGGGAAATTTGTTTCACTGAAATAGTGCAGATAAAGAAGCAAACAAGCAAAAAAAGGCCCCGGGAGTGGGAACTGGGATCGGTAACCAGATTTGCCAAATATATAATCTAAAATGGCCAGTATTCAACTATAAATTATGAGGCATGCAAAGAAATAGCAACATGCAACTCGTTCACAGAAGAAAAAAAAGGACCCCCTTCAGAGAGGGCCCAGATGTTGGACATACCAGATGAAGACATTAAAAAAAACTGTTGTAAATATTTTCAAAGAGCTAAAGGAACTATGCTCAAAGAATAAAGCAAGTTATGACAACAACATCTCATCAAATAGAGAAGATAGATAAAGAAATAGAGCTTACTAAAGAAATAAAATGATTCTGGAGTTGAAAAGAATAACCAAAATGAAAAATTTACTAGAAGGGCTCAACATTAGGTTTGAGCTGGCAGAAGAAAGAATCCATGAACTTAAAGACAGATCAATAGTGATTATGTGACCTAATGAAAAGAGAGATGAAAGAATGAAGAAAAATGAACAGAACCTCGGAGAAATGTGGGAAACCATTAGCTGCACCAACATATGTGCAGTAGGAGCTGCCATAATGAGGAGAGAGAAAAAGGGACAAAAAAATTTCAAAGCATCAAGGGCTGAAACTTTCCCAAATTTGATGGAAAACACTAATCTGCATGTCTAAGAAACTAATGAACCCAACTAGGAAGGACACAAAGAGATTCATACTTAGACAGTTGCATATCACAGTAAACGTTGAAAATGAAAGGCAAAGAGAAATTTTTGAAAGTAACAGAGAAAATAGACTCATCACACACAAGAGCTCTTAATAAGATTAACAGTTGACTTCTCATCAAAGACAATGGAGGTCAGAGGGACTGGGATGATATATTTGAAGTGCTGAAAGAAGGAAAAAGAAACTGTTAACCAAGAATCCCAAAACGAGCAAAACTATATTTCAAAAATGAAGGAGAAATACACTCCTAGGTAAACAAAATCTGACAGAATTCATTGCTAGAAGACTCATCTTTAAGAAATACTAAATGAAATTCTTTAGGCTAGACAGTAATATGAATTCACATGTAAAAAAAAGAACTATGGTAAAGATAATAACAGGGGTAATTATGAAAGTACACTTTCATATTTCTTCTTTGTTAAATTATTTAGAAGTAGTATAAAGCAGTATTAATATACTAGTATTGTTAAGTCTATAGCATAAAGAAATCGCATATATTTGGCAATAACAACAGCACAAAGGAGATGGATGGAAGTAACTTTGGACTGGAGTTAGGAAATGACAACAGATGGTAACTTGAAGCCACAGGAAGAAGTTAAGAGAACCAAAAATAGTAAATAAGAATGTTATATAACATATCCTGTAAATGTATACTTGCTCTGATTTCTTCTCTCAGCTTCATTAAAAGATAAAACCATATAAAGTGATAGTTACAACAATGTATTATTGGACTTGTAACATATAGACATGAAATATATAAAAACGATAGCACAAAAAAAGGGAGAAGGGTGAATAGAGTTATGTAGAATGGACATTTTTAGCTTTCACTGGGATTAAGGTAGTATAAATGTGAAGTAGATTCTGGAAAGATGGGTGTAATAGATACATTTATCAAATCATCATATTGTATACCTTAGATTTACACAATGTTACATGTCATTATATCTCAATAAAGATGGAAAAAAATGTATACTGGAAACCCTAGAGTCACTGAGAAAATAACTCAGAAAATACAGTTAAAAATCACTGAAATAATTAAAACATGCCTAGAAAATACTCCATTAATGCAAAATAAAACAGTAAAGGAGGAACAGTGAGGAAAAAAATAAAAAAAAGAAGAGAGATAAAAAGCACAATGTAAACTAGGAGACAAAAATACAATCATATCAATAAAAACATTAAATATGAATGGATTACAAATCTAATCAAAAGGCAGAGATTGTCAGCCTGGATTTAAAAAAAAACCCCAAACCTAAGTATATGCTGTTTGTATAAGATACACTTTAGATTCAAAGACAAATGTATGATTAAATTAAAAGAATGGAAAAGGATATACCATGTAAATAGCAACCGAAACAGAGCTGGAGTAGCTATACAAATATCAGATAAAATAGGCTTTGCTTGCGACTAATAATTTATTCCCCACTAGCAGCAGCAATGATAGGGAATCTATCTACTGCTGAAATCTGTTGGAGGAAGACCTCAGGGATGTATGGAGAGTTGGATGGCTGGTGACAGAAAATCTGGTCATTACTGCATCTCTGTGTGGGTCTATTTGCATACTGCTGAAAGCTTTCATCACTCAAGAAAATATCCTGCACATGCTGAAAAAAGAATGGTCTTTTAGAATCTGGGCTTAAGCTTCTGTGTTAATTTTGGACCTACGGCTGAATGGTAAAACAGAAGGTGCTAGTTCTCTCCACATGTTTAAACGATAGTTTTTTCAATTGTCAATGAAAGTCTCTTACTTTGTGTGCACCCTAGGGATAGCTGGTCTAGACAGATATTAGATTCCAAGTTATCCTAAACTCAACAGAGCTCCTGTTCTGATTGCTTTATATAGGTTAATAAGTACTTATGTAGTTGTAACATAAGAGACATAAAGAATCACCAGAGAAGAAAGAAACCAAACTTCTAATGCTTTGACTATGATAGCTTTAAAAAAAATCTATTCTCAAGAAATGACTCACTTAGAAACATTTTCATGTAAGAATCTAAATCCACACAAAGTGAATCCTTGGAGATATAAAACTAGTTTGATAATTTTGGTTTAAAAACAGCTTTGTGAAAAGCACAACAGGATACCACATCACTTCACAGGCAACATGACGGCTATAGTAGAAACAAATCCAGGTAGTAACGAGTATTGATGAGAATGTGGAGAAATTGGAACCCATAAATACCATTATGCAGCTGCTTGGGAAAACTGTCAGTTCCTCAAATTGTTAAACATAAGGCTATCATGTGACACAGTAATTCCACTTCTAGGTAAATGAACAAGAGATCTGACCACTTAGGTTCACAGAAAGCTAGGCAGTTTGCCATGGGTTAGTCTTTAGCTTTGTGAAAGCTCTGCCTCTCACAGTCCCTTTCCTTAAATTAGAAGGGTTTTCTCTACACCCTAAGAAGCATCTGTATTGAACATTGGTTTGTGAAATTGTAATTTCTGGAAACAGGTTTTATAAAGGTTTTAAACTATGATTTCAGGAGTCGGGACAAAACCAGGACTATAAACATCTCAATGATTAATGAATATTAACAAATGTTTCCAGAATAGTAATGCTAAATTCAAGAGATTAAAATTCTATGGCCCTGAAAAAAAGTGTAGCAAATCCCTAAAACTGATTTGTAATTTTTTAAAATTATTTTCATTATCTAATGAAAGTTTTTACAACTTGATGTTTTACTCCTCTCTCAGACAAGCACGACACAGTAAGAGAAACCTTGAAAAATCTAATCAATTAAATTGCTTAATGAATGTTCTCCTCTCAGTGTACCCTAATATTTCCTTATTAATATGTTTATTATTTATAAACTTTTCTACTTAGGCCCATACTGTCTTTCTGGGCAGAATCTCTAAGAGAACATTCTTGCAAAGAAATCCATGATCAAAGCATCTAGTTAAAAAAGAGAGAGAGAGAGAAACATGAAAGTGGATGCAGGCAAACTCTTACAGTCATTTTTTTCAAAAGATTGAAGGTTGAAAATTATGATCAGATGGCTCATCATACTATGGACTAAATATGCATAATTCTGAGAGACTTTTTTCATAATGAGAATAAATATTTAACACAATCATGCAAATCATTTAAAAAATGGATATGATTCTACTGAATTGCCTGTATTTATCTAACCCTAGTGAGAGTACAAACAAAACAAAACAATTTTGGTATTTAAAACAGAGTCCATGAAAGCAAAGTTCTTTATTGCTGCCAGAATCAACCTCCCTACAGATAACAACTTGGGGTGAGGACAGTTCCAAACTCAGTTGATGCTGTCCCATTCCACCCAACCCTTACACTTTGAGTTTTTTTCTATAAAAACATACTTTATCAGCATATCATTTAGTATGATTTCTATAAACAAACACCAATTAAAGGGGATGAGGAGCCAGTTAAAAAAATCATGACTTTGTAAACATTGTACCTCATTAATTATCTTGATATAAAAAAGTTTCTTTGTACATGATGTATAAAAGGTAGATATGTGTAGCTTTCACATTAAAAAAATAAGAAAATGGTCATGTTCTGTTTTTCAGAATATTGCTGACATTTATTACAAAATACTCTTAACATATAACACCTGACACTTTTATTTGCATGAAAATAAAGATTAACTAGAAAGGTAGCAAGTTCATTTTTAGTTGCTTTATTCATCAGCCAGTTACCCCCACCAAACAGGAAATACTGATCAAATTTTACAGGAAGTCCCAAAGGAATTGAGTTTAGAGGATGTAATTCAGTTCACTTAGTAAGACCAAAGTGTTAATTTACTAAAGGAGTTATCTAAAGTTAATACCCTGTCATCAAACAGATGATAAAACAAAGACAAAAACAATTTAAAGATATAACAATTGTAAATATATATGCAACCAACATAGGAGCACCACAATACTTAAGGCAAATGCTAACAGCCATAAAAGGGGAAATCGACAGTAACACAAACATAGTAGGGGACTTTCACACCCCACTTTCACCAATGGACCGATCATTCAAAATGAAAACAAATAAGGAAACACAAGCTTTAAATGATACATTAAACAAGATAGACTTAACTGATATTTATAGAACATTCCATTCGAAAACAACAGAATACATTTTTTTCTCAAGTGCTCATGGATCATTCTCCAGGATAGATCATATCTTGGGTCACAAATCAAGCCCTGGTAAATTTAAGAAAATTGAAATCATATCAAGTATCTTTTCTGACCACAACACTATGAGACTAGATATCAAATAAAGGAAAAAATCTGTAAAAAATACAAACACATGGAGGCTAAACAATGCACCACTAAATAACCAAGAGATCACTGAAGAAATCAAAGAGGAAATCAAAAAATACATAGAAACAAATGACAATGAAAACATGATGACCCAAAACCTATGGGATGCAGCAAAATCAGTTCTAAGACAGAAGTTTATAGCAATAAAATCCTACCTCAAGAAAAAAGAAAAATCTCAAATAAACAACCAAAGCTTACACCTAAAGCAATTAGAGAAAGAAGAACAAAAAAAACCCAAAGTTAGCAGAAGGAAAGAAATCATAAAGATCAGATCAGAAATAAATGAAAAAGAAATGAAGGAAACCAAAGCAAAGATCAATAAAACTAAAAGCTGATTCTTTGAGAAGATAAGCAAAATTGATAAACCATTGGCCAGACTCATCAGGAAAAGAAGGGAGAAGACTCAAATCAATAGAATTAGAAATGAAAAAGGAGAAGTAACAACTGATACTGCAGAAATACAAAGGATCATGAGAGATTACTACAAGCAACTCTATGCCAATAAAATGGACAACCTGGAAGAAATGGGCACATTCTTAGAAAGGCACAATCTCCTGAGAATGAACCAGGAAGAAATAGAAAATATAAACAGACCAATCACAAGCACTGAAATTGAGACTGTGATTAAAAATCTTCCAACAAACAAAACCCCAGGACCAGATAGGTTCACAGGCGAATTCTATCAAACATTTAGAGAAGAACTAACAACTACCCTTCTCAAACTCTTCCAAAATATATCAGAGGGAGGAACACTCCCAAACTCATTCTACGAGGCCACCATCACCCTGATACCTAAACCAGATAAAAGATGTCACAAAAAAAAGACAACTACAGACCAAAATCACTGATGAAAATAGATGCAAAAATCCTCAACAAAATACTAGCAAACATAATCCAACAGCACATTAAAATGATCATACACCATGATCAAGTGAGGGTTATCCCAGGAATGCAAGGAATCTTCAATATATGCAAATAAATCAATATGATAAACCATATTAACAAATTGGTGGAGAAAAACCATATGATCATCTCAATAGATGCAGAAAAAGCTTTTGACAAAATTCATAGAATTTTATTTATGATAAAAACTCACCAGAAAGTAAGCATAGAGGGAACTTACCTTAACATAATAAAGGCCATATATGACAAACTCATGGCCAGCATCATTCTCAATGGTGAAAAACTGAAACCATTTCCACTAAGATCAGGAATAAGACAAAGTTGCCCACTCTCACCACTATTATTCAACATAGTTTTGGAAGTTTTAGCCACAGCAATCAGAGAAGAAAAAGAAATAAAAATCCAAATTGGAAAAGAAGAAGTAAACAGTCACTGTTTTCAGATGACATGATACTATACATAGAAAATCCCAAAGATGCTACCAGAAAACTACTAGAGCTAATCAATGAATTTGGTAAAGTAGCAGGATATAAAATTAATGCACAGAAATGTCTTGCATTCCTATACACAAATGATGAAGAATCTGAAAGAGAAATTAAGGAAACATTCCCATTTACCATTGCAAGAAAAAGAATAAAATACCTAGGAATAAACCTACCTAAGGAGACAAAAGACCTGTATGCAGAAAATTATAAGACACTGATGAGAGAAATTAAAGTTGATACAAACAGATGGAGAGATATACCATGTTTTTAGATTGGAAGAATCAACATTGTGAAAATGACTATACTACCCAAAGCAATCTACAGATTCAATGCAATCCCTATCAAACTACCAATGGCATTTTTCACAGAACTAGAACAAAAAATTTCACAATTTGTATGGAAACACAAAGACTCTGAATAGCCAAAGCAATCTTGAGAGAAAGAAAAACAGAGCTGGAGGAATCAGACTCCTTGACTTCAGACTATACTACAAAGCTACAGTAATCAAGACAGTATGGTACTGGCACAAAAACAGAAATATAGATCAACAGAACAGCATAGAAAGCCCAGAGATAGATAAACCCACACACATATGGTCACTTTATCTTTAATAAAGGAGCCAAGAATACACAATGGAATAAAGACGGCCTCTTCAATAAGTGGTGCTGGTTAAACGGGACAGCTACATGTAAAAGACGGAAATTAGAACACTCCCTAACACCATACACAAAAATAAACTCAAAATGGATTAAAGACCTAAATGTAAAGCCAGACACTATAAGACTCTTAGAGGAAAATATAGGCAGAACACTCTATGACATAAATCACAGCAAGACCCTTTTTGACTCACCTCCTAGAGAAATGGAAATAAAAGCAAAAATAAACAAATGGGACCTAATGAAACTTAAAAGTTTTTGCACAGCAAAGGGAACCATAAACAAGAAGAAAAGGCAACCCTCAGAATGGGAGAGAATATTTGCAAATGAAGAAACTGACAAAGGATTAATCTACAAAATACACAGGCAGCTCATGCAGCTCAATATCAAAAAAACAAACAACCCAATCCAAAAATGGGCAGAAGATCTAAATAGACATTTCTCCAAAAAGATATACAAATTGCCAACAAACACCTGAAAGGATGCTCAACATCACTAATCATTAGAGAAATGTAAATAAAAACTACAATGAGGTATCACCTCACACCAGTCAGGATGGCCATCATCAAAAAATCTAGAAACAATAAATGCTGGAGAGGGTGTGGAGAAAAGGGAACCCTCTTGCAGTGTTGGTGGGAATGTAAATTGATGCAGCCACTATGGAGAACAGTACGAAGGTTTCCTAAAAAACTAAAAATAGAACTACCATATGACCCAGCAATCTCACTACTGGGCATATACCCTGAGAAAAACATAATTCAAAAAGAGTCATGCGGCTTCCCTGGTAGTGCAGTGGTTGAGAGTCCGCCTGCCAATGCATGGGACATGGGTTCGTGCCCCGGTCTGGGAAGATCCCACATGTCATGGAGCCACTGGGCCCATGAGCCATGGCCACTGAGCCTGGGCGTCCGGAGCCTGTGCTCCGCAACGGGAGAGGCCACAGCAGTGAGAGGCCCGCGTACCGCCAAAAAAAAAAAAAAGAGTCATGTACCACAATGTTCATTGCAGCTCTATTTACAATAGCCAGGACATGGAAGCAACTTAAGTGTCCATCGACAGATGAATGGATAAAGAAGATGTGGCACATATATACAATGGAATATTACTCAGGCATAAAAGAAACAAAATTGAGTTATTTGTAGTGAGGTGGATGGACCTAGAGGCTGTCATACAGAGTGAAGGAAGTCAGAAAGAGAAAATCAAATACTGTATGCTAACACATATATATGGAATCTAAAAAATAAGGTTCTGAAGAATGTAGGGGCATGACAGGAATAAAGACACAGATGTAAAGAATGGATTTGAGGACTCGAGGAGGGGGAAGGGTAAGCTGGGATGATGTGAGAGAGTGGCATGGACATATATACACTACCAAATGTAAAATAGATAGCTAGTGGGAAGCAGCCGCATAGCACAGGGAGATCGGCTTGGTGCTTTGTGACCACCTAGAGGGGTGGGATAGGGAGGGTGGGAGGGAGTTGGAAGAGGGAGGAGATATGGTGATATATGGTTATGTATAGCTGATTCACTTTGTTATAAAGCAGAAACTAACACACCATTGTAAAGCAATTATACTCCATAAAGATGTTAAAAAAAAAACCAATTTAAACAGGCTGTGGGGAAATCCACAGTATCCCTATATATTTAGACTTCAGAGAAGTCTTTTGATGAAATAAAAATTATCATTTTATCTCTCAGAGTGTGCACTTTGCACTTTACACACGTAATAATTTATAATGAGATTATTTTATACATGCGTCACGTGCAAAGTGATTCTTCATGACAAGCTGTTTTCTTTATAAGTACACAATCTCCCAAATTACTAGAGGTGATTTAGGCTAAGAGTGAAGTTTTGAAATAAAATATTGCCAGGCTGCAAACGATGTGATCATTAATACTTTTCACTGGACTCAGTAAAGAAATATTTATGTCCTAGCTATCCTTAGGTCTTCATATCATATACACTAGTATTTTAGTCACTTTATTCACCAATTTAACAAACTAAGTAGACCTCATCATTATTTTATTGAAC
This sequence comes from Leucopleurus acutus, assembly GCF_964270905.1. Lineage (NCBI taxonomy): Eukaryota > Metazoa > Chordata > Mammalia > Artiodactyla > Delphinidae > Leucopleurus > Leucopleurus acutus. Next base: position 80,541,622 of record NC_139157.1, read on the forward strand.
AAGATGGAGATTCCTTTTAGCAAAGTTTTATTCATCCTTATTAGTCTTTGCTTTCCTCTCATAAAAGCACCCCCTCCACACATCTGTAAATTATAATTTCTCTACGAAAAATAAAAGATCTCAGAGGAATAGGGAAAGAAATAGCAATCAAGTACTTTGCTTAATACTTGGCTATTCTCTTTAACACAACTAAGACAAAATCTGGCTTCAGTTTCCTTGGACCAAAATGGAAATTCATCGTCAACCTCAATCAGCTAAGAAGCATTTTAATGAAATTTTGACGGAGTACTTAAACATAAATGGTAGATATATGCGTTCTAATCAAAGTGAAGATAATAATTGAAAGTGATTGTATTTTACAGGTTTTTTCATTCTATTTTTGACTGACAACCACAAAATTCCCCTGAATTCTTATTACAGCGTCTGTAATCATAACAAGCACAAATACCCTACCTGTATGGGAACAATCAATCTGGCCAGCCCTACGGAAGTAGCTGAAGTCTGCACAACACCAGCATTATTTATGTACTTAAACTTTTATTCTTTAAAGGATTTTAAAATTACCTACATTTCAAATGTAGACTCATCCAAAGTAGTGTTCATGAAACCAAAAGTGTGATAGTCTAATTATGTTTTTTTTCCTAATACAATACAATACATTACACGTATCGCCCCGCTTTTTAAAAGTTCCCTTCACTCCACTTTGCTTTTACGAAAGAAAAAAGGTGAGATGTGAAAATTAGCGTTCCGTGTTTGTTTTGGAGTGAGCTGTTATAGAGGTAGTACACACCCAGAGCAGAGAGAGCAGCCCTGCCAAGCTCCTTCCCCAGGGACCGCACTCAGTATCTCAGCATCCAGCCACCACAGCTTTGAAATGTGTCTGTGGGCATTTGTGCCTTATCTGATTTATTTTGTGCATTCGTTAGCAAGATATGTCCAGAGGTAATTGTTTCTTCTCTTTATGCCATTTGGTCTTACAAAAGTTTTCATAGAAAATCTCTATTTTCAGATAGTGGGGGAAACCGGTATTGCATTAAAATAATAGCCCCTAGAATGATCTCACGTACCACCAATGGTACAGGCAAACACATTTAGTGAAAATAACTACCCTATATAATACCCTGATTTCTTTTTCATAGAAAAAACTTATGAACATATACTAACATCAAGTTTAAAAACACAAGTTAATGTTCAGCTTAATGTCAGGCTTGCTGCCTACACACTGCAGTATGTAATCTAAACTTTAAAACAGTTGAACAGAGGCAGCTGAGTTGATATATTGAACCCAAAATACTCATTGCCTCAGTCTCATATCGGGAAATTGTAATTTACACCAAATGAAAGTGTATAGTATGTCTGCAAAGGACAGGCTGATGTAAGATTCCACTTGTCTCCTATCTTACTGAGTACATCCTCTGTGATTTCCAAGACTGATAAGAGTTAAAGGTGACCTTTTACTTCCTTAGGAGTGATTTCAATGCATGAGGGAGAAGAAAAGAGCAAAACTGTGGTTCAATATGACAACTCTGCTACTTGTGTTCTATAGAACAATCATTTTATTCTGAGCTCTTGATTTTAATTTGATCCATTCTCTCCACTAAATCAGTACATCCCATTCCTCCTGCTGTAGAGTTTCAAATCACCCGCCATGCGTCCAATGGGTGATGAGAAAGGTAAGGCCCATTAGACTTTATTGTTCCTCAAGGCAGATGAATCATCCTCAAAACTCAGGGAGCTAAGAGGACAAATGAGCTTCATAATGATTTAAATTATGTTAAAATATCACCGTTCCCATGAACACAAACTACCCAGACTTTATCTATTAATATAAAACTCTGTAATGCTCCTAGATGTTCATTTTATTTTTCAATGAGAGCTACGAATGAGCTCTTCCTAGCATGTAATTTCTTTGTGAAATATAGTGATTAACAACACTAGGTGAAACATTCACTTAATAAAGTTCACAGCATTGTAATAACAAACGATAGAAAAGAAATCATGGATTCTAACCACTTTGTCCTCCTTTGGGAAAGCATCCAAGGAAGCAGAGTAAAGAGAGAGGGAAAAGAAGAGAAAAACAAAAATAAGGCATATATTAATAAACAGATTTTAAGAAAGCAATCATGTGTTACTTTAAAGTATAAAAGCACAGGTAGTTTAAAAAGTAAATATTTATTCTCACCAAAAAATAGTCACTGTTCAATCTTTTGTTGAAAATACACATATACTGATCCTGCTATAGGTTAGGTACAAAAGTTGGGCACTATAATTTCAGAACTTTCGAGAACTTGCATTATTAAATCTACATTTAAATCATTCTTCAGAAAGAAAACTTAATTCACTACCATATTTAGTCCAACTATTATTGAAAAGACATATTAAAATGCATAAAATTTGAATGAATAATTATATCAAATTACTCTTAAAATATTTATAGTTATGACCTGGAAAAATCTAAGAAGGAAGTGTTTGTAATAAATAAAAATGAGAAAAGAAATCTGTTAATCATTTAGCCATAAATTATCCCACAAGGAAGATTTATTCATAACAAGTATTTCAAAATTTACAGTGTCACAGGAAAAAAATAACTTTATACAATTTTGTGTCCTTTGTCCAAGATTAAATATTTTAAGTTGTGCTTTGTTTTGTTTTGTTTTTTGAATATTTTTTCCAAGATTGAATGGGTTTAGTAAAGATGGATGAACTACATTAGGCCTGCTTGTCTGCTCAAAAGCATAGGTACCTCTTAGCTCAATTTCCTTTAAACCCCTCTCCTGTTTAAAATATAAGTTTGATTCTATGTCATTGGATTGCCTCAAACCTATAATGTGAAGTTAAAAGCATTCAACAGCTATGGGCACTCAGCCCATTTGCACCCTAGCGTTCAGCGTCAGCACCCTTTCAGATTGGACAGTACCCTTATTGCATGAGTTGTTAATATTTTGAATACCATCACAGGTCTCATTTGCAAGAATTCATTCCAAAAAGTGTGTTCAAGAACTAAAGAAGGGAAATTTAACAAATAGGTCCTGTGCACTTTTTATGCACCAGACACGATCTCAATCCAAGCTTGTTTTGGAAAGGCTTTAAGGTAGCATACGAGGATTAGCTAAAACACATAACTTTTAGGAAGACAAAAGAAAACTTATGTGACCATAAGAACGGAACATAAAGAAAAATTAAAGTTGCATAGATTTGAATTGTTTTAATTCTCATAACAGCCATATGCATTAATTACTACCATACAGTTTCATAGATAAAGATGCTGTTGCTCGGAGAAGTTAAGGCTACAAAGAAAATAAGTTTAATAATGCATCTATTTTACTAAATGTCTTAATTCCCCTAGAAGAGATTTTAGAATAATACCCTACTTACAACTCAAATACACTACCAAAGAATACAATGTTGATGGGTAGGTTCACTTTAATTTTAACTCTGATTTTCCAAATTAGGAAGATATAAGTGTAAACCACCACTTTCCCCCACGAAATTAAAATTTTGACACACTCTTTAAATATCCAAATAATTTTCATAAGACTTAGCACTCTTTTCCTTTTTTAACATGATAGCAAATTTGAAGTTACTCTCACAGAGGCTAATTATTGCTTTATACATGATTGCATTGGGTTAAATTTAATGCCACACAATCTACCTTGATTTTATCTTCATTCAATCTGAAACGTATGTTGCAGAAATTCAAGGTAGGTTGTTTTGTTCTGCTTTTTTGGTACAAGAAGAATTGGTGGTAACACGCTTCAAGGGTTTCATAATTCACGATACTAAATCTACATTAACTACTTTCTTCAGAAAATAAACTTACTCCCATAGGTAATCTGTTGGTGTTGAATGGGAATCATTTATCGAGATACACACATACAGAAAGCGCATCTTTTATGAATTATCTGCATCGCTCGTCCCCTGCTCTGGTCACGGGGGAGGCGGGGCGCATCCACCTGTGCGCACCGTGGGCGGCTCTACTCACGTTGTTGGACCGCAGGGACACGCGGCCCCCGCAGCGCGCGCAGAACTTGGTGCTGCAGTAGGAGCACAGGTGGCCGCAGCCATCGGCGAACTTGGTCTTGTGGCAGATCCCGCAGGTCGGAGCATCGTCTTTGTGCTCACCCTGGTAACGCCGTGCTTCTTCCCCTATTTTTCTCACTTGCTCCTTATAGCTTTCAAATTGTTGATGCAATCTCCTGGGCAGAAGAGAAAATGGGAGCAAGCTAAGGGAATGCTGGAAACGGGAACAAAAACACTTTTTCGTAGCAGAAGAGACGTCTAGCTTTTGAACTGAAGCAAAACATACGAAGCCACTTTCCCCCCTAACCTTACCACCAGAGGTAAGAAATGTATTAGCCTGTCTTCTATTAGCTCCATTGGGCTTATTAGCACTGAACCGTATATAAATAGACTCTATATAATCATTCCATATAATTTCCCAACAGTGGAATTCCTGTATCCACTCCGTGACTCTGCTTCTTTGACAGGTGACTTTCAAAGTATTTTTGACTGGGACTCCACATCTTACAACCACAATCATGTGTATATAAGGCAAACGTTATACAAGATTCTTAGCCTAACTCTGTAGAATGTGCTCTGATATTTTCTGTCTTATTCTGTTTGAAGTTTAATACAGATTACTGTTTTTAAAAAATTTGTCACAGTAAATTGGTCCCAAGACCCACGGTTGAAGCATGATGCATCCTTGGGAAATGACTATTTTAAACTACATTGCTAGGCAAGCTGCCTTCCATGAAGTATCTTCCTTCACTTCCATTCCTGGAGACATCTGTGTGGCATCAAGTATTCCACACAGGACACAGACTGGACTGTTTATACGTATATACCTATATGTGTGTGTATATATATATGTTACAGTTGAGCTAGCTTAGATCTGTCGCATCACATTACAAGCTCTAAACCATACCTTGCAAATATTCAGATTTTTCCATGCCCCAGTTTTGCTTGATCTCTCCCAGGTCATATGTATGAGAATTGCTATTACTCTTTATTGATAACTGCTGGACTTCGGGCAACTACATTTGTTGAGGCAAAGCATTTCCCCAAGAACATTCACACTTAATATGGTTGAGGTTTCCTCCACTCCCCATTAGTCCAAACCCCTCTCTCTCAAACTGCTACAAACAGAAACGGTTCCATGTTCTGTACAGAGCACTGTGACAGCCGGTGATTCTCCAGAGAAAGGAAGCCTTCATTTTGTTGATGAGAACTAAGAAAATTGTCCCAGGCTTAATAGTCATTGGCTCTTACACCAAAAGAGAAACTCGTGGGAAATGTCTAAGCAGATGTATCTGTGTATCTAAGCTCGTTTGCTGGATGTGAGTTTCCCCAGGATCAGAGAACACACATGCTATTGTCAGTTAAGGCAGTTAGCGTGATGCTCCACATCTATGATAACTGTGGGGAACTGGGACTCCCTGGAAACTGCATTCAATAAGTGAAGTCCGAGCACTGCAGTGTTTGAAGTACGGGGATTTCATTATATTTTCATTTTAACATCAACAGCTTTTGAGCAGAACTTTAATTATTACTTTAAGAATTCTCAAATCCCTTTCCTGCTTTGCCAACTGACACTTTTTTCTATTTTAATTCTCATAATTAAAGAAAACATAGTTGCACTAGCGTATAAAGTAGTTTAGAATCTGAAACCCTTCCCAGTTTAAAGGCCAGCTAATTTCAGTTCAGAGAGGATATTGTGATATTTTATTTAATGCATGCAAGAATGTCTGATCAATTTATTGAAGAGCTGTTTGACCCATTCCAAAATGCTGAGCTGAGCAGACAGGGAGTGCATGAATAAATATTTATTGTGAGAACCACCAAGTCAAACATATTTAAATTATATATATATATAAATGAGAAGGAGAAAGCTAGGCTAAAGAAAAAGCTTCCCTATAAACGTATAATGATACAGAACATGTTTTAGTTTGGGTGCTGGCAAACTTTACGGTAAAAGGCCAGTTTGTAAATATTTCAGAATTTGTGGGCCAGGAAATATCGGTTGGCAACTACTCAGCTGTACTGCTGTAGCAGGAAAGTAGCATAGACAATACGTAAATTGTAAGCATGGCTGTGTTCCAATAAAACTTTATTTACAAAAAAAGATGGTAGGCCAGATTTAGCCCGTGCACCTGGTTGTCAACTCCTGATTTAGTATATGATTTATACTAAGGCATAACAGCTTGAAAATCAAAGTCTTTCTGACTTTTAAAAATTCAAACATAAAGGACCTTTATCCATCCTATAGGGTCCAATCAAAAGGCATCTGTTTCAGGAAACCTTTGTACAATATATTTGTGCAGAGCACTGAGATGAAACCTTTCTCTAATGCATCTCATAGCATTTCCTCTGGTCCCAGGCTACTTAACATTATTTCTACCATATATTATTACTGTTTCTGTACACGACACTTCTCTTCTACCAAACAGTAAATAGTGTTAGAAGTGCACAGTTCAGCCAGCTAATAAAAACATACATCCCCTTAGTAGTAGCCAATACATCTTTGCTGAATGGAAAAGTCATACATATATAAATATATTTTTTAGTCCATCTTGAGAAAAAACAAAAACAAATGCGTTTATACTGAAGACTAAATATCCTGGAAAATCTTACTGCCAAAAATGCTAGAAATGCTGGATAAAATATTTAAAAGGATAACTTTTAATTCATGTTTGAGCTGAGGAGAGAGTATGGAGTTGAGTTCCTCAAAGGAGAAGTATGAAACGGGAGCAGTAATTCCGAGATGATATAGCTCTGAAGCTGACAGCTGCCCTGGGGACATGGACGGAGGCTCTGTGAGTGAGAACTTCAGATTTAACTTTTGTACATGTGACTGAAAATAAAAATTCCAGTTAGGCAGCCACCAAAAATAATTGAAGTACAGTGTATAACATCCAAATCTGGAGATAGAAAAACATGGAATGAGAAAAAAGTCAATCCAAAGAAGATAAGAATTGAAACAAACAAACACAGACAATTAGAAATAGAGCATGTGATGGCAGAAACAATCCAACATGTCAGGAGTCACGGTAAGTGTAATGGACTACAGCATTATGAAAGACAAAGTTCATCATGTTAGACTTAAAAAATTCAGCTAAATGAGGTTTAGAAGAGAAATACCCAAACTATAAAAGCACAGAATGTTTTAAATAAAATGATGGAAAAAATATATTCCAGGGAAAGAGTAACAATAACAAAACAGCAACAACAGCAAAACAAAACTGGTGTAATACGTAAGGCAAAAAGCATTACTTGAGATAAAGAGGGTGTTACTATTAAAGAAGTGTTCATTTCGTGTTGTATGTGACAATTCTAAACTTGATTGCATATAATAACCTATAAAGACAAAAAATTGATAAAACTATTAGGACAGAGAAATCTACCATCAGAGTAGAATATTTTTACACACCTCTCTCTGTGTGGTTGACAGATCAGACAGATCAAAAATAAATAATGATAGGGAGGTTTGAACAACACAATGAACAAGTTTCTATATGTATATGTATACATCTGTCCAGTAAACTAAACTTGTTTTAACTTGTTGAGTGCAGTAAACGTACTGAACAATAAATGTACTCAACAAATAAATATTTTTTCATAGAGATATGAAATTTTTCCAGCTGTGCGCCTCAAAAGTAATAGAAGTGTTTTTTTTCTTAAGCTTCATGGTGAATGTATGATGTATGTTTTGTTCTTTTTCTTTATGCTTTACATATATGTTACATAATACTCCTGTATGTATGAAATATTTTATAATATAAAGAAGGAAAAATTTATTTCTATCTCATTAGATATCACTGCCTAACAAATGACTGCTATTAAAGAACTGAAAAAGTGAATGTATTTGACAGCATTAAAATCTACAGAAGAGTTGACCATTTATGGAAACTAATTTTAAGAAGAAATGCATATGTTTAACCACATAATAACTTTATGAAGTAGACAGTATTATTATTCCCGTTTTATTGAAACTAATTTTGTTTGGGGCTTTGCTTTATTTTCTACCTGAATATATCATTCTAAATTTGCATACTTTAGTAAAAGAATGAAATTAGGATATTCTCTAACACTATATAAAAAAAATAAACTCAAAATGGTTTAGAGACCTAAATGTAAGACCAGATACTATAAAACATCTAGAGGAAAATGTAGGCAGAACACTCTTTGACATAAATCAAAACATTAATTTTTGGATCCATCTCCTAAAGTAAAGGAAATAAAAGCAAAAATAAACAAATGGGACCTAATTATACTTAAAAGCTTTTGCAAAGCAAAGGAAACCATCGACAAAATGCAAAGACAACCTACTGAATGGGTGACAGTATTTGCAAATGATATGACTGATAAGGGGTTAATATCCAACATATATAAACAGCTAATACAACTCAACAACCAAAACAACCCAATTAAACAATGGGCAGAAGAACTGAATAGACATTTTTCCAAAGAAGACATACAGGTGGCCAACAGGTACATGAAAAGGTTCTCAATGTCACTAATCATCAGGGAAATGCAAATCAAAACCACAATGAGATATCACCTCACACATGTCAGAATGGCCATCATCAAAAAGAACACAAATAACAAATGCTGGAGAGGATGTGGAGAAAAGGGAACCCTTGTACACTTTTGGTGGGAATGTAAATTTGTGCAGACACTGTGGAAAACAGTGTGGAGGTTTCTCAAAAAACTAAAAAATAGAGCTATCATATGATCTGGCAATGCCACTTCTGGCTATATATCTGAAAAAAACAAGAAAACACTAATTTGAAAAGATACATGCACCTCAGTGTTCATAGCAGCATTATTTACAGTTGCCAAGACATGGAAGCAAGCTAGTGTCCATCAACAGATGAATGGATAAAGAAGATGTGGCATATATACAATGGAATATTACTCAGCCATAGGAAAGAAAGAAATTTTGCCATTTGCAGTAACATGCATGGACTTGGAGGACATTATGCTAAGTGAAATAAATCAGACAGGGAATTCCCTAGTGGTCCAGTGGTTAGGACTCAGCATTTTCACTGCCAGGGCCTGGGTTTAATCCCTGGCCAGGGAATTAAGATCCCGCAAGCTGTGTGGTGTGGCCAATAAAATAAAATAAAATAAGTCGGACAGATAAAGACAAATACTGTATGATATCACTTGTATGTGGAATCTAAGAAATACTACAAACTAGTGAATATAACATAAAAGAAGCAGACTCACAGATATAGAGAACAAACTAGTGGTTACCAGTGGGGAGGGGGGAGGGGAAATACAGGGAAGGGGGAGTAGGAAGTACAAACTTTTGGGTGTAAGATGGGCTGCAAGGATGTACTGTACAACACGGGGAATAGAGCCAATATTTAGTAAGAACTGTAAATTGAGTGTAACCTTTAAAAATTGTATAAAACTAAAATATTAAAAATACATACATAAATAATTTCACATACTTCAGATCTTATATTGAGCTCACACAAAGCATGAGAATAAATGCAGATCCAACTTGCAAATGAAAGTGTTTCTGGACTCAGGAAAGCGCTCACAGGGAGGAAATGTCCATTTTTGATCGTGGCTAGTTGATGGTATGTGAACAAAGCTGACCATGGAAAAGCAAAAGGTCTGCCAATGAGCTCAGTCATGATGCTTCTACAGCTGCTATAGTCTCAAGTCAATTCTACTTCCCCTCATTTCTCAGCTCCTCTATGGTATTTATTCCCAAAATTGACTTCAAGCGACTGTGCCCTTCTGAAACACTCAAAAAGTTATTTTGGTGACTTGGGAACCCAGTGATGGTCCATTAAGTGCTGGTACAACTTAGACCGTGGGGTCTTCCAGGCCATGCTAGGTGCACAGGAAGCAATGGCTCTTTCCCCAGAGGCCACAGCAAGAGGGTTGGTGAGATGGGGCTTCTTGATTGGGGTCTGAGTGAGGTCTTCGGTTCTCACTTTCTCCGTGGGATGCCTTAGAGGGGCGTTCTCTTCCAGTCTCACCAAAAGTGGGGAAAAATCCAGCCCACAGAGTAGTTCCTAAGGACAAGAGCCACCAGGGGACAGAGCTCTCCTCCCAGAAGGATGTGCCCAAGTGTCTCCCCCCACAGGCATCACTCCAGACCCGGCCAGGACTCACAGCCTCCTGGATGTCATGTCTTGGTGGCCTGGACGTATCTGTACCCTCTTCTCGTGTGCATTTAAAATTCTTCCTTGGTTCCAGCAATGGGCCGTGTTCATACGACTGGTTTGGATACCACCACAGGGAGCAGAGTGAAAGAAGCAAGATTGTGCCGTTTCTCAGCACAGAACTCATGTTACATCCTCACACCTCTTTCTTCCTGGGCTTCTTCCTCTACCTATAGACAGGACTCCCTTATTCTGCAATGAAAGAAAAAGCCCAACCCAAGTCCCCATCAACCTGGCTGACTTATTTCCCAGTGTACTCCTCCTTTTTACCAGCAGAAATTATGAAAGAAAAGCAGGAAGGAAGGGAGGGAGGGAGGGAAGAGCGGCCTTCATGACTCCCACTTCTTCAAAATCTACTTATTCCATAACCCTGTGCAGTGCTCTACTAAACTATCTCTTAAAAAACCATCCTTCATGCCCTTTTCTCAATCTGTATTCCCCTCACATCACTCTGAGATCACTCACTGTCAAGATGCTGTCCTCATAATAAGATTTGCTTTTGGAATCAGGATACCGGTACTGAAACCATAAATAGTATATTTATTTTTTGTATCTGATGTTTTAATGCTTTAATCCATATCAAATATGTGACAGTGTTCTATTATGAATAATGCATGGAAATTCATATTTGACTATATGGTATTACAGTAAATGCAGGACTGCAAATGTAGAATCTTTTTGTGAAATTTATCTGTACATTTCAATTTTAGAATTAACAAGATATTCTTATTGATTAGCAAGGTCGACAAAATATATGATCACAGATCTCTGATATAAATTTTCTACAGAGAAAATGGAGAGCATTCTAAAAGATGCAATGCTATCAGAAGAAAAGCATTGATATAGAAACTTTGGTTTTCTCCATGGATGTGATTTTTTCCATTGTTTCACTATGTAACAATCATTGTATTATTTTAATATCTGTGTGCTCAATTCAAGAAACTCCAAGATTCCAGTTGTAAACAAGTTGTTTGGGTGGTTAGTGGCACGTATTTGAAGGAAATAAAGATGAATGCCTATAAAACTAAATATCATTCTCTATACATCTAAAATATAAATATCATCCTGGGAATTCCTTGGTGGTCCAGTGGTTAGGACTCTGTGCTGTCACTGCCAAGGGTGCTGGTTCAGTCCCTGGTCAGGGAACAAAGATGCTGCAAGCCACTTGGTGTAGCCAAAACAATTTTCCAAAAAAAAAAAAAAAAGAATATATATCTATATCACCCTATAATGCAAAATAAATCATTTAAGCGGGAAGTTATTAATAACATCCTTACCAGTTAATGCGTATTTGTAGATTACTTACTATAAATAGGGCACACAGATAGATGCCGAGTGACTGGTGATGGGGGGATGAAGAGGAATCTCTGTTAATTGACACGGCGCCTCATTTACTTCTGTTTTGTGTTTCTTATTCCTCCATCCCAGAAGTGGTCAGAAGCTAGAGGACCGAAATCCCACCTTTCTTCCCGGCTCTCCTTGGTGAAGTCTAGGCTACATTTTTCTGCAGTAGGAGGGGATGGGAACCAGTGCTTTGAAGTTTCAAAAGCCAAAGTTACAGGTCCCGAAGGAAGATGAGGGCTTTCCCCAAGAGGAAGGGAGGGGCAGAGACCAGAGCAGTTTGCATGTAGCACCTGAGATGGAGAGCTGCTTTGGGACGTATATACAAGGGTACTGAGAAAAGCAAGCATGGTCTATATTTCCTTTCCCAACTTTGGCACAGAACACATACAACAAGACACGATCAAGGGCCCATGCCAATAGTGATGGGGAGGTTAAAGCCAGGAGAGTTCTTCTGAGAAGGCTGGATCGCTTAAATGCCCCCAAAGACCTGGGGGATGTATGGGAAGGAGCCCTGACAGTGACCGAAATTAAACATCGGCTAGCCTGATACCCTGGAGGCTTGTTTTAGAAATTTTTGACATCAAACTCTATTGTTGAAAAACTCACCCTAACCTCAACTCTAAAGCACACTTCTTGACTCCAAGGTATGTACACTGTGCTTAGAAGGTAAGTTATATGTAAACATAAATTAGCAGTTACGGCAACATATATAAAGAACGGAAAGAAATTGTTCTTTAGAAAATAATAATTCTGGGTGAAAGGATCAGGGAGATTTATTTGGCTTAGCTGGTCCAAAACATTTTCCTAGATGAGTTGGAACTTGAACTATTCTCTGAAATAATAAAAATCTGGCTCATGGTGGTATTAATGTAAGTACTTAAGCAAAGAAATAGGAAAGCATGCTAAGATAATAATAAAGTAATTATGAATGCTCCCAAATATCTCAGAAATGTAGTTGAAACCAAATCACCTTTTAGAGTCTTTGTGTATCAGCAAACAAGCATCCTCTGTGTATGTTCTAGTGAATGACAGCCTGACAATTATACATAACTGCCCATGAAGTCAAAACACAGGTGCAGTTAAAAAATGGTTTCTTGGTCCCAAAACACAATTGTCCCCTTTTTCGTGAAACTGTCTCTTTGATTCTACTCTGTAACAGAGGGGCAGTAAAATTCCAGTGCACTCCAGGGGTGACTAATTTTTTAAAAAAATTATGCTTGGAAAGAATGGTCCCTTGTGTCAGAATTGAGTTGAAAATAAAAAAAAATCACAGTCTTTTAAGCAAAAAGGTTAAGTAATAGAATTTGGTGCTATAAAACTGTTGGAAGGGGGATAGAAGTGGGTTCTGGGTCTGATCTCCAGGAATGATCTCCAAAACAAAAGCATAAAACCAGCTACTGAAAGGTCCTCAGCCAGGAAACTGTAAGAACAGGGATCCCGGGCTGCACAGCAGGAGGTGAGCGGGGGGTGAGCGAGAGAAGCTTCATCTGCCTCTCCCCATGGCTCACATTACTGCCTGAACCATTCCCCACCTCCGTCCATGGAAAAACTGTCTTCCATGAAACCAGTCCCTGGTGCCAAAAAGGCTGGGGACCGCTGCTGTAGAATCAGAAAGCCAGTGTCCCAATGGCTGGAGCCCCACCTCCTCGGCGGAGATGCTCTTGTCTGGACTCCACCACCACAGTCACACTGAGCCGCTAAAGAGACCAGCAAGGTCAACGCCCAGATGCCGCGTGGCCCTCCATTAACTCAGGTTCAGTTCAAGTCTCAGGCCCGTGCATCGGACTAGGGGATCCTAAATCACATCAAGGATTCCAGCTGCAAGAGAATCCATGGAATTTGGTTGTTAGATTTCTGGCTTCTTCATAATACTCCCTGGAAGGAGTCTGGAACAGAGGTTGTGAGGGTCAGTCTTCCACTTCATTTACAATCTTCTGCTTTAGGTCAAATTTCTTAATTCCTTCCACTGCACCTGAAGTGAGCAATAGCTGAGTCTAGGGATTCTCATTCACTTTCATTCATTCTCTCCCTCTCTCTCTCCCTCTCCCCCCAAACACTAAGCACCCCTAATGCCCATTATAGGAAGCATTTAGCCTCCATCAGGAAATTTCTTTTGATAGATGCTGTCCCCTAAGAAACTCACATACACATATATGTATTTGTGTCTGTCCAGTCCTTTTCATCTAGTAAGCAAATTGCAAGACCACAAATCAAGGTAAACCTCAGACTCAGATACAAGACACACATGCAATCAAACAAACCCAAAAAAACCTTCCCTCTGTGGTGATGAGATGCACAGCCCAATCTACCACCTGCGATGAAGACCTTCATTATTCTTAGCCTGCATTGTTTCATCGACTTTTTACTAGGCTCTGGCCGATGGGTTCCCTCACTCTGGTTCATCTTTCATACTGTCTAATACACTGAACAAATCACGTCAATCGGCTGCTAAAATATGATTTCTAAGGTAGTCCATTGCTCATCCTGGGATCCAAGGTGATTCTCCTTGTTCCCAATTATCTATCAGCACCTCTCACAAACCCTTCTCATATACCTTAGACCTACCATTGCATCAGATTTTCTCCCTAGTTACCCAACACAGTAGAATCTTACAAACAGCAATTCAACAAACATTTATTGAGCTCCAGCTGTACAACAGGCACTGCTTGAGTCCCTGGGGGTACAACGAGAACAACATAAGAAGATATGAGTTTCACTTAATTTATTACTTTATTTAAGGCTTTTTGATAAATGGTTCTTTTGGTAAAGATAAATGATTCAGATAAATGATAAATGGTTCAGAAAATGGTTCTTTTCTTTTGTATATGGAGATCATCTTCCCTACATTAGAGATTATTTTTTTCTCTTCAAAGCCTAATGTACACTGTTGGTAGGAATGTAAATTGGTGCAGCCACTGTGGAAAACAGTAGGGAGGTTTCCCAAAAAAGTAAAAATAAAGCTACCACACGATCCAGCAATCCCACTCCTCGGTATACATACCTGAAAAATACAAAAACACCACTAATTTGAAAAGATACATGCACCCCAATGTTCATAGCATCACTATTGAGAATAGCCAAGATATGGAAGCAACCTAAGTCCATCAAGAGATGAATGGCTAAATAAGAAGTGATATATATCACATCTTTCTATCTATCTATCTATCTATCTATCTATCTATCTATCTATCTATCTATCTAATGGAATATTAGTCATAAAAAAAGAATGAAATTCTGTCATTTGCAACAAGGAAGATGGACCTAGGGAGTATTATCCTTAATGAAATAAGTCAGACAAAGACAAATACTGTATGATATAACTTATATGTGGAATTAAAAAAAATAAAACAGGGCTCCCCTGGTGGCGCAGTGGTTGAGAGTCCACCTGCCGATGCAGGGGACTCGGGTTCCTGCCCCGGTCCGGGAAGATCCCACATGCCGCGGAGCGGCTGGGCCCGTGAGCCATGGCCGCTGAGCCTGCGCGTCCGGAGCCTATGCTCCGCAACGGGAGAGGCCACAACAGTGAGAGGCCCGCGTACCGCCAAAAACAAAAAATAAAAAAATAAAACAAATTAGTGAATATAACAAAACAGAAAGAGACTCACAGTTATAGAGAACAAATTAGTGGTTACCAGTGGGGAGAGGAATGGGGGAGGGTCAAGATAGGAATAGGAGATTAAGAGATACAAACTACTATGTATAAAATTAATAACGTACAAGGATATATTGTGAAGCACAGGGAAATATAGCCACTATTTGGTAATAACTTTAAATGGCGTATAATCTATAAAAATATTGAATCACTATGCTATTTGCCTGAAATATCATATAAATAAACATAAATATAGTATTGTAAATCAACTATACTTCAATTGGAAAAAGACATCATGCTGAAATCTGAAAAAAATTGTAATGTAATTTGATCATGAAAATAAAACTTGATTTATTTTAACAAAATGTAAACTTCTAGACTCTATTCACAAAATTAAGAAAGGTTTATGATTTGCTATTATTCTTGACTAAATTAAGCATTTTTTTGTTCCTTAGAGGAACAACTAGTCTTGGTTAAAATGTGTAAATGTATTTTTGCAAAGTTTTCAGATTATATTAAACATATATAATGTAACAAGCTGTTTATAGGTGTTTGGCATATGTATTTCCTTTCTTCAAAAGGAAATGATTACAACTGCAAATTCACATAATTCAAGAGAGATTACTTTCACAGCAGTGTATTTTCCTTCCAGCCTTGAACTGCCTTTTGCAACTTGAACCCCTACCAAATATTATAAACCTTTAATTTACCAATAACTTAATCTAAATTTACTTAGGTTAATTTTTCACTGATCTGTAGGACTACAATATACTAATTCTCTATATGACCATGTTAGCTTTCTTTTGGTACAAGTTCGAATTATCCTACATTTCACCTTTGTTTTCTTTTTCAACCCTGTGAATGGTTCCTGACATTTAAGAAATCCAGGTGTGGGGAATTCCCTGGCGGTCCAGTGGTTAGGACTCCAGGCTTTCATTGCAGAGGGCCGTGGTTCCATCCCTGGCCAGAGAACTAAGATCCCCCCAGCCACGTGGCACGCCCCCCACTAAAGAAAGAAATCCGGCTGCCCAGATTTGGACCAAGCCCCTTGCTTCTTTGCTAGGACTTGGGGTTCATAACTTTGGATCATTTGAACCCCATTCTCAGAGTGAGAAAAGATATAGGAAAGATTCCAACACCTGGTTTTAAATGGAAATATTGAGATTTAGGAAAACAGAGACACAGGAGGGACTTTGAAGATCTCTGGGGAGAAGGATCTCATTTTATAAATGGGAAAACCTAGGCCCATACTTTGTTACTTACATAAGGTCGTAAAACTGGTTTGTGAATAATTAGGTCCTGTATTTCCAACTTTCCACTATACCTTCCTATCTTCAGATGCTTCTTTGAATATGGCTGAAGGAATGGAAAGTTATTGATTTGTGAGGGACGTTTCCTTGGTGTTCTCAAACATAGTAGGTATCAAAATTATCTAATGGGCTTATTAAAATGCACCTTAACTTCAGGTGCTTCTGAGTCAGTAGGTGTGGGATAAATCTCAGGAACCTGCCTTTTAAATTGTCAACCCAGGTAATCCTGGTGTAGATTACCTGAGGACTATAATATAGTAGAGATTCCTACATTAAGGTTAAATTAGAAAATGAAAGCATTTTTTTATACATCCTTCATCCTTCATATTACTTGTTAAAAATACTCTTCATCACGTAATTAAATTTTAATTATAAATGCAAAATTTGGAGGACTGCTTGTGTGAAGAGATGCTGAAAATGTAACTATTACGTTATATAATGTAATGTGATAGCCACCATTGTTTAAAACTTACAATTCTATGAATCACAGATATGTACATATTAGGATTTGTAGGTTTTAAAAATAATCATAGGAGGGGTTGCAGGGAGAGAGGGATGAATAGGTGGATCCCAGAGGATTTTTAGGGCAATCAAACTACTCTGCACGATATTATAGTGGCGGATACATCTCATTATACATTTGGTCAAACCCATAGAATGAACAACACCAAGGGTGAACCCTAAGGTAAACTGCGGACTCTGGGTGATACTGATGTGTCATTGTAGGGCACCACTCGAGACAGATGCACCTGGCGGGGATGGGGGATGTTGATGATTGGGGAGGAGTCTGTGCATGTGTGGAGGCAGGAGGTACACGGGACATCTCTGCACCTTCCCCTCAATTTTGCTGTCAGCCTAAAACTGCTCTACAAAATAAAGTCTGTAAAAAACGTTACTCTCAAAGAAAGGTTGTAATAATATATACATAAAATGAATCTATAATACATTTCTATAGATAGATAGATAGATAGATAATACTATACCTATCCTAAACATTTCAGTAATTCAGAAATTTACCCCAGATATTGTTGAGTAATTTAAAATATTACTACAGGTGGAAAAAATATTTTTCAGTTTGTGTTTAAGACCATACTGAGTCTTGAAAATGAGTATACTTTTTACTTATTGCAAACGTCCAGCAGATGGCACTAAAGATTTTTATTTTTATCAATACATTTAATTCTTAGTTGTTGAAACTGTTTTTCTTGAAAATATTGAATGTGCTAAAATCAAACTAGACTAATCAGCAGGAGGTATAACTTATTAGAAAAAAATGTGTTTTCAGAGGTAGCTGGAAAAGAACAAAAGAGAAATGTATACAGTGTTGCAATTTCTGCTCTTTTGTGGAGGACCCTCATTCCACACGCCCTTACAGAAATTATGCATTAAGGGTTTTGTCATATATTTTTCTTCCTCGTTTGTTTTGTTCTGTTTTGTTTGTTTGTCCTCCATTTAGCACTGTTAAATATGTAGTTCACCCAATCAGCATCCCACAGGGTTCTGAAAGCACAGAGAGATGACAGGAGAAATGAGAGCAGAGCTGATGATTAGCTGTGAGTGTTTTATAGCTTGTTACTTCAGTCAAGCATTTATTTTTAATTCCGTTTTCACTTTACCACAGGAGACCACTCCTGAGTAAGCATCAAGTGAGCATCTCAGGACACAGACGCCCCCTCGCACATGTTAAAATTTTTGTTCCACTTCATCTCCCAAGAAACACCCTCCCTGTGGCTCCTGAATATTGAGTGCCTGCATGTGTAGAAGCTTGTCGTAGGGCCTAGAACTATTCCTTCTAAATGATGGGATAATATCGCGGCTTTCTAACGCTTGAGATATGCCAGAGCCTAAACCTGAAAACTGTGCCCAAGAGAGAATCATTTTTATACTTTGATAAACAGGTTACTCATTGAGCCACCGGGGGAAGCACATAATTTCGTCTGAAATCTTTTTCAGCGCTTTTAAAAATGTTCACTGCTAATTCACCCAAACAGAAAGAGAGAAAGGAGATCCTAAAAGCTGATATTTTAAAAAGGACTATTATCATTAAGGCTGTTGGAACCGAGAGATGTAGGTTATTTGGATCACAAGCACGCTCAACACTCTGAAATGGTGACTGGATGACTGACACATAGAAAACTCCTAACATGTCAAAAGTCATTTTCCTTTTGGCTTTTAATGTCTGATAAATTTATGCACACTGAATTTATCCTTCTTATTAGTGAGTTAACCAAGTTTTGCTGCTTGTTCTTTTGAATGATAAAGTATGATCTGGGATATGGTGGCTAAGGGGAACCTTTCAATGTAACTTGGACATATACTACCTTATACGTGTAATATGCGATCAGAATAATTCCTTTAAAATGTTAACGGCTCCACAAAGCTCTGTAAGCTTCTTTGTTTCCTAGAAACAAAAGAGCCACAGAAATAAGTGAGACAGGCAACATGCTCTAATTTGCAGACACCTAATGAGCGCCTCTGTGAACAATTCCTCCCAATGGTCAAGGTTAGAGGTGACCCACCCCAGCTATCAGGTCTCTGTTTGGCCACCAGTAACTCTCCTGACTTGTCTGGTCAGACATTCAGTCTCATCCCTAGAAAGAGTGTGATAAAGTCATGCCAACCCTCCTCTGGGTCTGGAAGGGAAACGGATTACCTGCTTCTTGCCCCAGGAAGTGAGGACACCAACATATTTCTCTGGTTTTGAATTTCGCACGCACGAAATACTTGAGAAAACAGCAGAGACAGAGCCCAGGTTTCCTGGGGTCAGATTCCTGGGTGCAAATCTTTCCTGGGCTCTTTCTTGTATCAACTCTGTGGCCTGGCAAGTTATTTTATAGTCTAAGACCTCACATTTTCATCTATGAAATGGGGTTGATAATGCCTACCTACTTACGAGGTTGTGAGGATTAAAACAGCTAATACGTGTAGAGTACTTACGGAGGTACGGACACTAGTAAGTACTCCATAAAATACTGGCTCTTTTTATAAAGTGCAGAGAAAATAGCAAACTCAAATCAGATAAAGCATCTGTTTTTGTTCTGTGACATCTAACATTATTTTTTAATGGATTGCAATATGTAAGTAGGATTTAGAATAATAAAATAAAGTAACTAGGTTGAGTTCAGATATTTAAAAGCAGCACCAGTAAATACCCTACATTTAGAGCCTAAATTCAATATCTGAGGACAAAGACATTTATTCCAAAAAGGCTTCCTTTTTTCCATTTTTTAAAAGCAGGGAAATATCAATACAAGCTTCCCGGATTCTACTTGCACAGTATAGCGAATTAGTCAGCCATCATTAGGTACCGTATTTTCTAAGCCATTCTGGAGTGCATTTCAAGACAAGTGACAGGATGTAATTTCCTCCCCATTATATTTGCTAATGGTGACATCTGTTTTCATCCTTTAATTAAAATACATTGTTAATATGCATGTAAGATTCAATGATCGTCTAAATAATATAACAGGTGTTGTAAATAACTTAAGTTCTTTTTACCCATGAAAGGGAGATCAAAAAGTAGATCGTTCACATGGTTTTGCAAATGTCGAAGCTAAAATTCCAGAGAATATCAGAATACTTTTTAATTTATCCAAATGTATATTGACTCTGTATCTTTCCCCTGTGACCTAGAACCCTGACCACTACTTAATCAACTCCAGACATCTTCTACCCTCACCAGCCACCGCCTAGGAATAATCAAGTCTCTTTTAAAACTTACCATCTTATGTTATATTTAGAGGCTAAAAATGTGTCACAATCAGCTTTCATTAATCACAAAGCTAGAAAGAGTCCATTTTCCTCTTCATAATATTGCATTACCTATGAAAAACTTTGCATAGTATCAAGGTACTTTAAAGTTGAACTGCATTTAATTCAATAGAATGTGGACAGAAAACCTTGCAGTTTTTGTCACTGCAAGCGTCCATCAAATTAAGCATCCTCTAACTTCAGCTCAACCATCTGGTCAATATTGCAGAGAATGCTTTGCTATACTTCAATGATGAGTAAAACCTTATTGTATACTTTTTTTGGGTTATTTCTCTTGAGTATTTAATTTCCTCCGATGAGCATTCAAAGCTTAAAACCGGGGTCCCATGCTCTCTGATGCACTCAGTGGTTACTCAGTGGTTACAAAGTCCTGTAGAACTGGAAATCAGTAAATATTTAGAGTTTAACTGACCTGGAAGCTATTCAGTGGAGTAGGCCAGAAAGTCACCTTGTCATCCTACAGAGGAATCCCTTCCTTTTCCTTCTCTTTAAATTGTATTACTCTGCACTCCTCTTTGGGGGAAACTCAGAGGCATAACTGAAAATATTATAGCCCTGCAGAGTGAAATTCATATTTTACCCTCATCTGAGGTCTCTGAATGTTAAGTAATGGTGGTTACTGTCGATTCCCTGCTTCTTAAAGCATAGATGAGGAAGCTGGGGAAGGCGTGGCTGAGAGGGCGGACATCGAGTGAGGAGGCTGGAGGTTAGGGGACAAGTCCCAGAGGGCAGACGTGGTGGAGGGATGGCGGGGAACGGGCCTCAGGGGGAGGGAGAGTCAGCAAACTGGTGTGGCTGGAGAGCCCTGGGCGGCAGAGGGGGGCTGGGCTGGGGCAGGCTGCGTCCGTCTCCTGGGTCACCTAAGCAGCTGGCCTTTCCTCTGGGTGAAGGGAAGACCCTGGAGGCACCAGACGACGGGATGTAGGTTTTCACAGCATTCCGGTGGCTCCTCTGTTCGTAATGAGGCCTCGGGATGATCTGGGTTAGAGGCGTGGAGGTCTGGACCCCAGCTCGGGGGCTGCTGAGCTCAGATGTTGCTTCTCCCTTTCGTCTGGCTTCAAATATTCCCAGAGCCCATGTAGGGAGGCAGGTTTTTTTTTTTTTTAATTATTTATTTTATTTTTTATTGGGATATAGTTGATTTACAATGTTGTGTTAGTTTCAGGTGTCCAGCAAAGTGACTCAGTGACATATACACACATATATATGTATATATATATATTCTATTTTAGATTCCTTTACCTTATAGGTTACTACAAGATATTGAGAGTAGTTTCCTGTGCTCTGTGCTCTACAGCAGGTCTTTCTGGGTTATCTATTTTATATATAGGAGTGTGTTTTGTAAACAACTCTAAAGATAGAGTTACCATATAATCCAAGGATCCCACTTCTGGGCATATATCCAGAGGAAACTCTAATTCTAAAAAGACACATGCACCCTAATGTTCATTGCAGCACTGTTTACAGTAGTCAAGACATGGAAGCAACCTAAATGTCCATTGACAGGTGAACGGATGAAGATGTGGTACATATATACAATGGAATATTACTCAGCCATAAAAGAGAATGAAATAATGCCATTTGCAGCAACATGGATGGACCTAGAGATGATCATACCAAGTGAAGTAAGTCAGACAGTGAAAGACAAATACCATGTGATATCGCTGATATGTGAAATCTTAAAAAAATGATACAAAGGCAGATTTTCATGACCATAACGTAGTTTCTTTTTCTTTCACAACTGGTTCTCGGGTTGCATCTTCTACTTCGTGCTGTACAGCTTTTCTCAGCGTCGATGACAATTATTGCAGAATCACAAGTGAGGAGCGTGGAGCTTTCTGATGCTGAACGACGCCCAAGGAAATCGTCTCTGAAGGAATTCCCGCATCCTCAGAAGGAGATGCAGAAGGATGACGATATATCGTCTCGTGGTTAAAAACACCCAAACTGATTAGATGCCCCATTGGAATCAGGGGTGAAGCACCACCCAGCACCCCCCCACCTGCCTTGTCAAAACCGTCAAATCTTGATGTCTGAGGCATCAAGGCCAGCCTGAACTGATACACTGACTCACTTTAGAATGATCAGAACTTTCATTTATTTTGTGTGTTTTATTAATACTGTGTAGGCAATGTGACTACACAGTAATCTCAAGTCTGGAAACGTCAGGTTAATACGGTTCCCTCAGCTCCCTTTCCCTTTTATTGCCCCAGGGTCAAGCCCCACGGTCCCAACTTTCATGTCCCTGGCAGGAATGGCAGTCCAGATTAGACTAAATGGTTCTGAGAATGTAGGTTCTGTGTGGAAACAAAAGCAAAATGGCTCTAATTTTAAACATTTTTAAAAATATGCTTTTTTTCTGGTTTTTGTAATAGATTCTACCTTCCTTTGGGTTATTTATAGAAACGGAAACTGTGGGGTTCTGAGAAAGTTAACTTCCTCAAATACGTTAAATGCCTCAGCAGGCACTGTGCGTGTGAGTGCACGTGCGTGTGTGGTCACCCGTGTTGGATAATCCAGGATATCACAGGCCTCAGGGACTTCCTTTTAACGAGTTTGCCTTGTGCGAGGCTGTAAATATTGATACAGGAGGAACAAAGGGGAAATTGGTCCAGATGCCAAAGACATGCTTTTTCAGACAATCCCTTACATCAGCTTCTGTTTTGTTTTGGTTTTTGTTTGTTTCTTTTGTTGGTTTTGGTTTTATTTTGTTTCGTTCTGCTTTGGCTTGGCGTCTCCTAAGTCTAGGAGTAAAGCTAGAGGGAAGGTCTCAGCCGACAGGCAGTGACCTAAATAAACCTGTCCCAACCCCCGAGCAGATGCTAGCGAATCTATACAGATGCCTGTGGTCCATCACAGACCGGCAGCCAAGGTCTCAGGTGGTGGCACCGGGGAAGCCACAGGGCCTCTGCCTCGTGGGCTCTGGGCGTGGCGGCCCCCATCACCCCTGGTTTTACAAAACAGGTACCCTTGCCAACGTGACAAGGACATTTCCCTCAGTAAATAGGCACTCTGCAAGATGGACAATACATGAGATATCAGGCAACGGAACTGGGAAGAGAGAGAGCAATCCAGCTCAGTGTGACTACAGCGGAAGAGGAAGGAAGCTTTTCATGTTAATTACTCACATCTAAAGCCCGGTGTGTACAGTATGTCTCCTGCCTAAAAATAATTTAAACAGCCTGGAGCTAGGAGCACCGCTCATTTGTCTCTGTGCACACCTGCAGCTCACCTTTCCCTGGAATCTGTGTAAAACGACACTGCGAAGGCTGCTTTAACCACACCATCCCAGCTCCTCCAAGGGATCAGATCGCAGGCTTCATGTGTAGATACTCTTGGCTTTAACCATACATGAGTTATATATAGTTTTTAACAGATTGCTTTCAAAGCCCAGACGTTTCTGGTTTTCATTTGAGTTTTGAATACCCTCGTAGTAAACAGACGGACAAGGGTATGAGACAAGGAGTTTTATAAGTTCCAGCAAATGTGGCTATGAGCTAAGGTGAAGCCATCCTCTTCCTTTAAACTCCTTCCTGAGTTTATGAGGCCGGGGCAGCATCTCCTGGGTAAGGGCAGGACCACCAGATCAGAGACAGGGTTTGAGCAAAGGCTCTGCCGGCGACTTGGTGAGTGGTGTGTACAAGCGGTAGAGCCTGTCTGTAGAGGTAAAGTGAGGCTACTGTTACCCCTCGTGACTGTAGAGGGATGACCTAGTGCGTGTGTGATGCAGGTGTGACCCTCAGTGAATCTGCAGTGCTTTCCCCACTTCCCCCTTTCTCATCGGGATGGTTGCTCCTTACTCCGTGTTCCTACAGGGAAGCGTAGGGGCGGGTGATGGAAGGACCAGTAAAGGAAGAAGACGTGGGTTTCAGATCCGGTTTTGCCTCTCCCAATGGGGGGAATTTCAGACACAGCCCTGAGCACCGCTGAGCCAGGCTTCTTTATCTCCATAGGAGTGATAAACTCGGACCACGTAGAGTCATCATTCAGCAATCTGTAAGCTCAGCAGATTACGAGTATCTACTACATGCCAGGTGGTATTAGAGGTGCTGGTGATCGAAACACAAACATAACTACGTCTCTGTTCACGGAAACGTGCATTCAACTGAGGGAGGCAAGTGTGAAAACACAGTAACAAAAGAACCTAGGATAAGGTATTATCAGGTAGCACCGAGGGCTCTGGTGATGAATAAAAGAGGATAAAGAACAGAGCCTGGGGCGGGCCGGGGCATGGTTACAGAGATGGGATGGTGGGCTCCAGCAGGGGTCACAGACAAGGTCACAGTCAGAGGATGCCAGGAACACCTTCAGAGCCATGGAGGCGTTTCCGTTTTCTCCTGACGGGGATGGGAGGCCACCGCAGGGCTGAGTGACAAGCTGATATGGCGAAGCTGAGAACTGCAAGAGTCGCTCTGTTTATTGTGTGGAGAAGAGGCCACCAGTCAGGAGAGCGGCAAGCTGCGTGGTTCTTTGACTGGGTGCTTGTGGGGAGGAGGGTGAAGTCACACCGTGGATTTCCAAAGCCGTCATTCCATTGTAAACATGTGTCTTAGCACGTCTCAGGGCTCACTCCATCTTTAACCACTTGCTTTGCTCTGTAACACTAAGCAATTCCTTAACCTCCTCAAACCTTCAGTGTTAAGGACATAATGTACGTGACTCCCCCAGATTCACATGGCGAAGCCCTAACTCCTGTGTGATGGTGTTTGGAGGTGGGTCCTTCAGGAGGTGGTGAGGTGTGGACGAGGTCGTGAGGGTGGGGATTTCGTGATGGGGTTAGTGCCCTCACAAGAAGGGGAAGAGGCCAGACCTGGGGACCCTCCACCATGTGAGGGCACAGTGAGAAGGCAGCCTTTTGCAGCCCAGAAAGAGGGCCTTTAGGGGAACCAATCAGCCAGCACCTTGATCTTGGACCTCCAGCCTCCAGAACTGTGAGGACTGAGCTCCTCTCATGTCACCCAACCAGCCTATGGAGTTTAGTTATGGCAACCTGAGCTGACCTAGACACGGAGTGTCCTCACCTGTCAGGGGAGTGACAGCCCCGTCCAGTCCATGGGATTTTTGTGGGGTGTGCATGGAAGAAGCTGAGTAAAGCCCACCGTCTAGCCCACGTTGATGTGCTTAGTCGATTTCAGCAACGATTAGTGTGACTTCAAACTTCCTCAAGTTGTCATCAGTAATACAAGGGTCGACGCCTGGGAATAATCCTTTTGAAAATTCTTAAAGTTTGCCCGTGAATATGTAACATGACAAGAAATGTAGGTCACGTGCACCCGAACAAATGTGTTACACAGTCACAAGAAACTCAGATGAGTGATTGTACAAGTTTATCTGCAGTTACAACTTTGGGTATAAGCAAAATTAATTGTAGTTTTTCAAATCATGTAGTTTTCTTTATTTTTCATAAAGAAATGATTTACTTTTGTGTCTATTTGAGTGGATGTTTCAAAAGGCTGTCTAAGAGTAGCCTTCAAGGTAGAATTCTGTTGAAAAAATCCTTATTACTTTAAAAAAACATACTCAGCATTATTGGATAGGTATAGACTTATAATTTGTTTGGACCTTGTGCTATTTAGACACTTGAGGAAAGAATTTCTAGAGAATTTGTAGGTCTAGGGCTTGTAAATATCCTGTTTTTATTCTTCTTTTATTAATTAAGCAGAATAATAATTTTTAGCCTCATTAAGCATGAGATGACAGGATGAAATTCCTTCGGATCAGAGTCCATATAGACGTGAAAAATGAAATTCACCATCACCAGAACATGACATAAAGTAGCATCCCTTGTTCCAAAGGACAGTCTGAGTTTCCTCTCAAGATTATTCCTGAATGGGTGGACCTCACCCTTTGGAAGGATCCCCTCCCCTACACACACGGGCTTTTGCATTTTGAGAACGCAGAGAGGGGCTGATTTCAACCACACAGCGTCCACTAAGCATCAAACTTGGTGTCTGCAGCATCAGTGATTCAGTGATGGGCAATCGCTTGTGTTATTTAGGCCCGGAAGTCAGTTTGCTCCCTTGGAAAGTGCTCATTGGTCACACCCGGTAGCTATGGAAACTGCAGAAATTATGCACACGCTTTCATTTCCCCAGCTCAATCATCTTGGAGATGTTGACCTGCCATCAGACACAATGTTTCACTCTAATGATGATTTTTAACAATCATTTTGGTTTTGGTTTTGCCTAGATTTCAAACAAAAGATACATCGACAAAATAAAAGTAACTATGAATGCCAGCTTCGTAATGCAATCCAGTTATGTGAATGAACGTTGCTCTGTAGGTACCTTTTTCCATGAATCTTTTTAGTAAACCTGCCTCTCTCTTACGGGGACAACATAAGAAACCACGGGAGAGTGTGTCACAGGAAGGACCCCACTCCTTCCCAGCCAAGTACGGGACTTGGGGCTCTGAACGATTTGGGGGTTACGGGCCTCATGGGCAACCTATGGACCCATGGCAACCAACATCTCAGGTTGATGTTTTTAAGCATAGATCATAAAATAGGTAGAATTATAAAGGAAACAAATTATGTTGAAAACGTTATCCAAGTATTAAAAGAACACATTTAGGATGTAGTAATATGTGTGGTCACACTCTAAGTTCTTGGACACATAAAGAAGAATATCTACAAAAAATAAAACATAGAATAACATATACTGATGTTGATTTGATGCGTCCAAGCCACTGCCTGGAGGATGACTTCCACAGCCTCACAGAGCTGGCCGGTGAGGAGACCAGGAATCAGGGAGGAAGAGAGTTACAGAGGAAAAGGCAGAACCTCTGTGCCCACCAGTGGGTAGACCCTGGGTCCTGCGTGCTGATGAGGGAAGCCGCTCCCTTTGGACGGTCATTTGACCTGGACCCCGGAGTTAACTGGCTTTCCTTGGTGAAATATAATATGGCATGTTCAAGAGTGAGAGGCAATCAGAGGCTCCACATTAAATGTCATGTGAAAGAAAAACAGCCAGGGAATAAGTGTGCTGTATGGCTCTGGATATCAACACCCATCATTTGGTATGAGAAGTATTTTTATCTCTACTGAGCTTTTGGCTTGTCTTCTGAATTCATCTCAGAGGAAAATTCATGTTGCATTCAGTGTTTGTCTCTTTATTCTGCTAAGCGATGCAGCTCAGTTTGAACCTTCAAATATTTGTTCTGATTTCATTGAGATAAGTGTTTAGCTCTGGCAAGGATATGATTTGCATTTTATTTGTATGAAGAGCCAATATGGATTCACCCGACAAGAGACATTTAGAGTGACAAGAGCTGAAACACAAAGGATGAAATTTCCAGTTTAAATCTTGCAGGTGCTAAAACACAAAACCAAAACCACAATGGAATGGATGACAAAACTACAAATGCTGCTCAAGAAAGGCGCATAGTCTGAAAAAGACACTGCTGAGTATTTCACAGACAGGGCTCTAAATACCCTTCTGAAAGCCCCAGAAGATATTTCTCTATCGGTTTTGCCCCCTCAAAGCTTGCAGCACAATAAATAATGTTTTATGTTTCTTGAGGAACCAGCGAGTAACAAAAACTATGTTTAGCTTACCCCCTGGTCATGAGGGTTCTGTCTGCTCTATTCACCGATCCAACTCCAGCAGCTAGGACAATGCCAAAGTTCAATACGTATCTATCTGTTCAGCGAGCGTTGGTGAGTTTTTTAAGCTGGAGGAAGCTTGTCCAAGAAATTTTCAGTAACTCGTCTTGTGGCTGAATCACCTAGGGATGAAGCTACTGTATAGAGAGGCATTGACATTGATTTTCCTGTTACTGGGCTGGGAGTTCCTTGAGGACACGAATCTGTATTGTTCTCACCTCTGCAACCTCTTGTATCGCATTGCAGTTTCCCATACTAGGTGCTCCTTGCGTGTTGAATGAATAATTGCTCCAACACACATTTTTTTCTCCCCACCATCCGTATCTCCTACCCTACCCTCCTTGACTGATATTTTCTCATGCTGGTCCCGTCACCTACAGCCTCCGTGTTCTTACCACCACCTACCCAAATTAAAACCAATCTTTGAAGCTCTGTTCAGAGCCCACTTCCTTCCTGAAATCTTCACTGACCTCATGCTCTTTGAACGACCGTGGAATTTCAGGCTACGCATCACCCATCCTGATGTTTGATGTGTTTATGTCTTATTTGCCAAGTTCCTTTGTGCCCCTTTGAATCCACATCATGGATTCCCTTTGTCTCGTTCACAATTATAAACAGAATGTTCTGCAAACAGTCAATGCACAAAGAATATCAAAACGCATGCATGACAATTACTCTCTGGGACCCTTAGAGTTGAGAGAGATCTTACATGTCATTTAATCTAGATTTCCTTCTGATTCTCTGATCCCATCAACAACATCCTGACTCAATTCTTCCAGGCTCTGTCCACACCTTCCAGGGAGATAAAGGAATTACCTTCCGAGGCATATAATCCCGTGTTTGAACAATAATCTGTATGAGTATTTATTTATACTGAGCCTTAGTTGCCTGCACTCTACTCCTCCGTCACTGGCTTTACCCCTTTGGCTCACACAGAATAAACCTCATGCTTTTCCCATATAAAGTTCATCCAAATATTTGAAGAGTGTTATCTGTATGTCCCCTCAGAGTCTTATTTCCCTCAGGCTAAGTCATTTATCATTTGGTGTGATTTAGTATCCCTTCCCCATCCTAATAGCACCCCTGAAAATATTTCAGATGTCTGTTGCATTCTGAAACTAGGGCACCCCAAACCGAAATAAATTATTTAGGTATAATCTTAGCATTCCCTGTTTTATATACTAAACTTCTATTTATAGGTGTGTATCACAATCAATTTTTAGTGGGCATAATCACACAACTGACATTTATCTGAACTTCCGTCAACTAAAACTCCGATGTCATTTTTACATGTCCGAAAGCTAAATTGTTCACAATTGTGTGGCTGTTTTATTTAGGCCATGTAGGACCTGACTGTCTTACCTATTGTATTGTATATTGCTACAGTTTGCCCAGGTCTCCATGGTGTCAAAAACCTTCTGGATTGTAAATATCTCATCTAATTTACTGTTTCTCCCAGATTCATGTCTTGTGAAATATGTAAAGAATATTCTCTTCCCACCACAGGTGTACGCAAACCTTTTTCTGTGAAGGGCAAGATAGTAGATACTTGGGCTTTACAGGCAATACAGCCTCTGTCTTGATTATTCAAGTCTGCAGTGAGGAAAGCAGCCATTGACAATACAAAACAGGTGAGGGCAACTGTGATCCAGTATAACTTTATTTTTACACACTGGAACCTAACTTTCATGTGTTACGAAGTATGATTCTTATATTGATTCTCTTCAATCTTTTAAAAATGTAAAGGCCATTCTTGCCTCACAAGCCGTTTGCTGACTCCTGATCTAAATCATTACTAAAAGTGATGTGAATGCCAGGGCCTCTGTCAAAGCCCCTTGCCAGGCACCTGGGAACCTCTCTCCATGCCGGTCCTTCATAACTAGTTCTAAGCAGTGAAACTGAATGAAGAATGGTTAGAAATACAAAAGCCAAGGCCCAGCCCCTAAAACCTGGTTCCATGTTTCAGGAGAGAAGCTCAGGACCATGTGTCCTGAAAATGCCCTGGATGTTTCTTCATAGAGTACATGTTCTAAAACTGGATTCTTTGTTGTTAACAAGAGTTTTTGATTTTCTTCTGAAGAGTGCCTCTATTGTCTTTTCCGCAAAGTACTGAGAATATAATGGTAAGCAAGACAGACACAGTACCTACACTTACAGACTTCATTAGAGAGGTATATTATGTAGAAATCATTTATTACAATGCCTTTCCCCCAGTTGACTAAAACCTCCTTAGGGCTAATGCCACAGTACCATTCGTAATCAGAGATCATTACGTGCTAACAAATAAAATGATATTAAAAATAATTCATATGCTTTTCCAGTTTACCTTTTTTAAAGTGGCAGATTCAACCTATTTTATAAAATTGTCTGTGTGTATCAATTTTTATATAATACGTTGTTCACCATTATACTCTTAGTACCTAGAACCCTGTCTAACACATAGTGGCTGTTCAAGTATGTGAAATGAATAAATGTAAAACAAATTATAGGCAAGTTGCTAAAAGAGAAAACGGGAAGTTATGGTAAACAAAAGGAACGTGTCACATTAAAACGTGTACTGAAACTTTAGAAAATGGAATCAGGGTGCAGGACAGATTTTCCAGGGGGCAACAATTCACGCAGTTACTCTCAGCTCTACTTCTGCACCCTACCCCCCGCATTATGCCCCAACACACACAAATGAAACCAAATGAAACCAACCATGGGTCCAAAAACAAAAGAAAGAACTCTTGGATGGCTGCCCTCCTAGTCTAAGATAGACTGTTCAATCGCCTGCCTCAGTTTGCTGGTGAAAAATGGCAATCACGTGACCGGCCCCATGCTCAAATATACTGTGAGGATAACGAGAGGGCTTCTTCTCTGTGGAGCATCAGGAAGAATGGAGTTTGGGAGCAGCATTCACAGGGTGCAGAACGTCAGGGGGTGCGGGCTCGGGAAACAAAGACTGCTTTGCATATGCAAAAGAAACAGAAACAATGGGCTTCTTCTGAAAAATCACGCAACATGTATGTTTCATTTTCCCTTTGCCGGAGCACTAACCTGCAGAAATAGAGCTTCCTCAAATAATTCCAGTCTGCTTTCTTTTCACAAGCACTTTTCATCTGTCCTACAGGCTCAACAAAACACCAGAGACGTCAGTCAGAGAACCAGGCCAGTGAACCCTGGGTTGGGGGTTGCCTCCCCCTGTGCCCTGCCCTCACGTAGAGGGAGTAGTTGCTGGTCCAGATTTCCCCTCTGCAGCAGCCCTAAGACCTGCAAGGCACCTGGGTGCCCTGGCCTCTCCTAGAGCAGTCAGACCAGCAGCAGGGAAAGCTAGGTGTAGCCTCCTGTGTCCCCCTCAACTCAGCAGTCGGAATCCTTGATGTCACGTGCAATACACCAGTCTCATCCTGAGGGTCACAACCATTGTGATCCTCCACGGTACTTCAGTCGCCGCACCATTCCCAGACACCTCGCCATCCCCGTCGCCTGCACCATGCTCTGTATCTGTCTTCTGTTCTGGCCTTTCTTCTTCCGCTTGCTTCTGTTCTGTTCCCCTCGGCACCTGGAACCTCATAAGTTCATCGCCGGTTTGCCTCTCCTTGTTCATTGTTGATGAGGCTCCAGCCGCCTCCCTTCAATATTTTCATTCCTGCCGACTGTTTACTGTTTACTCTCTCGTTTACCGCCCCCCGCCCCCTGCCAACCCCTTCACTTCTGCCAGCTTTATTGCCGTCTGCTTTCTCTCCCACACCTGTCTTGTGCCTTCGAGGACAGTTCAGCAGACCCACAACGAGTGCCTAAGAATACAGGAAAGATTTTATACAGTGCTGAAGCACGGTGCATTTTTGTGAGCAAACGTGTTCCCGGTTGGCTTGTGTAACAACCACTCATAGCGTATAGGATGCAAATTAGTTTAAAAAGTTTAAAGCCTACGGACAAAGGTCAAAAGAAAAGAGAGTTGAAGCTGGTTTCTTGGCAGTGATCTGGGACGCAGACGGAGCATAATACAATAATGTTGGGTGTTAGAACATGCCTGGTTCTAGAACCTTAGATACCATGGATCCAAAAAGCTTCTGGCCCTGTGGGATGGTTTGTCTTCTCCAGGCATGAACATTCTGAGTGAACAAAGACAAGGCACTGGCCCAAGCAGTGACATTAGCTGAGTCAACTTTGCTATCAACAGAGTGGAGACCCTTCATTTAAACCACATTCTACTGCCTGATCCCGGGACACAGAAACACGCGTTTGGGCCAACTCTGAGCTTCTGATGATTAGGTCATTCTGGGCTAATTATCCACTTAACCCTCAGTAACCCCATCTGTGAAATGAAAACATTGACCTAATAGATTTCATGAGGAATATCTAAGTAAATGTAAACAGAAGGGCAGAACCCACATCAATGGAGACTAGAACAGGTTCTGACTTTTGTAATATAGAGGGATAACTGCTAACATTTAGGAGGACTCTGTATGCTCCAGACTGTATGTGCTTTCTATTCCTTAACTGTTTTTTTTTTTTTTTGGACAAATCTATATTGAAAATGTACCAGGTCCCTGGTCTGTTGTGGGGGCTGGAAATATAGTATTGAATAAGACAAGTTCCTGAACTCAAGGGGTTTTCATCCTAGATGAAGAGAACACATAGATGGATAAACGTATCCCACGACCAACAACAGGTGCCATGGTTGCTGAGGAAGAGGCTAGAGAGTGACCAGGAATGGAGGAGGGATATTGTGGATAGATTATCCTGAAAAGCCTTGATCCGGCCCCTCCATAGAAACAATGGATTTGAACAGAGATTAAATAAGGTGATGAAGCAGCTCATGCAACTATCTAAGGGAGAATATCCTAGAAGGAGGGAACGCAAATGGAGAGGCACCAAGGCAGTGGTGAGCTTGGTGTAACTGAGTATCAGCCAGAAGGCCAGGGGGGCAGAGGCAGGAGAAGCGAGGTGGGTGGAGATGGATGCCACGAGCCGGGTCCTATCATCCCTGATGAGTGGCATGGATTTTATTCAGACTGGGATGGGAACCGACCTTAAGCAGGGGGGAGACATACTCTATTTAAAAGATTTACAGAATCACTCTGGCTGCCGTTGGGAGGGAAGAAATCTGTGTAGGGTCAGGAGTGCGGGCAGGGAGCCCCAGGAAGTTACTGCAATTGCTCTGGGAGGCAGGAGGATGGCTCGCACTAGGATATTAGCAAACAAGGTACTGAAAATGGACAGATTCAGGGGCTTATTCTGAAGGTAGAGTTCACAGAATTTACCGGTGGGTTGGCTGCAAGGTATGAATGAATGAGAAGATTGAAGGGTGAGTCCTCAATTTATGACCTGAGGAACTAGGTCAATTACAGAGACTGGAAAGGCAGGGAAGGAGCTTATTTGAGGGAGAAACTTCAAGAGTAGTGTCTAGGTCATGTTAAGTTTGACATGCCTCCTAGATATCTGAGTGCAGATGCTGAATAAGCAATTATATACGAGTTTCCAGACCTCGGGAAAGTAGGTTAGGCTAGAGATGCAAATATGCAGTCTTGTTTAATGCCCACACAGTTCTAAGATGTGGGAACTATTATTATCTCATTCTTTAGAAGAGAAAACAGGCTTGGAGAAACTACATAATTTGCCTCTGAGGGTAAAGAAGAATTACAATTGAAAGCAAAATAGAAGAAGGATCTAAATAGTTTATAAATAGCTGCGCTCATATCTGGGTTGATCGAGGGGATTAATCTAAGTACCGTTCATAGAAAAAAATCAGAAAATGTATGATACCAAAACAAGTTGGTTACTGGCTGAGATTCAAGTACAGCATTAATTATAATACTGAATGACCTCAGAAAGAAGACTCCAGGTGTACAGTCTGTGAAATGTAAGGACATATTTCATTAAGTCACAGATATAGAATAGGTCCAATTTGCCAAGTGTGTACCTGGAAAGCAATGAATAAACTTAAAGAAGCCAAATATTTTTATCTTGGCTCACTGCAGATTTAAACAGAACATTGAAATCTATAAATATGTAAGCAGATAATGATGAATCATTTATCCCTTTTGTGTCTCTAAACTGCACGTAAATATCTCAAGAAAGGAGGCTGTCTAAGTCCTTGGAGTAATCGGAATTCCTCCATGGTCTTTGCTTGCATATGTACAACCACCTTGGAGGATGAGTTGAATCAAACAGAAAGTTCACTTCTTCCTGTACATAAACTTGGTGTATTCCCAGCACAGTATAAATTCAGTTGCACGACTGGGATCCAACTTTCCCTTTCCTCAGCTCCTAATACTATTGTTTCTCTCTGGACATCGTTTCTGATTCGTTTCCAGTAAGATTATTCAGCAACTACTATAACTATAGCATGTTTGGTTAAAAGCATAGTCTCCAGACAGTCTGGATTTGAATCTCAGCTCCACCACTAACCAGGTACGTGGTCAAGGGCAAGTCCTATAACTTCTCTGTGCCTCATGAAAACTCTCACCTGCCAAATGATAATCAAACTTTCCTCACATGGTTATTATGAGGATTAAATGAGATACTATAGGTAAAATTCTTGATAAAGTACCTGGCATAGGTAAGGAATCAATAAAGTTTTGCCATTACTGTTGCTGTTATTATTACTACTCTTATTTTTACATGTACTTTGTTTTGTTTATTTATTTATTTATTTAACTTTTTTATTGGAGTATAATTGCTTTACAATGGTGTGTTGATTTCTGCTTTATAACGAAGTGAATCAGTTATACATATACATATATCCCCATATCTCTTCCCTCTTGCATCTCCCTTCCTCCCACTCTCCCTCTCCCACCCTTCTAGCTGGTCACAAGCACTGAGCTGATCTCCTTCTGCTATGCGGCTGCTTCCCACTAGCTATCTATTTTACATTTGGTAGTGTATATATGTCCATGCCACTCTCTCACTTCGTCCCAGCTTACCCTACCCCCTCCCCATGTCCTCAAGTCCATGCTCTGGTAGGTCTACGTCTTTATTCCCGTCTTGCCTCTAGGTTCTTCATGACCATTTTTTTTTTTTTTTAGATTTCATATATATGTGTTAGTATATGGTATTTGTCTTTTTCCTTCTGACTTACTTCACTCTGTATGACAGTCTCTAGGTCCATCCACCTCACTCAAATAACTCAATTTTGTTTCTTTTTATGGCTGAGTAATATTCCATTGCATAAATGTGCCACATCTTCTTTATCTATTCATCTGTCGATGGACACTTATGTTGCTTCCATGTCCTGGCTATTGTACATAGAGCTGCAATGAACATTGTGGTACATGACTCTTTTTGAATTATGGCTTTCTCAGGGTATATGCCCAGTAGTGAGATTGCTGGGTCATATGGTAGCTCTATTTTTAGTTTTTTAAGGAACCTCCATACTGTTCTCCATAGTGGCTGTATCAATTTACATTCCCACCAACAGTGTATGAGGGTTCCCTTTTCTCCACACCCTCTCCAGCATTTATTGTTTGTAGGTTTTTTGATGATGGCCATTCTGACCGGTGTGAGATGATATCTCATTGTAGTTTTGATTTGCATTTCTCTAATGATTAATGATGTTGAGCATTCTTTCATGTGTTTGTTGGCAATCTGTATATCTTCTTTGGAGAAATGTCTATTTAGGTCTTCTGCCCATTTTTGGACTGGATTGTTTGTTTTTTTGATATTGAGCTGCATGAGCTGCTTGTAAATTTTGGAGATCAATCCTTTGTCAGTTGCTTCATTTGCAAATATTTTCCCCCATTCTGAGGGTTGTCTTTTGGTCTTGTTTATGGTTTCCTTTGCTGTGCAAAAGCTTTTAAGTTTCATTACGTCCCATTTATTTATTTTTGTTTTTATTTCCATTTCTCTAGGAGGTGGGTCAAAAAGATTCTTGCTGTGATTTATGTCATAGAGTGCTCTGCCTATGTTTTCCTGTAAGAGTTTGATAGTGTCTAGCCTTACATTTCAGTCTTTAATCCATTTGGAGTTTATTTTTGGGTATGGTGTTAGGGAGTGTTCTAATTTCCTTCTTTTACATGAGCTATCCCGTTTAACCAGCACGACTTATTGAAGAGGCTGTCTTCTCTGTTGTGTATTCTTTCCTCCTTTATCAAAGATAAGGTTACCATATGTGCATGGGTTTATCTCTGGGCTTTCTATCCTGTTCCGTTGATCTATATTTCTGTTTTTGTGCCAGCACCACACTGTCTTGATTTCTGTAGCTTTGTAGTATAGTCTGAAGTCAGGGAGCCTGATTCCTCCAGCTCCGTTTTTCTTTCTCAAGATTGTTTTGGCTATTCGGAGTCTTTTGTGTTTCCATACAAATTGTGAAATTTTTTGTTCTAGTTCTGTGAAAAATGCCAGTGGTAGTTTGATAGGGATTGCATTGAATCTGTAGATTGCTTTGGGTACTATACTCATTTTCACAATGTTGATTCTTCCAATCCAAGAACATGGTATATCTCTCCATCTATTTGTATCATCTTTACTTTCTTTCATCAGTGTCTTATACTTTTCTGCATACAGGTCTTTTGTCTCCTTAGGTAGGTTTATTCCTAGGTATTTTATTCTTTTTGTTGCAATGGTAAATGGGAGTGTTTTCTTAATTTCACTTTCAGATTTTTCATCATTAGTGTATAGGAATGCAAGAGATTTCTGTGCATAATTTTGTATCCTGCTACTTTACCAAGTTCATTGATTAGCTCTAGTAGTTTTCTGGTAGCATCTTTAGGGTTCTCTATTTTACATGTACTTTGAATTCCATGTGCCCCTTATCTCCTTTTCTCTAGGAGAGGAAGGAACAATTAACAGAAGATAAATACTTCAGAAATGTAAAATTCCCAACAATGGTCACTTGTTCAAGTTTTAACATTTAAAATAATTTTTTAGAAATCTTTTGCAATTTCTGTTGGTAAAATTAAGCAGAGTTATTCTTTCACAGATGCCTTCTGGAGCTCTCAATGGGGTATTATGATCCAACATGACATAAAATAATTCCTTTTGCCAGTTTACAGTAATCCTTGGTACAGAAGAGAGGCGAACCTTGGCAAGAGTGTGGTACACATTAGGTACCATAGCCTCACGGTCAGGCTTGGGTTTGGAGTAAGACCTGCTCAGCCCCAAAGGGCTCCGTTTGTCCTTTGTGTTAATCCACAGAAGACTTCCCGGGACCTCTTCACTGGGGTGTGTCTCTAATCACAGATGATGAATAACTGATCATATCAGCATAATTCAGATGAACAATATAGATATTTTAAACAAACTTCAGATAAATACCTTCATGCCATCTCTCTCATATACGGAACATCAATAGCACTGATTATGCACCTACAGAGGTGATTTCGGTATAAGATGAAACACCCATGTCCACGTTATAGCAAACACGTCTCCAAGAGGCAGGCACTGGTACAGACAGCCACATAATTCAGGCGGTGAACGTCTAAACCCTATCCCGAACTCAAATTCATCATTTTAACTTTCTTTCAAACAGAACCTCACACCTATATTTATACAAGAGGCTTCTAGGTGGTCCTTCAGGGCCCAGTCCATCCCAACACAGCTTAAACCCCCTCACTGCTGCTGGAAATAAAGTTTTTAAAACTTCGTCATTAAAGAGATAAAGAAAATTAAAGTCTAGCTTTTTATTTGCCAGACAAAGCCCGCTTGAGCAAGGTGACATATACCTGGCCGCGATGGGAACTACATTGTAACAGGCTGCATTCACAGCTCCCTATCAAGTGGGCTCATCTTCCCTTCATGTAAACCTTTTCCTTTCTCCCTTCCTTCCTTCCCTCCCTTCTTTCTTTCCTTCCTTCCTTCTTTCTCTCTCTCTCCCCTCCCTCCCCTCTCTTTCTTTTTGCTAACTTACCAACCTCTTCCTATGTTCCTAGCACCATTCCATGGCTATAGAGATGAGAAGTCAAATGCTTTGGGAGCCCTTCCTCCCTTACAGGCTCTTGTCTCAGAGAGTGGTGAGTGCATTTAACCCTGAACTTGAGTGTAACGTGTGCCATCAGAGGGAAATACAGGACCCCGCAGGAACAAGCAAGGAAAAGGGACCCTGTAGGAAATGGAGGGGAGTCACCTGGGAGGAAATGCCAGGTAGGCATCTGCTTAATGGATGAACAGGAAAACAAAGACAAAAACAAAAACAAAAACTAAGAGAAGAGAATGAGAAAGAGTGACCCGGGAATAGGAAATAGCCTTCAAGGGCCAAGATGTAAGGAAGTTCAGAGAACAGAAAAGAATTCAGGATGGCTAAACCAGACACCAAGAGGGGCAGAGACAGCTGGAGAGGAATTCTGCCTGAGGATGAACATTCCTCGAGTTTCACCCGTGTCTGATTTGGGGGAGATTTCGTATTTAGAATTGATGCTGGACGGGATTATGACTTTGAATCCAATGTGACTTGTGTCCTTACAGAAAGAGGAAATGTGGACACACACAAGTACACAGGGAAGACGATGTAAAGACACAGGGAGAAAACGGCGTCTACAAGCCCTGGACAGAGACTTTTCTCACGGCCCTCGGAAGGAACCAAACCTGCCAACTCTTTGATCCATAACTGGGATCCCAGCCTGCATAACTAAGAAGATAAGTTTCTGTTCTTTAAGCCACTCCACCTGTGGTACTTTGTTACGGCAGCCCTAGCAAACTGAAACAGATTTCAGTTTTTATGGATAAAGCGGATGCA
The DNA here is from genome assembly GCF_964270905.1 of Leucopleurus acutus. Classification (NCBI taxonomy): domain Eukaryota; kingdom Metazoa; phylum Chordata; class Mammalia; order Artiodactyla; family Delphinidae; genus Leucopleurus; species Leucopleurus acutus. The sequence continues at coordinate 80,580,083 of NC_139157.1, forward strand.
GACTACCAGCTGGACCAGCTTTGAGAAGCAGGCAATGGCTGCATCATACAAAGCACATGATGAAATGTGGACTTTCCCCCGGAGCACAGGTGAGCTCCCCACCTGGAGCAGGTACCACAGTGGGTGCAAGGTCCCTGCCCTGATCTGCTGCACACAGATCACCTCCTATTTGATGGGGCCTTTGGGCTTTGCTGCTTCCTTGGTCAGCTTCTCACCAGGTGACATTTATCAGTTCCTGCCGGGCCTGAAGATGTGTCCCGAGTCCTGCTCTGGGTAACACGGACTCCTGGCTTTTAACCTGCTCTGCGTGTCCTTAGCACAGACTGGGCGACACGACTTTTCATTATTGCCAAGCAGACTGAGTGCCCTCCCATGTGCACCACCCCACAGCTTCCGGGCGGCCACAATTTCCAAACTCCCAGCACTTCATTCTTTGCCTGAGGGCTTTCTCTGCCCAGGTGAGAGGGGATGAATGCCCCCCGCCCTGTGACCCACGGGGGCCCCTGCACCCTTGTTCCATTGAGGGAGAGAACCCTGAGGCCTGTGTCTTCATACCTGCTGCCAGTGTTTCTTTACTAGAATTAATTTTGCCCTTTGCTTTCTTCTCTTACTTGTTATGAGTTGAGTTGTGTCCCCCAAGAAGACCTGCTGGAGTCCTAATCTCAGTACCTCAGGAGTAGGGCCTGATTTGGAAACAGGGCCTTTACAGAGTCATCCAGGTAAAATGAGCTCCTTTATTGTGGGCCCTAATCCAATGGGACGTATATAAAGGGGGGATCTGGCCACAGAGATGAACCCCATAGGGATGGAAGGTGGTGTGAAGACAGAGGGCACGGAAACACATGTCTACAAGCCAAGAACAGCCGAGGCTACTGGAAGCAGACAGAAAGGCTGTAATCATTCCCTCCCAGCTCTCCACAGGGAACACGCCCTGACAGCACCTCCATTCCTGACGTCTGTCCTCAGGACTGTCAGATAATACGTTTCTGCTGCTCTGAGCCACCCAGTCTTTGGGGCTTTGTGATGGCAGCCCTAGGAAATGAGCACACCTGTCTATCCAATTAACTATTTGTACTTCAATTTTTATCTTACGGTCTGCTTAACTAAGATGCATTTCCCTGATTAGATTGTGAGATACCTTAGAAAATATATTGAACATTCTACTGCTTATAACCCTCTGATAACTAGAAAAATATTCTCCATCGAATAAAGGCTTGAAAAGGATGAGAGAAACAATCTAAGTGTCTACAGATGAATGGATAAAGAAAATGTTTTTTATATATATATATATATATATATATATTTCAGCCATAAGAAAGAAGGAAATCCTCCCATCTGTGACAACATGGATGGACCATGTTGTGTAATAGGTCAGACAGAGAAAGACAAATACTGTATGATCTCACTTATTTGTGGAATCTTAAGGAACTGAACTCATAGATACAGAAACCAACCCGGTGGTTGTCATAGGCGAAGGGTGGAGGGATAGGCAAAATAGGAAGACGGAAATAAGGAACAACAAAAAAAAAAAAGAAAGAAAGAAAGAAAAGAAAAGGAAGAAAAGAAGTAAGTAGGAGGGAAAGAAAGGAGGAAGGAGGGAGGAAGCGATAAAATAAAAGGGATCTTAGGATGTAAGTGGTTTGTTGCATGTAAACAAAGATAAATGAAGAAATAATCAAACAAGTAGAACTACTGTTTGGAAAAGGCTGGTTCACAGTCACTTCACAAAGACAGGATTGTCACATTTAGTCATCTCATTACTTATTTCCCTTTAATAAAATAAGAAAATAACAACAAAAATAACCAAGTCCTTGATAAAAAAATGTCTGGGCATTTTCAGAGTCTTATTAGATGTTGCCTAAGTTTAACTGCCATTCATTGTGGGCAACTCCTCCACTGCAGAGGTCCACTGAGAGGTTTAAAGGGTCACCAGAAACTGTTGACTTTTCCACCCCGATTCAGGGTCAAGCACAGGTAATCCTTATAGCTCTGCTGGCAGAGCTGGGCTGAATAATTACATTTACGCACATTGTGATGACTATATCGTGAGAATGCAATCGTTTCTGTCTTTTTTTCTTTGCGGTATGCGGGCCTCTCACTGCTGTGGCCTCTCCCGTTGCGGAGCACAGGCTCTGGACGCACAGGCTCAGCGGCCATGGCTCACGGGCCCAGCCGCTCCGCGGCATGTGGGGTCTTCCCGGACCGGGGCATGAACCCGTGTCCCCTGCATCGGCAGGCGGACTCTCAACCACTGCGCCACCAGGGAAGCCCTCCATTTCTGTCTTTAAAAGCAACGAAAGAATCCCTCTGGGGGAAAAATAAAAATGTTATTGTGTTGTGAATCTTTTCTGAAATGATTTAGATTAAAACATTAAAAGAAAATATTAAAATAGATAAAACAGATTAAAATATTAAAAAAGATTAAAATATTAAAAGAAAAATGTTTTTATTTGAAGGTTATGAAGGTACATGTGGCCTGACATGGGCGGCTCTTCACTTTGCTGTTCTCTCTGAGATGCTGAGCCAGACTTTGGGGGACCCTGGGAGACAAGGCTGGTCTCCACGCTACCCCTCCATCCCTCAACTGCACTCTCCTCACCATAAAGAGGGGAGAAGTGGACGATGCCCAGGACCCAGCTTTGGGTAGAAAGAGAAGCAAAGGAGAAGACGGTCAGAAGGCAGAAAGCTGGAAACGTTTGGCTGCTAAGTGAGTTCTTATAAAGGGATGGGCCTCTCAACGGACACAAAAGAAGCTGTCAGCATACACTCATATGTAACATATTCTCAATGTAAGCACACCCTTCCGAGTTAGTAACAAGGAGCAATAACTAATCTAATAAACTGTGTAACCAAAAGGAATATTATAATATTTTATTTTAAAGGACTTCCATGAGCCACAAATTCCAAGCGAAACTTCAAGCTTCACATTTAATTCCGCTAACCTAAAATTTAGCACCACGCTACAGTTTAGGAGTAATAATTTCTCTTATAGTTTGGACATGACACTGTTATACTGTCAAGAAAGATATACCATTGGCATTTCATAATTTCTTCTGAATTATTTTCAGAGGGGACAGCTTTAAAGAACCAAGCTACGTCATGGAAATAACTAAAAAAAAAAAAGATTAAACAAGAAGGTCAAATATTTGATTATAGAAAAGGCTCTAGAGCTCCAGCTATCACATATTTCACAAAAATCAGTATTTTAAATACACACATCTATCCTCTACCTAATGAGAATGCAACTACAAATATCAACATCTGTGCTTCAAAGGTTGCTAGTTATGTAGAGAATATTGGAACAAAGAAAACAATTTTCTCATTCAACAAATAAAGACTGAGTCTCAAATAAGTGTAAGGAATTATGCTAAGTAGCTGTGAGATTCAAACTGAACAAGATTTAGACCCTAGGGCTTCCCTGGTGGCGCAGTGGTTGAGAGTCCGCCTGCCGATGCAGGGGACACGGGTTCGGGCCCCGGGCCGGGAAGATCCCACATGCCGCGGAGCAGCTGGGCCCGTGAGCCATGGCCGCTGAACCTGCGCGTCAGGAGCCTGTGCTCCGCAACAGGAGAGGCCGCGACAGTGTGAGGCCCGCGAACCGCAAAAAAAAAAAAAAGATTTAGACCCTACCTAGCCGTCGACTTAAGTCTTGATCCCATGTAATTTCAACGCTAAGTGGTATATATTCGGGAATTTGAAAGTCAGACAAATCTGTGATATAAGCGTAGGAGAGGGAAGAACCACAACATATCTTGGCTGCTCAGGGAGATACAATTTGAGATGCAAACTTTTAACTGGATCTAAAACAATGGGTCTGGGTTTTGTACATGGATACGGATGAGAAGGAATTGAGGGAGAGGAAAAGCATCAGGAAAGTGAAGATGTATAAAAGTATAAGCCGGGCTCTGGTAACAGCCAGCCCCACTTGACCAGAACAATGGTACCGAGTGGTGAATATCAGATTATCGAGTCAGAATATAAATCACGGTCCGTAGAAGGAGCCATGGACCTTGATGCCCCCAGAACATAAATCTGGAGGCTGAGTGTAGGTAGCACTGGACGGTGAGTGTCTAGGTCAGGGCTTGCAAACTCAGGTGCACATCAGGCCAGGGGCATCCTGTGCAAAGCAGCCTGGGGGACCTATGTGGTCCTAGCTCATAGGAAACTCGGCGGGTCCAAGTCTGCCAGAAACCCTGTTCCTTCAGAACAACTGGAAACCCAGATTTTGATGTGAACTTTTCTAATTCCTGGATGTCAAACAATTCAAAAGGAACTTTCTATTGACTGATGGATGGATTTATTGATTGACTGATGGCTGAAAGCTGAATTCGGTCCCTGTGCTGACAGCTTTCAGTGGGTCCATGAGTAACAGAGATGTTAGAATGATCTCAGCATTAATTGATAAGGCCTCAAAGGGGACAGTGACAGCATTATTACGTGTGTAACCATTTTTTCTTGCAGGTTAATCGATTGGTAAGTTAGCTTTTAATGCATAGTCGTTAACAAATTTAAGACAACGTGATTTAGAAGGAATTTTAAACTACCCGGTGGAAACGTGTCAGAATTACATACAATTTTTGGTTAAAGGTTTCGGCTGCTGTAAAAATGTTATTTTAAACATATTTTGAATTATAAGAACTTTTTGTACTTTTTCCCCATTTAATTGGAATGATTTCCTAGTTTCTGCAAATAAGGTAATTGTAAATTTAAAGCATTAATTTATTGTTGAATAATGTATATATACCTATTCTGAGAAACATAAGTGGGTCAAGTCTAAATAAATTCTTTAAAGTTTACTGTATTGCCAGTGGTTTCACAACTATTCTCTTGTACCTATTTGTCAATTAAGTCAAGTAAAAATGATTAAGACAAAAAAAAAAGGAAATTTACAGTTTGAATGAAAACAACCTAATGGAATCATGTCATAAGGAGATCAAATCACTGAAGAGATCATATATATGACCCCGTGACAATCACGAAGTTAAAATTAAAAACAGTAAGTTGAGAAATAAATAAAATAAAGTTCAAAAATTAAAAAATAAAATTGTTATGTCAGAGTTAAAAAAAAAAAAGAGAAGTCAATATGGGCAGTAGCTATATGGTCCCAAATGAAGATTCATTTACTATCACTATTAATATATTAAAATGATTGATTAAATGAAGAGCTCTATTTTAATCCTTTAAACAACCAATCAGAAGGCTGCTTTTCTCCCACAGCTAGTTTTAATAATGCAAATATTTTCAATACTTATCATATAGAAAAAGAGGTCAGTTGGTAATATTTTAATAATATTTTCCAACCAGCTGCACGACTTCCATGGAGTATATGAAGCCAAGTCATCTTCATGCAACTCCCTTTGTGTCTCCTGTGCTCACGTTAAGTTTTTAATAAGTTGTGCTCGGAGAATTACGGACATCTCTGGTAAGAAGATAAAGGAGCCTCTGAATGTCCACAGTCCTGCTCTCAATAATGCAGGAAAGAAGTTTTTAAGGAGAAACCAGAGCCTAGAAGAGGAGACTCACTCTCTGCCTGCGTGTCTGGAGGGCACACACTCCTGAGAGCTCCCCTACCTACAAGGCACGGCTGGAACAAGATGGGCTCCGCAGGTGGAGGTGTTCTGAGCACCTGGAAGCCAGTCCAAGCCCAGAAGGGCTTCCAAAATGGTGAGTCAGTCCCGCTGGGTAAACCAGGTCACCAAGATGCTTGTCACTGAGCATGCATTCTCTGAGCCTTTTACAAAATTTTGTTTAAATGATAAAGGTGGGGGTCAACTCTGAAAGGAGGACTCATGGGGAGAGTCTGCCTTCTCTGAGGCCAGTCTGAGGTTTCAGTGGGGATGAGTGAGAAGTTCCCCACAGAGGAGGGGACTCTTGGGAATAAGGTCAAGGTCAAGGTCAGAAAGTCATTTTACAAGTTCAGGGTTTGATTTGTTAAATTTTAAAAAGAGAACCAGTGGGTTTCTCTAACAACTTGGTATCCAAACTTCAGGAGAATCAGGCAAGTCCTTTAAAAGTCCATGAGTTTGTTGGACATATTTTGTAAAGGAATCTTGATTTATTTCCTGGGCATCCATGCAACCTGCTGAGTAGCTCGGCATCTGCACAGGTGAGGATTAAAGTGTGGTCCTCAGCTGTCACAGGAAGTGCTCTGCAGGCTGCTCTGAACTGGGGTAAGAATGCTGTTGCCTGGGGCCACCACAGCCCCACGTGCCTGGGACGGTCTCTGAATGACAGTTCTTGTCTTGGTAGAATGTGACCGGTTCTCCTTTTCCTGTCTCAAGCACCCTGAATTTACTGGTTTCAAGCACTGCTGAAGACTTTACTCCAGTTCAACAATGTTTTCAACAGTCTTGTTGGCCGGTAGTTTACCTTCGCCTATGTTTGGCTTGTCTATTGGTTCTATGGCCAGAGGGGCAGAAAGCAGTGGTCTCAAACCATGTCACTTCAGCCCTGCCTGAAATCCACCAACTTAAGGGGCCACCCCTGAATCTGTATATATGAAAATTTCTTCTTCAGCATAGCTTTAGAAAACTATGGACAGACTCTTCTGCATGTTTTGTTATTAGAAAATGTAATGTAGATTATAAATAGTATTTGTCTTGTTTTCACTGCCATCAAATTGAGAATAATTTTAGAAATCAGGTGTCTAAATCAGCTTTTCCTAAGTATACTTTACTATCTACTCTATAATATTTTAGCTAATCTATTTACTTATTTAACCTTTGTTTTCTTACTTTCTGTTATGTTTAACTGACAAGGCACTTCAACTCCTTTTGTAAACTTTAAAATCCTAAATAAATATAAAAATTAAGGTTTTAAATAAATATTCTAAGTCTTCCTTTCATCCTATAGAAGCAATGACCATCTTTGTGTGTAGAGGACACAGAACTCAGAAGGTTGGCATGGTGGAATGAAGCTGATGGGCAAAAGAGTCATTTTCTGAAGTCAAAATATGAAAGGGAAAAAGTCCCTTGTCATGCTGGTTTGGAGCAGGAAAAAAAAATCACAACTGTCTCAATTTTGCATAATAATGCAGAGATTCCCTTCAGAGTCCTTTTGAAAATGACTTTGGGCTACTAGTGGAAGGACAGACTCTGTGACTTTGGATTAGAAAATTTACCTCCCAGACTCTCAGATTCTTCATCTTTAAAATAGGGTTAGCATCTCCTTCATGTACCTTTTTTGAGAACTAAATATAATTATATATAAGGAGCACCCAGGAGTGTGTCTGGGAGCAAATGTTCATTAAGTGGCAACTGTTATTCTTATTTTAAAAATGAAAGAAAAGCAGCTCCTTAACAATCACAGAAACTACACCCCAAGATCTCTGTGAATTCCCCAGTTCTCAAATATCCCTCTATTACATAATGCGGAAAGTAACACTTGGGGACTGGCCTCAATACTCACCTGAAACCCTTTTACGGAAGCACCATTGCTTCCTTGCCTTTACAGAATATAATACACTTACTCACATCGCATATATTAACCGTCATGAGATCTGATGTCCTACTCTAAGTTTTGCAAACGTGACTTTATTTCCTGGTTCAGAAGCATTATTTTCTCATACCTCTTCCTGTTCTTTTTTCTTCCAACAACAGACATTAGAGTTTGCTTGATTTCCAGGACAGTTCTTCACAAAGGAATGAAATTACCTCCCTTTCAAGAGTAATTACAAATGCCTCTATGAGCAAAATTCCCGAGCTGTCAGTGAGATGCTAAGAAGACTTGGGGTGCATGGCAAGTCTCCCTCACAGTTCCATCTTTACTCCTGCACAGGCCCTCTCATTGTGTAAGCAACCCAAATCTGTGCTCGCAAGGTGACAAAGTACCCCAGGGCTCATTGGGTGACTCATAAAGAGTGAAGCTAACAGATATTAAACCACAAAATCCAAGGAGCTACTGATTCTGTTTAGTGTTTTTTTTTTTTAGAAATTTCATAAACACAGAAAGAAAGGCAACAGATAGTATATCTAGCACATTAGATCAAAGGAGATGATAGATCAAAGATTTCTACGGGAAGCAGAGTGACAACTAGGTCCATGAGTCTTGTGGGGAGAAGGGAGGGGAGCCAGACCTCTGCTAAGGCTGGGTGGGCTGCAGGCTCCAGCCAGAAACGTGCAGAGAGAGCCTTGGCCCCTGGACCTAAGTAAACCTGGAGCCTGCTCTTCAGAATTGGAGGGCAATCTTTGAGGAAGAGCCTAAGGTCACCTTGTCTTGTCTCTGCAGCCAGCGGGCTGTCCCAAGTGGGCTCATCAGATGTACCGCCTGGTCTAGCCCAGCCGACCTGGGGTAACCACAGTGGCAGCCTCACAGAAACAAATTCCCACCAGTTTGTGGGTGCAACTTTGTGGTTTCCCTCTTCACAGCAAGAGTGTGCATTTACAAACATCTAAGTGAATGAACTGTCATGCACAGCTACGTTTGTGTTACATTAGTAGTCAAGCAACCATGTAATCAACAGGGAAGAGAATAACACATGTTCAAAAAATACAGATGTTTTACATACAGCATCTATTCAGTTCTCACCGTCACTTGCTAGCTTGCACATTACTTTTACAGATGAGGAAACTGAGATTAAATGAGTCCCCCAAAGTGGCAGAACCATCGAGGGGCAAAACTAAAATTCGAAATCCAGGTCAGGCGGATCTCAAAGTTGACGATCTTTACAGTTTACCACGCTCACCCTCCAGAGAAATCTAAATGATGGATGTTTTCTCATTTGAATAGATGCAAAGGAAGTGAAAGGAGATCACTGAGCGGTCAGGAAAGGAAGCAGGTCTACAGAGAAGAGAGGCTAGAAGTGAAATGTGCAGGGGTCCCTTGGGGACCCCAGACCCTATTTCTCACTGCTCCTCGGGTCTTTCTTTATCCTTCTTCCTGGGATTCTGCAAAACACTCCAGTATCTCTTAGGCAACCCAGATGGGGTTCTCTGACTCACAAAAGGAAACCTGCTCTCCCCATGCGCTGCTGTAGCTGCCTCTGGGGGTGCTCGAAGGCTCTCGCGTTGTAAGGACCACACTTCACCCTGAGCCACACAGACCAAAATTTCACTTGAGAGAAACACAGCTGTGCTGGAGGGCAATTCAACAGTTTTGACCACTTGAAACTTAACTATACGCATCACTGTCCTATTGATAAACAGCTGTAGAATTCTGGGACATCTACTATAGATTGTGAAATTTTAGCAAAGCCAAATGCATCATAAAGAGTACATAAAAATGATACATTTGTCCCCCACCCCCTTGCTTGTATGACCACTAATCTGTCAGCATCATGTTTTTAAATTTCTTTGGTCATCTAATAAATCTATTGTTGATCACCGTAAGGTATATTAGATTTAAAAAAACAGCTAGATGGCCACTAAACTACCTAATACTTTGCAAAATAACATGCTCATTAGACTATAAAAGGAGAGTGCACCAAAATAATTGTAATTTGTTTCAATACACTTTTTATTCTGACAGAAAGTACATTTAAATTTACTGGGATCTTGAGGTCAATGGCTGCTACTGTCTTGAAGCCAGCCCCACGCTCCACAGTATTATGACTCGGGATTCTCACCATAAGAGAAGTGTTTCCAGGCTTGTCGCCTAGGTCCAGAGCCAATTTTCTCAGGATCCTGCCCCTACAAACCCATAACCATGGCCAGGCATCATGTCCTACAAGCTTTGAGAGGCAGTGGTTAGAACTCAGCCTCTGTTGTGAGACTGCCCGGATTTAAATTCTGGTTCTGCCCCTTCTCATCTGGGACCTTTGACAAGTCACTTAACTTTCCTGGGCCTCAGCTTCCAAGGAGTTACAACAGTGCCCCAAACACACAGGAAACTTTCAACACTGCTATGAGAATGCCATGAAGTCCTTCCTTCTCTCTCCACCCCTATAACACAGAGCAAGGTTATTGCCAAGACACTGCCTTGTTGAGAAAAGAAACTAAAATCTCCGGAGTCGAGTTCAAAGCAGGTCCTACGGTTCGTACTCTCAAAGACCAAAGAAGCTCCACTGGCTTCTGGCCTTTGTAAGAGTGAGGTAGAGAAGAGCACTAGGGCAAGAAAGAGCGGTCTTGTGGAGGAGTTTCTGAGCTGAGATGGCAGTGGCTTCCGCTTTACCCTTCTCTGCTAGTCACCTTCCATTCCTCCAAGGTCAGGGAGCCGGATGCTGCCATCCCGCAAGCTGCGGACTGGCAATCACCTCTGGTCCCCAAGGTGGACCCAATGCTGCCGCCACTGGAGCTGCACGCCCATTGCCTGGCAGGGAGAGGTGGCGATAAGGAGGATAAACAGAACCCTTCCTGATGTCCCCACTGGAGCACCACACGTACGCAGTTTCCCTGAGAACCTTCCCACCACAGAAGCCCAGGGGAAGGCAGGCACGTGGACATCATCCACAGAGGGGAACCGGGGCAGGGCAGCGGGAAGACGTGACAGCTCGGTGGGGAGGTCAGACGCATCCCAGATGTCCCTGAGGATGGCCTCTTCCCTCTCCCACTGCCAAGGCCCAGCACCAAAGTCCAGAGCAGGGAATAGGGAGCAACAGTGTGAGTGCAGACCATGCCCCATGCCCTAAAGCCCAGGCCATCCACTGCAGGGCTCCACCCTGGGTGCTGGACCCCCAGGAGAGAGAGAAGAGAAGTTGTGGGAGGCTGCACTGCACGTCAAAAGTGAGGCTGAAATATTAAAGAGGATGGACCATCTCACTCCCAACACCAGTTCGCTTCTATTAGGTGATCATGACTGGACATGACAGAATCGGACCCAGATGGCTTTAAGAGACCGGTTCGCAGCAGCAAGGAGAGCCCTGTGGAGCCCCAATGAGGTCGTTTTTACTGAAAAACGAGGAATAATTTGATGCCTACACCTCATGAGTTGAGACTTCTCAATCAAAATATTTCTTTTAAAAAACCAGCTGTTGCCATTTCCGACACAAGTCACCACGCACACAGCTGTGCTGTCCCTTCGCAGAACCACAGTGAGTGTGCAAACTTCTGATCTCTAGTTAACCTGTCAGCCTCTTAAAAATCGTTCTTCCTTTATGCGGATTCTCTAAGTTCGGGGAAGTAGAGTCGTGGGCTTCTCTTTAACCTTTCGGCCTTCAGCGTGGCTTCTTCAATTTTACACCGAAAAATGTGCTTTGGCTCCAATAAGCAAAGTGACTGACATATGAGTAGCACACATTTACATACATATTTATATACATCTATTGAATATTATATATATGTAACTACGTCTAAGTTTATATGTATAATAGTAAATAAGTGCTTTCTCTTTGGAAAAAATTATATAAGTATTAGAATAACCTGCTAAAAATAGGTAGCAAGGATCAATCATGGAAGTGTGAAGAAATGTTACACTTAATCTTTTTCCTTACGTTATCCTTGCTACCTCTCCACAAACAAAGGTCATGTGTCTACCTAGAAAACTTATACCCGAGGTCTTTTTACGGGCTGTGGGTGAGGCTGGCATGTTTCATGCTGTCTGGGGACCTGACTCTGTCCCTCAGTTTACAAGGACAAAGCCATCTGGGGATTGAACTTGGCTTTATAACTACAATTAGATGAGCTAGACTCTATAAACTCCAATTAGATGTTGCAACTTGTGGATTATTCTGCAATAAAAGGTTCTCAGTTGTCTGCTTTCACTGCCAAATTGTCAGGAGTTATGAGTTCCCAGATTCCAAGCTCTAAACTCTTGAGGCTGGTTCCCACCTGATAAGCAAACACACAAGGAAAAACAACAAGAAAAAACATCCCCCCAGGTAAGACAGCAGTTTCCAGGTTCTTGTGTCCTTTCTTGGGGCCTCAGCTGCCAGGGTTCGGACACTCTTGCTTTCTCCATGGCTTGTCCTCATGCCAGGTCCCCTTCACTTGGCCTTTGATGTTCCCACTGTCCTGCTCTCAGGTGCGCGGTCCTTCTGGTCTGCTCAGAACTCACCCCCAGGGAAGCATCTCTCCATCTGCTCCCCTGGGTCCTGGGTCCACCTTTGCCCCACCTTTGCCTGCAGCCCTACCTTTCTCCCATGTCTCACCTGCCAACTCCCTGGATCACGCCCACCACCAGGGCAGGATGCTGGCAGCAGGTCAAAGGCTAGAAGGTCATATATGCTGGGTTTACACAGACCACTGTCAACCCTCCTTCAAGTGCTTCAACTGCACTGAGAAACGAGTAGCTTAATCCCAGGCAAGAGTCATGAATGTATTCGCTCTTGTTTCTCATAAAGTTTAAAGGTAAGAAAGTAACTTTTGATGTGATAATCACTTTTTTCATCAACATCTTTTTGAATTTTATTTAATTTATTTTTTTATAGAGCAGGTTATTAGTTATCTATTTTATACACATTGGTGTATATATGTCAAGCCCATTCTCCCAATTCACCCCCTCCCTCCCCGCCACTTTCCCCCCTTGGTGTCCATACATTCGTCAACATTTTTATATTTAATCCTCTTTCCCAGCAGGCTGTTGATGAAACACTTCACCCACCAGGCACAGTTCCTTCCTTATGATACTATTACCCACTGCTATAAATAGAGTTTGTCCTTTCTCAGACTTCTAATTTTCTCTTTTGTTTTGTTTCTACATCCTGTAGACATCGTCAAACAAGAGGTATCATGTAACCCTTGAGAAAGCCACATTGAGGACACATTCTGTTGCCAGTCCCGGATGAAAGGAGAAGCTTTCCTGCGTCTTTAAAGGACAACAGAGCTCGGGAGAAGAGCTGAGCAGAAACACAGAGGCTGTGTGGCTGAGCCCCACGTTTCACCGGGAAACCCTCTCACTTTGGATGCAAGATCCTCTGAACCACTCCCTGATGCAGGGCCAGGTTTTTATACCGCGACCCAAAATAACTCTTGCTGTAATACAGCAAGTGAGGATATCTTTAGTATTTATGTTGTGCCCCCGGTCCACCTTTCCTACTTAAAATGATTACCACACCTAAGGTTATGCATATATTCTCACCACTGTGGCTGGACCATCACAGATTTTAGGTGTCTCAACAAATATGCTATTTTAACCAAAGGGCGCCAGACGGAAGTTTAATGGCCAATCTTCCCTCACCTCACGAGAAACAGAAGGCAAGTCCAGAGGGAACAATTCAGGTTACACTCAAGGCCAACATAAAGAGTGTTAATACCTTTCTTTCTTCGGAATCCCTTTGATCCAAAAATATCCAAAAAAATGACTGTAGTTTCATTTAAGTAATGTAACAGTGCTATTTCGGAAACACAGGCTTTACGTAACACTTTTCCCATCAAGCTAAGAATAAGTCTAACTCTGAATTGTACCCTACTGTAAAGGAATAACAAAAGATTTGGGGAGTAAGACAACCTTAATTTTTTGAGAAAAATGTTTTTTTAAGTTAGATTAATACCACCCATCTCTGAAAGATCTCATTTCTCCTTCCCATTTCCCTGGTTTCTAAAAGAAGAATTCGTACCATGGGCATCATAATACAGATCCTTTTTTTTCCCCTCAGTCTATCTTTTTACATTTTACTCCTGATTTCCTAGAGCCTCAAAACTCACTCTTAAGACTAATATTTGGAGAGGAAATATTCTGAACCAGGTCATTTAATGAAGTTTCTATTTTGAGATCTGAGGTGACTTCATCACGATCTCCGCAGACCTTTCAGACCAGCAGAGGCTGAGGTGACGGCAGCTTCCAGTGGAGGAGGTAACTGACATGCCAGGCTCTGAGTAATGACTTGGAGGTTCTCCTGGCACCTGTGAACTGAGGCTGTCCTGGAAGGCCCACTGTGAAGTGACAAAGGTATCACCACCAAACGAGAATGCCATTCCTTTGTAAAGGAGAACAGAGGTAGTCCTGGTAGCTCTCTTTCAGGCAGAAGTATCACCATGGACCATCTAGGAGCTGCTTGTAAACTGCAATCAAAAGGCGCCTGTCAGAACGTCCCTTCTTTTATAGACAACTGACGCCTTGTACTTACTGGTTAACTTCCACTAAAACATGTAGATCTAGTCTGGTTTCAAGAACGGAATTTGACTCTGAAGCATTGGAAAGCATTAAAGGAACACGCGCTGACAAGGATGAGTCTACCGTAAGGTAAAGCCACTGTGTTAAATATAAATGACAAAAATTCAGATTGAGTCTTCTTAGTAATTCCACGCTTCTATAGGGTAACTTCTCTCTTCTTATTTTCTGAAATGTACGCTTTTACCTCCCACTTTCTAATTTTACTGCTGAAAAGCAGATCAGCCTTTCCTTTATGCTTTCCATAAAGGAAAGCAAACCCCTAATTTTACAAAAATGTGCCAGGGCTGCAAACCTTCCTCTGCTCTGGCTTGCTCTCACACCCTTTTCGAGTCCTTGCTTGAATGTCATTTTCTCATCGAGGCAGCCCCAACTATGCTATGTGAATACACACATACATCCTCCCCTGTGAGACTTTTGATCCCTTCTCTTTTTCCTTTCTTTGCCATTTATCATCTTCTAATATAATACAAAATTCATTTATTTATTTGGTTTATTTTCTGTCTCTCCCCAATATAATATAAGTTCCAGGAGGGAGTGAGTTTTGCTTGTTTTATTCAGTCTGTATCCCCAAAACCTTGAAGAGTGGCAACCTCTCGTAGCTGCTGAATGAATACGTTGTTTTGCTATTAGTAGCGTTGGGTTTAAATCCACCACAGTTTGCTTGCAACCTGGGGTAATGGAAATGGGAAGCAATTAAAAAAAAAAAAACTGCCCAATAAACTGAAAGGTTTCGGATAATAGTTCCAATCAGTATGCAACTGATTTTTTTTTTTGTATGACCCACATAAAAGAACACAGATTTAACTAAGACTAATGTTAAAAGCCACCTAATACAACAATGTAATTAATGCTCCCATGTTTCTTTTAGTGGCCTAGTGTGAATTTTATGGGAGGAGAATTTGGATTAAGTTTGTTCCTCCTCTAGTTTACTTCCTTCTGCATTGTCAGCTAGGTCAGTGTAGCTGTACAGTAGCCTCCGTAACTTACGGACAAGGCAGGTACACTTTTTGAAAGCTGTTCTTTGTTCCATTAGCCTCCTGTCATTATGTTCATGTCTTGAAATTTGGGATTATGGAGCATTTAATTGAGGCAGATTAACAAACTGTTTAAGGCTGGTTTCTGGGAATTAAAGTATGGTAGCCCAGCAACATCTTACGTGGTCATCATTTCTAGAATTACTAGAATTACTCCAGCGCAGAATCCCTCCTCTGTAGTACTTAACCAGGTTCTCAAAGAAATTGTGAAACTGAACGTTCCATGGTTTGCATTTAGATTTAATTTGGAATTGTTGAGTGTCATAATGCTGCCTCTGAGAAATAAAGCTCTAGTAGGTAGTTAAGTCTGATGAGCTTATTCAAAGAATCTCAAAACTGCAATGAGCACAAGGAGGAAATCAATCTCTGCAGTGTGCAGGGTCACACAAGAAAGCTGTAAGCAGCTAAAAGGAGAAACCTGGAGTTGCTTTAAAGAATATCTACTGCTTCTTTACACAGGTCACTTCCAATTACAAAGCATATCATTTTATGCTATAAAAAAAGATTTTTTTTTGGTAACTGCATATCCTAATCTTCCTATAATGAACAGAGGTATTTGAGTAATTCATATAAATAGTATTTACTTTCCTGAGTCAGATAACTTCAAAATTTAGTTCCTAAATCTAAAGCTGTTTTTAAAAGTATCTATTTTATGTAAAGACTCAAGTCACAGGAGTGTGGCAGAATATAACAGTTTATAGTTAAAGAAGAGGGAAGTATAACTATCACAGCAGAAATTGTTAGAATGGTCTAAAATATCTATTTAATATGGTCTATCGGCCTGAAACAAATATTCCAGGCAAACATTCTACAAAAGTAAAATTCCCCCAGAACTCTGTGTTTGCAAAAATGCAATCTAAAATTTCAGTTCTCAGTATGACTTCTCTAAAGCATCTGTTTGCTACCCATCTCCAGATCCCAAATTATAGCACATAACCTTGCTAAGCATAATAAATAAAAATATAAATAAACACAGTTGGGTAGGTTCCCCTCAAAGTCCTCCGTCTTGTTGGTAAATATACCTTCCCTCTCGCCCCCGTAGGTAATAAATCCTTTCTAACTCAGGCTAATCTCTCTGAGTAGGCTTGGACGCCCCTGCAGCATTCTGAGACCCTAGTCCATCAGCTGTCCTCCTTCTCTGTATCTTCAAGCTCTTCCAGAACTATGGATTCTAGCCTCTAAATGTGGTCAAGTTTCTTCCATGTCAACAGTCCCCCAACAATAAAACCGGCACCCCATCTCAACCCCACTCCACTCCCTGACTCACAGACTCACAAAGGTGCATGAGGACACCACCCAGAGCACTTTCCAAACAGACCTTATGGTTACGTAAACTCAGAACCTGAAATTAAGGTTCATGCCCACCCAGGCTGGTCCCCGGAGTTCAGCAGCTTTCTGAGAGTTCAACAGACACATGACCACTAATCAGTCACTATTGGTCCAATTATCAAACCACTTATCTGTGAACCAGAATATTTTATTTGCTTTCATACGAGCAGCAGTACTTTTTTTAGAAAGAAAATAATCTCGTATGTTTTCTTCTAATAGTTTCCTAGTTCTACCTTTCAACGCTTAAGTCTATGATCCATTTTGAGTTAATTTTTGCATAGGGTGTGAGGTAAAGTTCTTTTTTTCATTTGCATATGTATTTCCAGCTATTTTAGCACTATTTGTTGTTTACCACTGAATTACCTTGGCACCTTTGAAAACTTTCCCAGACTGATTTAATGACAAAAAGTTATTTTTGAGCATTAATTATTATGTCACAGAAATACAGACTACCTTTTTGGCAAGTCCTTTTATAAAAGATTTTAATAATGTATTAAAATGATACATTGTTATGTGGAAAAAAAGCTGGAAAAGCAAAAGTATATATACATATCTGGAGCATAATATACCAATATACCAAAATATATGTACAGAGGTTATTGAGTTTTGATTATATACTGGGTAATCTTACTCTCCTTTCTTTCTTTTTTTTTTTTTTTTTTTTTTTTTGCGGTATGCGGGCCTCTCACTGCTGTGGCCTCTCCCGTCGCGGAGCACAGGCTCCGGACGCGCAGGCTCAGCGGCCATGGCTCACGGGCCCAGCCACTCCGCGGCATGTGGGATCTTCCCGGATCGGGGCACGAACCTGCGTCCCCTGCATCGGCAGGCGGACTCTCAAGTACTGTGCCACCAGGGAAGCCCTTACTTTTCTTATGTTTAATTGCATTTCCATTTTTAAATAAAATTTTTGAAATTTTATCCATTAAAATTTTTGAATCAGAGATTTCTCAGAGTTACATCTTTAACGCTATAGTTAGAAGAAATAATCAGTATGTATATAATAATAATAAATAAAATAATAAAAATAATCAGAAATGTAGTAAGTCAACAGAAAAGGGGAAAAATCTAGTTAAAAGTACAATTTTCTAAAAACAATGTCAGATTATATTTGACAATTTCATTGTTAAATTGAATGTTCTCAAAGGAGCAGACTTAGGATTTTAGAGTTAAACCAAATGTCTCAACAGAATATATCCTTAAAAAAAAAAATCAATGAATGATTTAGACACAAAATTCCATTGTGTAATCACACCCAATTTTAATGTCCATCAATTTTAATGGTGACACACCCTATGCACTCATCGGCCATCAGATACTTTCTGCTGGAACCAGAGTGTAAGCAAAACAGCAGTGGATAACGGTTTGATTTTTTTTTTAAGACTTCTTTTCCTAGATTTTAAGGTAGGAAGATAAAAATGACAACTATGAACTGTTCTATTTCTTTATCATTTCCCTTTTTTCTTTTATAAGAGCTAGTTTTGGCAGAGCGGAACTTGCCTTTTCAGGAACTTCTTATTTTACATTCACAATATCAGTGATGCAAATAATCTTGCAAGTGTATGAGTGTGTGCTTGTGTGTGTGAGTATGTTCTATGACTATGGCATTACACACCACGATTCTAAGAAAAACTGAAACATGGCAAAATTATAATTAGTACCAAGTGGGTGTAGTGTAAGAGCTAAAAACGCAAAGTAGGAAAGTTGAAATTCGTTTTCACATTCAATTCAGGTACTGTCTGAAATTTGCTTTCGGGTGATTTCTGATTGTTAGAGCACATTTTCCAAATGATTAACAATGCTTCACAGCCACGTAGCACAGGGAGGTCAGCTCGGTGCTTTGTGACCGCCTGGAGGGGTGGGATAGGGAGGGTGGGAGGGAGGGAGACGCAAGAGGGAGGAGATATGGGAACATATGTATATGTATAACTGATTCACTTTGTTATGAAGCAGAAACTAACACACCATTGTAAAGCAATTATACTCCAAGAAAGATGTTAAAAAAAAAAAAGAGGTGTGTTGAAAGTCTATTTGTACTGACTGTAAGGTAAGCAAGATGATGAACAATACCTGGAATGGTCCTCAGACAACAAAACAACAAAGAGGTTTTCAAGGACGGGGGTGTTAAGAGCTTAAATATATATTATTAATAAAATTAATTGTATCTTTGAAACATCGAAAAGAAACTTCTAAAATTTAAGAATTACATTTAAATTATTAACTTGGTGGGCAAAATTAGGAGTGAACAAAGTAAGGTGAGACAATAAAATGTCTTTTACCTAAAATTATATCCATCCAGAGTTAAGAAAAAGCTAGGTTCCAAAGCTGCATCTAAATGTTATTGGATACATAGTAACCTCCTTGGGACAGCATTGTTAACAGGCTGTAAATGAGAAACATGAGGAACAAGTCAAACCACCTAACTTTTAACATACGTAACTGAACCAAAATTATTACTTTAATGGGATAAGTGGGTTAAAGCAATAGCAAAAATAAAGAACGGGTCAGTGGAAATTGGGAACACTTATTAAATTTATTTATTTATTTATTTATTTTGCGGTACGCGGATCTCTCACTGTTGTGGCCTCTTCCATTGCGGAGCACAGGCTCCAGACGCGCAGGCTCAGCGGCCATGGCTCACGGGCCCAGCCGCTCCACGGCGCGTGGGATCCTCCCAGACTGGGGCACGAACCCGCGTCCCCTGCATCGGCAGGCGGACTCTCAACCACTGCGCCACCTGGGAAGCCCTATTAAATCTATTTTAACTTCCTGGGATGCGTTTGATGATTAGGTGCAGAGTATGGCACTGATATTCTTTACATGGTAGATTCCACAGCTTGCTGAAGCATCCCATCTCAAAAGGACCCATGTACTTCATACAGTAAGAATAATAATATATAAATAAAAAGTACAAGTCTTATTTTTAAACTGCTACATATTTCCCCCAAATATTCTAGCCTAGAGCTCTACATTTTAGTTCAAGAAATCCTCTGACTTGCCACTAGGCATAGCTCTCAGGGCTGAGTACTTCTAATCTTGCAAAACATGGGCATTGGCCTCAATGCTAAGATTCAAACCCTAGACAAGCATTTCCTAACATCACACTGTTGTCATGTTGCCCAGAAAAGTCTATTATTCATTAAGTCCTGTTACTGATCTCACTTTGTTCCAATAACAGATGGCTGGAAACAGAAATCAGACAGCAGGGTCCATCTTCACTTGTCTTCCAATGGAATAACCATGAACAAGGGAAAACGAGGCATGAGAAGGGAATACAGTTTGTAGAACTGCAGCGATAACCTACTTCTACTTTTCATTTTGCAGACGAGAAGCTAAAATTCATGGATACTACGCACCTTCTATCCTATTTCTCAGAGCCTGCCAGTAGAAAATCCAAAATACTACTTTGAAATGCTCCTCGTGTTAGCATTCAAAGCTAAGTGCTGTGAGCGACACTCATTTGCAGTCTCTGTGAATATAAAGTGACCAATCCTGGCTTATATTCTTTGGCTGTGCAAAAAAGAATGAAAAAAATATTAGGGGAAGTATGATGGTAATTGTATGAGTCAGTATTTCTTTTTCTTTGCTTATTAGCATGGTCATTAAGTCTACCTACTAAAGAACGTCTTATTAACTATACCAGTTTTTTAAAGTGCTATGAATTCTTTGAACCATTGTACTTATATTAAATAAATCTATTTGACACAATACACATGGGGTTAAAACTTCATTTGGGCTATTAAGATTAACCATAATCCACTGGTATTTTTTAATATAAATTAAAAATGCAAACTAATAACTCTGTTCAAATCACAGAAGCAGTTAGAGTGCCTGATACTAAGATATATCGTCCTCAACTCCTTGAGAGGCTGAATCACAGAGGGTCCTAGTGCCTGGGAGGAAGGGGCACTTTGTAAAGGGAAGGGAAGGGTTTCCATATTTTACCCACGTGGCTGACTTGAAGATGAAGCCATCAGTTCTGCTGAATACCAGAGATCATTTGAATAGCATAGAAACTTCAGTGTACTTTGATCAAACGATCTGCAGTTTCCTCATACTGTCAAATGAACGTCAGGTAGAAAGGAAGATCCACTTCAGAAAAAAAAAATATTATATTTTCTCTCTTAATTTTTCAGGATTACGAGAACTACGCCTAATAGTTTTTCCTTTTTGTTGCTGAAAACTATGTAAGAATCATTAAATTGATTTCCCTATGATATATACTGATAAGAGTATAATGTTTCACAATAGACATTATTCAAAATAGGTCAGCTGCTAACACACGCCATTACTTCTAAAACGTATTGACATTTCTTCCTCTTGGAAAGCATGTCCTCAATGGTGATTTCTGAGGAAGAAACGATGGCAAACGAAAGAGCTTTCCTAAACCATGTTGAAACTGTTAGGAAAAGTCAAATCAAGATGATTTATATGTTGACGTCTTGGTGAAATGCTACTTCAATTTATTTTTAGACTATTGCTGTTAATTAAAAGAAACCATTACTTCAAGTTATAAAATGTAAGTATATCAGGAGACACCCAAGAGACAGCTAGTGCTTTAAACAATCATTGCATAAGGATTCTCTTTATAGCACAGCCAGCTCCAGGCGATAGGGAAACACCTCACTATCTGAAATTGAAATCCCAATACAAACATCAGAGCTCTACATACACCTCATTCCCAGGAGGCTCCTGCAAAACCCAGAGCAGTGAGAGATGCCCTCCTTATTTCCAACGCTGAGGAGGAAAATATGCAGCTCGGCCTCTCTCTCCCAGCCTGGCTGCACCACAGCTGCTGACTTGCCCACACCTCCTCTCCATTCTCTCCCCTGGCAGGGATCTGATTCACAAACGTTCAACACCTATTTTAAATCCCCACTCTTCCTGTTTCAACGTGATGCTACAAATGTACAGTAGTTCAACTTGAACTTATAAATTTAAAGTATGTAAACCCTATCAGGTCTCTAAGGTGACGGGAGCATTTGAAGGATATTCTTATCTTTCAACATTATCCTGAATTCTGAAAAGTGGTTTCCCAAAGGTTTTGAATACCATCCTTTTTATGGTTCTGATGTGACAATGCTTACAAATGACCACAGCTTATCAAAAGACTATTTGAAAAAGAGATTTATTATTCATTTTTGGAATTATCTGTGTCATGACATTGTGCTTCATGTATCGAGATTTTCCATATCTCTCTTGTTTAACCTTCTTTCCTGAAAATTTCCAGAGTGTCTTTTTGGAAACTGGGAGGGCAGAAGTTAATATTTTGTTTGTTCAACTGAGAACTGAATCAAAACGTACTCTCTCCATGTCCCAGAAGATGCTGGAATCACGTTGTCACGTCAATAACACAAGAAGCTCTTCTATCATGGAGAGTGCCTGAATTTCTAAAGAGATGAGCACCTCTGGGTGCAGCTCAGAACACCGGATGCCTAATGAGGCCAAGGGCTAGAGGTAACCAGCTGGTGATGTGGCTCCAGTCAACGTACTGAAACAGCTTCATGTTAATTGAGGCAACTGAGGTCTCTCAAACTGACCCACAGCAGAAATGCTGGGGTGAAAACTGTTTCCTCCCTAAGAAAAGAAAAACCTAAAAGGGCACACTGTTGACCCACCAAAGCATTGTTTCAAAGCTCAAACTGTCGCGCAGGCTTTGCTAATACGCCATATAAATAGGTTGTTATTATTTTTAACTCTTGGGGCTCTTTTCCTCAAACTCTGCTCAGAGTGACAAATTAAGCTATGTGCTTTAGAACGTCAGAAAACCTGGATTACATTTCTCATGACGAGGATACCAAAGTGTTTTTAGAATCCCTGACTCTTTTTTTATGCCTGCCTATACCCGCCCCCAAATGCCACCGAATGCTGACAGTCACTTCCTTCTCCCAATGGCACCTGCTGCCCGCACACCCACCCACGGGCTGCTAAAATCCTCCTGTCATCTCATCCACATGCCAACATAGAAGGCTGCCTGCATCCCTACCCCCGAACCTCCAAACTGTCTTTGGAATAAGGAAACAAACACACAGAGCTCACATTACAAAGGGGCTTATCATGGCCAAGGGATGTGGGCCAGGAAGCAGGGAAGTACTTCACTGTCTTCACAGGCCACTTCCTAAGAATACCAGCCACTGGTTCAGGTCTGCATGTGACACTAATTCAGAGACTAGGAGAAAGTTCAGGCTAAGATGGATTAATTAATCTAAAAGCAGACACGGAGGATATACCATTCCCCTTACCCCATTAGAAATTCCCATGTTGGCCACTTCCATTTTTAGCCTGAGAAAAGCTTTTTATATGAGTGACAACTTCAGATGGTTTCAACCTGTTTGAATTTACAAGACAAAATGCTTTTGGAAGAATATCTCTAGACATTACCCTACTCTTGAAACAACTATTTACCTACTGTATGGCCTGCTCTGTGTTAAAGATGCGATCACTGCTAATACAGAGACAATGATTTGCTCGGATGCCCAGTTACCAGGTGATAGCATTGTCCATGGTTTTATTGGATTTCTCTCAGTGCCAGAGTCACAGAACTGAAGGGAGACCTGATTGTTTGGAGGCTCTCACGTGAGGTGCAAACAGAGCCTTGAGGTCAGGAACTATGCTTACTTGCCTTTGTAAGCATCTATCAAAATGCATGGTCCTCAATCCAGGTCTCACCAGCAATGCATACATGACACACAAACCCATTTTTAAGGAAACAAATGGGAAGGATTTCCCACAGCAGACATGATTGGCATCACTGCACACCAAGAAGCTGTTCCTCTCTCTGTCGCGCCGTTAGGTTCCTTTTTATCAACAGCTTTTGAAAAACAAGGGGAATTGTGATCTAAATTCAAGCTCTTACATTGACAACAAGTAATCAATAGGCTTCCTAATTGTGAACTTGGGACTTCATGTCTGAAACTACTTGTGATGCTCTGGCACAGACCATGGGTCTCACAGAGGACCATAGCTATGCTAGGAGACCAACACAGAGGAAATGCATCTGGAAGATGTTGCCATAAATTGTCAGCAGAATTCTGTGAATTTGAGTATTTCAGGAACACAAATGCAAGCTCTTTGTTTTTCGGTGGATTATATTGGGTTTGAGTCTATAGAATAACAGCTACCTACTTGTTTAGTTAATTTTCAAGGATGTGAAGTCTTGCTTTATTTAAAAAATAACTTTTTCTACACAAAAGTATGACTTGGTCTTTTCTACCCCAAAGTATTACTGAGCTAAATATAGTCAGTCTCCTCTGTGGCTTTTCTGGAATTTAACACACTGCAGCCACTAATTTTGGAAACCTATCCCAAACTTTTATGGTTATAAACCTCTAATTGGAATTATCCGTAGTGGGAAAATACTCTTTCATTCCTTCCCATGAGTGAATATTTGAGCCTCTTGGGACATCACTGAGGAACCTGAATGCTTACTTTGGGTCTTTGGGTTTTTTTCTTTCTTTTTATATTTTGAATCTCTAAAATGATTGTATAATCTCACAAATTCAAACACTAATTTCCTATGCTTTTCTAATTAATCCTGAAAAGATGAAGGGAAATTGGGACTGAATCTCACAAGTGGTATCATTGAAGGCAGTAGGAGAGAAATGTGGATCATCGTCTTTGGTTGGTGAAATTGAGGAGGGGGGACCATTACCTTTCAAAAATTAATAAAGCAACACATTAAAAATGCTGAGCGTTATAACCTTGAATCTATTATAAAATCACTAAATAATCTACATCTAAACTGAAGCCTTTAATCCCATTCTTAACCACATCTACTCTGACTGCGGTTGGGACATTAACCTCACCATTTGTGGGTATCTGAGGAGCTAACAATACCAAGGACAATAAGTCAATAATAAGTAACCCTTCTGAGACCCTGACCAGTGCAAGACACTGTTAGCCGTGCCCTACAGATATTCCCATGTAATTCCTACCCCAGTTTTTGATGGCGCTATCGTCGCCATGCCCCCCTTTCTACAGATGAAGACACCGAGGCATAGAGAGGTTACTTGGCTAAAGTAAAAGAGCCAGTTGATGGAGAGACAAGGATTTAAACTAAGCAGCATGGCTCTTGGCTCTTAGCAACTGGCAATGGCTGCCTGGTTGAATGTGGTAACTAATTAGCGCTATTGGAAGTTGCTCGCTATGGTCGATAATGCCTAAGCCAATGCATTTAAAAAAGATATTGCATTCCATTAATTTCCTCCTATTAATTACTTAACAGTTATGCATCTTAATTGCCTATGGAAGAGAAAGCATATACCCTCACATTCACACACCTTTTAGCATAGGACCAAGAGCTGGAAGACTTGAGATCAGTTTCAGCTCATTAACTTGTTAACTTTTTAACTTAACAATAAGTCACTTAACATTGAAAGCTGTGGTTGAACTGTAACAAAGGTTGTTTAACTAAGAGATCTTTCATATCTGTTGAGCTCCAAATTCCTAGAATTCTGTAATCTCTTGATATTTGTTCTATCTGATAATGAAGAATAATTTTACAGAGTTTCCCAGTTCTAAAGGAGCTTTTTAAAAAAAACCTGAATAAGGAAAAGACACTTGTTCAAGGAAAATGTCATCTCCGAGAGCTGAAAAAAATATTTCCACAATCACCTAGTCTGAGAAACACTGATTCAAAAACTTTGTTTGGTACTATAAAAATGTCTTTTAATTGTGAATCATCTCTGAAAAAGAGAAATTTAATCTTTATTACTAATAAGTAGAGCTACCAGATTTAGCAAATTAATATAGAGGACACTCACCCATTTACACTGGAATTTTAGATAAACAATAACTTTTTAGTATGTCCTACTGAGGGACATGAATTTTAATATAAGGATGTACTGTACTAAAATGTTTAGGGATGTACTAGAACCTAGGGACATGTTAACACATTATTCGTTGTTCATCTGAAATTTACATTAAACTGGGCACCTATAGTTTATCTGGCAACTCTACTGGTATAGGACTTGCTCAGTTGAAGTGAAAACATGAAACCCAAAGAAAATAATTAGAACTTATGAACCACTGAGTGTGCATCTGAGTGAGAGAAATGCTGGCCTAAGGTATCAGTTTATTTTTCTTGTTCCTCAAATTTTTGTGCCTACCCAATACCAAATGATCACTTACATAGAGAAAGACTAAGTTGCATTTCTGATTACTATTCCAACATGCTACAGGCAGCAGAATCTTTAAAAAAATCATATTCTATAAGTCCGCCCTCAGAGGGTTGCGGTTCTTTAATCCCCTGAGTGGTTTTCTTTACTCATGAGAACAGTAGTAGAAAGGAAGCGTCCATGAAAGGCAAAACCAAAAGCACCTGGCTATTTTGGAGGAAAGAGACAGCCCATTGGATTTGTTATCGATACAAAGACCGAAACACCTAAGTCTAGGCCTGAATGATAGTTAGGAATCCAGCTCATATAACTATGTGATTAACACAGTACATGCCTGGGGTAAGGCGAGCAATAGGCATTTGGGGGGAAAAGAGCCCAGTATCTGTGCAAAGCCCCATCCTGCCGGCTGAAAGCAGCGTAATACGCACAGCTTTAATATGCATGGTTACTGACCGGAGGGTAGCTAGGCAACAGTGACAGAAAAGCTGTGAATCTAAGTTGAATGAGGTAAAAAGCAACAGCTTGGAAAAAGCAAGAGCTGGTTACCAAGAAACAGGCCAGCCTAGAATGTTATTTTCCTTCTTTTAAAAAAACTTTTTTTTGACTAAAGTATGGTTGATGTACAATATTATGTTACAGGTGTGCAATACGGTGATTCACAATTTTTAAAGGTTATACTCCATTTATAGTTTTAAAATATTGGCTATATTCTCTATGCTGTACAATATATCTTTGTAGCTTATTTTATACGTAATATTTTCTACATCTGAATCCCCTACCCCTGTATTGCCCTTCCCTGCTTCCCTCTCCCCACTGGTGACCATTAGTTTGTTCTCTATATCTGTGAGTTTGCTTCTGTTTTGTTATATTCACTAGTTTGTTGTATTCTTTTTTTAAATTCCACATATACATGAGATCATACAGCATTTGTCTTTCTCTGTCTGACTTATTTCACTGAGCATGATACCCTTCAGGTTCATCCATGTTGTCGCAAATGACATTATTTCATTCTTTTTTATGGCTGAGTAATATTCCGCTGTGTATATATACCACGTCTTTATCCATTCATCTGTCAATGGACATTTAGGTTGTTTCCATATCTTGGCTATTGTAAATAGTGCTGCTGTGAACATTGGGGTGCATGTAGCTTCTCAAATTAGTTTTTGTTTTTTTAGATATATACCCAGGAGCGGAATTGCTGGGTCATATGGTAGTTCTAGTTTTAGTTTTTTGAGAAGCCTCCATACTGTTTTCCACAGTGGCTGCACCAATGTACATTCCCACCAACAGGGTACAAGGGTGTTCTTTTCCTTCTTTACTTCCTGGAAAATGCCCACTTATCTCAGAGGACTCAAACCCTGTGTCTCTCTGGAAATCTTTCTTAGCCTTTTGTCTGTCCATCTACACAAATCCCTGCAGGTTTGGTCAGCTGGTTTTCGTTAGGACTCCAGAGGACTTTTTATTTACCCCACAATGTGCCCACATGGCTAGTGTTGCATTATCAGATGGAGCTGGGAGTGGACATGTCTGTTTTCCCCTAAAAGGCAAGGACAATTTGAGAACAGGAGCTGCGCTGCTCAGGAGAATCCCTAGACCCTTCTGAACGAATGCATGAGAATGTAAGTG
Source organism: Leucopleurus acutus (assembly GCF_964270905.1). Classification (NCBI taxonomy): domain Eukaryota; kingdom Metazoa; phylum Chordata; class Mammalia; order Artiodactyla; family Delphinidae; genus Leucopleurus; species Leucopleurus acutus. The sequence goes on from NC_139157.1 coordinate 80,607,171, forward strand.
GTCACACGAGAGAGGAGAGAAATAATCAAGACATAGACTGTAGAGTCTGATATACAAGATGTTTTATTCAGATTCACCTCTCCTCTGCTCTGCTGCTTCACATTAGGAATTTATTTTACACATCTTATTTTTAAAAATTCTAATTTTATTCTTAAGGAGTTGGGGTGAAATCTGACTAAAATACAACAAAGCATTTCTACTCACAGAGGACTTATGCCAGTAGACCTCTTCTTAAACAAACCCTCATGAATCAATATAAATCCACGATGTTACAGGGGTAACCTGTCTTCTCTTTCTGGATACCGTTTTCAGCTAAAATGGAAGAGCCTAGCACTCTAGGACAAGCGGACTCCAAAGCCATACCTGGGGGAGCAATGTGGGTTCTCTAGAGAGCTCTATAGGAGGGTCTGGATATGCACCCACGAAACGGCCGAGGGAGATCCTGAGTCAGTCATAATGTGCTCTGAGTGGCAGTCAGTTCTGTGCTTTACTCTCAGTCTCCCAGATACTCTGTTCTTTCCGCTTAATTCAGGAGGATTTGTTGTTTTTGAAGACCTCACAGAAATACCGTAACACAGACGCACATTTCCAACATACCTCCAATAAACACCCCCCCCTTCCTTCCCTCTTCCTCTGCCTGACCCGCCCCTCCCTCTGACATACCTGTACGCCTGTGCTTACACTGCTCTTTAGACCTTGGGTTTCTTCCCCCTTCCTCTCCTCCAATACACAAGCCTCATTGGTCTCCAATGGACCCTTTAGAGAAGACTCCTGTGAACACACCGTTCATCGTTTTCTCCTGAAGCCGATACTTCAGATTGTAGTATCAAACATTTGCCCATGGGTTCTCGTTACTGTATACGTGCTTATTCTTCATTCCATCTCTATTGCTATAACTTCAAAGGCAAAGCTTTTCTCTTTTCTTCTGCTTCTTTTTTCCTCCTTTAATAACAAAGTATATTGCTGTGTACCTAATAAATGCTCAAGTAATAAGCATTTGAATCATAAAGGACTGAAGTGAAATAAGTAGACGTTAAAGTTTAAGGATTTCAGGATGTCACCACAAATGCATCGTCTTGAGCTCCAAAAGCAGGTTTCACCTCTGCCTGGCAAAAACCACCACATACCTCGAAGCCGGACAATCAGGCTGTAGATTTGTGTTTATTGCTTCCTGACCGTTTACCCATATGAAGTTTTGCCAGTCCAATTATTTCCCTCAGATTTTAGTTTACATCAATTCAAGAGAATCTGAATTCTATAATTACTTTTCCATATTGGAGAAGATTTTCTATATTTTTAACCCAGTTTCAAGAATAACACTTCCTTATTTAGAATCACTGGAAAATTACACTCGCACAAGATAGACTGCTATTCTAGGCCATAAATGAAAGTACTTTGTTGGGAGGATGAGTTGAAGAATAACGAATAGGGTGTGGGCTTTGACAGTAGCATCGTTTAATCATTTATATACTGCTAAATATATAGAGGAAGCGGTGGACACCTCCACCAGACAGAAAATGTGGGGTGGGACCTCTCCTTTTAGCACTTCTGTTAATGTAGCCTCAAGCTGTCATCGTGTAGTTTGTTCTTATTTCTATTTATGGCCATTTGTGTAATCTTTGGTCACATGGAGTGATCACAGGTAACCTAAAGGCTTGCAAGAGACAGTTTCATGATCACAGATATCAAGTGGCTAAAATGATTATGCTATGCCTTGTATTTATTCTACTTGTTTGTTTTTATTCCAACAAGATCTCAAAGCCTTCACGTGAGATGTGTTAGAAAAGAATAGTAGATAAAGAATAGAACTAACCTTACAAATCCGCAAAAAATATATTTAAACTGTTTCCGTGCTATTTCTTTCTTTTCTTTTCTTTTTTATTTTTTTTGGCGGTACGTGGGCCTCTCACCGTTGTGGCCTCTCCCATTGCGGAGCACAGGCTCCGGACGCGCAGGCTCAGCGGCCATGGCTCACGGGCCCAGCCACTCCGCGGCATGTGGGATCTTCCCGGACCGGGGCATGAACCCGTGTCCCCTGCATCTGCAGGCGGACTCTCAACCACTGCGCCACCAGGGAAGCCCCTCTGTGCTATTTCTTGTCTCAACAAATAGATAAGTTAGACAAGGAGAATTTGAACTAAATCTCCTTTCTTTGATCTGTGATATACTCTGCTGAAAATAAGAATGGAAACAGAGGTAAGCAATTGAAAGCAACATCTCCTTAATTTTTCTTTTCTAGCTGTATGGTGTAGTTGTGTTTAAGCCAATCATATATATTTTGTATTCAAAGGCTTTTTTTATATCACTGAAGATGTTAAGAAAAATGAACCGTATTAAAATTCTCATTTAAAAACTGAATCATATTTCTTGAAATAACTCAAATATAACTGCATCTTTTAAAATTCGTAGTATTTTACAATTATAGAAATGATGGCCAAATATCTGCAAATTATAGCAGAATAAAAACCTATGGAAAAATGTCTTTGCAATTGTAAATATTTACAGAACACACATGACATACATCTTCCATTACATTTTCACAGGTTAGTTTCAACATCCACTACGCTAATACTAACAGCTTTGCAGTTTAAGTAAAAATAAAAAATCATGAGTATACTCTGCGGAGACTGCAAAGTCTCTATAGTAACGAATAGAGGGAAAGTCTTTTGGGGTCAAGTAAAATAATGTTAGTAATCTAAGCACCGCATTGTCAGTTTCCTTCACGACCACATGGCACCTTCCTGACCATCATAAAGCCAGTCTATGGGGGGGTTCTGCGATTCTCACAGCAGGGGAGACGCACAGAAGGTGGGCAATACATGGGTATTTATTGAATCTCCACTTTTACTTAGACTTTTCTTTCAGAATCCAGATAAGTCTAAGGAGTCTATCTGTTTGGTGAAAGAAATATGTATTCTGAGTACTTTTAATCCCTGAAATATTTTGAGGAATATCTTATTTTAATATATGCAAAATCAACTAAAATAACTGAAAAATATTCATGCTTTCATTTGGTTTGTTAGGAGGGGATTTGGCAAAAAGTTGTGTTGACTCATCACCAATATGACAAGGAGGAAGCTAAGAAAGGAAGCATTTCATTTTCCCTCATGTTGAAAACGGTATTGATTTAGGACAAGCCTGTGAAACATTACTCAGCTTCCACTGTTGGGCTGTATAGAAGACTCTCTAGATCCTCCAACTGCATATGAAGTTCCATATCACAGATTATATTTTCAACACTCTATGTAGGTACAATATGAACATAAGACATTTCAAAGAAATCTTTGCATGGTTAAGGTATAGCAATGAAATAATTATATATATATTTATATATATATTTTTTTAGGTCAAAATATTTAATAGTTTGACAAATATATCTAAATGTTTACTTCTTATTAAGTGTCCTTTTAAAAATATTACAGTAGAAATGTCACGGCCAAGAGACTACTTCGCTACATTAAATAATCACTGTAATTAACACATCCAGGTGGAATCCAGAATGTTTTCCTTCATTTTATAACAGTTTGATAGCCTGTACAACCTGAAGTGAATCTGTTTGATTATTTAAACTTTGTATTTGATCTGAATTCTAAAGACAAATAATTTTGCATATCGTTCTCACTGAGCAAAGGCAAATACACACGGAAATGAAAACTGATGTCTCTGGGCTACATACTGCCTCAATAGCACAGCAAGAATTAAAAAATCAAGACCACTATTGTCTAGACTACCTTGAGCGTCTATGAATACGTATCTCTAAATTGTGCAAAGCAAATCTCATCATTCTTGAGTTTCTAATATCTTCTCTACTCCGATGAAAAAAATCCACAAAAAATTAAAGTAGCTGTCATTGGATTAGTTAGGGCACAGGATATAGTCCCATGCGGTAACTTAATGACAGTAAGAAGCTATCATCAAAAATGGCTGAAACCAAAGAAATTTCTTATAGCTTTTATTTTTTTTTATTTTTTAATTTTTTTTTGCGATACGCGGGCCTCTCACTCTTGTGGCCTCTCCCGTTGCGGAGCACAGGCTCCGGACGCGCAGGCTCAGCGGCCATGGCTCACGGGCCCAGCCACTCTGCGGCATGTGGGATCTTCCCGGACCGGGGCACGAACTTGCGTCCCCTGCATCGGCAGGCGGACTCTCAACCACTGCGCCACCAGGGAAGCCCCTTATAGCTTTTATTAATGAAGAGGTTGGCAAGTACACATTCCAAAGTGCAGAATGATCTTTTTAGTTCATTTCTAAGATTTGATAGGGAGATCGGACTCTAATCCATGAAAAAAAGGAGGATATTTACATTAACTTATTGTCAGGAAATAATAAAACGGTTTTGCTTTACATTATTTTACATGCTCTGAGGTCCTTTTCAAGTACTTCCTGTTATATGTGCTGTATTAGTCTTTAAGAGCACTGGTGGTGGAGAGGTGATCACATTGCTCATTTTCTGTAGCTGACCCTCATCGCTGCCCCTTCAGAGAGGCAGACGTACCTTACCCTAGCCACAGGGCCACTTAAGTGGAAACTTAAGTCTTCCAGGCTAATGAACCACAAGGTCTCCGGGCACAGCTCTGGGCACAGTTCTGATGTAAAGCAGATTTTGTATGGTAGCCAATAAACCAGAAGAATGCCAATTTGGTCTTAGAATGCACAGAAAATGAAGAAGCCACTTTTTACAGGAATAAATTCTGCCTGTCCAAATTAGCTGCCCTAACTGAACACATGAATACATTTTAAAAGCGTTCATCCTTGTATATGTGAATGATTAAAAATGCTTTCATGTATTGTTCTTCATTTATTCATTGAATTTAGGGCTTGAACTGCAATGGATGGGTAAGAAGTATTTCCCTATTTCATTTTCCATATATTTCAAATTTTCTAAAATGAATATATTTTACTTGAATTGGAAAAATGTAAGTTTTGGGAGATTCAAGAATAATTTAGAAATGACTTCTGGCTACAAAGGCCTTAGAGATTTTTGTAAGAGGTGAGATATGAACTCAAAATGTTGACATGAGGTAGTACTCCAAAACTACCATTACATAACCTATACACACTATTATATATATAACAGATAACCAATAAGGACCTACTGTATAACCAGGGAACTATACTCAATATTTTGTAATAACCTACAATGGGAAAAATTTGAAAAAGAATACATATATATATATATATATATATGTATTCAGTTATATATAGCTATATATAACCAAATCACTTTGCTGTATACCTGAAACTAACATAGCATTGTAAATCAACTATACTTCAATAAAAAAATTAAATTAAATTAAAAAAGAAAGAAATACTAAAATAAGTCCACCAAATACTGTATCATTTTTTGAGGAGCAGGGTGGAGTGACGGTGGGAATGATCTTCTGTGGATTAGACAAGATTTTATGTAGAATTTGTCATTTAAAATATTCCTGGAAGGAAGGAACAGTAGAAAATCCAGACAAATTTCTCAGCAAAAGAAAAATGCACATACATTACTATGTATACTATTTCACATAATTCCTGATGCTTGAGGACTTCCTGAAACCTATACTGGGCCTCAGATGGGTAGATTATGCCTTAGTAAAAATAATAGTGGAAAATAAAGGGAGAAAAGAAGGTTAGGGACAGAATTTTGGTGAGCTGATAATTCCAAGCCCAGGTGTTTGTACTGTGTTCAGTTGTCAATGAAGAGCCGTCACAGTTTTGGAAAAGAGGTCCTGTCTGAGCATATCTCTGCCCATTTAGACACAGCACACTGCCTCTCTGTTCCGGATAATGAGAAAATACTGCTGTTTCTGCTGAAAAATGTGGTAGCCAGCCTCCAAGATGACCACCCAAAATCCACACCTCTGGTATTCAGGCCCTTGTAGAGTCCCTTTGCACATTGAATGTGAGCTGGCCTGTGTGACCTGCAGAACATGGAGGGCATGATGGCATGTGATTTCCAAGGCTGGTCCTAGAGGCATAGCTTCCACCTTGATTTCTCAGATCGCCTGCCTTTGTGGAGGCTTGGCTCCACCTTGGGAGGACACTCACAAAGCCCTGTGGACAGAGCATCTGCAAAGAAACCAGTTCTCAGCACCAACTTGCCAGGATGGAAGTGAGTCACATTACAAGTGGGTTTTACAGTCCCAGTCAAGCCGTAGTTGAATGTCACACAGCTGGCGATGTCCTACTGCAACCCCAAGAGAGAATCCAAGCTGGAACCGCTCTCATACTGCTGCTCCCCCATTACACACATCCTCTCACACTGGCCTCAAACCCCTGAGTCAAAGGGGCCAGGAGAGATCACAAATAATTATAGCTGTTTCAAGCCACTAAGTTTTGGGGTAATTCATGCAACTGAAGTAATAGGCAAGTAATACAAAGAGGTCCTAGCCATCCACTCAACTGGGAGTTCTACCAGACGAAATATTATTTTAGGAAATGAGAGCAACTATGTTTCTGTGTGCACTATTGATAGATATTCTAGTACAGGTAGAGTCATGATGTAGCACAGATGACTTATATCACATTTCAGTTAGACTATCATCTGAAGATATAGGAAAACTTTGATCAGAAAATATTATCTTCGCTTTAGAGAAGCAGTAGACACAGGACATAAGAGTTAATTAAGCTGTTTTTGAGTTTCAACTCTGCCTTCTATTTGGCTAAGTCACATCACTTCTGTTCGCCAGGGATGAGTGATACAGCTGCCTTACTTACCACCATACTGGATCCCTGGGTGTAGCCAAGTTTAAAAGAGCAAGTGTGCACAATAGCCTAAAACAAAGGTAAAGAGCACACAGTGAAACGAGCAGAGAATTTAAGGAACCTGGGTTCAAATCTCAGCTCTGTTAATTACTATATTTACATGACATTGCACAATTCACTCTTTTGGAATTTCAGTTTATTGTTTCTCTCTTCAGAAAAATGGGGAATGATTGTGAGACTTAAAGAAGATAGTGTGAGGGACGGTGCCCAGCACACTGCTTGGTGCAGAGCAGTCTTTGAGGGCCTGTTAGTCAACTCCAAGTTACTTTAGTTCTCTGAAGCTGGAAGTGGGTGGAGGTGTCCACTATCAGGGAGAGGTGACCAGCAGACCCTGGAAAGTGAGTAGGTTTGCGGCACCCATGTCTGATTGGCTATACTGACAGAGACAGCTGAAGTCATGGGAATTAAAATATTAATACCAATAACAAATGCCATTTGACGTTCAACATGTCAGGCATTTTACATTCATCATTGCGTGTAATCTACACAACAACCTTATGAGATCAAGATTAGCATCTGATTCACAAATGAGGAAACCAAGACTGAACAACATGTGAAATTTGGGATAAAACCCAAGTTTACTGAACTTAGAACTGGGAGTGCATCTTACTAGAAGAAACTTCTAGAAGAGAGGTAGATAGAAGTTGTAAAGAAATCACAGGAAACAGAAGATGGATCTACACTGAAATGAGGAACAAGGAGGTGAAGGAGGAAGATGAAAAATCAGAAATGACAGAGGGGCCTCGGATTATCACATTAAGTGAAGTAAGTCAGACAGAGACACACAAATCCCATATGATATCACTTACGTGTGGAATCTAAAATATGAAACGAATAAACTTATTTACAAAACAGAAAGAGACCCACAGAAATAAAAACTTACAGTTACCAAAGGGGAAAGGAGCATGGGGGCAGGGATAAATTAGGAGTTTGGGATTAACAAATACATCCTATTACATATAAAATAAACAACAAGGTCCTACTGTATAGCACTGGGGACTATATTCAATATCTTATAATAACCTATAATGGAAGAGAATATAAAAATTATATATATATATGTATAGCTAAATCACTTTGCTGTACAATTGAAACTAACACAACATTGTAAATTATACTTCAGTAAACAAAATTTGAAAAATAGTCAGAAGTGTGCAGGGAGAAAGACACGGCAAGCGGAACACCTGAGAAGCAAAGTTAAAGAAATCTCCTCCATGAACTTACCAATGCATTTCCTTTAAAGATGATTAATACATAAAAATCATGTCTTATATCCTGACTTTTGTGATAACTAACTTACTGAAACCCCAAAGGTGTGTCATTGAATAAGTAGCTTAGCTTCACTAAGACAGTTTTCTCACCAGTAAAATGGAGATATTTGAAGGGCTCCACCTTTAATAAGTTAGCTCACGGTAAACTCTCAGTATAGTGCCCGAAACATAGTATGTGCTTAAAACTTGATTCTTACTAAATACAATTTAAGGCGTAAATATATTTATTTAAATATATCTATGAAGTAAATTTACATATATAAGTGTTTATATATACATATATATAAAACAATTTAACATGAAATAATTTTGGTTTCAGAATTTCACACAAACAAGATACCAACAAAGTATACTATATAACAATTCTATCTGAGACAAATCAATGAAATTCTTGACTCACTAAGGTACAAAGATCAAGGAAATGAAAAAGCCTTATAAAAAAAAACCAAAAGTTTTATCTATATCTACATGTTTCAAATAACATATATTTTAAATAATGTAATAATCACTGGAAGGTTTTCTCTTCTCCTTTCTGAAAACAATGACTAGAAAAGATATTTCATCAATCAGATCATATTTTCCTAGAGTAAACATACTCTAAATCTAGGGTTTTTTAAGTGATAAATCTAGCCACTTTAAAATAGGAACCAAAATCCCCTACAACTACAGAAGGCTGTGATAAGAATTATTGAAATTATATATGATTATATAAAACTATAAAATGCTTGAAAGACTTTGATTACATTAGAAACATATTGTGCTATTTATATACAACACATAAACATGACGCTGATCTATATTATAAATTAGACCTAAAATTTACATGTCAACAGCAAGCTTTTAATAACATTTTCTTGCTCTTTTAGGATGTAAAAGCGTCTTTTAAATGATTTAGATAACTGAAATAACACTGAAAACTCTCCAAATAAGATTAAACTACAGTTTTCTATTTTTGTTAGTGAATTTCTCTGCTGAAAGCAAAATGCTAAATCAAAATCACTCCAAACTCAGAGCTGTGCTTTTAAGCAACAGCCTGTGACCCCCACCTGCTTCCACAGAAGGAGAACTCATGATGGGTAAACAGCCAAGCGTAAGTGGATGAAGGAGCTAACACTTACACACTTACATGTGTCTGGGTGGGTGGGTGTTGAGTGTCTCTTAGTGGTTCTTATTACATTGTGAACAGATCACTGAAAAGAAAAGTCTCTGCCCTGCTAGTCCTCTCCTTTCCACCCTGGTCCCCTGTTTTAAGGAGGCATTAATTGAGATATTACTCTTTATCTGCACCTAATATGTTCCTGAAGATGTTTTGGATTGTGAATTTTCAGTATGAGCCTATCTTCCAATATGTTATGTGGGAGAAAGTAATAAAGTATTCTTACCCCTCCAGAAAACCCAATCAACGTCACCAAATATGAGTAAAACCCTCTTAAACATACCACCAGGGAAGCCCCTTTAGTAGGTATTTTGCTTGAAGTTAGCAACAATCACTAAAGCATCGAATATTGTTTTCTTCTATATTGCTACAAATACGTGCTGTAATGTAGATGTACATAAACTATTGGAATGTGATAGAAAGACAGATCACCTACTTCACTCCCAAGCTTTTCCACTTCATATAAACATTTCAATGTAATAATTTGGACACGGTAATCATGATAATGCCCACCAAGTTTGAACAAGGTAAGCACGGACTCCATCCTATTGGGAGAAAGCTAACTTACACCTACAGTGCACTCCATACTCTACCACCTTCACTCCCAAACAACTTAAATATTTCGCTGTCAATGAATGCAAATTGGTTACAGTAGGTTTTCAATTAGACTGTGAACGTTCTGTAAATGTGTTTTGAAAGTCAATATAGTTATAAATTAAAATATCACATGCTAATAATATTATTATTTTACTCATAACATTGACAGTTTCCTCTACTCCCACTCCTAGCTGGGTTGGGTTTTATGGCAGAATTGCTACTTGTCCCCTAATATCCATTCTTTCCATCTTACATTGTAAGAAAAAATAACCTGTCATTTTACCTGGGTACATGATGGTTTGGAATAAAGATGATATTTTACAAACTCCCTTTGCACACATTCCACTTTCAGGTCAAGGGGATGCATGCAGATGTTCTATATGCAACTTGTGGGATTTACTCTTCAAAGGTTTGAGCGAGTCCTGCATTGTCCCCTTCCTCCTTCCTGCTGGCTTGATGCAGATAAGTGTATATGAGCAGCCAACTTGGACCATGAGTGACTGATGTAGGGAAAGAAAGCTCGACCCAGAGCAGTAACAGGATAGGAGGAGCCTGAACTCCTGACATTGCGAGGCAACGTACACCTCCTAGCTTGATTTACTGCACCCTTTTTGTACTTGAGAGAGAAATAAACTTTGATCTTGTTATTTGGGGCATTTTGTTTTTATGATTAATCTCAGGTAATTCTAATTCCAAATGACACTGTGTCCTTTCTTTGTACACCAGACATCCTGGGCTTAAGCTTACCACAGAGCTTGTTGCAGGCTATTGTGATTATCTGTTTGTCTGGATAAGGACCTCAAAGGCAGACACTGTGCCATCTTTGCATTACCCAAGGACCTGGAAAATAGTACAGACTTGATAAATGTTTAAAAGACTCCTTATACACTATATGGAGTATATCACCGGCAAGTCCTGTTCATCAAAACTTGTCAGTTTCAACACTAAAAGCCCTTACAACAGCAGCAAATTTTTCTTAAAGAAGACTTTCTTTAGAAATACATATTTGAGTGTTTTAATTGCAATAGAAGGAAACATTTATTACGGTTATTTTAAAAGGTTCCTATTAAAATAAATTTCACATTTAGAGTCTTCCTGGGTAAAGAATGAAGAGACAATTCCAACCCAACATCAGCCAGCTGTTTAGGTTGTGAAACGGGGCAAGTTCATTAACCTTTCTGTATCCATGGACATGTTTTTACAAGTGCAGCCAAATTAGAGAGGACTAAGTCATCTTCCCTGTCATATTCATTACAACTTTAATTAGAAAATGGATCTGGAATAGCTTGGAATGAAAAGAAAACAGCTTCTGTCCCTAGAACAATCCTACACACACAGTGGGTTCTCAGCTACAGCACGTTGAAAGAATGGTTATTAATCGAAGAGGTCTGACTTTTTAGAAAAGAATGAATTATGTAAAAAAAGAAGCTGTATGAGGATGCTGCTACATTTCTTCTGCTGCTGATAATGACAGCCATCAATGTTACCTATGCTATTTATTCAGGCTTATCCCATGTCTGGCACCATCCCAGGAACTTTACATAAAACCAACTCATTTCACCAAAAGCAGGGCATACTCACTGTCATCATGGGATGAAGACAATAGGATGTGAGGTTAGGTACCTTTGCACGAGTTCGTCCTGTTACTAGTGTGCTTTTGAGCACTCCCTGTCTGCTAGACAATCTTCTGCGGGTTTAAACATCACACCACACCACTAGCTAGAGAGAGTTAGTATTCTCCCTTCACAGGTGTGGACAAGGAAAGGTAGTGAAGGGAAATCGCTTGTCCAACATCACAGCCAGTGAGTGGCAGGCTGGGATTAAAAGCAACACAAGGTAGGAACCCAGAGCCCCACTCCCGACCACTGTGCTGTGCTTCGCTCATGGGAACAGCTAGAGCAGGAGGTGTAACTGACCCAGGCCCATCTTCAGTGCTCTACAAACCCCTCGCCGCTGCGTGGAGACCACACACACCGTGGGCTGCTCCCAGGCCATCCCTGAGCCAGGCAGGGATGCAAAGGCCAATTTTGTTCCCAGGAGAAAAGGTAGTCCCTCACCTCATCACTGATGTTGGCTTAAAAGCTTTCTAAGAGCTTTGTGGAACCTTCTTTAGACCACACAGCAATCTAGGATGTTTCCACCCAACCTCCCCTCCTTCCTCCTTCCACCCTTCACGAGGGGTCAGATTTGCATCCAATGAGTCTCCCAGCCTTTTCTGACTCTACCTTCTCTCATCCTGGGCATTTCCTCTAATAGGATCCTTGCCTCTGTTCTTGGCATCTGCTTCTCCAGGAACCAGACACAGTTTTGATGAGTTAGTTCTCCTTGGAGCTCTTGGGGAGAGGAATCAGACTAGTTCTCTGGTGAGAGGGGAGGGCACTTCTGTCACTGTTCAGACCCTCCTGAAGAAGAAGAAGCCTGAGAGAGAAAAGCTGGGGTACCTCAGGACCCACTGCATTATCGTTGGCAGGAGGAGCTCAGAATTTGGGGGTTGGTTCACCTCGTCTAATGGAAAGCAGAGTAGGAAACTTCAAGGGGACTTAGCCTCTCCAAGACCTCCATGAGCAGTGTTGACAGCTGCTTCCCTGAGAGTCAGTAAGATCTATATAACAAGGCCTGGTGAATAAGTGGACAGATTCAAGTGTTTGGGGAAACAGGGGAGCAGGAGAAGATTTCCATTAGGATGGTGGAAGGGGAAGACAAATGTCTGTCTGTCTACCCATCCTCTTTATCACTAGATTATAAGAGAGGAGATTTGAAACCAAGAGTCTTATTGTATGGCACTGACTGGGTCCCATGCACAAAGAATCTTTCATACCTTATTGCTTTTAGTATTTTTTTTTGGCTACTCTGGTGGGACTTTTAGGATTTTTTTTTTTTAATTTGACCTCACTTCAGCCCAGTGAATAAACCCTAGTGAGAAGTCTTTCATGTATGCTGAGAAGTAAAGAGGTCAGCATCCCTGAGACTCTCATTTCTTAGGGAGGGATGGGTAAACTGAGTCAAAACCCCTTCTGGAGTCAGGGATCTTACTCCCACTGTCTTTTTCCATCTAACTCATGTTCTCCAACTTGCTTCACCAATGTCCTTTTTGGGGGTACCCAGAGCTAGCCCACTAAAGGGGACAGCAGTCCTTGGTCATGTTTTACTGTTGCTTGGGAAGAGGATTCCAGCATTCCTGACTTCCCCAGCACATCCCATCAAGCACTGTTTAAGGGTCAAGTGCATGCTTGAGCTGCAAAGAAGAGAAGGAGTTGACCATTGGGTGGAGACTGGGGAGGACTGCGACAGGGTCCCTAGTAGTGGTACAGCCCCAGAAGCAGGAAGGAACGAGCTCATTAAGGCAGCAGAAAGAAGGCTAGAGCTGTGGAAATCAGCACCGAGCAGATCAAGGCCAGGGTTTGTAGATCATCTTATACACGTTCTGAACAGCTGAAGGATTCTTCCCTAAAGAAACCACTGATAGGTTTTAAGCCAAGGAGAACTTAGTTTTGTGATTTGAAAGGTTTACTCTGGCTACTGTGCAGACTATTTGAGAAGGACTTTGTCATGCAGACATTTTATTATTTCCAGTGCCTCCAAAGAAACCAGGAGAAGTGGTCTTCTGAAGGCACAACTTGCATCACAGGATATCACTATATTAGTAGTAGTAATTATGAAATGATTGGTATATTATATTAATAAGAGTAAGAATTATATGCAGAACTTGCTTTAAAACTTTGTTTCAAATAAATATAATTAGTCACTTTCAAGTAAGAACACAGGCTCTGAGAGGTGGAGAGACTTTTCATGGAAGCGATGCAGGCAGGATTCGATCCCTAGTTTTCAGTCTCTAAAGCCTAAGCTCTTTAGGAGTTTGTTTCACCAGCGCTCAAATTTATGGTTGATCTGGTACAGCTCAGCACAAAGAGTACATGAAAGAACAAACCAAACTAGGTCAGGCCCCTACCTTCAACAACTTATACAGTAATGGGTAACATCACATCAGGACAAAGGTCCTGGGAGATACATGCAAATTCACATGTCTACATGAGAAAAACTGCAACCAACAGGATTTCAAAGACTAAACTGATAAAATTCCACCACTCTCATCTCCCTTCAAAGACATATAAGCCACACTCTTCCAGAGAGCCAAGAACACAGAAACCAAGGAGAACAAGAAAGGGAAGGTAGATTTAAGTAAATTCTCACCTTCTTTAGTTAGACTATCAAGGTGAAATATTTTTCCAAAACATTAGGCCGTTCAAATTACATTACAAAATCCAAAATTAGCATTTTGATTATTCCCTGTTTTGCATTACCTATATCACAGATTCCCTCAAATTAAAAAAAAAGGTAAAAGGGTTTTCTGTAATAATCAACCTAACATGTGCACAGATATTTACATATGACATGATAACTTCACCTGGTTTTCCTCTTTGAAGTTTTTATCTGATCCACACTTTTGAAAGAAATATCAAGTAAAAACAGCAAATATTGATATTAGTGACTTCATTTGTTGACCAAGCTTTGTGTTGACTGCAATTTATAAAGAAATCTCCAATATAATAATAGTTTAATATGTCAATCAAATTCTAAATTAAAGGCCAAGAATATTTTTTCTGAGAACATATATGAGAGCACTCATAAGTCAGATTCCACTCCAAATTTATATAAATATTTTCATCCTATGAGTTATTTTCATCTATGAGTTCAGAGAACTCTCATACCTCAAACATGAATGAATCGAACAAATAGAACTTTTGGCATGAGATGATAATAAGAGCCATGCAGTTTGTACATCTCACCCCAGAACTCCACAGTGTATCCACACAGGGCATGACTCACGCTGCTACCTCTAGCTACTGTCTCATCTCATCAGGCAGGTCACCTAATGAGCCATCAGAGGACTTAATGCCCAAAGACTGTGACTGTGGTACTTTCTATCATCCACTGAATCATTTAGCAGCATTCTGAAATTCAGAGCAGAATTCCTGTCAAAATGATAAACTCTTCACTGGGGGGAGATTATCTGCCCAATTGAACAGTGATCTTTTTTATGCCGGCCTCTCACTGTTGTGTCCTCTCCTGTTGCGGAGCACAGGCTCCGGACGCACAGGCTCAGCGGCCATGGCTCACGGGCCCAGCCGCTCTGCGGCATGTGGGATCTTCCCGGACCGGGGCACGAACCCATGTCCCCTGCATCGGCAGGCGGACTCTCAACCACTGCGCCACCAGGGAAGCCCCCTAGAGACACTTTTTACTTGGGTTCCAGGATACCATACTCTCTGTGTTTCCTCCTCCTTTCCTAGCCTCTAAACGGTGGAGTGCCCCAAGGCTCACACCTGGGATCCTGCTTTTTTCTACCAGGGTTCTCATCCTTTAAATGCCATCTGTATACTTGTAACTTTCAAAATAGATCTCCAGCTCAGATGTCTCCTTAGACTCTAGATCTCCTATTTCTCCATCTAGGATGTCTACAAAGCTTCTCAGAGTTTACACGTCTACCAGCAAACTCCTGATATTCCAACCTCCCCCTACAACATACAAGATCTGTCCATTTAAAAGGTTTCCCTATCTAAGTAAATGAAAACTTAATTTTATATTTGTTCAAGCCAAAAAAAAAAAAAAAACTTAGTCATCATTGACTCTTCTTTTTCTCACACTCTATATTTCATCTGTAAGGGCATCCTTTCAGCTCTATTTGTAAAATAAAGAATCTAACAGATTTTTAAAACTTAGACTGCTACAACTATTACCAAAGTCATTGCTTCTCAGGGATGTTACTGCAACAGCCCCCCGGTGATGCTCTTGTTTCCATCCCTGCACCCCTATGGCCATGCTCAGCACAGCAGCCAGAGTGATCTCGTTAAAATTCACCTCTGGTCATGTCCCTTCTGGATTTTTCACACACGATTGGAAAGATGGAAAGAATCACATCTAGAGAAGCCCTATGTATCATCTCAAGAAGCAAAGTGCAGTTTAAGCAGACCACCATAATGGCAACTGTCCATCATCCAATCACAAAAAACAAATGATTACCACCACGACCGTTCTGGCCAGAAATATACCTCAGCCTTAATGTGATTGTGTTAGAATGAAATTAGGTAATAACTTAATCAAAATATTTGAATATTCACACTGAGCAGGGCTAAGAATGAGTGATAAACACTAACAGAAGGAGAAGACTCTTACCACAGTCATGGTGAATGCACGTGTCACTGCCCAGGTCTAGACTACAGGCCACCATGACTACACCCTAAAGGGTGTGTTGCCATATGCACTCTTCTCAAAAGGCAAATTTTTAAGATTTAATGGACTGAACTCAGTTAATAAAACCAAATATTTTACTTCAGTCCATGAACACCTCAGCATTTCCTCGCTAGAGCAGAAATAATCAGGACTCCCAGAGTATGACAATTGTCAGGGTCCCATGTCACTGGCACTTACTCACCACGTGACAGTCAAGTATGTTTTACTTTCCCCATAATAGGCATCTGAGAAGGGTTTTAATTACCATCCGCATTGTATCATCATCTACTTTGTGTTCACATAAATGTACAACAAATGCCTCTCCAAAATTTTGCGGATCATTCTCCTTTCAAATATGGTTAAAATAACACTGCAGAGAGAATTATTTCTAGAAAGGGACAGTTAGGACCTCCCAACATCCTATCCTCCCTAAAATGAGGACACTGGCAAAACTTGTCAATGTTTTTCAGAACTTTGGAAAAGAACACAGCTTGCAACAATCCAGGGAGCAATGATTCAAGAAAAATGGCTGACTCTTGGTAAGGACAGTGTGCTTTACGACAGTTTCACCTGCCCTGTTCCCATGTTTCTTCTCCTAGCTTCACAGTGGCCTTCAAAACCAGCTGCCCCAGAACCAAAGCATCCGTGAAAACCAGGAGCCTAGGAGTTAGTTTCTTAACCGGAAAAAGAAGAGCAAATGAAACTGAAAGCAAACAGAAGGAAATAAAGAAAATAAGAGTGGAAATAAATGAGAGAATAGAAAGACAATATTGCCCTGGCACCAAAAGCAGACGTGACCCAAAGAGAAAATTACAGACCAATATCCCTCATGAATATTTACACCAAAGTCATTGACAAGTTATTGATACTAATGAAGTGAATCCAAGCAACATACAAAAAAGATTATGTACCAAGACCAAGTGTAATATCACAGGAATATAGGGTTGGTTTAATATTGGAAAGTCAATTAATATAATTACCATATTAATAGAATAAAGGACCGAAACCACATGATCATCCAAAAAGATGCAGATAGAGCATCTGACCAAATTCAAAACCTTTCATCATAAGAAAAGCTCTCAGTAAATTAGAAATAGAAGATACTTTCTCAATCTGACAAATGCCATCTATGAAAAACTCACAGCTAATACCACACTTTAAGGAGGAAGACTGAGCTCTTCCCTCAAGATATGAAGAAGACCATCTGTTCAAAATTGTACTGGAGGATCTGGTCCAGGCAATTAGGCGAGAACAAGAAATAAAAGGCATTCAGAAAGGATGGAAAGAATACGTAAAACTAATTCTATTTGCAGAGGACAGGATCTTCTACACAGAAAATTCTGAGAAAGCCATAAGAAACTTATTAGAACTAATAAATGATCTCCGCAAGGGTGTAGGATACAAAATCAATATACAAAAGTCAATTGTATTTCTATACCCTAGCAATAAAACATCAGATTCAACAACAACAAAAGAAATAACCCAATATAAAACTGCGCAGATAATTTGATTAGACATTTTCCCCAAAGAAGATACACAATGGCCAATGAGCACATGAAGCTCAATTTAATTATTCATTAGAGATTTGCCCATCAAAACCACAAGGATATAACACTTCATACCCACCAGGACACCTAAAATTAAAAAAGATGGACAATAATAAGGCAAGCATGTGGAGAAATCAGAAACCTCTTTCATTGCTTGTGGGATTAAAAAATGGTGCAAACATTTTGGAAAACAGTTTGCTATCAAACGGCATTGCCTGCTACAGAGAAACTGTTCCTGAAAGGAAAAGTCTGTTCATGTGGAAAACTTCACTGTTGTCTTATTTTAGAAATTGCCACAGACACCCCAAACTTCAGCACCCACCACCCTGGTCAGTCCACCTCGAGGCACGGCCCTCCATCAACAAAAATATTATAACTCACCGAAGCCAAGGGTGGTTAGCATGTTTTAGCAGTAACAGATTTTTAAATTAAGGTATGTACATTGCAGTTTTAGAAATAATGCTATTTTACACTTAGTGAACTATAGTGTAAACATAGCTTTTCTATGCACTGGGAAACCAAAAATTTGTGTGACTTGCTTTATTGCAATATTCACTTTATTGCGGTAGTCTGGAACTGAACTGGTACGATATCTCCGAAGTGTGTCTGTACATCAAAGAGACAAGCTTCCTCTCAGGCCCTGGCTCTTACATCCCTCGGGATGTGCAGGTACATTGCTTCCTTTTCCTCAAGGCTCCACTTCTGTCTTTTTTAAACAACTGGTTATTCATCCTTCAAGTCTCAACATAAATGCTTCATTCTCAAATAGGTGTGAATGAACCACCCTCACTGTGTCTTCCTATTTACTATATGCTGTGTTCTTTACCTTCATAGAACTGAATTTTTAAACATTTCTCATTTACTTATTTTCCTATTATGTTTGCTTCCGCTCATCTACATGTTACATGTCAGTAGAGACCAATTCTATCTATCCAGCTCACTCTTGTATCCCCAGGATGAAGCTCAGACCAGACAATCAATGTTTTTTAGATGAATAATAAGTAAATAAATGTTGCTCAGAAGAGCTTTGTTCATGAACACAACAGGCCTTGAATTTCAGAGGTACTTGTAACAGAGGCCAGTCAGAGAAGGGTATTACTCACTGGCTTTTCTACACCTGATGATTTTTCTAAGTCTACTTACTTATTTGAATTAAAGGAAAAGAAAACTAATTTCTCAGATGATAAATGATTTTTTGAAAAGCTGGAAGCAATAAACTGTCTCCTAGCAATTGATTCATCAGCAAAACTCACTGCTGAGTCCAGTATTAATTCCTCAGGGGTAGGAAAAAGAGGAGCTGTGGCCCTAGCCCTCAAACTACTTAAAATCTAATCAGCTCGGTGCTTTGTGACCACCTAGAGGGGTGGGATAGGGAGAGTGGGAGGGAGGGAGACGCAAGAGGGAGGGGATATGGGGATACATGTATACGTATAGCTGATCCACTTTGTTATACAGCAGAAACTAACACACCATTGTAAAGCAATTATACTGCAATAAAGATGTTAAAAAAATATACATAATTGGAGAATGAGAACCAACATGGTGGACAGTTCATTCAAAGTACAGCGCTGTCCATAGTCAGTTGATATAACGAATCGATATTTGACCTCTTTGTTAGAGGCATCCATTTGGGATACAGTTGTAAAGCAGTGATAATTTAGGTAGAGAACCCAGATGGATTCTGATGACAAGTATACACACATTTATACCCACAAGCAAAACGGCATATCTTATCATTTTAGTAAGTGTAGTAAAATCAGGAATCAGTGAAAATAGAAGGAGATGGTCAGGAAGGGGGCTCAACGGCTTCATTCATTACCCACTTATGTACCCACTCAGGCCGGCAGGCAGGCAGGCAGGCGTTCTAGAAAGCGCTGTGAGAGGACTGAACCAACTGCCCTTAGGGAACTTACGATTTGACACCATAGAAGATAGGACAGGAGTTATCTAGGTACCAGGGCGAGAGCTGCAGAAACACTCAGGAAACTGAGACACTCAAAGGGCTGCAAGGTCTGACAGTGAAAAGATGCCTGAGCACATCGGGTGGTGCCGGATGGTCCCCCGCACACCCAGCCCACCACACGGCACCCTCATCATCGCCTCCTGAGCTATTTTGAGTCCTCCCTCATCTCTGCCCCTACTTCAGTCACTGAGTCGTGATAAGTCACTTAGGATCTGCCCACCCTGTCGCTGACTGCTGTGCAGACAGCATAAAAGCAGATGCCTCATTAGGGGCTAGAAAGCACACCTGTGACCTGGGGGGGGGGGGCCAAGCATCCCCTCGAGGGCTCGAGGGCTCTGCTATGAGCAAGGACAATTACTCCACGGGTCGTTCTCCCTTTATGGGATTTCTGACATGGATTTAGCTATCTTGTTTCAGGGGATGAAAGGGTAAACAGCACCCCAGGTGACTTCCTTTTTTTGCTGTGTTCTTGCCTTTCAACCTCTTCATCTGTTAACCACTCTTATCCCGCCCAATCCTATTTTTGTTGCATCCTGCCTGATTCTGCCCTTGGGTTACCTGTTCACGCCCGGGTCCACAGGCATCACTGGTGATCTCGTTTCTGGATACACAAGTGGTTTGCCTTTGCTCAGTGAAATCTGATTCTATCACTGCCCCCTCCTCAGACCTACATGCACATTCCCTGCCTGCAAAGCTGTGCTTCTGGGGCCCCCTGCCACCCCGTGCAGCTTTGGTTCTTTGTTCTCATTAATCCCACTGAGGTATTTTTAAACATTTTATCATTAGGATGCTATTTTCAACCCATTTTAAAAAAATTACCTTCCCAGATGTTGAGAGTATTAGTGCCAGATCTGACTATAATGATGCCAGAGGTGGTACATCACCCTTTATATTCTGTATGTTTTAGAACATCTTTTTGCTGTTAACTTATTTTTCCTCCAGCTGGAGCCTTCTGACAGCTTCTCTCAGTAGGGAGTTCAAGCAGCTTTTTAAATAGTCCTGAGAATCCACATTTCTGGAAAATGTTTTTCTCTGTGTTCTTAACCTACTACCCTTTGTGGGAAAGTTTACAAGTTATAAGTGAAACTATGCGTAGCAGCAAGATGGATGGTGAGGGGCAGAAAACAGCATCAGATTTACTCTCGGGTCTCTTGCTGACACATTGGCAAGTTTTAGCAAAATTCTCCCCCCTACTGTGTCTTTAGTTTTCACTTTTAATTATTTTTAAAAATCATTTGACTCGCTTACATAATAATGATGTGAAGATAATAAAATGAGCGTTTTGAGCTCTTTTGAGAACTTCCATGTCATCATCATCCAATTCCTCTATTTCGTGGAAATTTCTGTACCACATTTTGGGCAGAATAAGATCTTTTTACTATCCAAATACCAGCAAGATGTCCCTTGGAACCGACAGCCATGAGCTCTCAAGAAATGTAGCCCTAGAAAGTTATTTATACGGGTGTAGACAACCATAATGTCTAGAGTTTGTATCCAAATATACAGTAGAAATGAGTATTGTTAGTCAAAGTTTTAGACTAAATCTACCCATGGGAATGAATGCTTGCCTTTTTTTCTATCCTTTATTGAACTCTTGTTATTTAGCAAAAAATTCTTGTCTATATAATACAATATCATATGATATTATTCCTGCCTTTAAGAACACACTCTACGGACTTGAGGACACGGGGAGAGGAAGGGTAAGCTGGGACGAAGTGAGAGAGTAGCAGTGACGTATGTACACTACCAAATGTAAGGTAGATAGCTAGTGGGAAGCAGCCGCATAGCGCAGGGAGATCAGCTTGGCGCTTTGTGACCACCTAGAGGGGTGGGATAGGAAGGGTGGGAGGGAGATGCAAGAAGAAGGAGATATGGGGATATATGTATACGTATAGCTGATTCACTTTGTTATACAGCAGAAACTAACGCAACATTGTAAAGCAATTATACTCCAATAAAGATGTTAAAAAAAAAAAGTGAAAGAAGCAGACCTAAAAAACCAAAAAAGAACACATTCTAGTGCATATGGGGGTGGGGGTAGGGAGAGGAGAAACAGGCATAAATAACAATAAATACTAATAATATTGGTTCTAAAGTGGCAAAGACACCACGTACTGTGATCATAGAGTAAGAAGTGCTTATCGTGGGGCTGAGGTTGTATTTGAACTGTGTTCTGATGTTTGGGGGAGGCTTTTTCAGACACAGAGGGTGGAAAATGTAATTCAGGACAAGAGAAGAGCCAAGTGAAACCTACCGACATGCAAGAAAGCATGAAGAGTACAAAGAGGCGTGGGTGGTGGATGCCTAGAAATGGAGCATCTCTCTGTGCAATGCGGCTGCTTCCCGTTAGCTATCTATTTTGCATTTGGTAGTGTGTATATGTCCTTGCCACTCTCTCTACGCCTAGAAATGGAGCATGCGGTCAGCCTGCCAAGGGTCTTCACGGTCAGCAAAGGAGGCTGAGTTTCCTTCTTCAGGTTGGCTGAGATTTCTGGCTTCAGGAAAAGAGTGGAACTGATGACTCTAATGGACACTGGGAAATGCACTGACCATAAGCAGAGCACCTGAGTTTGGGTGTTTTACACTTGGGATGACTGAGGAACATACAGGTAGGGATATTCAGTCGACAGAACGCACAGCATAACCTGCCTGTCATGTGTGTCTGTATGTGTGTGCATCACAGCGGTGGCTGAAAATCAGTGAAGAAATGGTAGAGGGGCATTGATGAACAAAGTCCTTGAAGGAAGCCTTGCGGAAGGGGATCGAGGTAATCAGTACCTGTACAAGTAAAGAATTTCATAGAGGAAAGAGTTACCAACCGTGTCAAATGCCCAAAGCTGAGCAAGAAGTTTGAAAATGAAAGCAAAACAACTGAATTTGGCAGTTGGAAATTATCTGTGGCTAAAGGGGGCGGGTTCCAACATATTGGCAAGGGCAGCAGCCACACTACTGTAGCTTAGAAGCCGCTTCCTTTGATGAGGTTTGGTTAGAAGACTGAGCAGCGGGGCAAGAGGAGTAGATTGACTAGGGGGAGGTTTATTTGTTTGGTCGCCGAGGGATTGTTTGGATAGGTCAACTTTAAGTGTGACTCTAGGCTGAAGAAAAGAAGACCTGCAAAGATGAGATACTGAAAATAAAAGAATGTAGTAGAAACCGTTATACCAAGTCTTAGAAGCAACAGACTTATTGAGCACCAGTTTTTACAAGCTATGTTTACATTCTGTTATTAATACAATTTTGTAACTTGAAATTTTTCTGTATCTTAAACTCAAACAATGAAAAATAAATAATTTCTATCAGAAAGTTTGGATTGTTATTTAAAATTACATCCTAAGAATTTTTTTTTGTTTTTGCCTTACTTATAAACCAGGACATTTTTGTCCCTTGACTTATAAGAAGCCATACGATAGATGGATATCCAAGATGAAGACAGGGTAGAAGTGCAAACTCACACTGCTCCTTTTTCACCTCATGCCCCAGTTCTCAGAAACCGACTAAAATGAATAAAAAGGACAACTTAGGTTCAAACAACTTCATCAATGCTAAAAATTGTGAACATAGACTTACTATCTCAAATTTGAGAAGTGTCTGCCAGATAGAGTATTTCAATTCAAATTGTAATGAGATGATGGAAGTTGACATTCAACTAGCCTTCTTTACAGTAGTAACAAGTCACAGGTAGTGGAAGAAATTATTATTTTTAAAATCACACCACCAATTATGAAAGAGGAAGGCTGGAAATCCCAGCGAACTACAAAAACAGAAATACTCCACCAAAATCATCTTATCCCATTACTGACAAACATCAGTGGTGAGACTGGCAGAAAATTCTGGCAACCCTGCCTGCTTGATGCCATGCTAGCAAATATCAATGTTCTACTAGCATTAGTTTAAAAGAGGTGTAATACTTAAATATATTAATAAAAATGGAGAAATTTTAAGTTACCAAAGAACTATACTTCTTTGTCTCAAAATGCCAGACTCAGGTTGTTTTAAGCTGTCAAAATGTTTTCCAACCCAAGGGGGTTGGGATTCTTGCCAATTTATTTTGCAGAAGAACAGAATCTTACTAGGAAAACTTAACAAAAGGAGCACATATAACAAAAGATATGTATTGTAACCATATTTCCATCTGAATCTCTGTATCTCTATGTGTTCATCTCACCACTAGTAGCCAGGGCCACCCATATGCTAATGCTAGTAGCATCTCATTCAAGCCAGGAGTAAAACCAGGATTGTCATCATCACTATTATTATCTAGTATGTTCTGGGAGTCCTTTACAATGGATTTCAGTAAGGAAATAAGAAATCTAGATATTAGAGAAAAGGAAATGAAGTTACTGACATTTGCTATTATTGTCTACTTTGAATGCATACCAAATTAAAATGAAATTACAGATTAAAATTAGATTTTCTTGAGTTGATCAGTTATAATATATAAAAACATTAAAAGAATTCTTACAGTCAAGGAAAAATACTGTAAAAAGGATTCTATTTTAAAAATGGAGGAAAACACCCACAAAATACCTGAACTTGAATTGTGAAGAATGTATATTATAAAACTACAGAACTAATTCACGGATAAAGAAGATGTGGCACATATATACAATGGAATATTACTCAGCCATAAAAAGAAATGAAATTGAGTTATTTGTAGTGAGGTGGATGGACCTAGGTTCTGTCATACAGAGTGAAGTAAGTCAGAAAGAGAGAAACAAATACCGTATGCTAACACATATATATGGAATCTAAAAAAAAAAAAAAGGCTCTGAAGAACCTTGGGGCAGGACAGTAATGCAGACGTAGAGAATGGACTTGAGGACACAGGGAGGGGGAAGGGTAAGCTGGGACGAAGTGAGAGAGTGGCATACACTACCACATGTAAAATAGATAGCTAGTGGGAAGCAGCCGCATAGCACAGGGAGATCAGCTCGGTGCTTTGTGACCACCTAGAGGGGTAGGATAGGGAGGGTGGGAGGGAGGGAGATGCAAGAGGGAAGAGATATGGGGACATATGTATATGTATAACTGATTCACTTTGTTATAAAGCAGAAACTAACACACCATTGTAAAGCAATTATACTCCAATAAAGATGCTTAAAAAAAACCCTATACAACTAATTCAATGCATATTAAATAAATAAGAATTGAGTGGAATGCTATCCTTGATCTGGAATTAAAAGACTCAGTATTTAACGAGGAAATTCATTTACAAATTTAGTATTCATCTAATGGTAAGTTCACTGGAATCTGACAGAATTATTCTAAAGCTCATCCTGGAAAAAAACATGTACTATTGTCAGAGTGTGTTTGAAACAGTAAAGGAAAGAGGGACTGTTTACTTTTTTAAGTAGGAGAGTACATTTTTGAGTTATAGTAATTAAAACAATATGGCACAAGCAGAAAAGAGACCTGAAACGAAAAAAGACTCTAAAATACACCAACATACAGCTAGATGCATGATAAATGTGGACTTTCAAACCAGTGGGGAAATACGGATTGATTTATTTAGCTTTCCCTGGGGCAGAGACTATTTCCCAAGCATGATGTTGATGGTTATGAGCAGTAAAAAGCCCCAAGTCCCTTGCTTTCTTGGAGTTTACATCCTACTGGCGGAGACAGGCATAAACACACTGCAAAGAGATACAAAACTTAGGGAATGTAGGGATGTGGTGTGTGCCCTAAAGAAGAATAAAACAACACAGGGAGGAAGAGTGGGGATGCAGTCACCAGGAGAGCTTGCTAGGCAAGGGACCCGAGCAGAAAGCTGGAGTCCCGGGGACAGCCTGCATCCAGACAGAGGGCAGTAAACAAGGGTGTGAAGCCTGCATCACAGTAAATATTCTAAATTTCAGGAACAAAAATAGTAAAGCTCCAAACAATGTAGGTGAATGTCTCTACATAACATAGTAGAAGAATGCTCAAAGTATCGATGTCACATTGAAAAGGGGGCCCAGGGCAACAAGGGATCTCACTCTGAGGGCTGCCTCTGTCAGTTTTCTCAGCAATCATTCCACACAGATGTCCTATTTTCCACCCATAATTATGGACATGAACAAGTGGCGTCTTCTTTCAATCCCTATACATTTTATTATTTCACCATTAGACTTTTTTGGGAAGAGCCAGTTATTTTACTTGTTTTCTAGAGTAGAGTGGCACAGTACTAACTACAAAAGGAAAGTTTAAAAAAAATTTTTTTAAGCAATGTTGATATATTTTACTCATTTTGATTTCAAATCGTTTGGTTTAGCATTAGAAAAAGACTGTGTTTCTAGCCTACATTAGCTAGTTTCTCTCCTGTATATTGTAAGTGTGCTGCTGCCCATAATTATGATAAAATTTCCTTCTTTTCATTCATCCCACATAGAAAACACACCTTGATTTCTGTGATGAGATAAAATTATTTTCATGTCTGCCGTTCTTATGCAATAACACCGCCTTCAAAACACCTTATTCCCAGAAGTCCTATTTAAGTTTTGCAATGATTTTAACATTCCAGCCTAAGTGTTCAGGTTTTAGAGAAGAAATTAATGAAAGGGACAAGCATTTAAGGCACAAGAGCTTTGTTCACACTTCATTAGATATTTTAAATGGCTATTTTATTTTATGGCTCTTGCATTCCCTTTGAATTTTAGCTGGCTTGCTTTTTATCACCAGGAATATTGAATCATTCTGCAAAGAAACTTTGCTACACATAAGTATCACCTAGCTTATAAGTATATATATATTTTTTTCTATTTTCCATTATTCTAAAATGAAGTTAATTTGAAAACTCATGTCAAGGTTTAATCGTTTTAGGGGAAGGTAATGGAACTCCTCATTAATATGAAAAAGTTTATTTCATCTCTTTTCTAAAATTATATGAAAGTGAACTTTGCCTCCCTCCAAAGTAATTAATTTGCTTCAGTATCATACTTTCTGTGCTGAGCAGTCACTGGGAAATATTTCAGACAAAATATTGCTATTGCTCTAAGGAAAAAGTGATTTATCAAAACAAATGTAAAATTCCAATAAAACTACATTGAAGCAAATTGATCTGTCATTCTACATGCAAACTAACTTTATTTGTAGTGACAGACCAGATGGTACCTCTGATTGATTATTGCCCACTAGTTATTAGATTGACACATTAATTTCATTGTTAATTTGAACTTTGTATAATTATCAAACCCACTGCAATTTTGTTTGGTAGATTATGAAGTTGCTTTGCACGGACATTCCTTTTTTCCTGAGAATCTCCCACCAGCAGCATGGAGGTCAGTTCATACTATTTTATTTCATCTCTGTCTGCACAGAGCTTTGTGCCAGGCTGGGCCCTTGTTAAGTACCTTCACAGGTGCTCTGTACAAGCCAGGTGATCAGAGGCACTATGGCTGGGAGGTAAGACGGATTCATAGATGTTTGCCATTTTCTGCCATCTTTATTCACAGTGGCAGAGAAAACACAGCCATTGAAAGAGAAGAGAGTAAAGCACAGATTACAAAGAAGAGCCTTGGATCCTGATGGTACTTTTTAAAAAAAAAATTATTTATTTTATTTATTTATTTTTGGCTGTGTTTGGTCTTTGTTGCTGCGTGAGGGCTTTCTCTAGTTGTGGCGAGTGGGGGCTACTCTTCTTTGCGGTGCGTGGGCTTCTCATTGTGGTGGCTTCTCTTGTTGTGGAGCATGGGCTCTAGGTGCACTGGCTTCAGTAGTTGTGGCACGTGGGCTCAGTAGTTGTGGCTCACAGGCTTAGCTGCTCCACGGCACGTGGGATCTCCCCAGACCAGGGCTCAGACCCGTGTCCCCTGCATTGGCAGACGGATTCTTAACCACTGCGCCACCAGGGAAGTCCCTTGATGGTACTTCTTGAGCTATCCCTGAACCCCCAAGCCCAGTATAAATATTTTCTGAAGCCATTCTAATTCTGCTAACTGTAAATTTGAAAACCATAATAATGAAAGTATACAGAACCTAAAGGTATAAAATATAAGTACTTAGCATTAGTTGGGAGGCAAGGTTTTAACATTTTTAATACCGTTTTGAATTTAGCCATGATGCTCTTTAGGACCAACCTCATTAAGTGAATATGGGGTTGACTTAACATAACAGTATATGTTGAAAACAAAATTTTAGGATTGAAGGTGTTATGAACTGAATGTATCCCCCCAAAATTCATATGTCAAAGCCCTAACCCCGAGTGGGGCTGTATTTGGAGTTAAGGACTCCAAGGATTAAGATTAAGTGAAGTCCTAAGATTGGTGCCCTGATCCGTGTCAGGGATTAGGTTTTAGGGACTGGAGCCCTGATCCACGTCAGGATCCATGTCATAGGATTAGTGTCCTTATAAGAAGAGACACCAGAGAGCTTCTTTTCTCTCTCCATCCACAAGGACCAAAGGGAGGCCACGTGACGACACGGCGGGAACACAGCCATCTACAGGCCAGGAAAATACCCTTGCCCAAGACCTACCATGCTGGAACCCTAATCTAGGACTCATGGCCTCCAAAACTGCTAGAAAATAAATTCCTGTTACACCCACCCAGTCTATGGTATTTTGTTATGGGAAGGCAAGCAAATTAATACAGGTAGACCTCGTTTTATTGCCTTTTGCTTTATTATGTTTCACAGATACTGCTTTTTATTTTACAAATTGAAGATTCCTAGCAACCTCGTGTTGAGCAAGTGTATCGGTGCCACTTTTCCAACAGCATTCCCTCACTTTGTGTCTCTTGTCACATTTTGGTAATTCTTGCAATACATCATATGTTCTCATTATTATTATATTTGTGAGGGTGATCAGTGATCTTTGATGTTAGCATTATAAATGTTTTGGCATTTTTCAGCAATAAATTACTTTTTAATTAAGGTATGTTCATTTTTTCAGACATAATGATATTGTATACTGAACAGCCTACAGTATAGTGTAAACATAACTTCTATATGCACCAAAAAGTTCATGTGACTTGCTTTATTACAATATTTGTTTTAGTGCAGTGGTCTGGAGATGAACCCACAATATCTCCGAGGTGTGTTTGTACACAAGGGATCATGTAGTACACACCCTGTACACACACACACACACGCACACACACACATCCTATTACAAATCAAAAAACTGAAAAGCAGAGATAAACAACTTACAGTTAAGTTCATATTGCATTACCGTAAAACAGGGTAGGACTTTATCATTTAATACTTTCATCCTTAGAAGCACAGAGAAAATGTAGTCTGAGGCAGAAATGGTTAAGGAACTAGCTTAAATTTGGAAATTCACTCTAGAAGCAGTCATTTCTAAATTATTTTCTTTTAATTTCCACCAGTGCCTTTTAGGTAGCTCAGTCTTGCAGAGTTCTGTCTCATCTTCTCTCTCTATAAGAAATAACAGAGCCCGCATGCCACAGCTAAAGATCCCACATGCTGCAACTAAAGATCCTGCAACAAGGATCCTGCATGCCACAACTAAGACCCAGCGCAGCCAAATCGATATATTTTAAAAAAAAGAAAGAACACCCGGGGAGTGGCTCACTGGGCTTCCCCTATATCACACGTCCTTTCATCTGAGGAGCAGGGAACCATGGCTCAGCATGCCTGGCAGAAAGAGCATCAGTTCTTCACTGTGAAGAAAATTCTATGACCTTAGTCTAGTTCTTGATATGTTAATGGATCTAACACAGTTCAGATAATCGATTTCTTTCTAACACAGCCTATATCTCAGAATCATTTCTTTGCTGTTGAGACACAGAAGCAGAATGATGAAATTTTCCTACCAGCAGTATACACACCTCTCCCTCCCTGGGCACTAAGTATCGCTTTGGAGCTTTGGAGATGGAAGCATGCCAGATAACATAATTTAAGGGAGAAATGATCATACATCATTTAAATATGCTTAAAATACAATCTCCATCCATTCCACTGACAAAACTGGGACTGCTGCTTCTGGTTCCTTTTATTTTCCTTTCTTCAAAGCATAGCTGGTGACACTGATGAGCCTTTTGGGTGGCTATCACGGCACAGTGGAGCATTACCAGACAGCTGAGTCTAAAACCTACCATTGGGATAAAGCTCAGGAATGGAGTGAGACTCAGTGAGTGAGTGATGGAACGGTTTAGCACATTCCTTGGGCAATTAAAAATCTGTATTTACACCATGACCAAATGTCCCCATGACATTGTCAACTGACTTGTCCAGAGTCCATCAAAATGTTTTAACCGTGGTGCACCCTGTATTTGATGCTTCCTCGAAGCAGCCACTCACTACCATCACATTTATCCTTCCATCCATCACCTGAGCTGTTGATTTATTGGCATGTCCACAAATGGCAGGGTGAAGAAGTAGAGGGTTTCTACTACACGTATTTGATGGAAACATTTTCTCTTTTTCTCTAATAAAATGTTTTACCAAACCCCAAAAGGTTTGGGTTTATCTTTTTGAAGATCAAGTTTATAGTAGTAATACTGAATTCTCCACATAAATCCTCTACATTTAAAATGACAACGGAGGTGAAATAAACAAAAGGAGCTGAGGCATTCCAGTTACTATCTTCCACAAGCTGTCTTGATAAAGCAAAGTAACTAATCACTTTCCACTCTCACCGACTTAGAATTCAATACCCTTGAATTGTAGTTACCTAAGGATCATTTTTAGAAAATAAAGCATTGCCAAAAATCACATAAAAAATGTTTCAAGATTTCTTGAACAGTGTTCATTCAATCCATGACACTGTAAAAGAAGTCAGTTTGTGACTATTTAACTGCAATAATATATAATGTGTACATTTTAGCCATAATTTTACAAAGAAATCCAATTTTAAAAATTCTAAGGAAATATCCTCCACCACACCCCCCTTATGTGAAAGCTTAGATAGAATCCCTTATGAACCAAACAGTGTAAAGTTTATAGATTGAAAATCATGATAAACCTGGGAAAGAATAACTGTTTATATGGGTTCAACCTGCAACTTATACAAAACTTTCACTCTTTAGAAGTTCTAAGTAGACATGGTCGGCTGGACTAATTGGTGATTACTTTGTCCTTATACACCAAAGACAGGAAGATGAAGAGGAATTTTACACCATGATTGACTTCTACCCAGGAAGTCTTCCCATTTAAAAAGTATTCAACAATTAGTCAACGTGCCAATCATACCAAAATAGCAAAGCTCCTGTTTATGTTTCTATTCTGCTGTCATGAACTTTGGGCTTATAAACAAACAGACAGACGTCAGCAGATTCCACCTGGAACTTTCTTTTCCTTTCCTCATAGTGTTGGAAACAACAACAAAAATTTAAATTCACAGAATGAAAAGGCCTTGACAAACCTGGTGACAAGTTAATATCTGAGAACCGTAGGCAAAAGAGTCTTCTTTCTTCTTTAAAATGTTGAGGTTTAAAACTCAAAAACATCTCTTTACAGAGCATGCTTATGTCCTAACCACCTGAATATCAGGAAGCAGCTTCACCTATGACTAGTCAACATCTCAACCGATTTTATTAAATCCAATTTCTCCTTACCTGTCTTCTGTGTGTTTAGATAAGAAGAATTTGTTTAAAATGCACTTGCTTTGGATTGGAAGAGTCAACATTGTGAAAATGACTCTACTACCCAAAACAATCTACAGATTCAATACAATCCCTATCAAATTACCACTGACATTTTTCACAGAACTAGAACAAAAATTTCACAATTTGTATGGAAACACAAAAGACCCCGAATAGCCAAATCAATCTTGAGAACGAAAAATGGAGTTGGAGGAATCAGGCTCCCTGACTTCAGACTATACTACAAAGCTACAGTAATCAAGACAGTATGGTACTGGCACAAAAACAGAAATATAGATCAATGGAACAGGATAGAAAGCCCAGAGATAAACCCACACACATATGGTCGCCTTATCTTTGATAAAGGAGGCAGGAATGTACAGTGGAGAAAGGACAGCCTCTTCAATAAGTGGTGCTGGGAAAACTGGACAGGTACATGTAAAAGTATGAGATTAGAACACTCCCTAACACCATACACAAAAATAAGCTCAAAATGGATTAAAGACCTAAATGTAAGGCCAGAAATTATCAAAGTCTTAGAGGAAAACATAGGCAGAACACTGTATGACATAAATCACAGCAAGATCCTTTTTGACCCACCTCCTAGAGAAATGGAAATAAAAACAAAAATAAACAAATGGGACCTAATGAAACTTCAAAGCTTTTGCACAGCAAAGGAAACCATAAACAAGATGAAAAGACAACCCTCAGAATGGGAGAAAATATTTGCAAATGAAGCAACTGACAAAGGATTAATCTCTAAAATTTACAAGCAGCTCATGCAGCTCAATAACAAAAAAACAAACAACCCAATCCAAAAATGGGCAGAAGACCTAAATAGACATTTCTCCAAAGAAGATATACAGATTGCCAACAAACACATGAAAGAATGCTCAACATCATTAATCATTAGAGAAATGCAAATCAAAACTACAATGAGGTATCACATCACACCAGTCAGAATAACCATCATCAAAAAATCTAGAAACAATAAATGCTGTAGAGGGTGTGGAGAAAAGGGAACACTCTTGCACTGCTGGTGGGAATGTGAATTGGTACAGCCACTATGGAGAACAGTATGGAAGTTCCTTAAAAAACTAAAAATAGAACTACCATATGACCCAGCAATCCCACTACTGGGTATATACCCTGAGAAAACCATAATTCAAAAAGAGTCATGTACCAAAATGCTCATTGCATTTTGGCAATTGCAAAATGCTCTATTTACAATAGCCAGGAGATGGAAGCAACCTAAGTGTCCATCATCGGATGAATGGATAAAGAAGATGTGGCACATATATACAATGGAATATTACTCAGCCATGAAAAGAAACGAAACTGAATTATTTGTAGTGAGGTGGATGGACCTAGATACTGTCATACAGAGTGAAGTAAGTCAGAAAGAGAAAAATACCATATGCTAACACATATATATGGAATCTAAGAAAAAGAAAAAAATGTCATGAAGAACGTAGGGGTAAGACAGGAATAAAGACACACACCTACTAGAGAACGGACTTGAGGATATGGGGAGGGGGAAGGGTGAGCTGTGACAAAGTGAGAGAGTGGCATGGACATATATACACTACCAAACGTAAAATAGATAGCTAGTGGGAAGCAGCCGCATAGCACAGGGAGATCAGCCTGGTGCTTTGTGACCACCTAGAGGGGTAGGATAGGGAGGGTGGGAGGGAAGGAGCCGCAAGAGGGAAGAGATATGGGAACATATGTATATGTATGACTGGTTCACTTTGTTATAAAGCAGAAACTAGCACACCGTTGTAAAGCAATTATACTCCAATAAAGATGTAAAAAAAAAATGCACTTGCTCATTTAAATTCCAATTAGCAGTCCACTGAAAATAAAGTGTGATTATTTGAAAATTAAAAACAAAAAGAAAGCCTCTGCAGCACGTTCTCTGGATAAGCTTTTGTCAACTACAAAGCGGCACTTGCCATCTACCTCTACAAGGATTAAACCATGTGTCACTGCAGCTGCTGATTTTCAACCCCACTGAAAGGAGTTCAGGGGGAGAGCAGAAATGAGGCCCTCTGTGCTCTGGGAAAAACTGGCGGAACAGGTCTTCAGATAGTTAGATATTTTCAGGAGCCAATTTTTCTTGGACGCGGTCCTCTCACTGTGGTGGCCCCTCCTGTTGTGGAGCACAGGCTCCGGACGCACAGGCTCCGCGGCCATGGCTCACGGGCCCAGCCGCTCCGCGGCATGTGGGATCTTCCCGGCCCGGGCACGAACCCGCGTCCCCTGCATCGGCAGGCGGACTCTCAACCACTGCGCCACCAGGGAATCCCTCATGAGCCAATTTTATGAGCCCAATTCTTGTATCTCCTCATATCTAGAAAAACACTCAAATCCTTCATGGTGATGACTGCTCCTCGTGACTAGCAGAAACCTTCTGTAATAAAAAAATATGTGCTTGATTGTACGTACTCCCCATTCACCAAAATCACATATATCCTGACCTTCACCCCTACCTCTTTGGAGCAGTTTCTCAGAGCTCTCTGAAATGTTGTCTCCTGGGCTCTAGTCCTCATTTTGCCCCAAATAAAACTTAATAGGAAACTCTCACGTTGTGCATTTCTTTAAAGTCTACACCTTGATTGGCATGCGTTGCATTCCTCTGGAAACCTGGCACCACTCTCTGCGTTGGTGGAAAGCAGGCAGCCCAGCCTCAGGGGAACCACCTGGCTTTACCATCCTCTCCCTGGGTAACACTGGGCAGTGTGGTCCTTTGACCTCTGAACCTCATTGTCTTGGCACAAGCAGTGAGGTAGATTGGATGATCCTGTAAACTCTTTCAGCTCTAAAATCTGATTTCTCTATTTGATATGATTTTAAGAGTAAAGGAGAACAGACAGGTTAGCACACCTTTGTGTGAGTTGTGGCAGTTGGAAGTAATTACCGAAACTCTGTAGACTCCTGTTACGATGTATTTGTATCTTCCATTCCGTCTGTGACTCCCGTAAATTCCTACAGTACTTTCTTGTCCATTTTTTTTGCATGTAACATATAATACTCCCTACTTTTTAAGTGTTAGACTGTAACTCTGCTACTAAATTGAATATCCTTGAGGGAAGGGAGCAGATCTGATTTCACGGCTGATCCCTTCACATAAGTACATTTTGTACACAGCACGTGCTTATGTTTGATGAATAAATAAATGTTGAATAAACTACACTCAACTTTGGGGATACTTGTTAAAGATATAGCCATTTATATAACCTAAAAAAAGGATCTGGGTTTTAGGATGTACTACTAAAAAAAAAAAAAAAGGACGTGGTCAAGCAAATGGTAAAGTAAATGGTAAAACGTTAGACATTTTTAAAAACACATTCAGATGGTCTGAGTAAATTGACATAAAATACTGTTAAAAATTTGAGGTTTTTTTCTTTTAATGTAAAAGGACAAGTGACTCAGAACCTTGAGGCAATTTCAAAAATAAAGTCTGCAATTTAAAGGAAGTCATTTATAAAAATAAGGCAGTTACTATATGCCTTTCAGTGTAGCTTAGAGAAGAGAGCTCTAAATAAAAGGAATAGAATTGAGTTGAGGCTGGTAATTTTTACCTTCTAAAAGATTCACTGCTTTTTCTATATTCATTCTAGTTCTTTAAATATTATTTAAGATCAACATCTAACATTTTACCCAGAAATATATCTTATAGTATCCTGAGGTATGCTTTCTTAGATATGACAACCCTCTGTTATTATCTTAACTATTTAAAATATATTTCATGAAGATATCTAAGACTATGGCCTGATATTACTAATAGATGCTATTATTTTAGAATCTTACCATCAGACTTGGAATAAGCCCAGTCCCTACTGTGTCCTGGCTGAGCTCTGCTCCTCCAATCTCACTCAGGCTACTCCAGCCATCCTGGGCCACGGGATACTGTCCTTCCCACCTGGGAGCTTGTGTGCCTCCTGCTGGGGAAACTCATGTCCCAGCTTCTCACAGGCTGCTTCTCATTTGTGGGGTCCAGGTCTCTACAGAGGCCATCTCTGATCTCTGTGATAATGTATGCCCTTCTTTTATTCTCTACCATTGCACCCCACTCATTAAATTCCTAGCTCCTATCACAGTCTCTAATTATTTGATCTATTTATTTATACATATTTGCAAACCTATATCTATATAAGTTTACTGGAGTGTCTCCCCGACTAGAATACAAACTCCATGACAGGAGGGGCCTGATCTGTCCTGTTCACCGTGGTGTTCCTGGACTTAACAGAGGTGACTGGTATACAGCAGATGCTCACATATACCTGTTGAATGAATGAATCCATCAATGGTCACCACCAAACATAATCAAGAGTCTGTGGCTCATAAATGTCTTTTCATTTAGATAAAAACAGTTACAATTATTTGTCAACATTTTGTATGCGACTGAATTTTCTGATACTGTATGATAAAGTAAGCTATGCATAAAACGTTACTCCACCTTAAAAATACTCTTCTTGGAACAAAACAAAACTTCCTTGCAGGTAAGGCCATAGTGAATGAAGCCTTGTCCATGCAACAACATGTATTATATAATAAATAAATCGTGCACACCAGTGTTTCCGTGGTCCAAACTTGGAGGGCTCAGATGTTGCTTCTAGAGTTTACTGAACTTCAGACAGTCATAATGATCACAAGAGTTACCAGATATTGAGCTGTGTGTTATGAATACCTGTGCTTTACAATGATTGTGCAATAATTAGAATCAGTTCAGCTTAGGCACATACAAGAGACATTGTTGCTGTATTAACAACTGGACTCTACAAGCAGTACCATAATTTATTTAGCCGTTTTCCTATTGGTGGGTATTCAAGTTTATCCAATTTGCTGCAGTAAATGTCCCTGTAGATATATCCCTATATATTAGCATTGTATTTCTGTCAGAAATATTTCCATAAATGTGATTACCAAGTCAAGACCAGGGTATACACCATTCTTTTAACATTTTTCCTAAGAAAAGAATCTGGGATATATGAATTTAGGTCTCATGGACTCCAAACAGCTTAGTTAGGCAGAGAAGAAATTGGATGGAATTTTGAGGAAAGAAATGATAAAGATATGGCAGTGGGGCTCAACCTGATGTGCCCATGGGACTCAGCCTTGAAAGTAAAGCTGGTGATATAACTTGAGGGCACTTAGATGTAGGAAGGGGGTTACTGCAGGTAGGGTAGCCTGGATCTTGATATCAACTGGAAAAATTTAGAATTGCTGCTCTAGGAAGCAAAGGACATTTATAATTATTATGGTAACATTTGCAATAAGAAGGCAAATGATTAAACAACCTTTCAGAATTGTAAGGAAAAAACCCAGTGGTCTGCTGACCCACACATATTTGAGTCTGAGCATGGTGTTCTTTTCTAGGCCATATGGACTCTGGTAGCCTTAGTTTCCTCAGGAACTCCTTGGGAAACAGAACTAGAACAACTCACTGTTCAAACGCAAATGCTTTCTCATCATCTCAGAATTACTCCTATTATCAAGTTGGAGAAATATCACAACAGCAAAAGTGTGCTAGGGACACAATCAATGACACACCATAGGTCACTTCCTATTCCCAGCCCTTTCTTCTCCCGTCACTGGCTGAAGCCAGAGAGGCTGCCGGACAGTCACCTTTGAGCCCCTGCCTGATAAGCCCTCTCTCCTCCTTGTCTGAATATCTTTGTTTTCAGTCCTAGCAGATCCTCCTGAAGGGACAATGATATTCTGTAACCCTAGTCAACCAATTGGTCCAACAAAGAGTGGTCTTCCCATACCACAAAAGGTCAAGCCTCCAGTCTCTGTGGTACTTGGTATCTTACAGGAGCCCCTTGGTTTAATAACTTCACTTCTAACATAACAATTGGCCCATTAGAAAAAATGTGGAGGTTGAGGCAGAAGCAAGATAATCTATCATCTCCACCATGCACAAAATCTAACCACTCCATCTTTTTCTTTGTTGCTATTTTTACTTCATCTGCTCATCTAGTAAATATTAATATACTCTGTGGATGTATCATTTACCCTCTTCAAATACTCTGCAGATGATCTCACCTACTCCCAGAGCATCAGTGTCTCCTCTGGGTCAAGGACTTCAGACATCAGAAATCTTCAGATGTAAATTCTCTCCTGAGTCCCAGACCCAGAGTTATGGGTTGGACATCGTTGCTGAGTTGAAAGCACTGTCACCCAGTGTCAATGCCTGACAGTTCATAGCTCTTGTCCATTCTGTTGGTTGGTATCTCATTTTAATTGTCAGTGCCCATACTGTAGTGGTGACTAAATATTTTTCATGTCACGCCTGGTCGCAGCACATCAAAGTAAACATGCCCCAAATGGGCCTCTGCGGTTATTCTCACTCCTCCCAATCTGCTGCACATCGTAAATTTCTCCGGCAGCTAACGCCATTACCGTCAACTCCACTGCCCAAGCAGGAAACTTTTGCACCATTACTACTTTTTCCTTATCCACATCTGTATCCAGTGATCATGTCTGGCTGTTCTCTCTCTAGATATTCCCCATTGCCAGGCATCGTCAAGACCCTGGTTCACACGCTGTCATCACTTATCTGGCCTCCTATCTAGTTGCCCTAATTCCACCATCTCTAGTTTCTAAACCATCTCTCATCTAAAACTTAAAGTTACCTTCATAAGACACCAGTCGTATTATGTAATTTCAAATCCCACAAAAAATCTCCTGATTTCATCCAACAGGAACATGTAGGGATATATGTTAGGTAAGGAATAAGAGTAACAGTACAGATATCATTGTTTTAAAAACCTTCTTATTATGAACCATTCTTTGTGTGAGACATTATGAACACCACTGAAAAAAGACCCAGCACCATTCTACTAGGAAGATGAAACATTAAAAAAATCTAATTGTAAAATATAAGACATCCCATTAACATTGAATTTTTTTCCCCAGAGCCAGGCTGCTTTTATTAATGAGTATTGCCAAAGTTTCAGTGAATGTAAAATCCTAATCTTATAAAGTTATATTGGAAAACAAAAGAGAAATTTCTCAATCTTCCTGTAAGCGCTGTTATAATATTGTGTGTGTGTGTAATTTCCTTTAGTTTTTAAAAATTGAAGTATAGTTGATTTACAATGTTTCAGGTATACAGCAAAGTGATTCAGTTATATATGTGTGTGTATATGTATATATATATTCTTTTTCAGATTCTTTTCCATTATAGGTTATTACAAGATATTGAGTATAGTCCCTTGTGCTAGGTCCTTGTTTTTACCTATTTTTTATATAGTAGTATGTAACTGTTAATCCAATGTCACTAATTTATCCCTCCCCCACCTTTCACCTTTGGTAACCAAAAGGTGAAACATTAAAAAAAAACTATTTGTAGTAGTTAGGGTTACCAGATAAAATATAAGACGTCCCGTTAAAGTTGAATTTTTGATGAGCAGTGAACAATCTTTTAGTATAAGCACATTCCAAGTATTGCACGGGGCATACTTACACTAAAAAATATTGTTTACCTGAAACTCAAATTTTATTTGCTAAATCTAGCAACACTAAGTGTAGTAAACGACGATGCATGCTATAGTATAGGTAGGCAAATCACAGATCTACTACAAAGGAGAAAAATGAACTCTGTCTGGAAGGCCTCCAAAGTCTTTAGAAAAGAGTGGACCAGTTGTAACAATTGAGAGTGGTTAATTGGGTGGATAATACGTGTGTGCGTGTCCGTGCATATGCATACGTGTGTCAGACAGCATGAGGGATATTTCAGGCATAGGAGAGAGCATTATAAAGGCAGGAAAGAGCGATTTGACAGAGTGTGTTTGCAACAAAAATAGAGCTGATTTATAAAGTTCTCCAATTTCTGTGGTGTAAATCCTCCACCCAGGGCAGATTTCAAGCAACAAACATGGCGTCACTTTGACATGGAGTTGGTAAAGGATGTACTCCTGCAGTATTTCCATCCTGCAGATACAACAGATGTGAGTAACTCAAAAGAGTAAATAGTCACAGGTAGCAGCATAATTAGGAATGGTAAGTTGTGAGTATTTACTACCTCTGTTTTAATGTAATTTACTTAATTGCAAATTTATATAATTTAACTTTTAATAGTAGCTCTCTT
Organism: Leucopleurus acutus; assembly: GCF_964270905.1. Classification (NCBI taxonomy): domain Eukaryota; kingdom Metazoa; phylum Chordata; class Mammalia; order Artiodactyla; family Delphinidae; genus Leucopleurus; species Leucopleurus acutus. The sequence continues at coordinate 80,646,306 of NC_139157.1, forward strand.
TACACAACCAGCTTACGAAATGTAACAGTTGGCTTTCATGAGAACAGGCATCTGTAAGCACAGCCCTGTGTGTTGTGAGCTGCAGGTAAGTCTGTCTGGTGGAGTATAAGGTGTCTGTGTCTGTGTGAAGGAGGACAAGGGTGGAAACTCAGATGAATGGGGCAGGGGGATGCAGGCAGTGTCCGTTGTCCGACATGCCTTTTATACAACTCCCGTCAGGCTGTATATGGACAGATACAGAAAGATGATGATGATGATGATAGATAGATAGATAGATAGACAGACAGACAGAATGCTGAAGGTGTACAAATTCGACGTAATAGGACTCAACTTACAGAATGTCCTCCCCACCAGTGTGCAATGAAATAAAAGGAATATTGGAGTCAGAGGTTTGAATAGTAACTCCATCATTTACTGGTAGCCAGTGTGAGCGTCAGTTTTCTCAAAGCAAAAAGGCAGGAAATAATGCCTTCTTCTGGGGGAGAGAAAATGAACTGAGCTTTAACGCGGCAACGACTTTGTAAAACAAAACTTGCCAGAAGAAAATCCAAGTTGTATCACCATGGATCCCACATATCTTTCCAAGAGAATGTACATTTGCTGCTTCTGTACAAGGTAGAGACACACCCTTATTTCTTACAGTGCGGCTGCACCAGTAAAGCTTTTCTTTCTTTTCCCCTTCCTATTCTCTCAGAGATCATCCTCTTAACATTGGCTTGGAGTCCCTCTGGGCACGTTCAAAAACTTTACTTCTCATTTCCCCATCTGGGTCTCCCTCTATGTCATCCATGAATTACTTAGAATTTCAGAGTAGAGAGATGTTTCTCAAGCCTTTTGTCTTCTCCTCAATCTCAGATATAAACACACTGCAGAAATCAGATTATAAATAGTCTCCTTGTTTCTAATACATGCTTGTTACAGCCGTTAAAATGATCAGCAATAGCAATTTAGAATAAACCAACCAATAAGTAAAAAACAAATATTAACACATTTCATGAGTTTTGGCATGTTGCTAAAAGTAGGCAGAAACATGTAAGCAAGAGAAACATAACAGAAAGGAATAAAGATGAGGACAAACCACGAAATCCAGACATTGAATTTTAGGCTTAACTTGATAGGTAACAGCAAACCAAAATACTTTTTTTTTTTTTTTTTTTTTTTGCGGTGCGCGGGCCTCTCACTGTTGTGGCCCCTCCCGCTGCGGAGCACAGGCTCCAGACACGTAGGCTCAGCGGCCATGGCTCACGGGCCCAGCCGGTCCGTGGCATGAGGGATCTTCCCAGACCGGGGCACGAACCCATGTCCCCTGCATCGGCAGGCGGACTCTCAACCACTGCGCCACCAGGGAAGCCCCAAAATACATTTTTGAATCAGGAAGTAATATGATGCAAGTGGGATTTAGGGAAGAATATCTTAAAAGCTTACATAGGATGTTTTGCTATGTAAATAGCGGCTTCATATCTGTACTTAAAATTGAGATACAATTTACTGCCCCCAAATTTTGTTGAGTTGATAAATATAAAATTTGTGCGGGAAAAACATAAATTAGTCCATTTGGCCCAAATCTGAACATTCAAAATAGGGTCTAGGAAGAAAACACAAAGTACATAGCAAGTCATCATTTTTCCTGCAAATTTTGCAACCTCACTCTTTTGGTAACCGTATCCAAATCCTCATTTACTTTGAATATTTATTGAACTAGCCTTGCAATTTGCAATGTTATCAAAATAAAAATCACAATTCCTATGCCAATATTGAAAGAAAGAACATCAAGTTCTTGTCAGTAACAACAAAATTTATTTTGTCCGGATAATACAATACTGAGCCTTTCCCTGTGTAACATAACCTCCAAATTTCATATTTTAATGACAGATAGAGATAGAGGGGGAGAACAGGAGTGCTCTAGGTGGCTTCATTTTGGTGTCCAATCCCACTGAGAACTACTGACCCTCTTCTACAAGAATTAGGAAACTAGAGAAGAACTAAAGTAGAGCTCGTAAACTCACGGCAGGTCTAAGACACACACACAAGTAAGAGGTGGTTAAGTGATAGGTGCTTTAGGTAAGAGAGCTGTCACCAAAGCTCGGCAGAAGAATAAATTCTGGTGAGGTGGTCGTTCAGGTCAAGTCTTGGAGAAAATGACATGTGAGCAGAGACTTGAAAGTCAGGTGGGTGAGAAAATTTGGTAATGAAACCAGTAGCGGCAAAGGCTTGGGTGGAGACAGGAGGGGAGAGCATCTTCAGTGAAGAGGGAGTAATGCAACTCTGTGAAACGTCTGAACGGGAAAAGACCTCGTGGGAGGTGAGACAGCCAGACACTGGACAGCACAGGGGCTGGGTTATTACAGGGCAGCTGCCCTGTCCACAGCTGCGTGGGGTGGTGTAGACTAGAAAAGGAAGAGACAACAAGGTCAACTAGGTTTCCAAGTGAAAGAGAAGAGTATGGAATAAAAGGACGGCAGCAAGGATGCAAAGAAAGAGCAGGTGTGAGAGCTGATTCAGAACCGGAGCTCATGGGACCTAGTGACTGATCACACCAGGGATCCCAAGGTAGGGGGAGTGGAAAACGACCGGGGGTTCCTGTCCAGATGACTCGGAGGGTGGAAATGGCGCGAAGAGAGGAGGGAAGGTGGAGAAGGATGCGCGTGTTAGGTGGGGGGCGACGTGGAAGGATATGCAGAACTCAGTTTTACTCGGACCAAATAACATGGTACTTGAGCACCCTTATGTATGTAAGGTGCTGTGTTGGTCGCTACAGAGAGTACAGTAGTACATGAGATCCCACTCATGGTAAGTGCAAAAAAAAAATATCTAAATTTAATCTATACACAGAAAGATACACACACAATGAAATCTAACTCAAAGTCACACTTTTTCCAAGTGTGAACTTTTCTCATAAATATGGCCCCAAACTATCCCCTGAGCTCTCATAGTAAATGACACTGCAAAGGACCAGCCCAAGTATTTTAACACTCTTAATGCTTCAAAGGATAACAGATGGTGGAAATAGCTCTCTGGTATGTTAAGGAAAGGCAGAACTAGAAAAATCAAAGGAATGAATGAAAGAGACTTTCATTCTCCTCCCTGATTCTCCATATGTATTCTCTAATTTTTCATGTTTACCAGCTCAGTTTACCATTCACAGTAAGGGGGATAATGGAATCCATTTTGGAATCAGTTGTCAATTGGAACCCATTATTCAAATCAAACCAAATAAAAGTTCAAATGAAAAGAAAGCAACTTATGTCAGGTTGCAATGGTGTAGCACAGTATTATGCATTAGAGCAGATCAAGGACTTTCATAAAATACAACCCCCGCCTTCAAGAAGTGAACACTACAGGTGGGGAGACAAAATACAGAAAAAATATGAAAAGTTAATGAAATATTGTTTTTGAAAATCAACTAAGGCAACCCAAGAAAACATGTCCCAAGGCAGCACATAATTTATTGACAAATGACTGGTATACTTTTTTATTAACATCTTTATTGGAGTATAATTGCTTTACAATGGTGTGTTAGTTTCTGCTGTATAACAAAGTGAATCAGCTATACATATACATATATCCCCATATCTCCTCCCTCTTGCATCTCCCTCCCACCCTCCTTATCCCACCCCTCTAGGTGGTCACAAAGCACCGAGCTGATCTCCCTGTGCTATGCGGCTGCTTCCCACTAGCTATCTATTTTACATTTGGTAGTGTATATATGTCCATGCCACTCTCTCACTTCGCCCCAGCTTACCCTTTCCCCTCCCCGTGTCCTCAAGTCCATTCTCTATGTCTGCATCTTTATTCCTGTCCTGCCCCTAGGTTCTTCAGAACCTTTTAATTTTTTTCTAGATTCCATATATATGTGTTAGCATACGGTATTTGTTTTTCTCTTTCTGACTTACTTTGTATGACAGACTCTAGGTTCATCCACCTCACTATAACTCAGTTTCGTTTCTTTTTTCCATTGTATATATGTACCACATCTTCTTTATCCATTCATCTGTCGATGGACACTTAGCTTGCTTCCATGTCCTGTCTATTGTAAATAGAGCTGCAAAGAACATTGTGGTACATGACATTTTGAATTATGGTTTTCTCGGGGTATATGCCCAGTAGTGGGATTGCTGGGTCATATGGTAATTCTATTTTTAGTTTTTTAAGGAACCTCCATACTGTTCTCCATAGAGGCTGTATCAATGTACATTCCCACCAACAGTGCAGGAGGGTTCCCTTTTCTCCACACCCTCTCCAGCATTTAATGTTTGTAGATTTTTTGATGATGGCCATTCTAACTGGTGTGAGATGATACCTCACAGTAGTTTTGATTTGCATTTCTCTAACAATTAGTGATGTTGAGCATCCTTTCATGTGGTTATTGGCCATCTGTATGTCTTCTTTGGAGAAACGTCTATTTAGGTCTTCTGCCCATTTTTGGATTGGTTTGTTTGCTTTTTTAATATTGAGCTGCATGAGCTGCTTGTAAATTTTGGAGGTTAATCCTTTGTCAGTTGCTTCATTTGCAAATATTTTCTCCCATTCTGAGGGTTGTTTTTTCATCTTGTTTATGGTTTCCTTTGCTGTGCAAAAGCTTTGAAGTTTCATTAGGTCCCATTTATTTATTTTTGTTTTTATTTCCATTTCTCTAGAAAGCGGGTCAAAAAGGATCTTGCTGTGATTTATGTCATAGAGTGTTCTGCCTATGTTTTTGACAAATGACTAGTATACTTTTTTTTTTTTTCGGTACGCGGGCCCCTCACTGTTGTGGCCTCTCCCGTTGCGGAGCACAGGCTTTGGACGTGCAGGCTCAGCGGCCAAGGCTCACGGGCCCAGCCGCTCCACGGCATGTAGGATCTTCCCAGACCGGGGCACGAACCTGTATCCCCTGCATCAGCAGGCGGACTCTCAACAACTGTGCCACCAGGGTAGCTCTAGTATACTTTTAAAATACTGCAGAAGCTCATCTTTAATTTAAAATTAACCTTCCCTTTCTTCAAGCAAAAGAAATAAGAGTCCACTTACTTCATATATGAGGAAACTTAGGTGCAAAAACTCATGAGAGCAATTCTGTCCATTCTTCTATATCTATCAGATTTTATAACCTCCATGAATTTGTTCCAACTTGGGGTGAATGTCATGGAGAATGTTACTTAATAACTGATTATATATATTACGTCCACCAAACTCCCAACTATTGTGAATTCAATGAATCAAGAACACTGACATCACAGCAAAAGAAACCTATGGAATGGGAGAAAATATTTGCAAATGATGAGATCGACAAGGGAATAATATCCAAAACATATGCACAGCTCATACAACTCGATATCAAAATCTAAAATCCCAATCAAAATATGGGCAGAAGAACTGAATAGACTAAAGAAGACACACAGATGGCCAACAGGCACATGAAAAGATGCTCAGCATCACTAATTATTAGAGGAATGAAAATCAAAACCACAATGAAGTATCACCTCACACTGGTCAGAATGGCCATCATCAAAAAGTCTACAAATAAGAAATGCTGGAGAGGGTGTGGAGAAAAGGGAACAACCCTCCTACACTGTTGGTGGGAATGTAAATTTGTGCAGCCACTGTGGAGAACAGTATGGAGGTTCCTTTAAAAACTAAAAATAGAGCTACCATATGATCCAGCAATTCCATTCCTGGGCATATATCTTGGAAAAACAAAAACTCTAAGTCAAAAAGATACATGTACCCCAATGTTCACAGCAGCACTACTTACAGTAGGCAAGACATGGAAACAACCTAAGTGTCCATCAACAGATGAATGAATAAAGAAGATGTGGTACATATATACAATGGAGGGTTACTCAGCCATGAAAAAGAATGAAATAATGCCATTTGCAGCAATGTGGGTGGTCCTAGAGAATAGTATGCTTAGTGAAATGTCGGAAAGAGAAAGATATATGATATCACTTATATGTGGAATATAAAAAATAATACAAATGAATGTATATACAAAACAGAGACAGACTCACAGACATAGAAACCAAAGTATGGTTACAAAAGGAAGGGGGACAAATTAGGAGTTTGGGATTAACACATACAAATTACTCTACATAAAATAGGTAATCAACAAGGCCCTACTGTATAGCCTAGGGGACTATATCCAATATCTTGTAATAACCTATAATGGAAAAGAATCTGAAAAAAAAAACTGAATCACTATGCCGTACACCTGAAACTAACACAATATTGTACATTAACTATACTTCAATTAAAAAAAGGACACTATGAGATTCTTGTCTTCTAACCTCCTAGAGCACAGCCCAGGATTGAGCAGAAAGGGAGCCATCAGTGGGTCCTCACGTGGATCCTGAAATGAATTACCAGCAGTGCCTGCCTCTGAGCAAGCCTGAAGCTCTGTCATCTTACTGCCTGGCTTCGAATCCTGCTTCGCTATCAGTGGGTGTAGGCACACAAGCGAGTCATTTACATTTCTGCACTTCAGGTTCCTCTTTATAAAATGAAGATAATCATTGTGCTTTACAAAATTTTGTGAGGGTTAAATGCACATGAAGTGCCTAAGACTGAAGAGTATATGATTGCAGTTATTGTTACCACAGTGGATAGAGAACCAGCTAAGAGCGAAAACTAGACTTTCTTCTGCCCTAACCTGATGCATAACTGGTGAGAGGTTCTGAGAATTAGGTATGTATTCTTCTCCTTTGTGATGCTACCATATAAAGTAGCTCTCTCCATTGTGCCAGAGAGACTTCTTTCTTATGGATTTCCCGAAGGCAGCAGAAAAAAAGTGTTTATTTTAGGGAATGTAATTCCCTAGAGCTACATGCCTTTTCCATTTCCTTATTTTTTCATTAACTTTCCTAAGGAACTCCCAGGCTCAAATTCTTAGATATTTTTTGAGTCTTTCCTCTCTCTGTTCCTTTCTCTGGTCCATTCACTTATCCCCAAAGCCACTGCTTTTCCTTCCAGATGCTCTCTCTCTCATCTATTTCTTCTTAACCGCGATCATTGTTCTTACTATTATTAACTATGTCTGATCTATTTTAATCATCTACTAATTTGTCTCTTGCTCTCCAGGAAAGCCCTATTATCATCCATCATGCATACTTCTGAAAAATCCATCATCCTGAAACGTTCCTTTCAACTGGGTACCTCCACGGTCAGATACTTTCATGTCTTCCTGCAGAGTAAAACGAGGTTCTTGATCCAGGACTGTAAGGATGTTTATAAACTGGTCCCAGCCTTCCTTTATCAGTTTATATTCCCCAACTCCTTTGCCAAACATGCTTCTTGAGCCAGACTGCATATTCAATGCCCCCTTTGCCTGACTGCTTCATTCTCACTCTGAACTGTTACCCAAGTCGCTTTCTTAGTCTGGGATGCCCTAAACTCTCCTTTCTATCCAATGACTACTCAGTCTTGATGGAAATCTAAAGTGCTTCTTTTCCCCCCCGTAGCTCTTCCTGACTCCACACCACTTTAGCGACAAGTATTGATATATATACCCCGCTTTGAAAAAATTCCATATACATTTTTTAAGGAATTCACCTGATTTTTGTAAGGTATCTTTTATACCTACAAAGCCATCAACTTATCCATCTACCTGTCCATCCGTCCATCCATCCATCCATCCCTCCCTCATCTCCAACAATTAAATTATAAACTACTTGAGGGCAGATCCTATTACTTAACATTATTTTGGGAAGCTTCCCTCCCTCATCCTCTAATTTAGTACTGTATTTAGAACATAGCTTGGGCTCAATAAACATTTTTTTTAATTACAGAAAAAATATCAGATAACATATAATTAAATATTAATATAAATACAATGAAATGCTAAGTATTACTGGCCCTAACAAGTTTTCCTCACCTCCCATTTTGAGTTAGGTTCCTCTGTGCTTTCATGGCAATCTGTAAGCCCTTTCATAGTCTTATCCTCATACTTCATTGTAATTATTTGTTTACCTGTCTGTCAGCCCAAGTTACATCTTCTTAATAGCTTTATAAGTCTACAATATTTGTTGAATGAATGAGTAAAATGAATGAATGAATGTCAAAATAGACACTACACATTTGGGTCATCTGAACCGATGGAAATCTTATTTAACATTACCCAGCGTTAAATACGACTTAAAAGGTCAGCCTGTCGTCATCTGCCCATCATGTTCTGAATTTGTCTACCAATGACCTCAATTATAGATCACTAGTGTTGCTACCTGAAATCATTAAAGATATCTAGACAAATTCACAAGGTTTAATATTTGTGAAATGCATAATAGATGAGTGCATTCATTTATCTACCCAAATCATTTTTCACTAAATAAATATTTGTTTGCTGCATAGATTGCCAAGGTCCTGGGCATAATCTTTTCCTTTTATTTAATACCTTCCTTCTAATACCAGCAGAAGTAGCTGTGGGTACAAATTCTCCTTTGACTATAAGCTCCCTGTTTTTGCACAACGACCATCTATTCTCCTGGCAGAGGCAGACCGTTCTTGTCCTGGACAAAAGACTCTGTAGAAGAGTAGAGGAAATAGCAGTGATTCACAGAGTAACCAGGCTGGGCCCTGAGGCACAGCGACTTTCTAATAATAATATTGCCAGTATTTATTTCCTCTCTACGTGAGTTTTAGAAGAGAGGTAGAATTCAGTGATGCTCACATTAATTTTAGTTTATGAAAAGATCAGTCATCCCAGCAAATGTTCATTTTCACTGAGCATCTCAGTGGTACATACCAGTGGTTTTAAATCAGGAGCCTACGTCAGGATAACTTGGGCAAATGATCTAAATACACATTTCCTGGCCTCCCTACTCACGCACAGCAGGGAACACTGGATAGATGATGGGGTGGTATGAGGTGGGGTCTATGCTTTTTAAAAGTCCCCCAATGCTTTTTCTTTTTTTTTTTTTTTTTGCGGTACGCGGGCCTCTCACTGCTGTGGCCTTTCCCGTTGCGGAGCACAAGCTCTGGACGCCCAGGCTCAGCGGCCATGGCTCACGGGCCCAGCCGCTCCGCGGCATGTGGGATCTTCCCAGACCGGGGCACGAACCCATGTCCCCTGCATCGGCAGGTGGACTCTCAACCACTGCGCCACCAGGGAAGCCCCTCCCAATGCCTTTTTATACCACTCCTCTCAATAAGAAACAGTAATAAATAAGAAAAGATATAGTCTATGTTTTGACTGGATTAGCCAAAATTTATATATATATAAAGACTTGGTGAATATTTGGTAAATGGATAAAATATTATTGAGATTATTGACTTCCACTTTTGTAGAATAATATTTATATAGTACTTTATTCACAACTCTCTCATGTACTTTACCTCATTTCATACTCAAAAACTCTCAATGAGATAACTAGAAACGATTTTCTTCCTATTCTCCAGATGAGAAAACTAAGGATTTAGGAAGTTAAAAGAACTGGACCAACGTCTTCCGGCAAATGAGTAGCAGAGCAAGGACTGAAAATATATAGTTCGAACCCTTAAAAAGCTAGAATTTACTCATTATTCCCTGAAGAACTGCAAAATTCTTCTCCTTGGTAATAATGTGGATTACCTGCATATTTTGAATCCGTCCGCTATTATGAACCCAGATAACCTGAATTCTAGACCTAGATCTGCCCCTTTCCTGCCGAGTCACCCTGGGCAAGTCACTTCCCAGGTCCATGTGGGGTCCACCATACGCAGCCCAAGTCCATACGCCCTCCAAGCTTGGTTGTTGACCGTATCATGTGGCTCGATGTAAAGCTGACATTAACTCAGTCGAAGATTTTCTGGAGCTTGTGCAACCTTAGTTTCCTTAGGATATCTTTTAAAAATAATTATTTGGGGGCTTCCCTGGTGGCGCAGTGGTTGAGAGTCCGCCTGCCGATGCAGGGGACACAGGTTCGTGCCCCGGTCCGGGAAGATCCCACATGCCGTGGAGCGGCTGGGCCCATGAGCCATGGCCGCTGAGCCTGCGCGTCCAGAGCCTGTGCTCCGTGACGGGAGAGGCCACAACGGTGAGAGGCCCGCATACTGCAAGAAAAAAATATCACTTAGCCCAAGAAAGCAGAAGGGATGAAGATCCACTAAGCTGGCTGCTTGGGGCTGGCCCTAGGCTTAAGGTAAACATGACCTTTCGGCTTCCTGATAGAATCAACAAGACGATAAAGAATAGGATTCAAGTCAGATGCTCTGCACAAGAGGGGGAAAAAATTGCATTTAGCTAAAACATACTCTATTCACAGGAACAAAGGACAGGGACAGTATACAGGGGATAAAGTCCTCCTACATCAGGGTCACCAACATAGGAGCTGCTCAGAGGACCATTAAAAGGGGAGCTAGTTCAGTCAGCAAGGGATAATTGGTGAAAGGAATTAATCACTAGTAAATTTCCACAAAACATAACTGTTACATATAAAACTACTACAGCTCTACTCCTAAAGACAAAACCTCTTTTAATTCCCGAGAAGAAGGCATCTTCTCCTCTGAGCACTCAGACAGAGATAAACACAATATTATCTTAAAATAGTTACAGCAGAAAGAGGAGCTTTGTATGATTTTGTAAACTGGCATAGAATGACTTGCAGAAACCAGCACATCATACAAAGAGAATGAGGTCTATAAAAGCCACACGATTAAAAAAAAATTCTGTCACTTCCTAATTATAACCATGAATCGGAAATGTCAGTGTTCTCAGTAGTCTCTATTTTCAAGTTACTGGCTGTACTGACTTTATTCTAAAAGACAAAACCATGTTTTTTTGAGTTGGAACTTTTTTCTATTATCACCTGATCAATATGACCCCTGCTACAGTTGGTAATAGAACTATAGACTATGACATTGAATACCTCTTATAGTATAAGAAAAAAAAAGTGAACTCAGCAAAAATTGAAACTCATCACATTTTGATGTAAACATGTGGCTGAAAATAGTACAGAAATGGCTGCTTGTCTCTGAACAATACCTTCATTCATAATAAAATACATAGCTAAAAGATCCTTTGCAAACGAAAACATGATCTCTTTCTTCTTGGCTGAATTTTACTCAGAAAAATGAGACACCTTTCAAAAAAGGAGCAATATTTTTAAAAGTAGTATATATTTTAAAATATTCATTTCCTCTAGTGTATCCAAACACCTACAGAATTATTAAATCTATCCCAACAGAATGTCAGAGCGAAAAAAAATCACACAAGAACAAATTTATTTAAAATGGTGAAGTCTAATCATGTTTCAATTATTACTCAATTTTACTTTTCACCATTTTTCACCTTCAGTACTTGAAGGTCTTTGCAAATTTACCTAAAGTGATAAGGTGTGATTTCTAAATTTGTCGCCATTGAAGATACATTGAAGATACATAAACAGGATGCTTAAGACTTTATGTAAGATGTTAAAAAAATTAATAAATAAAGTAATTAATTAAATAAATTTTAAAAAAGAAAAAATATTTTTCAATACTCAAAATAAATTCTCTATTAAATAATTAAAAAAAGACTTTATGAGAACATGTTCCTACACACTATGCATTTAATGCACACAGGACCGATCACGCCTGACTTGAAGCCCCCTCCCTCCAGGACACAGCAGAAATTCCTCTTCTCTTTCATTGCTTCCAAAGCTTCCTTAAATTCCACTAAAGTTCACTGAATTCCACTTGCTCCACCTCTATGGCCACCAGCAGAGTCCAAACCACCGTCATGTTCTGCCGAAACGACCACAACTGGCTCCCAAAGTCCCTCGTCTTCTTCCCACCCACTGGCCAGCTACATTGGACCATGATCCTCCCTTCTGTGAATGGCTTCCAGAGCTTCTCCACAGACTTACATAAAATCCAAAGGCCTAGATGGAACCCTTGCTCATCTCCTCCACTGCCCACCTCATCCTCGATTTTCTCTGCCCTTCCCTAACCACACTACACTGGTTTCCTTATAAGGTCCACTGCATGTACCATCCTCTCTGTCTCAGTTGCCTTCTGCTGGCTCTTCTCAAGGCCGACTTCTCAACTTTCAAGTCTCTCCTTAAACCTCATCTCCTCCCAGAGCCTTCCTTGACCTTGAGTCTGCTCCCTGAACAGCTTCCCCTGTGTGGTCTCCTTCCCTGCACTTCATTTAGGCTCTGGTTAAAAAGGAAGAGTTTTAACATGTACGTTAGTTTGTTGTTTAGATCTTCTCCTCCTGCATGCTAAGTTCTACAAGGACAAGGACTCTGGTTTGTTCATCATCACCACAAGTGCCTGACGCCAGGCTCTGTGCACGACACAGAGTAAATAAATATTTGTTGAAGGGAGAAGGACTAGGCCAGATTCACTGTAGAGCCAGCAGTGCTTCCCCACCACACACTCTTCCACCAGCTGAAGATGTTCAAGTCCCTTTTGCTCAATGGTACCTTCTCATCCGAAGCTGATTTGTCTTCATTGACCACACCTGCACTGAGATCAAAATTCAGGAGAATATGGAAAAAATTGAGTATGAAATCTGCAGAACTTCAGGAGCACAAAACACCAGGAGGCTCAGGGGGAGCAGAGGGGCAAGATCAGGGAAAATGGAGAAAAGCGGAGGCTAGATTCCAGCATCCACTGTCTCTCTCAGACCACTGAAAGGAGCCCCTGGATCCACGACAGAGGTGTGCCTGAGGTGGTGATGGTCTGCCAATGGGTTGCCAATTTTCAGTGTTAGCCATGGACCTTCTTCCATCTGCTACTAGTGCAAGACACAAAGCTCTGGGCATCAGTACACACAGCCTGAAGATCACGTGTGGTGAGTGGACCTTAAAAGCACAGCGACACAATGACAAGGGCTGCTGTCCAACTGTTTACAACTTCAAAGACAATTTTGTCTACTCTGTTATCTACTGCAATATTGATATATAATTTTGCTGTTAGATACGTGATTTTTAATGAAAAATCATATTTTCAAGTATACACATATATGTAGATTTCCCGTACTATTATGGGAAAAGTAAATATATTAATACATATTTTTCTCAGTTATATTTTTGGTCCTCAAGGTTGACTATTTTAAAATTAGGTTAACTATAAGCTGCCACATTTCCATGATTAAATTAATTCTAGTTCCATACATGTTGATCCTCAGAAGTCCCTATGTTATAATCAAATCTGAACAAAGATTGTTGTTGCTGAAACAAGCCATGCCCTTGAGATCTGAAAAACTATGTCTCTTAAAAGAAAAATATGGAGGCAGGCTCCCTGTCAATTCAAGGTTGACTCATCTGAAGCTGTGAGAAGGGAAAAGAACAGTGTGTGTGACACACATGCCCAAGTCAAAAGCCTCAAGGCAGATGGTACCGGATGACCCAGTCCAAGACGTGAGTTACCACTGCACAGAGAGAACAATTCTGGAAAAGAGGAAGTAGAAAGGACAAAGACAGAGTGGCCAAGGAAAATCCCGAGACTCAACAATCTGAATTTTTACCCAGAAATAAATTCATTTTTTGTTAAATGAATGAAATTGATAATTAATTACAGGACTTACAAATGTCTAACTAACAAAACAAAAGAAAAATAGGTAAAAATAAAAAACAGTGTATCAAAACCAGTTTCTCAGTTTTTCTAAAGGTAATCAGAGAAACTCAAACCAAAGAATCTCAACAGTATTCAGGAACTTGTATCTACAAGGTCTTTTAGATACTAACTTTCTTTCTGATTGGTCTTTAACTACACAGAACCTAGACTCTGAGGTTACACTGGTAATTTTTATATGATTAAATAAGTCCTGCACACACACACACAGAGGGGGGAGAGAGAGAGAGAGAGAGAGAGAGAGAGAGAGAGAGAGAGAGAGAGAGAGATAATGTTAAGTTTATTTTCTGAAAATTAGAAAGCAAAAGTATCTATAACCTCAAATCATGAAAGGTTCAAGAGTTAAATAGAACTGACTTTTGAATGTCAGTTGTTCTGAAGATGTGGGAATTTCATATGATACAGTTACCTATACATACATACACAATGATACAGACCCATTACAAATGTTCAAACAAGAAGGAACTTAATAAGCATTTTTAAAAGAAACTTACAACAAAGAGAAGATGATGGCACCACTGGTGAAGTCTACCAAACATCTGATGAAAAATTATCTTTCACAAACTTTTCCTAAATAGAATAGTAGGGAGTACTTCCAAGTTCATTCTATGAGGCCAGTATCACCCTGATACCTAAATCAAAGACATCACAGGAAAACTACAGATCAGCACCCCTTATAAATACTTACACAAAAATCTTCAAAAATACTAGCAAATCAAATAAAGCAACAAATAAAATGGATAGCCAAGAGGGAATGCAAAATTGTCTCAACATATGAAAATAAAGCAGTACACCATATTGATAAGATAAAAGACAGGAAAGCACATTATCATCTCAATAGGTTCAGAAAAAGCAGTTGAGAAAATCCAACATCCTTTCATGTTATGAACACTCAACATACTAGAAATGGAATGAAACTTTCTAAACCTGATAAAGAATATATACTAAAACCCCATGACTAATATCATATTTAATAGGGAGAGACTGAAAGCTTTCCCCCTAGTATCAGGAGCAAGACAGATATGTCTGCAATCACCACTTTTTGACATCTGGATGTCCACATGCAAAAGAATGAAATTGGATCCCTACCTCACACCATATATGAAAAGTAACTCAAAATGGATCAAATACCTAAATGTACAAGCTAAAACTAAAACTCTAAAACTTCTTTCTTTTAGAAAACCTAGGGGTAAATCTTTATGACCTTGAATTTGATAATAATTTCTTAGATAAAACACCAAAGCTACAAGTAACCAATGGAACAGAGAACTATTCAACTTCATCAAAATTAAAAACTTGTGTTTCAAGATACTATCAAGAAAATGAAAAGACAACTCACTAAATGGGAGAAAATATTTGCAAATCATTTATCTGACAAGGATATAGTACCCATCATACATAAAAAAAACCCTTACAACTCAACAATAAAGACAAATAACCCAATTAAAAATGGACAAAAGATTAAATCAATATTTATCCAAAGAAGCAATACGAATAGCTAAAGAGCACACGATAAGATACTAAGCATCATTATTCATTAGGGAAATACAAATCAAAACCACAATAAGATAACCATTCACACACTCCACACCTACAAGATGACTATAACTAAAAAGACTGACAATAACAAGTGTTGACAGGATGTAGAGAAATTGGAATCCTCTTACATTGCTGGTAGGAACGTAAAATGGTGCAGCTATTTTGAAACACAGCGTGACAGTTCCTAAAAAATGTAAACATATAGTTGCCAAATGACTCAGAAGTTTCATTCTTAGGTTTATACTTAAGAGAACTGAGAACATACGTCCACTCAAAAACTTGTACATAAATGTTAAAAGCTGCTTTATACAGCATACAAATTGGAAACAATCCAAATGTCCATTAACAGATGGATAAATTAAAAAGTGGTATATACATACAATGGAATACTATTTGGCAGTAAAAGGAATGAAGTACTGATACTTGCTGTAACATGGATGAATCTTGAAAATATTATGCTAAATGATGAAAAACAGACATAAATAATCACATATTATATGATTCCGTTTATATTAAATGTCCAGAATAGGCAAATCCATAGAGACAGACGGTAGGTTAGTTTCTAGAAGCTGGGTTTTGAGGGGAATAGGGAATAGTGCTAGTGGATATTAGGTTTCTTTTTGGAGTGATCAAAATATTCTGAAATTACGTAGTGGTGACAGTTGCACAATTTTGTAAAAGCTAGTAACTTTTACACTTTGAAAAGGTGAACTGTATGTATGGCATATTAATTTTTTCTTAATTTTGAAAAGCAGTCAATCACCAACAAAAACAAAGGAAAACCAAAAAAAGACTGAACAGAAATATGATCTATGTACCTCTCTGGATTCGACGTATTCCTGATCATGTCACCGTCCACAGGAATGTAAACATTGTCTAAACATAGTTTTCCCTTGGCTATATACTCTTTTTCTAGATTTCTGCTTTCACATTCCAACTTTAGCATTTCTAATGTGACCAGCCATCCCAGTTTTCCCAGGACTGAGGGGGGTTCCCAGGACATGAGACTTTCAGCAGTAAAACATGGAAAGTTCCAGGAAAACTGAGACAAGCTTGTTCTTGTCTGATTTTGTATAATTTACTTAATTCCTTTTCTCTTTGTCCTGTGATGTTATCTATCCTGCCCCTTCCATTCTTTCCTTCAAACTGACACCTTCTCCCTGTGCTACTTCTTTTTTTTTAATCTTAAAGTATTTTAATAATGAAGTTATTTCTAAAATTCACTTTTTGGAGACATAAAATTAGTCTTATAGAAGACATACTTTTTAAGCTCTGTAAAACAACTTTGAAATTAAATTAAATTTATCATAAACTATTTTCTATTAAATATGTTTTAATTTTATTTTTTATTGGAGTATACTTGATTTACAGTGTTGTAGTAGTTTCAGGCTTATGGCAGTGATTCAGATATATATATATATATATATATATATATATATATATATATTCAAATTCTTTTCCCTTATAGGTTATTACAAAATATCGAGTATAGTTCTCCGTGGTATTTCATTTATGTTAATGGTTTTATTATAAAGTAATTGTTCACAAATTAGTATAACTCATCTAAGTCTGTCTTGAGTTTGAGGTATGAATAGCCAACTGTCTTTGGATGTTTCAATCAGAGATATCTTTGGACACTAATACATACATCTAATGCTAAATCTAAACTAGTTTTACTGCCTAAATTAACTCTCTTCCTGACATGATCACATCCACTCAATCTCTTGAGATAAAGTGAGTTATCTCCTCTTCACTTTGCTGTATTATCACAGCTAATGAATCACTGTACCCTAATTACACCACCTGGCAAACATTCTCAAATCTGCCCTACCCCCTACCTCTCCTGCTTAGACCTGCTTCTATCCATGGCTGGAATTGATGAGTAGACAAACGTTTCTCAGACTTTTAAAATCCATGATCACTTTGAAAAACTCAAAAACCCCATAATGTTATGTCAACTTTCAAATATCATATTAAAAATAAAACCAAAGACAGGACCCAACATGTAGCTTATGTCCTCCAAGTTAGAACAGTGTCCTCTTCTTCAGAGATGTCGGCGCTGCACCCTCTGAATCCTTTATTTCTCTCCCACTCACCATCCGTCACACACGCACTCTCACCCACACGAGCAGACAACATACAGATACGCACACGTGGACGCTCACAGGCTTCAGCAGTGAGTACATGTTGTAAATCATCCCCCACAAGCTGATGTTTCGGGGCCTCCAGGCAACTGTTTCCTCCTTCTGGAGACCGTATTCTAAAACTGCTTCCTATTCAACTACTCATCCTTCAAAATTCATATGAACCATCGCAGGCTCTGAAAGTCCTTCTCTGACCCCGTCAACCCCAAGGAGATTGAATCATTTTCTCTGTTTTAAACATACTTCTAATGTTGCAGATATCATGTAGTAATACCATTGAGTGGATTACGTAATGCTGCCCCCAACTTGGGAAGGAACTGCTGTATCTATGCATCTTATACCTGAGGAATAGCAGCCATCAAACTCAATTTATTGAACTCCACTAATGTTTTTAGTATATTTATTACTTTGATTAAGTGATGACAACTTAGGCAGCATGCTTAAAATATGGGACATTTTAATAACTGAAAAAAGAATCTTCCAAGAGTTTACACACACAGTTATCAAAATATAAAGTATATTGACATGTGCAGCCATCAACCTAGAATTGCAAAATAGAAGATACAAGTGACCCAAGTACAGTCACCCTACTCCCTATCCACCCACTAATAATCTATCTCTGTTTTCCTACTCACTATGCACAATCAACATCTCCTTCTCCGGACTTCTCATTTTCTCGTCACACCTATAGAAATAGAGTATTTCCACCCACTTATATGCTAAAACTTCTATGGCAAATGCCACCAATGACCCCTCTGTGGCCAAATCCAATGCACATTTTTTTTATCTCTTAAATTATTGATTTTCTGTGGCATTTGCTACTGTTGGGCATCCTTCCTGAGTCCTTCTACCACCGTGGTTTCTCCTGCTTCTTTGACCATTAGTTCTCAGCTGAGCCAGGGGAGCTTCTTCTTTCACCTACTCCTTAAGCATTGGTTTTACCCAGGCGCTCTGTTATTTTTTCCAACTCTGTACCCTTTGTGGATGTTATCTAGTTCCCCAGCTAACTGAGTGCTTCAGGTTCACGTACCCAACTTTTTCTTCGACAGGTACCCTTAGGTAATGCACGGGTGCCCCAAATCATCGTATCACAATCTGAACTCCTCACTGCCCAGCTACCCATAGGCCTGACTTGCTTTTTTATCTCCTATCTCAGCTGGCGGTCCTCAATCAACCAAACCATTTAAATGACAGCCCCCTAAGCTCTTTCTTTACAAAGCATATTCAATTGACAACTAAGCACTGCCTGTTTGCCTTCTTACTAAGCTCTTGAAATGTTTCCTTCCCACACCCTCTGCTACTCCTGTAGGTCAAGACCTTCTCTGGACTGTTGCAATAGTCTATTAATTGACTTGCTTATCTCCAGCTGTGTCCACATCCTGTTCATATTCCATTATCCCTACTTCTGCCAAAGTAAGTAATATATATTTTATATAAACACACACACAGTGCAAATCTGACTAATTAAAATCCATCAGTGCATCATCATAATTTAAACAAAAATAGGGTGAGCGAAGGGATTGTCAGAAAAGAGGATCCAGCAAGATGACAGCTGCTTCTTCTCAGCCACTCTATTCAGAGGGGCCACCAGGAAAGTCCCACTAGGTGCATGGTAAGTTACAACAAGATTTCCACAACTAAAGTCTACGGAGAGCAGAAACAAAGTAAGAAAAAACATTATCTAAAGTCTCATTGGCAAGGATGCCAATAGCTGTTTCACATCTAATAATTCCAGTTTTAAGTGGACATTGGAATAAGTGGGACCAATTAAAATGGAACCTCAATATGTGGAATAAAACACATCTTAAAATCAACTTTAATTCCTCAAAGAACTTGCCCCAAAGTTGCTTGAATCCTAATGTAAGTGAAATGTTTTCTAATGCCTAGAACGTAAGATGGAAAGTGGGGATCATTACATTTTTTATGAATTATCAACCAAAGTTCCACCATCAGGAAAAACGCTTTGTAGCTAGAACATTTATAGAAAAAAATGGCAACATCATTAAGAGTATCTCCTCCAACTTAGAACTTTAAAAAATGTAATTATAAATCATTTTTACTGTGGCTAAATCTAAATTATTTGTATTCCTTGAAAAGTACTGACTAAATGTAGAAGACAATATTCGAGTATACGTATTGAGATAAAGTCTATAACCCATCTATGGAGCCTCTTGAAATTTATTTACCAAAATTTTTTATCTTAAAACATAAATAATTTTGAATCTGTGATTGTATGTAACATACAAAATATAAGCATTTAAACGTCGTATTTAATTTCAGTCTTTGCCAATGGGAATAAAAACGACATAGCAAAAGAATTACAAAAATTTACTTTTCTTCTCATAGCCTTTTGACAATCTTCTTACTTTATTTTGGTTTTATTTCAAAGAATTCTCAGACAGCTAAAAAAAACCTATAGAAAATCACTCTCAAGACACATTTCTTCAATGGCTTTTGCAAAAAAACTTGGAAGGAGACATTTCCCCGGTAGTAACTACTTGGCTGTAATGGCTATTATAACAGCACTGCTGAGACATTTTCAGGAAATGTTTAATTTTTCTTACCAGGAGCATAATTCTTTTCAAAAGATTGAATATATCTTGCTACTCCGCAGAATTTTAAAGCTCTTCAAGTGTCATCTCATCAAAATCCACATTTTCAACATAGTTTACTTATTTGGTTTCTCCTCTAGTTCCCTTAGGTTGGTCATTTAACCCTTCACGTATCCACACTCGGGGTTACAATAACAAAAACAAAACCAATGGGCCATCCCTCTTTTAGATTGTCCCTTACCTTTAAATGACCCAGTGCGAGGTTGGCCATGAACTACCTGTGTACTTCCCTTATTCACAACAAGGAAAGTAGCCCTTTCTGTATCTTTTCTCCATATTCCTAGAGTCTTAGGCTCCGATCCACATACATTCTAAATACAAAATGTATAGAATTTCTGACACCCTAGAGCCCTAAAAACTGTGTCTCTTTCCTCTAATTAGCTTTATGCTTCCCATATGACATTAGAAACAGCACTTAATAAAGATGCTTGATACACAGAGCTCCTGTTTCCAGATCATTTTATCTAATTCAATAGTAGCTTTTTACCCCCCAGAGACCCCAGAGGAGCCACAGTTTGTACACCCGCATGCAGTGTAAATGAATACATATGTAACCAGTGATGTGTGTAAGAGACGACATTTTCAGTCAATAAAACCAATGCCATACTTACGGTGAAGGCTGGTGGGGCTGGTGTTCAACATTTCTTGGGGTTTTGCAGGCAGCAGGCTTCACCATGTCCCTGACCACACACCTGGGGCGCATGATAGACAGCACAATGCACTATTAATTATAAAACGGGGAGAAACATCTGGAAATTAAACATGGTACTGAAAACAAGTCTAAGGGAAACTCTTTGCAAACCCCTTAATGTTAACATGGAGTCCCTGGAAAGCCCTGGGGGTTGGAAACCTTCAACTCAGGCTTCCAAGAGCTCAGTTACACCCAGATGAAGTCCGTGCTGGCCTCGGTATTGGATTTCCCTTTTAGTACCAATAAAATGATCGTCAGCAGCCTTCCCCATAGGAGCAAGGCTACTAAAAGCTCTGGCCTCACTGTATGAAGACATCTGACAGCTTAAACATAGGAACGGCTGTTGTGTTTAAAACGCGCAGGACGTTCTGTGGCTTTGGCTATTTTACTAAAAGATACGGACTCTTGTTTCACACCCTTTATCATACACAGGTCTTTCTCTTTATGAAAAAAGAGATCTGAGAGCCTTCAAGACACCCCCCAAGTTCCAAATCCCTTCAAGCTAAGAAAAGAGGAAGAGTCAGAAGGAAATGTGCATAAATAAGTGTGTGTATGTATGCGTGTGTGGGTAAAATAAATAGAGAAGATACCTGCATAGTGTGAAAATAAACAGGAAAAGGTCTTTGCGTCTTATGTTCTCCATCAAAGAATAAATAAATGCAGAGGATGGATCACAGCTCCAAAGGGCAGCAAGAGGAGATGCCTTTAGCCTCATGTCAACAGGGCTTACAGAGTGCTGGAGAGATTCATTGGCATAAACAAGAATACATCCCCTTCTGAGGCTGTCCTTGGATGGCTCAGATGTTCCTTCACTTCAAAAGCTTTGAAACAAACCTTGCTTTGAATAGGGAAGCCCTGATCATAAAGCTGGGGCCCTACATCTCAGACTTTGCTACATGGAAAAGCCCCTTAGGACACAGCATTCTCAACCATGAACCTGGTTAACGTTCATGGCAGCTTTGACTGCCCTTGGAGGTTTGACTACCCTGCTGATGTTTAAGGCCAGTCATGTTATTCCAGAAGTGGATCAGGGGTGAGGCAGTGGCAGATAAACTGCTTTCCCAGAGCTAAAAGCTGCACGGCAAAATTCTCCACTTCTGAAAGAAATGATACAGGGAAACATCGTGGACACAATGCATGGAAACGTGCACACACACACACACACACACACACAGAGCTCATTCCAAACAAGATCAAGTGAGACTTAGAAATCAATGTGTAACGTGACAAGAAAAGAAAACAGGGCCATTTCAAAGCCTTCCCTCCTGGGCTCAAAGGAAAGAAACACAGTGTTTGTCTAGTGCAAGTGCTAAACTCTTAATGGACTGGTCACCAGTCAAAGGAGGAGAAGGTCACTCAGGCAGCAGGGTTCAGAGAACATTCAAGCAGGCAGTTGCCAGGGAGAAGTAATACCCCAGGGTTTCTGAGCTCTGAAATGTTAATATAACTTACACCAGTACAGCGCTCAGGAAGTTACATTTCATAGCACTGGGAAATCTTTAGCAATTCCCACTCAACTAAAAACAGCCCACGCGGTATGTTGAATCTACATGCACTGGTTTGCGAAAATATCGGAAATATCACCAACTTTGGAAAAAAATTTGAAGAATTATATCTATGAGAAACCATATGCAACCTCTGTCTTAGTTCATTTCTTTTTTTTCTTCCCCTAAAGATTCAGGTATTTAGACAAAGCTTTGGGAAAAAAAGAAGTCTGTCACTTAGAGTTTTCCTTCAATATGCTTTTAAGTAACTCTTTCCGAAAAAATGTGGAATGTCAGCCAGCACGAATGGTAGGTTTCTAAGCAAAACACATTTGTGTGTGTGTGTGTGAAAGACCATGTCTATGTAAGGAAATTCTCATCTAATCTCAAGTACTCAGTGGTATTGTTTTAAAACTATAATAGCTGGCATACTTCACCTGTTTGCACATGCTATAGAATCTTCTAAGTAAAAACTTGTATTTCTGAACTTTAAAGTTTCATTGGATAATGAGAATAAACACACCAATACTCAAAAGCAATATACTTAGAATTTAAATGTACTGAATTTAAAATATACTTACTTAAATTAATTAATATATTTTATTTTTAAAAAACAAGAAAAAAACATATCTTTCATACTGACCTATAATCCTAACCTCAGTTCCAGAGTGAGGTAGCTAGCTATTGAATCTGTTTTCATGGAGAAAGATGTTTGATTGATTCAGATTGCTAGTTATTCAAGCAATTTGAGAGAGCTCTAAACTATGGCAATATGTATTCCTACAACTTCTAATTTGACTTCTTTTAGCTGAAATTGCTTCTAGAGAAAGAGAAGGAAAAATACCTACACTCAGAACAAGATACATAAAATAATACAATGCACTCCTCAGAATTTTGTCAGCCTGGGTGGATGAGCATTTTTTTCAAGTTGTAATTGGATTGTTGTGTCTGGCCTATTGCGGTTTGAGGGATAAACCATAATGGTGCTGCCAGTTGTAATATGTGGAAACTGTTCAGCTCCAGCAGTTTCCATTCTCTCCCAGGCATTAGACTTATTATAATAACACGGACCCCTCATACTTTAAGAAACACAAGAGTGTTATGTCAGCAGGTTGCGGTGATCAAGGGTCTTTCCTACGTATGATTTATTCCTTCAGACAGACTCAAGGAGGCCACAGACAGGCCACAATGCCAACTTCCCAGAACGGTTATGGATGGAGAGACCAGGAGTCCAAGGTGGTGACCTCTTATTCTTGCAACGTCTTCGGTTATTCAGGGGGTTATCAGATGTGGACTCTTCACAGCCTTGGAAGCGCTTGTGAGCATCCCTCACCACTCAAGCATCACTGAGGATTTATGCAAATGAGGCATCCTGCAAGCATCTCAGGGAAGCTCCCCCTGACTCCGCCCTCCGCGCGGCTGGGTTTTATGAATGACTGCAATCAAGGCTGAACGGCTGCCAACTGCCCACTCTTCCCTGCACGTACACACAGAGAAACCTGCCCGGCCGCAAGCCCACAGACGAGGCCGCGGCAACGCTTTCATCCCCCCAGACAGGAATGAAATGTGCTTGCGGAGACTTAAGAGTATGTGAGTGAAAAATTCTCAATGCCTTCGAAAAACACAATTTACATAATTACTTTCTCTCTTTTGAGTTTCCATTTTGGTGCCTGCAGTCACCAGCCCCCTTCTGCCTCCCCCTCCCTGCAAAAACTAAAAAACAAACAAACAAAATCTCACTATTTTATGAAATTTTAACTCAACTGAACTTGATGACAGTGTCAGGAGTCTAGTGACTGGGCAGTGAGCTGTCACATAGATGATGCCACCTTTGCATTTCTGTTCACATCTTTTGGGTTTGGGATTTTACTCGGGTTTCTCCTGTCATTGATGGAGACGATAAACAGTGCTGGGGGAAGTGTATGTGTGCTTGAGGGAATGAAACACTTTTCAAATACACAATCTTCTAATTTGCTGATCTCTGATCAAAAACACAGAAACAAGGAAAAATGGGCAAGAAGAGACCTCAGGGGCTCTGTAAGCAGCCATTTGCTTCTAAAACTCTCATTCAGCGCTCCGGACTCCTCTTCCAAAAGACATTACCCAAAAGGACCCAAATATCTGCAAAATTCCTGTCTCCAGCCTGACCCTCTCTAACTCCTGACATCCAACCGTCTCCACAACACTTTTGCTTGGCTTTCTAGCAGGCCTCTCAGAATCAGCATTTCCAACTGGAATCCACCCTGCCCCACACTCCTGACCCTCCACGGCCATCACCATCTTGGCTGACTGTAAATAGGTTTCTCTAGCTGTTCAGGCCAAAAGCTTTAGACTCAAAGCCTCGTTTCTCTCACACCTGTGTCCAATCCATCACAAGGTTCTCCTGTCCAAAAATGTGCAGAGTCTGTCCATTCCTCCTCTGTCCCCCATGGCCATCCTGATGGGGCCAGTGTGGTCTTTTCCTTGGATTCCCACAATAGACTTCTCCCTGGCTGCCTGAAAGAGACCCTTTGGAAAGATAAATCAGATCGTAACTCCTCTGCTCAAAATCTTGCAGCAGTGCCCCAGTTTACTTACAAAAAATGCCAGAGTCCTTAGAGTATAATCTGGCCTCCTGTAACTCCCAGAGTTCTTCTCCTACTATCCCCTCCCCAGCACTCCCCGCCCCATTCACTCTACCCCAGCTGCAGTGGCCTTTTCTTGTTGGTCTTCCTCAGATGTACCAGGCTTGGTTTTGCTCAGGGCCTTTGCACCAGCCATTGCTTCCATTGGGAATGCTCCTCCCTGATACGGGTAAGACTAACCCCCTCACCTCTCTGCAGTCTTGGCTCAAACATCAGTGTTTGGTGGTTCCTACTCTGATTACCTGCTTATGACTACAGTCTGCCCCCACCAGACTTTCAGTGCCCTTCACCTTGCTCTACTACTTACTACATGTGCCCCTCCCCGGGGCCTCCACCCAGGCTGAAATACAAGCTGCTCAGGAGGAAGGATCTCTGTTTGCTTCAATGACAAAGGTCCAGAGCCCAGCACAGGGCAGGATGTAATAGTCACTCACTACATATGTGTTAAATGAATGAATAAGATAAAAAGATAAAAAGCTGTTAGTACTCTAACATGCTAAAACACAGTGATTTGCAAGAGATTTAGGTAATGCTTTTTTGCAAGATTACAGCATATTTCTATAAAATATCTGCAAAATATAGATTAATCCATGATCAACACATCTTATGATTTGAATAATCCACTAAATTTGTTTTTATATGGTTTGACTGAGGGTCATTCTCTTTCCAAACAAGAAAAAAAGACTTATTTAGTGTAAAACACTCTTCAGTGTCACATTATTGCTTTGAACAAATGAGACACTATCTAACATTTAGCATACTGGTATTTTATCAAATAAAACTTTAAAATAATTAATTGTACATGAGGTAATTCCTTAATAGTAAAGAGAGAAAATTAATCCCCTTTTCTTTTGATTTTTCTAAACAGGGTAGGAAAATAAGAAAAACTGTTTACTGTCATCTATTATGTACTAAAATGTCCACAGATATTTAGATAATATCTTATTTAATCTTCACACTGCCCTGCAAAGGAGATGCAATTGTCCCATTTGGCAGATGAAGAAAAACTGCTAAAATCTAAGAGATTAAATTTATTTTTCCAGTGATAATTGGAAAATGTTGATATTTTAAGAAGCCAAGATTTGTATCCAGGTTTGTTTGGTACCAAAGCTAATGTCCTTTCCATCATTCCAAGGAGCGTTCTGACATTAATACTTAAAAGATAAATGGAAACTAATAAAAATCAATCATGAAGTTACAGAGTCCAGTATCCTCTGATATGTTTCAATATCACTGATTTCATGACCTAGGTACATTATTGAAGCTATTCAAATAACCTCACATAACTGAGTGTTCTTGAAACAGTATTCTAGTGTTTATTGCAAGACCATATTCTCCAGGAGAACAATGGTGATAGCAGGGTGTCAATTTGGCTAAATTGAAATGTAGAGTGACCTTGACACCAGTGGGAATGTGAAATGCATGGCATGTCATCTGGTATAGAGAAAAACAGTTTATATAAGAAAAGGAGTCAAGAAAGCGAAAGAGATTTAAAAGATCATTTGCGAGACACATATAATTCAATTGATAAAAATCTTTTCAAAAATGTTTTTCAAAGGAGGTCATCAAAAGTGATCTTCTCATCTCCACTTACAAATACTAAAAGAGGAAGAGCTGAAAAATGTTATTTTACAAAATGAATTTTAAAAACTGCATATTCATGTCAACTTAACAGTGAACCAATCAGTATGATGACTGTTACCACTAAGATGAAGACGAGACAGTGAAAATTCTCTACCAGAAGGGGAAAGTGGATGTTGGTATTCTGAAAAGCCAGATGTACTAATCACAGATCATCAGGGCCTGGTCCACCTCTGATGTGTATTCAGGGAACCCTCAGAAGCTACGTAAGAGTGACTTTTATTTTAAAAAGGACACGGAGGACAGGCAAGGTAGGTTCCTAATTATAAGAAAAGGGAAACCATTTTTCACAGTGAGTGGTGAGGGCTATTAAACCTCCCTTAACCAGGCCAGGAAATTATTCACCAAACCAGACACAAAAGTATAGGATTCTGAAATAAAGGTGATTACAAGATAGAGATTCACTACAGAGAGTAATGGGTGATTTTAAAGTTTGGAAAAACAAATTTTTCAAAGACTGATAAGATGGTGACCTAAATGGGAAGGAAATCCAAAAAAGAGGGGATATATGTATATGAAGAGCTGATTCACTTTGTTATGCAGCAGAAACTAACCCAACATTGTAAAGCAACTCCAATAAAAATTTTTTAAGTTTTGATAAGAAGGAAAATCATAGGCAAGAGGTCAAGTCCTTGGTCTTCTGGGTTATTCATACCTGCCTGTTTATCACCTCTTATGTCTCTGGAATGCTTACAGGCTTAGTTCTACAAGGTCCTAATATTGCCTCCAATATGGAAGCAGTATGGCCAATTAAGCTCTTTTTACCCAAGCTATTATTCTCTGTTAACACAATCAGTTTCTTTCTCCAGACCTTTGGATTTATATCTGCTACCATCCCCCGCATGCCATCCTGTTGACAATTTCCTACTTACTAATCTGTGTGCATTCTCCAACAGTCACCTGCTGCTTGCAAAATACAACACAACTTTCGAAAAATCAAGATCACCAGAAAATACCTTCCCCTAAACCTGCAAGAGAGAACGACTTCTGTGCGTTCCACAGAGCGGGGGGAAAACCCTCTATCTAGTGAGAAGCACGGGACTTCCAGAGGCAGGAAGCAGCCATAGCGTCAAGGCAGCAGGTCCTGAACCCTCCAAGGGTAAAGAGAGAGGAGCTCCAGTGGAAAGGCGGATGGTTGAGGGGAAAGAGGGTGATGTGGAAATAGAGAGTGAGGATAATTGCTCAAATGTCGACAAAAGGCGGGTTTTGAGAAAAGAGGCATGAGGAAGGGAAGACGGTTTTCTATATCTATGGGCACAATTCTAGGTGAGGGAATTTGCTTTGGGAAAGACAGAAGCTAAAGGGATGGGGGAGGGGCAGAGGACACGGGAGGGGCACGGGGGCGGGGAGTGGGTAGGTGTTTAGAGAGGAAAGGAAGTTGCTGGGAGACTCAGAGGGATGGCAATCAAACAGGTAGGGGATTTGTTCCCAAATTGCCACCTTTCATTGGACCATAACCGTCGTGTCCATTTCCCCCCAGAAAAGATTCTTGCAGGTTAACGCTCCATGAGATTCATTTTGAGAAGCTTTTGGAGAGTGAAAATCGTCTCTCCACCTCTCCTCCTATTTTTAACTCTTCTCCTAGAGGCAGAAACTTCTGCTCAGAACTCCCTCCTCACTCCTACCTATGCCAGGGGTGGGAAGAAGGCTCGAAGAAGCACCCATCTCCCAGCAGCAAGGCAACAGCATTTATGTTTTCACTAGTGAGAAGGGCTACCACATCTTACAAGCAGGAACGAGTTGGCCATTTCCTCCTTCACTTGCTGAGTGGAGCCCCAAGGGGCCTCTCTTCCCTTCTTCCTGACAGTGCAGCCGTCCTGCAGGAAGCAGCCTGGACAGATCTGGGAGGAGCAGACTCTGCCGTGTTTCTTACTCCATCTGCTTCTCTTTCCCACTGACCCAGGTCTACTCAAGCTATTTAGGTAAACACATCTGAAGCCTGCTTAGAAGACTTGGTCCTTTAGTTTCAGAGTGAGTAAAAAAGCAAAAGCAAAATCACCACCACCACCTCAACTGGGAGTGACAGTTCACAGCAGTAAGAGAGAACCGCAGAAAACTCCATGATATCTGATTTTCTCTAGCAAGAGAGGAAGCATCATCTGAATCCAGAAATTCAGCCTGTTTTGCGCCTCTTGCCCCCATGATGGTACTTCTCTGGGGAACACCATGTCACAGGCTCTAGTTTGCACACAAAAAAGCCCCACCCGTTTTTGTTTTCCACTAAAGAAGGCATATTGGTCTAAAAGTGAGTGACGATGATAGTATCAGGGAAACGTCTTGGAACCAACGTAAGGTTATCTTAAAGGGGAAATCGTTGACAGCTTTTAGTACTTCAGTTCCATTCATAAATAGGTCCTAATACCCCCTCACAGCCAACCCCTGCGCCTTACAGCCCAGCTGGGGACCACTGCTCTAACTGCTGGCTCCATCCCAAGCCTGGCGGAGGGTGGTCCCTCCACCTAAACAAACAGCCTCTGGCTTGAACGCCTGAGGTGAGAGAGACTGTTGGATCAGCAATAACAACACCCAGTTAAATGAGAATAGTACCACTCAGAGAGTCAGGTAAGTGAAAAGTGTCTTCGTTAAATCCAAAAGGCAATTCAGCAAAACAAGATGAATTTCAAGAAATGGAAACCTAGTCAGATATGAAAACTGCAATAACAGGACAGGAAAAGGACAGAAAGTAATATCAACTAACATTTCTGAGTGCCTACAGTGGGTCAGGAGCTGAGCTAGGCATTCCGCATGCCTTTGGCCATGTCATCTGGTCACAGGTCACGTATGGTACTTGCTGTCACCCAAGTTACACATTGGCTTGTACAATATCACCATTTCTTCTTAGAAGCACAACTCATCATTTCAAAAACCACATGCTATCTGTGAAGTGCTTTGTTTTGAGCAAAAATATTATTTCATTGTCATTCACGTTTTAGCACAAGGCACAGGACTGTAATTGAATAGTTCAAGTTCTTAGCACCTCACATCCTCTTGCTACATTGCAGGGTCCTAGAAGAATAGGGAGTTGTCCGATCATGGTTACCTACAGTTAAATGTCCAGGGTAAAGGATGCAATTTGGTAGTAAAGGGAGATGAATGGTATTTGTAAGGATTATTGCCAGAGCTTCTTTACAACTAACGATTTTTCTGCTTTTTATTTGTAACACAAAACCATAGCTCTTTAAATAATGATTTTTCGGTAGTTCTTTGTATGCCATTTCTCCACAGGCATTCACTCTCCTTGCTCATGGGGAGCCGGATAGCTAAATAAATACCTACTAAAAGGTCCATAATAGTTCCTTCGTGGGGTTTAAGTTGATTTTAAACAGATAAAATAAAATGGAAAAATGAAACTTGGAAAGGCATTAATGTAATATTTCAGGCATTGCTTTCAATTAATTATAACTACTCTCTCAACTGATTCACCTGCCTGGAAAGTTAGAGAGAAACTGGACTCAACCAGACATGAAAATGTATTGTCCATGAACTACTATGAACATGAACATTCTGTATAAGAAATATGCAATATTCCTTTTCTATGGTAAATGAATGTGTCTTTATTTTGTCAAGAGGCCATGATGCTTCTTTTACTTAAAATATGACAAAAGGATGAAACCAAATCACTTGAGCATGTCAATAGGAACTTTAATTAATACCTGAATGTGACTGCTTTTTGCTCTAAACATTTTTGGCATTTAGAGTGAGAAAATTAAAACATATTGGAAATTACTTTTTCCTCCCTTTCAACCAAACTGAAGAAAATATGAACAGATATTTAGAAAAAATATGAAAGGTATGAGATTTGGAAAGATAATCAAGCGACTAGGACTTTTCATTCCTCACTGATAAGGGCGAACATTCTCCAAGCCCTTTTGACTTGATAGGACTGTCATTACTGTGGCTTCAAATGGGCTGATGCTTCCTGAATTGTCATTTCCAGCCCTCACTTCCCACTATCTATCAGGTCTGAAATCTGTATGTACCTAAAAACCTTTCTAACAACTGAGCCAGAACAGGCTAACATACCAAATTCATATTCCCCCTCCTATTAGACTGAAACACCTCGCGAGGTCTACCTGGTCATCCGTTAAATACTCCCATTACTGATGTCTGCAATCTCGGTGCCCTATGGCTGCTTACTTTCCCTAATGGCCAGTGAAGCATCGAGTCCTCTGACTATGCCTTTGAAGCAGGTCTAGAAATTGCCCGTTCTCATTTATGTCTACTACTTCCGAAGTCATTTTCTCTCTTCAATGAAAGAATGAATGAAGACCCTTTTCACTTACCTGACCGGGAGAGTGTTACTATTCCCCTTTAACTTGGCGTTATTGCTCGATTCAGTCTTCCTCAAGTGCCATTTGTTCCTGCTAACAGGAGGGCTTCCCATCCCCGCCCACATCAAATACACACACCGCCGTCTACTTCCGGGGTCCCTCGTTCACACGCCTTCGTTCACTAATCTCTTCCTCTTAATTCCTGACAGAGCCTGTTTCTCAAGTACATCTATCTCAATATTCTGGAACATCATTTTGCCACTTCCGTCTCCATTCCATATGCCACATTTCTTACTTAAAGTGATATGCCTCCTTTTCCCTCTCCATTCATTTTTAGTACTTTCTAAATTCAACTCAAATGCACTGAACACTAGGAAGCCTTCCAGGCTAAGGACTCTCATTTATCCTTCACCAATATCTTCTAGAAAAATTGGTCCTTCTGTAGGGATGAGAAATTTTGTTTAATAGCCGCAGCCTTAGCACTGGGAAGACATTCAGGAAATGCGTGCTTTGGAAATAGGACACGACATGGAAGCGTGTTCCGTAGGCCTGGCTGGGACGCTCTGATGATCATGACATCTTTGCAATCAATGAACAAACACTTACAGGACACCAGCTCTGTGCCATGCACTGTGCCCAATGCTACATCACAACCCCAAAGCTAGTCAGCCTGTTCATCAATAATGGTAGTAATAATAATAACTACTTACATTTATTGAGCATTTATTGCATGTACTCTTTTAAGCTCTTTATACGAATGAATACATGTCATCCTCACAACAACTCCATGTGGTGGGCAGGTTAAATGACCACTTGGTGTAGCATTTACAAAACCCTGTCATGTGTAAGTTGCAACAGTATTCATTCTACAGCTGAACTCTATTAATATACCATTTAAATTCTTTGAAATTGCTTAAATTCCTCCTCTCATTAGAACTTTTTAGTAAATAAAATATCATCTTCACATGCAGTAAAAACAAGATTAAGTGCAGGAATCCAGATTCATAATGCAATGAAGGCTGCTTCTCCCCCTGCAAAATGTTAAATATAATATAAAGTATATTTATTTTGAAGAATAAAACTGTAGTCTATTATACTTTTAATGTATACATATACTGTCATGTCACTTAGTGTTCTCCAAGGTCACAAAATAATTTCAATTCCATTATTACATATAAGCAACGTTCACCTAGCTTTTCAGTCACCACTCCCAGAGTCCCAGCTACTCACTACTGGAGTTCCCTTGGAATACACCTCTTATTTACAAATCCATGGGTCAAGACAAACATTAGACATTCTCAAACTCTAAGACTGAAATTCTTCACCCAAATCACTAATTTCCTCTATAGCTCTCACACTTCCACTGTAGGCAAACCTAAAGCCACAGAGAACTCACTAGCCTTGAGATAGCTAACTTTATTGTTAAAGATTTCTGACTATTGGAATACTCTTTTTTTAAATGTTTACTGCAATCTGCCCCTGTTAGCTCCCACACATGAGTCCTAACTCAGCCCTTGAAAAGTCGTGTGGATCAAGTTCGCTGCCTTTTAAAAACACCGTCTCTCCATGAATTCAATCTCCTGGCTTCTTTCTCATCAGCCCCTCAATTACGTTGCCTGAGGCATGAGCTCCAGGGACCCACCCACTCTAGCTGCACTTGTTTTTGTGAACAACTCTCTCAAAAGTTGGCTCCCTTTGTTGTGCAATATTTTCACGCTACATCCACAGGAAAGAATGCAAACTCAAATTTTATAACCCCCTCATAACCAGGTCCTATAAAAAGGCCAACTGACAGAAGTGAGATTCAGGGGAAATTATCAATGTGTGGCTTCCAAAACCTGGTCATACATCACTAAAGAGGTTTTTAAAGAGACAAATACTTCGTGTCCCAGCAGAGGCCTTCAGAGCTGAAGTTTGGGTCCAGGGATTGGCAAGAGAGTAGCTTCCCTGAGCGATTCTAATATATCCAGATAGGCATTTGGAAACTGCTGAGGAATGAGCCATTCAGCTGCTGCACTGGATGCAGTCCTGTCCTTAACGTGGAGCTAAACCACAAGACCTCTCATAGTTCCTCATAAAAGGGCTTTCTCTGAGCTACATTTTAACGTTATACCCTCAGCTTCTATGACAGGTCGATACAAGACATAGCTGTATGAAGTTGGTGTCTGCCTTTACTGTGAAATATTGGTGAGGTCAGTGTCTGTTACATCGTTTTAAGTCCTTTCTGTAAGAGTTTACATTCATCCCACATTCTTGGTGTTTTTCCAAAATTTAGCACCAAGAAAAATGTCATTTCTTGTTTTTTACAAATACCTATCATAATTGCTTTTGGTCAGGGTTACAAGGAACTTAAAGCTTATCATAACAACTCTGTTGACATGGTAAGCGTGTTTATAACCTCATTTTTTTTTTTTGCTTATGTTTCAATTTCTATATTACTAATGTTTTATGTTGCAATCTTTTTGAGAAAAGCAAAAAGAGAATCAGAGAAAGAAAAAGGTTAACACTTCATCTCTTACAGGAAAAATTAAAATTTCAATTTTTCTTAAATTTGAAAACTAATATGCCTTAAAGACCATAACTGGCATCTAATATATATATAATATATAAATATAATATGTATAATACATATAAAATCATAATTATGATGACGATGACATCTCACTAAAGCTGACATGTTATACAAAAGTAGCATTTCAGAAAGAATTTCTTAGTTCAGGGAAACATTCCCTAGGAATTAAGTGTTACCACACAGAAAGGAAATGGTTTCCTGGTCAAATAAATTAGGGAAACATTAAGTTAAACAGGTTAAGCAGGTTTTCTTATTGCATAAAATTTCAGAATCTTCAAAATGCATTGTTCTCTGACAACAGACGCATAATATGTAGCATTTCCCAAGGAATAGTATCCAGTTTGGGAGGTGATGAAGTGACACTTAGTAGTTGCAACATGAGAAATAAGCATTCTACAAGGGATAGAATCAATGCTTGGTAAATTATTCCAGATGATAACACAGAATAGCAACACTGCACTTAACCTCAGTAGGGAAAGTTTTTAAAGAGACAAATTCTTTGGGTCCCAGCCAAGGCCTACAGAGCTGAAGTTTGGGTCCAGGGATTGGCAAGTGATTAGCTTCCCTGGGTGAAAGTTCATCTTCCAAGTAAGATAACATGGTTTTAGAGTACACATTTTTCTCTATTCTTATCTATTAATTTCACAGAGAGAGGACACCAGAAGTTATGTAATAAATTCTTTCATGATTAAGCATCCAATATCAACTCATTAAAGGGGCAGATTTTGACCTAAACTAGCAATTCTTTGGGCAAAGCCTAAAGCTTTTGTATGTTGGTTGGTTGGTTTTTTACACAGGTAGCAATCAATATACTTATGTAAACTTTAAGAGAAATAACTAAAAAGGCATAGACAGACGTAGAGAATGGACTTGAGGACACGGGGAGGGGGAAGGGTAAGCTGGGACAAAGTGAGAGAGTGGCATGGACTTATATATACTACCAAATGTAAAATAGATAGCTAGTGGGAAGCAGCTGCATAGAACAGGGAGATCAGCTCAGTACTTTGTGACCACCTAGAGGGGTGGGATAGGCAGGGTGGGAGGGAGATGCAAGAGGGAGGAGATATGGGGATATATGTATATGTATAGCTGATTCACTTTGTTATAAAGCAGAAACTAACACATTATTGTAAAGCAGTTATACTCCAATAAAGATGTTAAAAATAAATAAATAAATAAAAATTAAAAGGCGAAGAAATCCCAACGTACTTCTTTGCAATTCCTAAGTAAGATGTGTGGGGAATAAAAACGTAATCATTGGAGTAGGTAAAGAATATCTGCCACCCTAAAGAAGAGAGGAAATACTACAAACTCACATTTTTACTGCTCATACATACATTCTATACATTTATTTTTCAGGCAAATTAACTGTATATCTTATTTTACCTGTAGAGAAATTTCAAGGTACAATGAGACATTTTCTCTAAAACCACAATTATCTTATTGAAAAATTTTCTAGTTTTTCTCTTATGTATAAAATTAAGTAGTACATTAACCCCAAAGATATGACATTGGCAAGATTGTCTTTGTGTATTTAAATTACCCATAATTTTATTGCTCTGTAACTCAAAATGACACTCTTACTTTGGAAATAATATTATAGGTTTTGACACTAAGTAATTAAAAATTACTGATCCTTAACCAATGATAAAAATTTTAAGATTTGACTTCATTAATATTAAAAATTTTGCTCCCCAAAATACACTATTAAAATAACAAATAAGCAAGTCATAGACCGAGAGAAAATATTTACATTATATATCTTACTTATAAACTAAGTATATGTACATATACAGAGCTTGTATCCAGAACATATATTCTTATAAATCAATAAAAAAAGCAACCTATTGTATGAGATCTATTCCTAGGTGTTTACTCAAGAGAAATGACAATATATGTCTACAAAATGACTTGTACAAGAATATTCATAGCATGAAACTAGAAACAACCCATCAATAGAAGAATTTATCAACAGGAATTTTGGTATATTCATACAAGGAATGTACTATCAGTGTGTTCAACAGCATGAATGAATCTCAGAAATATTTTGTTGAGCAAAAAAGCCAGACATAAGATTTCTTACTGTATGATTCAATCTTTATGAAGTTCAAGCAGAGGTAAAAAGCAGTCCATGGTGACAAGAACAAGAAAGAAGTTGCCTCTGGGTGGGGTGTGTGGAGTAATAGGAATGTATCTTGTTTTGAGAAGTTGTGACACAGGTGTATATAAACGTCATTATTCATCAAACTGAATACTTCAGATCTATACATTTCATTGTATGTAAATTACATCTTAATAAAACAGTTAAAAATGAACGATAAAAATAACTGATAGCTCAAAGAAAGAAGGCAAAAGTCTCATAATTTAAGGATATGTCATCTTTCATGTAAGTACAATATAATTTAATTTGCTTTGGAAAACAATAATTCCAACAAACAACTATGGAAGTCAGACAATTAATACACTTTTTCAAAGCAAACAATTTATTCCTTTATACCTTGTCAGAACCAGAATGATAAGTATAAATTTAGTTAAAGCTAAGAAATCCCTTTTCTGTGTGTCGAAATATTTTTCATCAAGATCAATTATTACATATATTTGAAGAACTTAAAGCAGCTTTTAAAATAGAGTTCAGGAAAAGGACAAATGTGGCACCATGGTTTAAAAACCATGTTTAAGACATTACCTGTCATACATTATATCTAAATTATTTAAAAGGTAAATTTGCTTCCAGTATTTCACACAAAATATTACTTAAGACTTGTACAAGCATTTATGGGTAGAAAAAAATCCTAAAATTGGTATGTTGAGAGACTCAGTCTACATTTGACGTAGAACTGAAAATATGTCTTATATCGTATGCCTTATGATAAGGCAAATGACATTTCTTTTCTAAGCAATTCTGAGCATTAGCTGCAATTTCTAAGAGCAGCATCTTATACCAAAAGTATAAAACATATTTCTTATTAGAAAAATACTGAAAAATGAAAAAAGTCATGAAAATCACACCGATTCCTATTCCTTTAAAGTTATATAAATAAGTGAAAGTTAGCCATCACTATATTCCGAAACTCTTTTGCTATCTCTTCTATAGACATGCATACTTTAAGACTCTAAAGGTAATACTGTACACAGAGCAATCCTGTAACTCCAGTCTGTTTGGTAGAGGAGAAGCATGAGATGGTGTCAGAGCTGGAATTCTTTTGTTTTTATTAGAGCTGTTGCAACTCAATCATCTCAGTAGAAGAGCAGGTGCATTTGCTTTGCTTTCTTCCTACTGAAAACTCAGCCCTAAGTGGTTTGAGAATCCAGGAGAGTCAACTGGAAGTCACTACGTGAAGCTATTTCGATGTACCTTTATTCTAAGAGAATGCTTTTTTATGTTTTTTTTTTATTATTAAGGAAATAAACTGATTTTGAAAGGGAAAAGAACAGTGGTAATGGGAGGGTATGAAATAATGGAAAAAATAATGAGAAATGTCAGAATGTTCTCATGCTTTCATAGACAATTTAACACCAGTGGATCCACTTCTTTACCCTGAAAATTCTCTTCTCCTCTGTGACTGATTAAATTATCGTTCCCTCTTTCACTCCCATAGCCCTTCTGCACTTCCGTTTTTGGGTTTAGCTATGCCACTTGCTTCAACGTTATGGCAAAGTGTACCTCCTGTCCCTTGGTTTTGGACATGGCCACGTGACTTGCTTTGGCCAACACAACGTTGGGGGATTGGCAAGCTGTGTCAAAAAGGGCTTGAAACGTTCCTGTGCCTCCAAACACGGGGGTCCGCCCTCTTGAACACCACTACGGTGAGACAAGCCTGAGACACATGGAGAAAATCTGGAGCCTGAAGCCAGCCCCTTGTGAAGCCCAGCCTAGGTCACTTCCATCCACACAACATGCAGAAGCATCCCTGGCTGTGACACTCCAGCCATCCCACAGACATTTGAGAGGTAAGTGCTCAGGTCCTGAGGGTTTTATGGCCGGTTTCTCCTTTCCTCCAGTACGACGGCCAGTCCCCATGGGAGATACCCACGTACACAGTTCCCAGATAAACTCCCCTCCCAGTTCCGGTAGGTCCAACCTCTGCCTGGCACGTTCTTACTATACCCAGGCGTCGGGGTGTTTCCTGGTAGAGACCACCCATAGGCCTGTTCTCTGAGGATAGGGCCCCACCTCCCAGTCAACCACTTATCACTCTTTCAATATGGTTTCCCGAGGTCCTCAACAATGTCCTGATTTTAGCTGAAGCTAATTCATAATAACATCCATGAGAGTAATCAACATCTCCACGAAGGTCAGGACTTTGCTCATTTTACTCATGGTCGTATCTCTAGTGCCTAGAAAATTGCCTGGTGCACGATGGATAGGTGCTCAGGACCTATTTGTTGACTACATGAGTAAATCCACTGGATCTTTTTTCAGCGTGGATGGTGGCTATACTGAAGCTTTAGTACATTCACTCCAAGGAAAGAATTAGAGCATCCTGGAAGACAAGGGGCAGAAAACTGATAGGGTCACAACGCTTCTCCTGGAGTTTTATAAATAGCCCACGAAGGTTTCCCATCAGCTCCATGTAATAGCACGTGACACGATGCATCGTCGTGACTCCGTGCAAATCAGGGTCAGGCCTGGGCCTGACAGAACTGCCATGTGGGCCTCCATCAGCTCTCACCCCACGAGACCTGGGTGGAAAAACACAACAACTGCCCACCCGAATCGAGCTGCCCAATTTTTATTTTATGAGGAGCAAGAAGGTTATTAGAAAGGCAATATGGTAGAGCACCAGGGCAAGGAGTCAGAAGAACTGAGTTCTGGGCATATGCCGGCCACTTACTGACTAGAAAATGTTAGGCGAACAACTTTCTGTGTCTCTTTATTGTCAGATACAGTGAGTATAACGACATCCTGGACCCTGTCTGAGAGCTCTTAGCAGTAGCAAATGAAGTGCTGTGTCTAAATTGCATTGAAGACACTCAAGCATTATCAAATTGTACAGTATTGTCTTGAAAATGCATTCTTTAAGTTGAGATATGACGTTGGAAACAGAGGCACTCCACAGTTGTTGTATGTGAGAATGTAGTTGAATACGCGTCATCATTTTTACTAATGGCATCACTAATAGGGGTGTGAGGTCAGTGCCAGGTGGTTCTGAGACCAAGGAAACAAACAAAGAAACACACAACCTCCTGCAACAAGGAGCTAACCAATCTGAAGCTAAAGTAGGACCTAGATTGGAAAAAAAAAATAAGGAAAAAAGTCTGCACTTATCATGTTATCAATCCACTAAAGGAAACACGATCTAAACAGCCCATCAAAGATCAGGGTAGAGAACAGAGTACAGAAGCAGCGTCCTAATCTTCGTGTATGCTTATTCTGATTTCTCATGTTTTCCAACCTTCCCAGTCAACTAACCAACAATATATTTGAATCTTGCATGCTGTTTTTTTTTTTTTTTTTTTTTTTTTTTGTGGTTCACGGGCCTCTCACTGTTGTGGCCTCTCCCGTTGCGGAGCACAGGCTCCGGACGCTCAGGCTCAGCGGCCATGGCTCACGGGCCCAGCCGCTCTGCAGCATGTGGGATCTTCCCGGACCGGGGCACGAACCCGTGTCCCCTGCATCGGCAGGCGGACTCTCAACCACTGCGCCACCAGGGAAGCCCTGCATGCTGATTTTACAAACGAATTTAAATGCCAAGTATTACAACTACTTGCAGTATGATTTCACACTTTAAATATTACCTTGTCTTAGATTTCTGGCTTTCTTGGTAAAGGCAGTCTAATAAAATATGTAAACATGAAAAACAATATGCACAAAAGGCATGTTGCAGGCATTCCTTCTTTTGAGTTTTCTTCCTTCTGTTTTTTAATGAGGAAGTTTTTGTTATTTCATCACTTTGGATAGAATGCATCAGACTATAGCACTTTAAAACTGACTTTAAAGGTAGAAGGTCTCTCTTAGTAGGAGAAAAATATTTTTGGAACAAAGCTTAAATAGCAAGTTATTTTTCAAAATAAAGTCTTGAAACTCTTGGACAATTTATAGTTCTCAAACACTCATACACAAATTTTGGAAGGGACTTCTAAAATTATTCTAATAAACCTGCAACTGCAGATTTTCTAAGAAGTTGCTGTTTTTGAATTCACATTTTGACTTAATTCGCTATGACCAGATCCTAATTAGAGACTCACATGTACAAGTCTCCACTGTCAGGGAGGCTGAATGTCTAATATCCAAGCTCTTGGTTCCTTCTTTCTAGAATGATTTTCTGGGTTGCAAATTCATAACTAGTATGTGATGTTCTCCCTCCTCAGAGGTTTCCATGATAACTGCTTCCTTAAGTTTTCAAAATTGAGATATAGCTTACATACAATAAAATTCACTCATTTAAAGTTTAAGGTTATATATGTTTTGACAAATGTATACAGCCTTCTACCAACCATCACAGTCAAGATATGGAAAATTTCTATCACCCCAAAAGTTCTCTCCTGTATCCTGTGGTCCATCTCCTCCCCTGTTCTCCCCTCTGCCCCCACTCTACCCCATGACAACCACTGATGTCTTTTTTTTTTTTTTTCCGCGGTACGCGGGCCTCTCACTGTTGTGGCCTCTCCCGTTGCGGAGCACAGGCTCCGGACGCGCAGGCCCAGCGGCCATGGCTCACGCGCCCAGCCGCTCCGCGGCATGTGGGATCTTCCCGGACCGGGGCACGAAGCCGTGTCCCCTGCATCGGCAGGCGGACTCCCAACCACTGCGCCACCAGGGAAGCCCTGATGTCTTTTTTATCTCTATAGTTTTGCCCTTTCTAGAATTATCCAATTTGCAGTCTTTTTGTCAGACTTCCTTCACTCAGCGTAAGGCTTCTGAGATCCACTGTGCTGTCCCACGCATCACTATTTGGGTCCCTTTTCGACCCTGGCTGAGCTGAGCAGTATTCCGTGTATTACAGGTGTAGCACAGCGTGCTCATCCACTCACCAGCTGATGGTCATTTTATTGTGCGCAAGGTTTGCTGAGATGAATAAAACTGCTATGAACGTTGAGGAGAGATCTTTGTGAAGGTTTGTTTCTTCATTTCTCCTACGGATACACCTAGGAGTGGAACTGGCAGGTTATATGGCAAGCGTATGTTAATTTTGCCGGAAACTGCTACACTGTTCTCCCAAGTGGCTATGCCATTTTACATTCCTGCCAGCAGCATAGAGAGTTCCAGTTACTAATTCCTTAACCATTCAATGGATACATTATAATTAACCATTGTGTATAAGACCACAGGGTGACTTGACAATTCACAGCCATCTGAGTTCCTTTAGTCTAACAATTACGGAGGTTATGAGTTTGCCTGCCTCATTTCAATCTTCCTGTATCTCCATGAGGAGAGAATACTTAGTATCTTCATTTTTCAGATGAGAACACTGAAGCTTAGAGTGGCTAATTTACCCTTGAAACAAGAGACAAATCTGGAATGTTATTTGAGGTAGTGTGATTCCAAAGCTCATTGCAGTGTATAGCAAACACATGGGGGGTTGCCTACAACAATATATTTAATGATACCTGGAAAATAGAGCATAGAGTTGTTCTGTCTCACTCTGTTTTCCTCCTGACCTTTGGAGCAAAAAGAAGAAGTCATACTACATGACTTAAAGGGCCTTTCTTGTTAATTCTCTATGCCCAGACCCAGGATCCAGGAGGTGACATTCCCAAGGAAGCTGACATCACGTTTGCAAGTCATGTCTGTTCTTCCATTCCTATTCCGTATACACCCTGAATCTGCATTAAGATATTTCATTGAAAGTCATAAAAATACACCCATAAGCACTTAGAGGGACCAATTCTCATACTACAAAAATGTCCTCCGCACAGTTTGAAATGCACTTGTCAAATCACCAGGGTCCAGATGATGGGTGTACTCAGGGTCCTGCTAATTGCCCCCTGCCTCTGCTTTGCAGGCCTGAA
Source organism: Leucopleurus acutus (assembly GCF_964270905.1). Classification (NCBI taxonomy): domain Eukaryota; kingdom Metazoa; phylum Chordata; class Mammalia; order Artiodactyla; family Delphinidae; genus Leucopleurus; species Leucopleurus acutus. The sequence goes on from NC_139157.1 coordinate 80,687,346, forward strand.
TCAGCTATGCCCTCGCTCTATTTATAGGTTTGATGAGTAAACTTAGACTCTTTTAATGCATAAAGACTAAAAACATAAGTGGACATGACTCGGCAAGGTCAGAATTCTAGCCTCTCTACACGTCCCCAGGGCATCCCTGCTCTGAGCGCCCGGAGGACTTCCCAGGTCACCTTAGCCTGCAGTGTTCTTTCCCACCTTCCCTCAGGCCAGCACCGTCCATCCCTCCTACCCTACCTTCTCCCATCTACATCCATGAAAGACCCATGGAATATTACTAGTAATAATTATGAAACACATTTTGCACATGTGTTACGTGTCAAGCACTTTGTTAAATGCATGAAAAATCATCTTCACAGCATCCTTCTTGTCTCTAATTTACATAGGGGGAAAGTGAGTCTTAGAAAGCTATGTAGCATGCCAAGATGACACTGATACCAAAGTAGGATTCAAATCCAGGAAATGTTACTCCAGAGGCCATGCTTTCCCCCACTTCACTATGCTGTGTCCAAGGCTCTAGAGTTGGTCCAAGTGTCCGTTGTGGGTATAAACATGTGTCCCCGAGTCGGGGCTTTCTGTCATGACTCACGCTGCCCCTCACCCTGCAACGCTTCTCCAACTCTCTTCTGCCTGAGGACCCTTTACCGTTTTCTTCAAGCCCAAATTCCTGTGTTACCTCCTGAATCCTTCCCTAACTCATGTAGAAGTTTCGTTTTCTGTGTTCCTATGTCTCTGCCACCTCTTTCTAGATCTTTCTGAGATGCTTTATCATAATTTGCTTTTAAGACTGCCTCTTTCATTAAACCAGGAAATCCTCAAGAGCTGAAACTCACTCTCATTTGTCTTGCTGTATCAGTCCACATCAACCAAGTTATGCTGCATGACAAACAGCTCCCGAATCTTAGTGGTTGGAGATCATGAGGGCTGACTACCCACGGATTTAGCATCAGCTCAGGCAGATGGGGCTCTGTTCCACCTCCACGTTGCTCTCATTCCAGGAGGCTTCAGGGCACTTGGAGGGAAAGAGGCAAACTGAACACGGGCTCTGAAGTGCCTGTGCTCAGACATACGGACTGTCACCTCTCTTCCTATTTCACTGGCCAAAGCAAGTGTCATGACCATCCCTAACTCGGGAGAGTGAAGGGTAATCCCAGCAAGTGCCTGGCAGAAGAGAAACCAGACATATCTGATGAACGGTCATGATGATCTCATTTAATATTCTCAGGATGTAGCAATACATATATATATAGCGTAGTTGATGCAGGCTGAATAAATGAACTAAATGGGTATTTTTAACCTGTGATGTATTTAAAACATCACAGATTGTGACTACATGCTTATAATTGAAATATGATTTCAACTGATGTCATCACATTAATCTCATTATTTACTATAATATCTTGAATACATTCATTTTTCCATCTTGAATAGATACACTTACAACTCTTTAATAAGTTTTTAATGAGAGGCTACTTTATGGAGATCAGAGTGTTAGATATTATTTAGGCTTAAACCATTATAAAACATAATACCTGTCTACCCTGTCTACTAAGAAAGAGTGTTTACACAAACATGCTATGCATATATATAATTAACATATGTATACATGATATGTACATAATATATCTGTGTACACATGTGAACGTATGTGTTTAATACATGTCTTTCCTTTATTCAGTCAAGAAATGATTGAGCACCTATGGTATGCAATGCACTGTTCTAAGAACTGGAGTGGTAGAAGGGAGAACAAGGTGGATGAGGTCCTGGTTCTTGGGAGAGGACAGAAAATAAGCATCTGATACATAAATAAATAAGGTAATTCTAGGTAATAAGTGCTGAGAAAAAACCCATTAACACCGGGCTTTGGGAAGAGTGACTGGTGGCGTGGGGATGTGTGTGGCTGGACACCTTTTGTCCACCTCTTCAGATCCAGTGCCTCTACCTGTCCTCACTGCTCTGGGGCTGCAGGGGCTCAGCTACTCAAACCGCATCGACGAGATTCCTTCCCCTCTGGTGCTGGGCTGGCCTCGCCCGTGGCAGGTGGCTGCAGCCGATCAGGACAGGAGAGAACTGTGGTGAGCTGTCCATCTCCCTAGCACCCCACACCCCACGGAGGACAGCATCCCTGTTTCTCTAGTGAGGACCACAGACTGACATGTGCCCTGCCCACGCAGCGCCCTCTGGCTTCACCCTTATTCCTCCAGGGCCAGGGAGGCAGACCCCTACCCCACGGTCACTGGCTCTGGGTTCCTTCCCCATCCCTTGCTGAAGGTCCCATATCACTGCCCCCATCTTTGCAGTTAGTCCTTTTATTAAACTCTCTCCCAACTACCCACTTTCTCACGCCATCTGCCGTAGGACACCATTTAGGTAGAAGTCTGGGAAGTTCACACTCACTGTTTCCAGATGTATAAAGAAAGCACAGGTGTTGGACTTTTCTGTAAGTGATCATATCTTCTGCAGGACCCATTCCTACAGGCGGGAACCAGTGGTCTTCTGGATAAATCATGAGACGTCAGTGGAGCATGGTTGAAAGGGGGCTATATTTGTGATCTGAGGACCCGAATTCCAGTTCAGACTTTATAATACTTTAGCTGAGTATCTCCAGGCCAGGCATCTCACCTGATTTCTGTGTAGATCACATAAAGTCCACATACAATGGGCGGGATACTTTTTATTGCTATTGTTACAAATCCTTCAGCCTATGACTCAGAGACACCTCCCAGCCTCATTTCCCAGTATTTCCTCCGCGTGAAGCCCTTCTCACTGTCTCGTGACCCTTCTGCCCACACAAAGGGGTCTCCCTTTCCCTCTTCCCTCTGACATCTACCTCAAACCAACTCCACATTTTCTAATACCACTCCATCCTTCACAGCATCTTCAAACGCCACCCTCCTTCACGTGGCAAGAAAGCCAGGCTCCAAGCATCGCTGAGCAGGCTGTCTTTCTGCCTGAAGCACCACCCATGGGGTGAGAGATGGCTCCCCTCGTGCCACGCCTTCCAGCAGGGGGCAGGCGAAGCCCCAAGAGGAAGAGGTGCCTGTTTGTAGCAGCACAGTTCTATACTTATACCTCTATTTTCTAGCAACGTTTTCTTTTAAAAATATGTCCACAGTATTCACTTAAAACTCCTAATGCAGACTCACACACATAACCTATTTTAAGTGTTAAATGTTTGCCTAATGTGGTATTTTTATTTGTAATAAGACACATTGTAAATATGAAAATAAACTCAAATGCCTCTCTGAATTTATATTAATCGCAATATGATTTTACCAAGTAATAAAAAAATGCATAAAGGAAGGAGAGGCATCATTTATTTTATGCATTGCATTTTACAGAAGCATGTGTTCCAAGAAAATTAAGAAAAACATTTTAATGAAAAATGCTTTATTGTGACCACCTGGAGGGGTGGGATAGGGAGGGTGAGAGGGAGACGCTAGAGGGAGGAGATATGGGGATATACATATAGGTATAGCTGATTCACTTTGTTATACAGCAGAAACTAACACACCACTGTAAAGCAGTTACACTCCAATAAAGATGTTAAAAAAACTCAATTATCAATAACCAAAAATGCTTTAAAGAAATCTGCTTTCCTTTATTATACATTAAAACTAGTAACAAAATAGTCTATTTCCATGTGTTGAGTATTATAAAATATTTTGAGTCTATCAGTTTGCAACTTCCTACCACTGAATGGTTTAAGCCATGCAAAAATTTGGATTGGCAATTTTACACTTGAGGGTTGCAACTCAAAGAATGGATCACAGCTTTGGCGTTTAAATACTCCATCAGAAAGGTGATATGCTCAAACAGCTTGGGAGGGAACTAACCATGACAGCTACAATTTTGACATTTATAATAAAGTGCTGCTTTTGAGAAGGAGAAATTGCTTATTGCCTGTATTATATGATACGTGCTGAGCAAAGTTGAGCTGCCCTTAAATAACCAGCCTGCATTACGCTGCATCCACTTTAAGAGCCGGGCTTGAATGTGCACAGAATCAGTGCACAGTCAGAATTACTGATTATTAAAGCAGTGCCAATTTTGAGCACAGGTAAAATTCAACAAATTAAAGAGGAAGTTTTGTCCTTTTCAAAGAGTGGATGGCTCCTAATCCTTGCGAAACATTTTTTTTTTCACAGAAATTGCAAACTCTTGCCCCTCCAAGAACGCTGAGTCTGTGGGCAAAAAACTGTCTGGAGACATCCCAGCAGGAGGTGTATAAAGCGATCGCTACCACATGAGGACAATTCAACAGCATCGTTCCCAAGGGAATCTCGTTCTGCTTGGCCACAAACATCACAGGTTTCAAATACTAAGCATAGCCAGAAAACATAACCAAATTCAGAATTTATAGTTAAAATTTGAGGGTGAAATTTCACCTCTAAACAGCTCAACCTATAAATGAATGTTAATTATTTACAACTCAGTGGTAGGTAAAGTTTTTGTTTTGTTTAATAAAGACATCAGTCCTATCTTAGGAGTAACTACAGTATGTGAGAACATGTACAAGTAACCTAAACTTTATCTTGACTCTTTCAAATACTAGCTACATTTATTTTTTGAGTCAAGATTTGAACTTACCTCTGATCTTAATACACACATCTTTTCCTTTTAGTACACATTTTCCGTTTTTAATACACAAGTCTTTAAACACCTATGGTTAGTTTTAATATTTACATAAATTTACATTTAATATTTGCACACCTTTCTCATTTGAAATAGTGCAAGTATATTTAGATAAACTGTGCATGAAAATTACTAATATTCAGACACTCAGAAAAATTATGATATATAAACATCTAATGTTTATATTTAGTACTGTTTAGAATCTTTGGTTCTAAGTTATATTTTTTGTCACTTTTGATGTCTTTTTATAAAATATCAAGCAATTTCTGGTAATATAGCAACAGATAATACATTTAAAATATTTCTCCAGGGTTCTAAAAAAGCTACCTGTACCTGTTTGTTGTTTGATAAATGTCACAATTAAATTTAGCACGAAGCAAAAACACTAAAATACATAATATAATAAAATACGTTGCAGAAAAATAACAAATAATTTACTATACAAGTTTGAATCCTTTGACATTCAAATAAAAAATCCAGAATATATGTATTATGTATATAAACAAAGGGAAGTGACACCTATTAAAAATGATATGTGATCACATCTAGAGTGATCAATTTTATGTGTCATTTACAACCTGCTCGTGGAGTCTAGCCAAGGGAGGATTAACGAGTTTACTTTTAATCCTCATGTTAGTAACAGAGCAATAAACACAGAATTGGTGGCCTGTCTGACTCAGCACTGAGCTGATGTGGAAGTACCTGGCTAGTCTTATACACAGGTAGAGTAGGCCACCGCCCTGTGCTGTGAGGACAGCTATGACAGGGGTGCCGTGAAGACCTGCTACCAGGAAAACTTGTCCCCCTGGCACCATGGCGCTAAGGCTGTCACTGCTCAGCATCTAAAGCTCTGTTCCAGCAAGACCCAAGGAAAGAAAGGAAAGATAACTTGGAGAATCAGTGCCCACATGTAATCTACCAAGGATTTGTTTTTCAAAGGTAAGGGGTCAGTGGTAGATAGGGTGGTCCTGTAGAACTGGCATCACACTTAGGAGACTAGTGACCAGAAATTACTGTGGATTTCCTCCCAGGACCCGGGGCCCCTGTTCCCAGTCAGAAAGCCTGGCCTCAGATCGGGGCAGCACCAGGTCGGAGATGTAAAGCACTAGACATGAAAGATAATGCAATGTCCCCCAAAAGCCAAGCAGAAGGCTCAACCCAAGTTTTAATCAGAAGAGGCCCGGCAAAGAAGCAGCAATCTGGTGTGTGGAAAACGGAGTCAGCACAGATATATAAAACGGAGCAAAAGGCTCGATCCACGGGCAAGAGATACTGTGGAAGCATGAAACCAAAGGACTGACTTCTATGTCACAAGAAACAGAGGCAAGGAGGAGGGAGCTCAAAAGAGGACCTAAAAAACCCTGCAAATCAGACCCGCCCCATAAAAATTCAAATTAGTCCGTGTTCCCAACGTGAGGATTTACCTTAAATTTGGAAGTCTGTGGTCCATAACCTCTAGACAGACCACACAAATGCTCTGTAATAAACCCCTAGAGAGTATTTTGGAAGATGTCCAGTTAAACTCTGGTTTATCATATCCCCCCAACTGCACCACATACCGATTCATAAAAATAGTAACTACTGACAAAAATTTTTCTCCTTAACAGAACTCTACTCAGTTTCCTCTGGATCCTCTTCCCAGCTAGTTCCGCACTTTTGGACTTCTGTGTTCGTCTCTGCATTATCCCAATTCAGCCAGAATCCTGCTATGTGAGTTTAGCCCAAATCTCCCATCCTCCACATCCAACCATCCTTCATATCCAATGGGATTCCCCACCCTCTACATCCCCAACTGACGCCTAGTCCCCCTGGTCTGCCATCAGCAAGAATTCTGTTAGGTCAGTTTAGTCAGAACCTCCATTACCCTGAGGTTTTCTCTTAGTAATTTTTCTTCCACCGACCCCCATCCCACTCCTTGGCTATAAATTCCCACTTGTCTCTGCTGTATTAGGACTTGAACCCAGTCTCTCTCCCCCACTGCAAGCCTCCATAAAAACCCAAAAGGACGGTGTTCATAGAGCTTTGGGGTTGGTGAACACGTGGAGATTTGGGACAGTGATGTGCTTGGAGAAGGCATGGAACCTCTGTGCCCTTGCCCTGTGCATCTCTTCCATCTAGCTGTTCCTGAGTTACATCCTTTTAGGACAAACCAGTGATCTAGTAACTACAGACATACCTCATTTTACTGTGCTTCATTTTTTCGAAGTTTCGCAGATATTGCAGTTTTGTGTTTTTTTTGCAAATTGAAGGTTTGTAATTATTTGGGGGCACCATAAAAGGTGCCCACCTAAGATGGCAAACTTAATTGATTGCTGAAATGACAGCAAAGGCTTTAGATTATTACATAATCTTAGTTGATAAAGCAGTGGTAATGTCTGAGAGGACTGACTCCAGTTTTGAAAGAAGTTCTACTGTGCATAAAATGCTACGAAACAGCATTGCAGGCTACAGAGGAATGGTTCCTGAAAGGAGGAGCCAATCCAGGTGGCAGACGTCATCGCTGCCTCACTTTAAGAAACTGCCGCAGCCGCCCCACCTTCGGCAGCCAGCACCCTGATCTGCCAGCAACCACCAGCACGGAGGCAGGACCCTCCACCTGCAAAATGAGTACAACTCACTGAAGGCTCAGATGACGGTTAGCACTTCTAGCAATAAAGTATTCTTAATCTAAGGGATGTACATTGTTTTATTTAGACATGATGTTATTTCACACTTTATAGGCACAGTATAGTGTAAACATAGCTTGTATATGCCCTGGGAAACCAAGAAAGCCATGTGGCTTGCTTTATGGCAATGTCTGCTTGATTGTGGCGGTCTGGAATCCCACCTGCAATATCTCTGAGGTGTGCCTGTAAAATCCTTCTCTTAGTTCTGCGAGCTGCTCTAGAAAATTGATCGAACCCAAGGAGCGGGTCACTGGGACCTCTGACCTATAGCTATGGAAACTTATAGCACAGGAACCTTACAGCAGTAGGGTTGGTCAGAAGCCTAAGTGACAACCTAGACTTGAGATTTTCCATCGAGGCAGGGCTGGGGCAGTCTTGCCGGATTGAACCCTTGACCTGTGGGATGTGACCCATCTCCAGGTCCACAGTGTCAGAGGTGAGTTGACGGCAGGACACCCATCTGGTGTGGGAGCACTGTTTGGATGTGCGTGAAAAACCCTTCCACACAGACTTGGGAGCCAACACTTGGGGACCAAGTTCAGCTGAGAGTCAAGGGGACTGAAAAGGGTTTACGGGGTCACTTCTAATTCCGCTGAAGATACAGAAGCTCCCCTTCAGCAAAGGAAAGCTCTCTGGGTCTTCTTATTCTGAGTCAGTCTTGTGACATGGACACACCACTGGCTAGAAGAGTAGCCACTGAGAGGCATTTTGTTCCCGAAAGTCAAAGCCATCATTCCAGAACTTCTCGCATCTACCAGAACATTCTCTACGTTCAGCTGTCTGTGTGCTTCATCCCAACCGCACAGTCTAGGGCGGGTTCCACAAAGGAAGCTCTACTTTCCTTCTCAGGATAACTCAGCTCATGGTTCTAGCTCGCTGCTTCCAAATGGGAGAAGTGAACTGGACACTCTGCTTCATGTGGGTGTTGTACTGCCTTCTTTGTCGATTACTTTTGCCTTCAGCGGTGCAGGTAGGCACGCGGCTCATCCATTCCTGCAGAATCCTTCCCCACACACTTTGCGGCTTTGGCGTCTCACCACAGTTCCCTTCAATGCGCGATTGTGTTCCATCGGAGCGCAGAAGATTCTGTCGCTGGGATGCCTCAGTATCTCCCTCCTGAGATGTCAGCTGGAGATGTTGCTAGGTCGGTCTCCAGCTCCAACAGCCATGATGCATTATTCAGTATTTCCCACTTTGCATCTTGATTCCTTGATGCCCACAATGAACTATTAGTTCATGAAGAGCTCGTATCTGTCGTATTTCAGAGGGAAGGGCAGAAATCATGACAGGGAAATTTCAGTCATGTTCATAGAATTTACTTTAAATTTTTGGTATCCTGGCTCTGACAGGGCAGCAGAAGGTCCAGCCAGTCCCTGTGGCCGCAGGTCCAATGTGTACGTGTTCCCATTTTTAAGGGCATATCAGGCGGGGCTCATTGAGAAAGGATGCTGATAGCAATGTACTGGGAGAATGTCAGAAAGCAAATGGGCCACAGGGCAACCTATGTGCTTTCAACAGCTTCTTCTTTCCCAGGAAGAGCAGGCTGCCTTGCTCCTGTAGTTCACTCACCAGCCATGTATGTCTAAACCAAAGTTTTTTTAAACAAATCTTTTTCTAGAGGCTAATTATATGACTATACATTTTTCTTTATTTTTTTCTTATTACAATAATGACAGCACATATGTGAAAATATATGGTATTAAAAAAATAACCCATAGCACTTAAATCAGGTAAGATTGTGTTCTGACACATTTGTAATTGGTACATCAATTATCTTTTCTGGTTTACAGACTGAGATGTGGAGTCGGTGGAGGAGAAATCCATTCGACTTAATAAAATATTCATCCCTCATCTCTGTTTGAATTGAAGGGCTTTCAGTATAATACTAAATTAAGTGTTTCTCTAGAAGTGAGGGGAAAGAGTTCATCCTCCAGATTATTCTCTTGTCTCACCCAGAACGGCAAGGAAACCTCCCAGGAAACCAACCCATCGAGCTATCTTTCACCTCTTTCTTGCTCTATTTTATTTTCTTTTATTTTTTTCCAACTCTAGCTGCATTTACTTTACTTTGTCCTTTTATTCAATATGCTTGCTCTACCACTGGTCTCAATGTTAACAGTAGTTGAATTTTACAGAGCTTTAATTTTGAGTTCCATCTCAACCCTTGTTTTAGGGGAAAACACACACACATCAATTCTAGAGGGAAAGGTGGTCTGCCATTGTGGATAAGCATAATAATGGAAGAGGTTTTTTGAGCTCCAAAAACCAGACAGGTGTGCTAGTAAAACAACCCCATGTTTGGGATCTTTAATAGTAAGCAGTAGGAATCTGACATCATTTGACACCTACACCCTAGGGCTCAGAGTCCAGGATCAAAGTCTGCAGTACGTTTTTTTTTTTTTTTTTCCCTCTTCAGTCAGCAGCACGGATATAATCCAGCTAACATAGACTCCCCCTCCTCCAACAGTGACTAATCTATAAATCCCAGTATGCTACCGATGGCCACCCACAATTAGTGTGATTAGTGAGCTATTGTATTTATCTCAAACTACAAACATATGCCAATTAAAAGAAAATTTATCAGTAAAAAATATTGAAGGGTGCTAACATTACAACCTAAAAACAAACATGTAACAGCCCTCGAAGTTTTTCAGGTGGCAAGCAGGGTACACAGTCGGGAAGGGGACAGGGTTCAGTAGGGTATTTTTAGGTCGATAATTGCAATACTTGAAAGCTGACACACTGATTCATCACTAACTATATTCAGTGTTAATATGTTTGGCTTTCATATTGTTCATCTTTGGCTTTCATGTTCAGTGCCAACAGATTTCAAACTGCTCTGACTATACACTTAAAACCAAAGACAACAGCTATGTGTTTCAAATGATTTGCTGAAGCAAATACCAGAGGTAATGCTGGGTCAAGTTGACACAAAGTTCTTCTAGTGAACTCTTGGAATTTATTTTTAACTGTGTGAACTAAGCACACACTGATGCTCATGCTTTTACTCCCATACCCCAGAGCTTTCGCACAGTCTCAAGAGAGCACCTAAAACAGTACTCGCCATGGAAGCTTGAGGAGGTGAGGGCCAGGGCACGGGGGTGCTCTCCAGGCACTAATTCAAGTACATTTTCACCTGCAGTTTTCATTCGAAGGCATGGGTTTCCCTCTAGCATCCAGTAAGACCCACTTACTGGGTGGGGGCTGTGTTGGGTTTTTGTTTTGCAGACTGTTTTTAGAACATTATTAAATAATTATTTGAGATTATTTCCAATAGTCAGCAACTTGACGGAAGCAGCTCTGGCATCACACGCTGGAGCGGAAATCTGATTGGAACACAGGCCTATGGAACTGTTCTCAAGATAAATTCCCATCTGTTTTTAAATCCAATTTCATCTACTTGTGATTGAGGCAGAGCTGACAGACATTTAGGGAAGGACCTCCCCTCCCTGCCACTGGTATTTGGTCTTAAAAAATTCAAACATATTTCCAATCATTATTTTCCAGTCAAAAAAGTCCATTTGTTTCTAATGTAGTGCAGATGGTCAAACACAGAGATGCTGTTTCTCCACCACTGAACGCTTTGTCAGATAACCGCTATCATATTCATCAAACAAACACCATAGAGCACCCGCCCTGTGCCAGGCACCAGGGCTGGATCTGGGATGCGAGGATTCATGGCTCAAAGCAGCTCAGAGTCCAGGGGTGAGAAAAGGCAGGAAAACAAGGGGGAAATAGAGTGAGACAGTTACCGCAGAGGTGGAAATGGACAGACCTACTAGGATCCACTAGAGGAGCTCATGCAGAGGCCGCATCAGAAGATGCTCCACAACGGATGCAGCCCCAGAACTCAGCCTTGTTCTCTCCCACCGTCTTTCTGCCCTTCAGGGCTTCCTGTTCTATCTGCTTTCTCTCCAACTTACTCCCCACCATCCCCTTCTTTGTAAGCATTCAAAGCGCTGATGTGCTTTTGACGGTAAAAAGTACGTACTGCTAAAATGGATTACTGGCCATCTGAGTCATTGTTCTATGCCCTAATGTGTAGAACAGTGCCTAGCACATAAGTATGTGTTCCATAATTTTTTTTTTGAAAGGGTTAGAGGGACTTCCCTGGTGGCTCACTGGTTAAGAATCTGCCTGCCAACGCAGGGGACATGGGTTCGATCCCTGGTCCAGGAAGATCCTACATGCTGTGGAGCAACTAACCCCGTGCGCCACAATTACTGAGCCACACACCGCAACTACTGAAGCCTGCATGCCTAGAGCCTGTGCTCTGCAACAAGAGAAGCCATCATAATGAGAAGCTTGTGCACCACGTCGAAGAGTAGCCCCCACTCGCCGCAATGAGAGAAAGCCCGCATGCAGCGACGAAGACCCAACGCAGCCAAAAATAAATAAAATTAATTTTAAAAAAGGATTAGAAGCCCAATAAAGACTCTTTGATTTATGTTCCCTTCTTCTGTGCTTTTCATAATTTTATTCAAATATGTAACTTCTATCAAGTGTATTCCTCCGAGTTTATATACTTCCCCGATCGCACTCCATAACAGATTATTAGAGGATCTTCCCATCCAAAAAAGATGAAAAAAATCCAAGGCATGTTGTAGAACATTTGTATGTCAAGATATGTATCCTAAAATTGTATCATCACTAATGATAAATTCATCATTATCAGAAGAGGACAGATTTTCTAATTTGTCTATGAATGGCTATCCTTAAATTCCTTTATACATGGTAGAGTCTACTCATTGCAAAGTAAGATTATATTTCTTTGGGTCAATTCTTAAGATATTCCTGTCAGACTTTCTTTCTGTTCCTTCTTTTACATTTCATAAGCATATTTAAATTAGAGTCTTGATATAAATGCCCTGTGTTTAAATACAAAACATTAAGCAAGTATTTCTCCTGAGGTCTTACATGACCCTCTAAAATGAAAGCATAATAACTTCCTGATGAAATTATTCAGAAAGTCCGATTTTTGAACTGAGAGAATTAAGCTCCTTAGGGTCAATGGCTCTGAGTTTGGTGTTTTCAACCAGAGTTAGGCATGAATACATGAAATTAGAATTACAAAAATCTATTCCAAAAGTCAAAAAAAATAGTGTCAATGGTACATAATTTACTTATATAAGGATTTATTTATATTTTTAGTGGCTTCATAATAAAAAAAGGTAAACGTGTGGCCAATCTTTGCTTTATATTTTCAGTGGATACTGGTCTTAGTGTTCATGCTGGTTTTGCCTTTAATCCAAGCTGACTTTTCCAACCTGACCTTTAACTTAATATAATCTAAACACTCAGACCAGATATCTTCCGCTTCCGGCTGTGCTAACATCATTTCCATTTGTACATCTTCAGGCAAGCTTTAATGTGGAGGAGGAGGATACTTTTTATTTTCGTGATGAAAAGGAATGCAAACAAAAAGGGGGATTGCAAAGGACAAATACTTGGACCTGATTCACTTAAAAATCAGTAAAATGTGACACAGAAGAGCAGTAAGCTAGGAATCAAGGGAACGAGGATTGTACTCACGGCTCATCATTGTCTGAGGAACTACCTGTTGGGCCTTGGCTTTTCATCTGTAAAGCAGGGTAATGGACTGACTAATCTCTAGGGTCCTTCCCCCAGCAGTATAATTCTGATTCTATAAAATGTTCATACGTCCCAAAATCTGGGAAACTATCATAGTGAACATGATAACCCAATGAAATTGGTTTTATTATAATAACCGTGTCATGTGGTAAACATAAATTTATTATCTTTATTTGCAAAATACTCTACAATAAATTAAGATGGATGAGATCATATTTAAGTAGTCTAAATAGTAACTAGAGCTTTTCTTAATGCCATCATTTACTATTACTAAAACCTACACCTTGGTCCTCAGCAGGCACAGAGTGAGAAATGGTGTTATTAGAAATGAAAATACTACAAAATAATGAACTACATACATTTCAACAGGCCATCTACTTTATTTTCTTTTATTAAGACAATTACTTTTAACAAACCAGTGTTGCCCTAAAATTCAGTTTTAAAATAGCCACTTGAAGCCACAAATACTCGATCCCTTTGTGTGTGTGAAAAGACATCCTTGGTGAGGCCGATACATTGCACTTATAATGATAAAAAAGTATAACACAGGGATAACTGAAGATGTTCATAATAAACTGGAGAATAAAAACTACATAAAAATAGTCTGGCTTTATTTTTGGGGACAAAAGAGCACGGTAAAAGTATAAAAACAAGTTCATGTCACCCTTACATTTCTTATGATGACAATTTAACACTATTTTGTAAGTATGGATCTAAAAGTATATGATATAAATACAGGGAAATGACTTATTGAAGATAATTATGATGGTAAATATGACAAAAATACTTTCCTTTTTCACGATCAATATCTTCATGTACTCACACCTTTATTCCCACACACTTGGGACTTTCCTATTTCTGAATTTACACAGTAGTGAAATCAAGTCTATCTTAATCTGACAATGTCTGTCATCAGCTATATCATGTCTTGGACCATTAAAATATTATCCTTAATTTCCTCAGATATACAAATACAAATTTGCAAAAATAGCCTGAAATATGCTCTTCTTTCTCTAGCAATTGAACTGGATATTTCACACCAAGGTCTTAGAGTCCTGGAGCACGGCAGAATCATTCTTATTCTTTCCTGAGCCATGCCTGTCCCATTAATTTTAATATTAGACATTAAACATGATGATACTCATACCTTTAGCTATCTCAATTGAACTTTTAGAATATTTTCTTATAGTTTAGTTTCCAAACTTCCTGCCAGTGTTGATCTGACCCTTCTGGGTTCTTTTAGACACCACCTTCATTCCACACGAAATCTCCATTCTGACGAAAATGGACTTTCATGGAACCAAGTTTCCTTAAAATTACTTCTTGCTTAAATACAAGACAAGCTTTTTAGAAAAGAATATAATAGTTCTCTGAAGAATGTGCTCACTACCATGTTAATAAAAATGTCTTTTTTCTTCTTAATAATCTTCTTTATTATCTTTTTCTCACACTTCCCCCATTTGTATATGATGCAAAATCACCTTTCTCCCAGACATTTTTCTTATAGAAAATCCATTTGGAAGTGAAATACATTCTGATATCTCTCCAAATAAAATGTACTTTGTTCTCAATCTGGCTTACAAGGGTTTTACAGAGAGTGAACAGAACCAATCTGTTCCCATGGTGGTCATCTCTATTCTTTAAATACCTTCTACCCTCCTTTGAAGGACCAAAGTCATTCATTCACGAGCCACTACCAATCGAGCGCCAGCTGTGTCAGCTCTACCCCTGAACCTGGGGAGGGGGCTCTGCTCTCAAGGAGGGTCCCCTCTGCCAGGAGACAGAAGCGTGAGTCAAAGAGTGATGCCAATAAATAGAAAAATAAAACGCAACCCTGACAAGTGCTACGGAGGAGAGGTGCCACGTGCAATTACAGCTGGTAACGGGCTCAGTTCTGGGCCCAGCAAGCTGCTGCAATCTCTCCCTTTACTTCCACGAACCAAATTAAACCAGAAAAAGGAGAATTTCAGTCTCATCCAAAAATTTAGCACGTTTTTCACATATATCAAATTCTTGATGACAGACGAATCTATTGGAATTTTTTTCTTGCTTCCTGTCTATTTCTCTCCAAGAAGCATCTCATTCCAAACAAGCTACTCTTTCTAAGTTAGTGGTTTTCAACATCGGCTCCCACTGGAATCATCTGGAGGGCTTTGCAAAGCCTGGGTTCCACCCGTTACAGATTCTAATTTAATTGATGCAGTCTGGGAATCATGATCTTAAAAATTTAACAGGCAGCCAAGATTGAGAAGCCCTGCTGTATGCAGTGCTTTCTACAAATGCAAGGATCTGATGAAGGAAGACATTATATTAGCTGGTTTATTGTATATATGATTGGTTAACAAATAATGTACAGATACAAACGTTATTCATGGGAAAAGTTTTAGTTTATACATCTTCTTTCTCCTAATTGTCTGTAATTCAGTGATTCGTACTGATTTTAGTATGTATATAAATATGATTATGTTATCTTATACATATTTATATAATATAATCATATTTAAGTTGGAGAAGACCAATTCAAACTTAATTACTTTAGGGGATATATGTTGAAAGATATTCTTTGAGCATTACTTAAAATAATGAAAAGGAGCTGCTATTAATAAAGAAGTGGTTAAATAAACATTGTTACATGATACAGTGGGATAACAGTAAAAATAATAAGGTCATTCTACACATTCCGAAGGAAAAGATGTCCAGGATACACTGTTAAATGAAAAAAAAAATCAGATTTCAGAACTGTTTGAATGAAACCAGTTATCGTTTGTAATTGTATGTGTATGTAGGGATGTCTATATAAATCTCGATAAATCTGTTTATAAATACAAAGAGCGGCATCTGGAATCCACACACTGCGGAATGTGGTTACAGCTGAGTGAAGAGTTTCCCTTTTCTTTCATACACTTACAAATTGCTCAGCTTCTTAAAGGAGTAAGCAGGAATTCTTTTATTTGAAAACGCTAGGTTTTGATTCCCACAATTTCTACAGAGCGAGATAACTTGCCAGCTTATAAAGAATATGAAGAATCTTCCTATTCAGTCATAAAACAACTTAGAATTTTATATAAAAGTGTGTAGTTTCAGAAGAAAATTGGCCAAGTGGCAATTTACAAAGGCCTTCTACTTACCTGGAAATGTAATATGTCATTCTTCAAATGTTATAACTTGGTGTATAACTTTTATTTTATGATGTGAGGTTTTGTGATCGTGATGCCGAGGTATTCCTCCATTAGCCCCAAGAGTTAACCATTACTCGGTACCTGGCCAGAATATTACAGAGTGTAGACTTCCCTAGCAATTAAACAATATACTTTAATACCAAGTAATCAAAGAAAAAAATCTACCAGATATCCACACACCCAAGTTCACAGTCATATATGCCAACTGCAGGTCCTTAAGAATTTTGCTGAATTTTGTCTAATCAGTCAATTAATAACATCTGCCTTTATTCAGCCAAAACTGGTCTTTCAGTTCTAATTCACTGTGACTGTCTATTCATCACAGGATACACTAATACATATTCAACATTGTTTGAGTTTATTATGTTCTGCGGTTAGCTGCAATAATTTTACAAACCATTGCACAGAACTGCAGAATAACAAGTAAGAAAACTGTGAGTCAGTCAGCTCTAGATACTCCAGATGTTTTTATTTGACAGAGTAACTCTGCTGGGCTTATACAGAAGAGCCAGGCTCCGCCGGTGTAAACCACCCGGTTACTGAAGGTCAGGGTAGAGCCGTACACGGGGGTTGAGGGGTATTCTTGTCTTCCCCCATTGTTCTATCTTAGAGTAGAAATGTGTGAGGAAAAGAAATTATTAATTGCTGTTCATTTAGTTTCACATTTCTTCTGCCTTCATTCTCCACCTCTAATCAGTTCAGTTAAAGTTCTTTTTTTTTTTTTTTGGCTGTGCTACGCAGCTTGTGGGATCTTAGTACCCCGACCATGGATTGAACCCGGGCCCTCAGCAGTGAAAGTGTGGCGTCCTAACCACTGGACCACCAGGGAATTCCCTAAACTTCATCTTGAAATGGCAGCAACTTGGAATGGCAATATGGCCAAAAAAAAAAAAAAAAGACAGCCTTGGTTTGCCACTTATCGGGTGTTATGTGCTTCCCTTGGTTTTCTAATATGTGAAATGAATTTAATAATATCTTATTCACCATGTCCCAGTGTGGTGCCTACAATCTGTGGGGATCCAGGTGGTAAGTAATTAACATTAATACACTGCTTTTGTAAAGTCATGCCATGAAATGTATCTGTATAAAGTTCACGTCATAACTAAGATTGAAGTTACCAGTCTGATGCTAACAAGTAAAAGTATTTGGGCTACTGTTATACTGATATCTTGAATTTTATAAAAGTTGACTCATTAAATTAGTTGAGGGATATCAACTCTCCCTTTAATGTGCTAGCAGTATTTGGTCTTTGATTCTGCTGATGACATGAGAAAGTGTTTCAGGTTGGATTGTTCAATGCTGAGCAGAGAGGATGGGAACATCTAAAGACTGCGTTAGTGTCATGTACGTGATTCTACGATTGTGTTTTTAATGTGTGTTATTTCATACTTGATAATATTTAATCTTTAAACTCGTGTTTACATTATAAATGTGAAACTGACCTATAAGACATCTGTATCAATATATATGGAAAAGTTCCTTAGAGAAGTATATTTTGATTTGAACAACCCAAAGTTCATATCTACACTGGCTGAATCAATCAAAATTTACCAATTCTCCATCTGATTAAACATGTAATGGAGTCTATGCCTGTTATAAAGAAGCACCAGATACACCGGCTTTAAGATCACAGAAATAAAATCTGTAAAATAATATGTAGGTAAGACGATGACATGGCTGACTAAAGTCAGAACCACTCAGACTAAGGCTAATTCTTAGTTTTGAGTGTCTTTACAAAGACCTAACCTTATTTTGCTGTCTAAATTCTTCTCCATTTCTTCAAATTAGATGACATAGAAAAGCAGTTATTATCTTAAACAGTTGGACTGTTTTGTGCCTTTGCTTCGCTCACAAATTCTGCTGAGGATGTTATAATTTATAATATCAGCCGATGTCGTTGGTAAGTGTTTCACCTACACAGTCATTTTTCACAAACCATGTCAAACAAATATTCCAACTCAACAGGACACCAGTTATTTATTAAATCGTTTTTCTCAACTGCATTTATACTTGAATTCCTGCTTTGCAGCCTTTTGACAACCACGTGTCCCATCCTTCTTCCCCCACAACTCCTGATTCAAACAAGAGAGAAGGAAAATAACATTTATCAGATGCCTGACCCTTTCTTAACTTCTTTTCTCGTAAAAACTCTGTGAAGTCTTATTATCTCTATTTTACAAATGACGAGTGGAGCTCTGACTCAGACGTCATCACATTGATTTCACTCCCTTGCAGCTAGAGAGGCAAGGCCAGGGGTGGACTCGCTCAAGCAGAGGGCCCAAATTGACAAATCCAGTTGTTGAAAGGTGTTATCATGCCACAATGAATGATGACAGAGAAACCTCAAAAGTGGAATTAATAGCCTTCCAAAATTATTCCCAATTACCCGTCAGCACTGTAAGAAACATATTGCATGTTACCATCTTGTATAAGCAGTTACCATGCGTTGGTGCACACACACAAGAGTATTCAGGAAGCACCCACCGGGTTTCACCTGCCAAGACTGCCCTGCACAGTCCCTGCCATGAGACCCTCAGACCCTGTTACAGAACATTCTTCAACAGGAGCACACTGAACATCTAAAAATAAGAGGTGGTGTGTCATTGATCAAGGCGACACCCTCAAAGACATTTCTAGCAATATTTTCTTGTGTCTAAAACAAATGA
Source organism: Leucopleurus acutus (assembly GCF_964270905.1). Lineage (NCBI taxonomy): Eukaryota > Metazoa > Chordata > Mammalia > Artiodactyla > Delphinidae > Leucopleurus > Leucopleurus acutus. Next base: position 80,706,081 of record NC_139157.1, read on the forward strand.
AGGGAGAGGGGAATGCAGAGACAGGAACAAACCTTTATATTTTATTGACTTGTAATAAAGTTCCCTTATGGGGACTCTTTGGTATTCTGGCACAAATGTATTTATTTATTGCTACCTGCAATGACAAGGTTGGTATTTTCCCATGTTGACATTATGTATGTTGTAGAGCTTAGTGTTTGTCTAAGTACAGATCATATGTCAGCAAATTAAACTTGAAGTGTTTCAACAACAAGAGCAGCAAATATGTCTTTAAAGATGATGTTACCAGACTGGTTATTGGGTCAGCAGGGCCTGTTTCCCTTAAAGGGTGGCAAGTACTATGAGCTTGGACTTGGTAACATGCCTTCTTTCAAAACAGATTTGAAAGAATATTATTCAGCTATAAAAAGGAATGACATTTTGATACATGCCACAACGTGAATGGGCCTGAAAACCTTATGCGTGGTGAAATAAGCCAGACACCCAAGGACGGATATTGTAGGATTCAACTTATAGGAGGTGATGAAAATTGACAAGTTCATAGAGACAAAAAGGAGAATAGAGGTTGGGAGGTCAAATAGGGGATGGGAGGAGGGGGTGAAGGGGAGAGTTATTGTTTAACGGGTAAAGAGTTTCTATTAGGGATGAAGAAAAAGATCTGGATGTAGACAGTGGTGCTGAGTACTTCAACTTTGTGAATGTATTTAATGCCATTGAATTGTACACTTATGAATGGTTAAAATGATAATTATTTATATCTGTATTTTACCACAAGAAATAAAAGAATTTGAGGAAGGAGTGAGATGCACACAATGACACGTGCGTGTGTCTGTGTGTGTGAGAAAAGTGGAACTAAGTAAAAATAGGAGAAAATAGGTGAAATTGGGTCAGTACACTTGCCATATGCCAACACAGTGGTTAAAGGTGAGATGCAAATTTTGTTCCGATTTTCTTAACAACCAAAACAAAAATCTACAATATCCATAACATAACAAACAAAGCAATTGCCTGGGAAAAGTAATGGTAAAGAAACCAGAGAAGAGTCACCAGGGATTCTCATAAAGGAAATACAGCATGATGTGGTGGCCACTTTCCTCAACTGCATTTGCATAATAGAAACCAAAATAGGTTCCTTTTTTGTTGGTATTTGTATAAAATGACTATTTTTTATATTTGTGGTCCCCACTAGAGAAAATGTAGTATGCAGGCAACTTTTTTTAGATTCTGAATGATTCAATAACTGTGCAGGAAAAAGCGTTCCATAATTTGCCATTTCTTTCTCATAAGCAGTTTTGGTTTCCACGCCTGCTAACGTAGCAGGCAGACTTCTTCTATGGCCAAAGTGCAGGTCAGTGAATGTGATTCTCCAAGAGCGCCACATCATGGGGTCCACATTTGTGAGTCACGGTGCCCAGCACAAGTCATAGCAAAGGGTATAAAGGTGGTTGGAATTATCTGGAAATTTTAATACGCTGTATTCGAAAATAAAAGTTGGAAACGTGAACTTCCCTTTGCAAGCAAGTGGCTGAAGGATGGAATGCATTCAAGACCAGAGGTTTGCTTGCAACCTTCAATGAGACCAGAGGGAGAGGCTCCCACCTCGGCTGCAGCAATGAACTTCTCACCAGGACTACAAGGAGGATGGCCTTGCTTTGGGTTAATGGGGATTATAGATGCAAATCATTACCCACTGAGCTGAAATATGTCTCAGAAAAAGCAAATAAGTCCTTTTTTTAGTTAGAACACTTTACAGTTGACCCTTGAACAACTCGGAGGTTAATCTGTCTATAACTTATAGTCAACCCTCCTATCTGAGGTTCTGCATCTGTGGCTTCAACCAACCACAGACCATAGTGATGTATTTACTATTGAAAAAGATCCACAGACAAGTGGACCCAGGCAGTTTAAACCCATGTTGTTCAAATGTATTTATTGATATTTGTTTGTAAACAGTGGTTACGTCTTTTTCTAGTGTTGAGTTTTTAGCTAGGAAAAACATAAATATAAATTACTTTTATGAAGAAATACAAAACTACAGTTGATTTCATTGTGTTTTAATGTTTTTGTGGGAAACGATGAGTTCCATGTCCTCCTCTGCCATCTGATCCCCCATCCAATTTCATTGTGTAAATAAGCTCCTTTGGTGCTGGCTGTTTAGGCAATAGATCAAAAAGTCAACTGGAGAAAGGAGGCGACTTGAAGGATATTTTATTCAGTTTTACTCTTTAGTCTCAGAACAACAATGCCTCATTTATATAAAAACACCTGAGGACTGAGTTAGTTCTCAAAAATAAAATTTCCATTAACTAAAATTTACCTATGTAAGCAGCAAGAGTTTATTCATTTAACTATTTGGGTTTAAAAAATCTGTTTATGTTACACATACCTCTAAATTTTGGGGTCACATGTTTTATAATAAATTTTAAATTTTGGAATAATTTTAGATTTACTGAAAAGGTGTAAAAATAGTAGGGATTTCATTACCCTTCACCCAGCCTCCCTTAATGCTCCATTGTACATGGAATATTATATTAAGAAATTAGCACTGGTGCATGACTATTAATTAAACTGCAGACTCGATTTGCATTTCACCAGTTTTTCCACTACTATTCTTTTACTGTTCCAAGAGCCAATTCAGGGTCCACAATGCATTCAGCATCACTGATTTTTAAACCAATATTTTTAATGTAAATTGATCTTTTCTTAAAGACTCATGTTTCAATGTTATAAACATCAATTATACTATACCATAATTTACTGATTCCTTCAGGGTTTGCTGAAATGAGTTGCACTCTTTGAATCTCATACTAACTGGCGCCAGTCAGCTATAAATTTGAGTACATTCTCATGTTCATGGTGTTTGCACTGTGTTTTCTGTGCTGGTGATAAAATATCGCTGTTGAATTGTTCAAAAAGTTGAAGCTGTTGTGATGGCTGTTATTGTCATTGATGCTGTTTTGCTATCGTCTATCAATTGTGATTTCTTAGTTACAAAATCCAGTGGCATATTTTCAATCCTTGTTTGTAACCTCTTTGAGCCCTTTGATGTAATTAAATAGTGCTTTCATTCAAAAAAAATATTTTTTCTTAGATTCAGGGACATTACAGTCTCCTGGGCTTGCTCTGTGGTGACCTCACTCCCACTTATTTGCCTTAATTTCTGGCTATTTCCCCTCACAGAACAAAAATGTGTCACAAAGACTCTCACCAGTATTATTTATTTCTCTCTCACACCCACCCTTTCCTTGGCATCCTCACCTGGGCTCATGACTCCTACCATCAGCACTGATGACCCCCAAGAGCCAGGCTTACACTTCAGATTGCCAGCTGGATACACTGAAACTGAACGGATCATCTTCCCGCCCATCCTCCGTCCTTTCCTTCCTCTGTCCTCAGTTTACAATGTCATAAATAACACCAACTTCATCATTTTCTGACTCTCCTTTTTCTTCTCCATACTACGTGCATCCGATCAGTTGTCAACATTTATTGACTGAATCTCTGCTAGATTTTATTAATTTTCCCCATCAATCCTTTTCCAATGTCACTATTTTCCCAACCATGGTGGGTTTTGTAAGTTGTAAACTGAATGTAAATCGCTCTCTGTCTGTGCTGTTAACCTGTCTCTTCCCCAGACTCTTCCTCCTCTCTCCATGGGACCTGGAGCGACATCATTTCTCCTCCCAAAGCCCACATCTGATGGCGTCATCCGTATGCCTTTAAGTCCTGCTCTCCTCCTTGCTGCCAGCGGAATGGAATGAAAAGCCTTTGTTTGGCATTAGATTCCTTTCATCTGGTCCCAGGGGGTTCAGAGTGATAGGAAAAGACCAAATCTACACATAGAATAGGAAGCCTTGGGTCTGTATGCATAATTTAGCAATATTTCTGCAATTGGTATTATAATTATGAAACCAAGCTTCTCAAACAGGATTAAATCAAAGGAGTATAGATGCTCAGATACTTAAATTCACTAGAACCAGAACTCCTTGCTGAGTTCCACTGTATTTTAGGCACTCTGGTTGCGCTGCAGGAAACACAAAGGTCATCAACTTAGGATGACCCTGACCCTCATAAAACCTAAATCCAGCAAAAGAAGCCCTATATTTGTAGCATGTTTTATGTTTCCTAATATTCGATTTGTTTGGATTTGAGAGGCCAGCAATCAGAGGTCATTTCTCCCCAAAGAGCTATGTTTGCTCAATAAAGAGCAAAAAATAAATTATGGTGCCTTGGATACATCTCAAAGCTGTTTGGCAAAATGAGACAGAGACTATAAAAATTTCCCACCTGATTCTGATCGTTTTATAGAGCAAGAAATCTATATTTTATAATCACTAAACATTAGGCAGCATTGGTATATGAACATATCTATGTAGCTCTTACTTTAAATACCAATGGAAACGTCTAAAAATAAATTGACACCTTTCTTATTAAAGGTTCATATTTAATCTCACCTTAATTCCACCTTCAGTTATTGAGAACTAATTCATCCTAACCTTTTCACTTAGTATTTTTTCATTATAAGCTCCTGAATATTTGAAACACACCAAAAAAAAAAAAAGACAATTTTATAGTAGAAACACACTCCATCTGGGCTGTGGCAAGGCCTGGAGTTCATGTTTTCCTAGTCCCAGAGGAGTATAAAAGTCATCCTCACAGATGAACAGAAATATAAAAATATATATATGAATGTATGTGCGTGTGTGTCTATACATACATATATATCTCTGTGTGTATATATATGTATGTGTGCGTGTATATATATATACATGTCTGTGTACATGTGTGTATATATACACACATACATATCTGTGTATATATCTGTGTAAGTGCATGTGTGCATATATACATATATGTGTCTGTAAGTATGTGTGTATATAGAAATATATATGTCTGTAAGTATGTGTCTGTGTCTGTGTGTGTATATATACATACATATATATTTGTGTGTATATATATGTATGTGTGTATATATACCTATATGTGTAAGTATATGTGTATATATGAGTGTATATATACATTTATGTGTCTGTATGTGTCTGTGTATGTGTGTATGTGTATATATACATACATATATATCCGTGTATATGTATGTGTATCTACATATATGTGTCTGTAAGTATGTGTATATATACATATACGTGTCTCTAAGTATGTATATGTATATATACATACATGTGTCGGTATGTGTGTGTATATACATATATGTGTCTGTAAGTATGTGTGTCTGTGTATATATACATGCATGTGTCTGTATGTGTGTATATATACATATATGTCTGTAAGTATGTGTCTGTGTGTATATATATGTGTGTGTATACATTTATGTGTCTGTATGTGTGTATATATATATATATATAGGTGTCTCTCTGTGTGCATATATACATACATGTGTCTGTGTGTATATATACATATATGTGTCTGTAAGTATGTATGTGTATATACATACATATATCTGTGTATATATGTGTGTGTATGTATATATATGTGTGTCTGTATGTGTGCATATATACATACATATATATCTGTGTATATATATGTATATGTGTATGTATGTGTGTGTGTATATACATATATGTGTGTGTGTATATATCACATCCCATTCATCCTGAAACAGGAAGGGCAGGGGTCTCCATGTGTCCTAAAATGGACCTTGGAGAACCGAGCACAGGTGGTCAGCTGGCCTTACTCCCCTCCCAGCAAGGACGCTCACCTGCTCTCTGAAGGAGCTGGTAGGTGGAGATATGCATGGAAACCTGGTTATCATTTTCTAGCAGGCCTGAGCGGTTGAAAAGGGAGCATCCCTCTCACCCCACACCCTGTGTGAACCTGTGTGCCCTGGGGAGTCCTCAGGAGTCCAGGGGACCAGCAGATAGGAGAAGGTTCAGGGTTCAGGGGAAAGCCGGGACTTCACAGACTGGGAAATGACTCTTACATGCAAGTACCAGAAATCACATGATGCAAACCCATATGTCAGAAATCTTTCTATAAATTTTCTTTTCTTTACTTTTTCTCTTTTACTCCTTAAAGGGAGGTCTGGAGTCATTTCTAAGTCCTTTGAATAGTCCCTTAGCAACCATTTTAAATAGGCTTAGATGCAACTGTTCTCTATTTAAGGGTGCTACATTATAAAAATCCCAGTTTAAATAGAAACACCCTGGGGGATGGTGTGTAGAGTATATTTTTCAAACACTTTTAAAGAAGATTATAGAATTTATAAAAAGATAAACTGATTTTCCCAAAACAACACTGGAGTCTAAAGAAATCAGTGTTTGTCAAAATCTACTTGGTGGTCTACCAACTGGCCTGTCCTTCCAGCCTCCCCACCAACCCATGGGCATCCATGAAAATTTGTCCATTTGTCCTACTGATGGATGAGATAAGCTGAACTATCTCCCAGGAACATTTTATCATAAGACCCTGTTTACAAGTATTTTTCCATACAAAATTATATTCCTAATAATTTAAATGACATAGAATACTTTACCAAATAAGTATAATAAGTCTTTTAATGCAAACCACACAACTTAGAATTCCAAAATGTTGTGGCTGTATTAAAGCATTAGCACACAGATTTAATAATCAGATAAAGGTGGCTTTTGGTTAAATAAAAAAAATAAGTCTGAGTTTGTTTCCTTTAAAACGTTCAAACTCTATCTGATTGCAGTCAGTTGTTTTCAGAACAAAGGATAGTGCGTGAAATTCAAGAAGCTTGCATGAAGTTCATTTTTCACATTTGTTTTTACCAAGGATTTTGTAATAAAGATATTTGTCTTTTATTTGCAAAATAATACCAAAACAACAAGTCCTTCTTTCCCATGACACTGGGTTCACAGAAGACAGCAAATCCTTCTCTCCCTTAAAATTCTATGTATTTTAATAATAGATTTTTCTGTTGGGCAGTATGATTCAGCACATGACACATAATACTTACTCAATAAATATTTGTTCAATTAAATTGAATGTTTAAGCTTGTGTTCATTTCTAAGGGCTAATATTTGCCAAGACCTCTGAGAATCTTTTTTTTTTACCATTAAATAGGTTCCCTCTCATTACAAGAAGTCATTGTTTGGGGAGGATTATGGATTACAGCCTTGGGAGTAATGCTATGAAGTTTTAAATAAATAAGTTAGCATAAGAAAGAAGGCCATTAAAGCTAAGAGTCACTACAAATAAATATATTTATAATAATTGAATAGAAATTATGATAAACCACAGCAATAAAAAGGTAGGATATTTAAATTCTATTCTAGTATTTTAGGTATCAGTGTTTTGTTTTTTGCTGTTTTTGTTGTTGTTTATTTACTTATTTATTTATTTGGCTGCATGGGGTCTTAGCTGTGGCACACGGGATATTTGTTGAGGTGTGTGGGATCTTTTGTTAAAGCACGTGGGCGTCTCTCTAGTTGTGGTGTGCCAGCTCCAGAGTGAATGGGCTCTGTAGTTTGTGGCACGCGGGCTCTCTAGTTGAGGCGTGCAAGCTCAGTAGTTGTGGCGTGCGGGCTTAGTTGCCCTGCAGCATGTGGGATCTTAGTTCCCAACCAGGGATTGAACCCATGTCCCTGCATTGAAAGGCAGATTCTTTACCACTGGACCACCAGGGAAGTCCTGGTGACAGTGTTTTATATTTGCTTTACGGGAGACACAGTGTTGCAGGAAACAAAGAACCCAGGGAAGGAATGAATGGTGAGAAATAGAGAGTTAATTTGAGCGTCAGGGATTTTGTTTCCAAATGTTTCATAACAAAACATATTTTGACTAAGTGAAAAACTTATTACCTAAAACAACAAAAGAACCAGCCCTGGCTCTTTGAAATACATTCTTATATTCCCTTCTGATATAAGTTCTTAGACTACAGAAAAGGCAAGGTTGAGTGCCAGTGTTTTAAACCTATTTCTTCATCTTCAGATTTTTTTCTATACCTAATTCCAAATTCTCCTGTGTACTCAAATGACTCGTATGACTCGATTCAGGATATGAGCTTGAAGATTTAATAAAAATCTTCTATGAGGGGGGAGCAGCAAATATTTGAGAACGTAAGGCCACTCTGTCTGACACTGAATATGAGTGCTGGCCCTGGAGAGGAGAGAGCATTTCCTCCATTCCATAGACACACCACTGAGAGGAGTCCTCGCTCCAGGGTCTTAAGTGGAGATGTGATGAGGTCAAGTGTAAGAGAAACAGCAAGGCCAGGTTCAAACAGAAGCCCTATCAGGGCTGCAATATGTGTTCCTTCTAGACACTGACGCACCCGGGGCCAGAGGATGTCTCATACTTTGCAAGCACCACCAGATTTTTGACAAATAAATGCTCTTCAATCCTCCACCATTAAACTGATGTGTGGTAAGGAAGCAAAGGTTTCAAAATTTTTGCAAGTCTCTGGTGAATGAGATTTTGTGAGAACAAATCTAGCTGATTTCTGCAGAGGTAATCCACCCAATGGATATCCAAGGGAAGAGTCTTTACCAATGAACATTTTTATTTCCAGTGCTAAATCCACCGAGAAACAAGAGTATGAGTATCTCAGGGAAGCTTCTTTCCTTTGCTATGGCTAGTTGACCACAAAAAAGTACATTTGAATCCTACAAGCATTTAACTTATGAGAATTGAACCACATGTATGTGATAGAGATTTAGACAAGAAGATTGACTCTCATCCACAGAAGACCCCTCCAACTGAGTGACACTGGTAGTCAATGAATCCAACCACACACAGACACACATATTTTATCCAACATGGACCTTAAAGCACAAGCCAACTGCATCATCTGGTGCTTGACAGAGCTGCATCCTCCAGGGCCGGAAGGTGAACACCTGTGTAGATGTGACAGAGAGGATGTGTTTGCCTTCAGTGTGGCTCCTTCCAGAGGAGTGTTCAAAAGTAATTTCAACAATACAGTAAGTCCCCTACACACGAACCTCCAAGCTGTGAACTTTCAGAGATGGGAACGTGCATCTGGCTCCAGCAAGGAACCGGAACCTGTGCCATCCACATCAGGCATGAGTGACACTGCAGCCAGCCCTCCGTCTCCTGTTGCTGGTGATCCTTCAGCTCTGCCATCTCCCACCTTCTCCAGTTAGTATCTCTTCCTGCCTGTTCACTCGATGCCAGCCCCTGGGTGCCAGCTGGTGTACTGGACTACTGTACTTTTCCAGGGACTGTACTGTAAGATTAAACATGTTTTCTTGATTTTTTTGTGTGTGTTTGTTTTTTATGTATTATTTGTATGAAAAGTATTATAAACCTATTACAGTACAGTACTGTATAGCCGGTTGTGTTAGTTGGGTCCCTAGGCTAACTCTGTTGGACTTACGAACACACTCTCAGAACGGAACTCGTTTGTATGAAGGGGATTTACTGGACTCAAGTTTCGCCCGACCTACTGCACTGCCTTGGGAACCAAAGGCCCAAATTAGAGTTGATTGCACTGTCGTCCTCACCCTTGCAATCTCTTCTAACCCAGTCCCCCTCCTGGAGCCAGACTCAGACGCCAATCGTTCTTCAGAGCTCTGAGCTCTCTCAGGCTCTTCTTTGTTGTTTACTAGCCCAAAGGACTGAAAAACCTTATTTAACCTTTGGCTTGGGGCAAACTTTTGAGCTATCGGAGGGTACCTTTTATGCACCTTCCCTGAAATATCCAAATCTACTTAGAAATAACCCCAACTAACTTCCTTTGGCCGCTGTGTCTGCACTCTACCCAAGGCACAGAGCATACATGGAAAGGTACCTCCAAAACGACGTTGTGTGTACCACACACCATCAAAAACGTATACAAAGTATGTCTAAAAGCAATCCTGGATCACAAAGGATACAGAACAGAGCAGAGGGGGCAAGTACCTTGATGAGACCAAGAAAGTGAGCAGGAAGGAATACGTTCAAGTCATAAAACTTGGGCAATCATTCCGAGCGGCAGAAGCAGGCATTTAGTTGACTTCTGCCAACGTGGCCTTAAGAAATATAAATCCCTCACTTCATAATCTTAAAAATCTGTTTTAAAAAAACCCAAATGCATATGAAAATTGCCTAGCATTGAAAATTGCAAATTATTAGTATAGAATATGAGATATTCCGAGGGTTTGGTAAGCATACCATGGCCCAGTGGTATTCATGGACTGGGTATTGTGTACCAACTGGACCCCAGCGGCTGTACCAGCCCCTGAGGTCAGTCCAGGGACCTCACAGACAGCATATAGTCTAAACTATGTCCAGTCCAAAAATACACAAGATTTCACTGTGTGCCAAAGCTTCCACGGTCAGGCAAATACACTGAAACCCTTGTTTTACTTTGTTGTCTATCCTCCTAAAGTTACATATTTAAAAAATATGGAATGTTCTGATTTCACCCTGAAGCCTTGGACTGTCAGCTTAGCTGAGAGTCTATCAAATGGGCAGTAATCTTCCATTTTCTCCTGATCCGGGAACAAATGTGTGCAGAGAAATACCTCTCTCTCTGTTTGATTTCCACAGCCTTCCAGACTGTCTAGCACTGAAAATTTCTTTCCTGTGTGTAAATGAACTTTCCTCTGCTGCAGCTTAGGTCTCTCAACAGAAACCTGGAGTCGACCATCCCGCTCAGAGCAAATAATCAGTGTTGAGAGAGAGGTGGACTGAGTCTGCATCCAGGTGGCTTCTGTGTTCCGTGGGAGGAGGGCAGAGGGCAGGACATCTTCAATGTGGAGAGCAGGTGCCAGGAAGTACAGTTCAGACTTCAAATTGCATTGACTCAAAGGCTGAGTCCATACTATTTTTTTTTTCTGATCCAACAGCATACATTCTATGATCAGCATTACCAATAATTACAAATCACTTCAGATAAATTAAAAACTCGCTCTGACATGTACATAAAAACCAGAACTTCCTGAAAGTTTAATAAGATCAGCAATAACCTACAATGTAATGGTTGTTCTTTTTTTTTTTAATTAATTAACTTATATTTTGGCTGCGTTGGGTCTTTGTTGCTGCATGCCGGCTTTCTCTAGTTGCGGCGAGCGGGGGCTACTCTTCGTTGCGGTGCGCGGGCTTCTCATTGCGGTGGCTTCTCTTGTTGCAGAGCACGGGCTCTAGGGTGCGCGAGCTCAGTAGCTGCAGCACGCAGGCTCAGTAGTTGTGGCTCGCGGGCTCTAGAGCACAGGCTCAGTAGCTGTGGCGCACGGGCTTAGTTGCTCCGTGGCATGTGGGATCTTCCTGGACCAGGGCTCCAAGCCATGTCCCCTGCATTGGCAGGCGGATTCTTAACCACTGCACCACCAGGGAAGCCCTGTTGTTCATTTTAACTATTGTTCAGTACACTTCTGCAAGCTAGAGCCAGAACATTATTTTAATTAAGCAGTTAATGAATTAAAATGAATGAAACATTCTTGAAAACTCAGAGACCCTAGAGGGTTAGATTAGAGATAGTAGAATCGGGTCTGGAATCCAGGATTTCCTGAGCTAAGCTGTGACTAGGATGTGGGGTTCCCCACAGATTTCACGAGCTCAGAGTTGGGTCTTCGTCTTTGTCAAGGTGCAGGTCCTCAAAGGGAGGCCACTAAACTCACTCGTGGTTGTGTCCATCCCGTAGCATTAGGAAAAGACAGATTCAGAAACATGTTCGATGAAGGTAAGTAGGAAATAAACCCTAAAGACAGTAGGATCAAAGAGGGAGGAGATATGGGGATATATGTTTATGTATAGCTGATTCACTTTGTTATAAAGCAGAAACTAACACACCATCGTAAAGCAATTATACTCCAATATAGATGTTAAAAAAAATATTGGTATATGGGGCAATCAAGGAAGTGGAGATTAAGTGAGTTTTAACTTTCTCATTTTACCCTCTAATCATCTCGTCTGAGTTGAAATACATACTCTGCAAAACAAACACTGACTTTGGCTCTGGGTCTTAATTTTCTAAACAAAAATATATGGTGGTAGGGGAAACACTGTAAAAATGTTAATTACCAGGTAAAAGGTTCATTTAAGCTTGAGCAAAACATATTGTAACATCACACTGAAGGGAAAATAATAGGGGGTTGCCCAAACTTTACCAATGACTGTGCAGCCAACCCAGCGTCTTCTTCCTTTCTAAATATGCTGTACTGCCTCTTCCACGGTTTCTGTTTTGTGTACCTGTAAATTAAGTACCCCACCTGCAGCCTCCCAAAAAGTCAAAGACGCTGATTTCACCCTGGGAGGCTGACTCTCCCAGAAGGAGCTCACGCCTATCAGCCTGGCTTCTCTCCTAAAAAGGTTTTCCTTGCAGCAGCCCTCTGGGTGGATGGCTCAAAGAGTTGGGTTTATGCAGCAGGGGAGAGCCCAAGGGCCAAACAAGAAAAATCACTTCTCCCCGGAAATGACTGGCATTGCAGAGGAAGGGATACTTCACCTCTCTCTTCTGGGAAAATTCCCCACCAAGGCTCTCAGATTTCTGGCTCCTGTAATCAGGAGGAAGAGAGAGCAAAGAAAGGAAGACGGAGATAAAGTGCCTAAATTTCCGCCCAAATTACCCGTTATTTCTTCCCTAAAGAAAGAGAAACTGAAAGCCAAAGAGTTTCCTCTTTGGGGGTGGAGGTGCAGGAACACCGGAACCAAGAGTCCAAAGGGTAAATGGACACATAGTCGTACACCTTCACATCATCCAGCCCTCGTACCAACTGGCAGCATGAAAGATTTAGTGATGCCTGATGGGAAAAAGGCAAACACGTCAGCCTCTTAATTTCAAATTTGAAGGAGACAAAATTGAGGATTAATTCTCAGACTTATATTGATTCCTTTAAGTCACTGCTATATTAAGTATAAAGAAAATTCTAGAAGGAAATGTATCTTTTAGAAAATTTGCATTACATGCTATTACCAGAGTTTCAGCAACAAAACACAGGCTGTTATTATGGGCACTTGATTTTCTCATGAGTTAAAAGCAGGCATTATGATATATGTGGTGTTTTATATATATATATGTGTGTGTGTGTGTGTGTGTGTTTATATATATATACACATATATATACATATATACACATACATATATATATATACACATATATATACATATATACATACATATATATACACATATATATACATATATATATATACATACATATATATATATGCTTGTTATGAGCTAGAACTTGGTAGTGATAGTTAGATGTTTTTATTATATATTTTTCTGAGTATTTTTATTATACCTTAATCTCAACAAAGGTGCAGAACTGTGACGTATACGTCTTTTTAAAATATTGGAAAACTACTCTCATTACTTCTAATTTTGTATAAAAATATCCACATTATTCCAACTATTCACCAGTATAAGTTCATACTAGCCTTTCATTTAAACAATGTTTTTGAAGACAATTTTTAATATTTTATTCAGAATTTATTATAAGTATTTACTCAGGAGTACCATTGATTCAATGTGGAAATCTGTTAATTTTTGAAATAAGACAGTCTTGTACAAAGATTATGGTATGGTTGGAAATAGGATATTTGAGCTTCAATCTGTCTCACTGAATATAGACCATATGAATTATATATGTAAATCCCTATGCATTCATCTGAGATTATAAACTAAATAGGTGAGTCAAATGTTTCCTTAGTAAAACAACAAAAGGGAAGAATTAAATCTGCAGGCATAATGCATGGTAAACCTATTCCAAATTGCTGATAAAATAAGGATATTACCCTAGTTGGATAGAAGAAAGCACCCACCTTCTTCTGTGTGTTCCTAAAGCTCAGGTAACCGCATTGTGTTAAAACCACACCAATGAATAGGGGTATTCCGCCTCAGCACACAGTTGGAACTGAGGCTCCAATTGTGATTCAAAATTCCTTTGTGTAGCATCAACACAGCAAGTTCTGTACTTCTGAGCTGGAACAGGGCTCACACAGCGTAGATGCACCTGTCTTTATATTCAAAGAGATGTGAACACTGGGTGCACAGAATCAATACTATTTACAGTCACACTGTTATAAGTCACGATTATTATAGCCCTAAGTTGTTAACATTGCCCATGGATGAAGGGCTGTGTCAAAGGCACCATATAACCATTGTTCTCTTGGTTATTCCTCCGCCCAGCCCCGTACCATAGATGAGACCCTGCAGGGACACCGGAGTGATCAAGGTCACCCAGTGAATCCTGGAGCCCGGGATGCACAGCCAGGTCTCTTTGATTCCGAAATGCACACATTCAGGCTCTCCCTCCCCTGCATCCCATAATAATTCCTACTACTAGTAGTGGTAAAACTGCACATCAGACAGACTCTTCTTTATGACCCGCATTCAGTATCTGGTTGTAAGAGCATGACGATGAAGTTTATTTCCCAGTTCCTGGAGCATTCAGTGCTCATGCTGTGTAATCTTGACCTAAATCATTTTTCCTCTATTTTCTTTTATGTAAGCAGGGATAGTAGTAATAACTGTCTTACTTACTGACTCTACAGAGCCAGAAGAAGAACCAACAAGGATTGTGTACGCAAGCACTCTCTGCTTTAGGTGCAAATGTTAGTTGTTGATAATACTTGGTCATAAAGAAAGCAAAGTGCACTCTGAGAGGAGAATTTCTTGGCCAATTAGACGTTAGAAGTGAGGAAAAAGGAAGTCCAAAAGATGCTCATACCTTGGACTTAAAAAAACTTCAAGGAGGTTTGTGTTCCTTCTCCAAGATAGAAGCCATCTTCCATGGGAAGTGTGGACCCTCCTGAGCTAGTCATGTCCATGCTGGGATTTTCTACATGTCTTCAGAATATTCTCAGTTCACAGTCTCCTTGTCATGTCAGGCAGGGCCGAGAGACAGGGAAAGGGGTTCTAGATCTTATCTGGATGCTGGGGAGGCACTGGCACTCTCTGAGGTATGCCAGAGTGACCTCTCGAGCAGGACAGGGGCTCTGTCCCCACAGCCTACGTCAGGGCCTGCTGCATAGCAAGTGCTCAAAGATATTGGTTAAAAGGATGAATAAACCTCCACAGCTACAAAAGGGGTGAACTGGAATGGATGAGTAGTTTTCAGATATTTCCTTTTGCTGCAGAACTCTTTTCATCTTCAATAAGATCCCCCAAAGGCAAAATATCAAGGAGCTAAGGCTGGGATCTGGGGATGCAGCAGCTATAGCACTACAGCACCTATGTACCCAGACCCTGCCCACCACCCTTCTCCTTGTCTACTCACTATTACTCCCCCAAACTCTGGGGCAAATCCACCAGACAAGTGTGGAAACCAGTGATTTGGATACAGAAGTCCCTTTTGACTCCAATTCCATGAGTCTAAATATTGATTTCTATCTTCAACGGGTTGATATGTTTATATCGAGGAAAGTAAACTATTTCCTATCTGGAATCAAGGGGCTTAATTAATACTGACTTTTTAATCATTCTCAATTGCTCGCCAATATCCACGTGCTCTCTCACATTTCCTCTCCTCTCTCGCAGCTGCCTGGCCCTAGCAAGTGGCCCATGAGCAGTAGTGGCATACGTCCATTCGATGCCCCCCCATCCACCTCTTCCCTGGCCATGGCCACGTGTTCTGGAGGTCACACTACCTCCTGATGGAAGAGGCCACCCAACCCACAAGGAGCTGTGCAAGTGAGAAATAAAGTTTTACTCTGTTAAGCCATGAAAACTTGAAAGTTGCTTGCATTACTTTTTCTGACAAATGCATACGTTTCATTTAATGGGGATATTTAGACCGAACACTGAATGGATCTTCTAAAATTCACTTCTCTGTTTTCCGACATAACAAGGTGTCCACAGAGTGTACTGCTTACGGAAGGCAAGGATGGTTGGGGAGCCGTGGTCCAAATAGGAGGAGTGGATTTTCCAAGAACTCTGTGCCATAGTTGCCCCCAAACTTATGTCACTCAATGAAAATCCCATCACTGAATATCTTCCATACTGTCTGAGGTTCCAGGTGGATTGTGCTGTCTATAGAAAATTGGTGGGAAGAAATATTATAGAGCTAAATAAAGGTTTCATGAAGGCATACCTTCCCAATTAAATATAGAAAAAAAAATAGAGAAATCAGTTCCCAAGGGAAGTCACCACCCTCCACAAATCTTATTCATTGCTTCGCAGGCATTTCCCAATGTTCTATAGATTGACTTAAAATGTAAGATTTGGGTGATACTGTCCAACTCCCATAAGAGTCGTACAATCTGGACACTGTTAACAATTGATTTAAATATTCAATTTTGCTCATAAATCATAGGTTTATCTTATTAATTAACTTCATATTTAACCTTTGGCTTCCTTAAGTTTTTAGGCAGTTAAGAAATGTTTAACTTTACCAAATTTCTTATTTTGATTTTCAGCTAAAATTATTAAGTGATGCTTTGCAAAGCTGCCCAGATGCCCCGTTCAAGGTGGGGGACTTACTCCCCCATATGTAGGGGGTGCTCTTAGCTGCCAGCCCTCCCTTTGAATTGTCCCCTGCTAACGAGAGCCAGGTCTCCGACGTCCAGGTCCCATGCCCTGGGCGGCATGAATCCGGTGACCCATCAATGCAAGAATATTGTAACTATTTTCAAAACTCCCAAGGGGCTGACCGAGGCCTTACTGGACCTGCGCTGCAGCCCACCTTCTCCCATGTTCCAACTTGCTGATTCCCTTCCCAGACAGATGTTAATCCTGAAAGCACTGCTTAAGAAACTTCTTGCACAAGAATCTCCATCTGAGTTTGTTTCTAGGGAACCTGACCGACAGTAAATCTAGATTACTCTCTAACCACGAGGACGGAAAACAAGTCAAACTGGAGTGGTCAGAGCTTTTCCCATCACACCGTGTGTGCCAGGCTATCCCTCATGGTAAAGGATGTGAAGCGAATCATGTCACTCTCTATTCTGTATCCCCAAATGCATTCAAGTCAAAATAAACAGGAGCATCCTGAGAGAGAGGACAGAACATGAACTGAAGAGAGGTGTGTGGAAAATGGAGCAGGACGGTGTATCTTGATAATACAGTGCTCATTTACAGAAACTTCATATGCATGTGCATACACACACACACACGTATACATATTAATATGAATATATGCACTCATTACTGAACTGAAAAATATTTTTTCTGAATGTGAAAACTGACAATACAGACCTGAGAATATCTAGTGTCTCTAGTGTAGAAAAAAGAAGAACTACAAAGCCCTAATCAGGGCTCTCTCTAGGCTGGAAGAAACAGAAACCTACTCAAAGTCCATCAAGATGACACAGCCAAGTCTTCAAACAGCCTCACCGTGACTCAGCCCAGAGCTCAGGATCAAAGTCTCTTTGCTTGGCGTCTCGAGGGCCAAAAGGCCTCTCTCATCTGCACGTCTCGTATCTGAAAGTCTCCCTCCCGCTGACTCCTCTTGCACGTGGTTTCCTCTGGAATCTCCTGGTACATCCACACTCCTGCTTTCCACCTCAACTATTTCAGGCTTCCGTCCTCCCTCTCAAATCTCCAACCCCCATCACTCTCAGAAGATGACTCAAATCCTACTTCCCAGAAAAATAGAAACCATCAGACACGAGGTCCCTCATCTTTCCAGTCACAAATGTACCCCCTCTGTTATTCAAACCATCTTGTTTTCTACATTCATTCCATCGAGTTTCAATCAATATTCTTAAATTTATTTTATTTAAATACTATTTTAAAGAGGCCCACATTAGACCTACCTCTCCTATCCCTCCTGGTATCTCTCCACGACCCTCTTCCCAAACTTCTGGAAAGATTTTCCCATTTTAATTACATGTATTTATCAACTATGTGCATGTATAAAGTTACCAGTGATATCTCCTTGTTATTGAATCTAAGTTTTCCTTGCATTGGCTGTCTCAGCAGAATTAGTTTTTTAGTAATTCAGATATAATTTACATACAGTGAAATGCACAGATCGTTAAGTGTACAGTTTGATCGGTTTTGAGGAATGCATACATATGTATAATATACATCCCTATCAAAATATAGAGCATTGCTTTCCCTCCAGAAAAGTGCCTCCTATCCCTTTCCTGTCCAGCCCTCACCCTTGCTACCATAAAACAGAAAACCAATCCGGTTTCGAACATCATGGACTAGCTTTACCTATTCTACAGCTTCATGGAAATAGAATCATACGGTCTGCACTCTTTGTGTCTGGCTTTTTCCATGCTGCATGATGTTTCTGAGATTCACGTAAGTGTTAATGTATCAGTGGTTTACTCCTGTTCATTGCTGGATAGTATTTCATTGGGTGAACATACCATAGTTTTTATTTTTTTTCCAGGAAAGTAACAAAATATATTTTATTCATTAATTACTTGCCACATCTCTATTATTATTATTATTTTCTACATTTATTGGTTCAATAATATTTGATTGCCTCTTTTTAAAAAAAATTTTATTAGAGTTGCTTTACAATATTGGGTTAGTTTTTAAGTTGCTAGGTTTTAAGTTTATTCTTCTGATGATGTATATCTGGGCTATCTCCAGTTTAGGGCTATTATGAAGAAGGCTGCTATGAACATTCTTGTACACGAATTTTTGTGAATAAATGTTTTCATTTCTCTCTATAACTAGAATTGCTACCTCATAATGTAGAAGCATGTTTAATTTTTAAAGAAATTACCAAACATTTTTCTAAGGTGGTTCTACCATACTACGCTTCCATAGACAATGTATAAGAATTCTGGTGAAATTCTTCCTCAGCGTTGAACGCTGCCAGTCTTTTTTTTTTAGGCATCCTAGTGAGAGTGTCTTATCCTCCTCGAAATACTCTCTTCCCTTTTATTTGGTTTAACACAATGTCTCCAGGGTTTTACCCTACCTTTCTTTCTCTTTAATGTCTTTGCAAGGTCACTGCCCTCTTTCAGCTTTGAAAAGTGAAGATTCCTTAAGGCTCATTCCTGGATCTCATCACTCATCCTCACCCATAGCTTCATTGCCACCTATGCAGGGATGCTTCACTGGGAGTTTACATTTCCAGCCATCTTCTCTTCTGAGTTCCCAGCCTATTAGCCTGCAGAAGCCCAATGACCAAGACCAAACTCAGGGTCTCCCTTCCTTTCCTCCAGATACTTTCCGAATCTGGTGGCACAAGTCAGAAGTCTACTCATATTCAACCCATGAAAAGGAAAAACGTGTGGCTTTTGCTTCCCTAATCTCTCTCCAATCCAAACATTTTGCCAGCCCCACAGAAGCCATTGCTCCTAGCATCTCTCACCTGGGTTTTCTGCAATAGCCTCCCCTGGGTCTGTACACACCCCTGGGCCTTCATCCAATCAGTTCTTGATACTGTAGCCAGAATGATCTTTTAAAAATACTAATAGGCTTATATCATATCTCTCTGCCAAACCTTTTAGTTCTTTGGATAAAGATAAAGCTCTATTCCATGACCTGGAAGACCCCACGTTGTCAGGCTTTTGCCTATTTTTCCAAGACCCTCTCAGGCCATCTCCCTTTCTGCTCTTCCACGACACTGGCTTCCTTCCACTTTTTCAGACTCACCCCTTCCGCCTCCCACCAGGGACCCTCTGTGCTCCTCGCCTGCTGGGTACCTCACTCCCTATTTGCCTGACGAACTCCTCTTCATTCTCAGACCTTAGCTCGGTCCCACTGTCGTTTCCAGGGAGAGCCATTCCTGGCCAGCCTGATCTCCATCCGAATCTCTGCTTTATATTCGCTGATCAAAGTATCATATATTGTCCTGTATTGCATTCATCAGAGACATTAATGTCACATGGAATTTTAATTTTAACTAAGTAAAATGTACCTCCTCCTGCACAGATCACGGGCTCTGGATAGTTGTATTAATTTCAGCACAGTACCTGGCACATAATAAATGCTCAATCCATTTTTGTTCCAAGAAAAAAATGAATGGGTATCATTCACTCTCCTGACCCCCTGACTGTTTCTTATTTCCATCTTGAAAGAGAACATTACTAGTCCTTGGCTGGCCAATGAATCATGAGGATTTGGATCATGTCCGTCTTTAGTCCAATTAGCACGGCCAGGGTGGGAGCATATGGAGATAGGGCTGCTTCTTCCAGAACGGCCACTGGGGCAAAATTCACAGTAAGTGTTGTGGTTACAAAAAGTAAGCAAATCATGTCTAGATCATGCGAATTCTCTGAATGAGATAAAATTAACTTCCTTAAAGAAGACTTTACAGAAAGAACACTTTAGTTTTCAGGTGTATGGGTGTGAGATTTATACGTACAGGTGCATGGGTGAGACGGGAGTGTTCCCAGAGCTGTATGTGGGGTGCCATCCCTTCCCTATCCCCCTGATTCTTTCTTTGGGTCATTGACCAACAGTCTAGCTGAAGCCGAACCTCCAAATGAGGGACAACCAAGGAAAGTTCTTCTCACAATAACGAAAATCACCTGGCTTTCCTAAGTGAAAAAACAAGACGTGATTTCAATCTGTACGTAATTCAAATGCATGGTAGGAAAAGCTATTTGGAATCATAAATAAATTACTGCATATTGAAAACATTGTCTCCTTCAGAGATGTATTAAAAGTTAAAAATAAAATGATCACACTTAAGAAGTATTGATACAACTTAAATATAATTGCAACAAATACCACTGCAAATGGAATCTTTAAATAAAGTATTTCTTGATCCCTGTAAATGACCTACTTATTTTGATTAATATGAAATATAACCAAATTCAAAATCAACAAAGTAATTAGAGGTTGCCTTGGAGTTTTCCATAATAGGATGTAATCTTACAGAGCAGGTAAGTCAAACCAAAATTGAAAAAAAATTAATTGTTTGAATTTGATGGTAGCTAAAATCAAACTGTGGGGAGGTAGTGTGACAGTGGAAAAAATACTGGACCAGGAGAAAGAAAATCCCAAGTCTTACACTTAGCTCTCTCACTAATTAATAATGAAAAGCTGAAAGGATGTCTGGGCTTCAGTTTTCTCTTCTTAAAAGTGGAGTTGGAATAAATCTTCAGTGGCTAAAGTGTGTTATCTTGATTGCAATGCTCATCAGTTGATGGCTTGGAGTGCCCCATCTAGAAAGGTTCTGAGGCATCCAGCATTTATCAGCGACGCTGCTCCATCTTCAGGAAGTTGCCTGTGCATTCTGGGTATTTGCCAGCCCTGGACCAGGCAGCCTCCAAGCTCCCACCCATCCCCATCTCAGCTCGGTCTAGCTGTCTTGTGTCAAAGACCAGTGCTTCCAGGGAGATCAGTTCAGTGCTTTGAGACCACCTAGAGGGGTGGGATAGGGAAGGTGGGAGGGAGATGCAAGAGAGAGGAGATATGGGTATATATGTATACCTATAGCTGATTCACTTTGTTATACAGCAGAAACTAACACAACATTGTAATGCAATTATACTCCAATAAAGATGTTAAAAAAAAAAAAAGAAAGACCAGTATTTCTGTGCCCTGGGTCTTCAGACTGTGCAGCTCAGGTCAGCCAGCACATGCTGAGGTCCCACTGTGTAAGAGCCACAGGTTAGGCAATGGGAATACAAAGATGAGTAAAAGAAGACACCTGCTTTCAAAGAGTTTAAGTCTGGAAGAAGATGGATAAAGATGTGGTATATATATACAATGGAATACTACTTAGCCATAAAAAAGAATGAAATAATGCCATTTGCAGCAACACGGATGGGCCTAGAGATCATCATACTGAGTGAAGTACGTCAGAAAGAGAAAAACAAATACCATATGATAATCACTTACAGGTGGAATCTAAAAAAAGGATACAAATGAACTTATATACAAAACAGAAATAGACCCACAGACCTAGAAAACAAACTTATGGTTACCAAAAGGGAAGTGGGGGGTGAAGGATAAATTAGGAGCTTGGGATTAACATATACACACTACTATACATAAACTAGATAATCAACAAGGACTGTATAGCACAGGGAACTCTAATCAACATTCCCTTATAACCTATAAGGGAAAAGAATCTGAAAAAGAATAGATATATATGTATAATGAATCACTTTACTGTACACCTGAAACTAACACAACATTGTAAATCAACTATACTTCAATCTTAAAAAACGTTTAGAATATGACTTAACGAGGGAGCATTTTTTAATTAAAAATATAGTCAGTATAATACTTTGTGGTCATAAGCATCTAATCTAATTCTGAACATCAAATCAGAGAACCCATATTATGCACTACACTCTTCCTGAAGTTAATGATGTTTTAATTCAAAGGAAAAGTTTCCATTACGCTTGTCTGTCTAGAGGATTAATTTTTAAAATATATTGTTTACATCCTCCAACACTGACATTCAAGCACTTTCAGAATGCTGTCCTTCCAAAAGCCATGAATGATAAATTAAGAGTACAACACACCATCTGAAAATCCTATTTCAATTTCACCTTGTAATATCTAACAACCAGAATGTTCTCCTCATAAATTCTGGCCAACCTGCTTCTCTCAATAGCCAAAACACTCAGCTCATTTTTTGCTTTCAGAATCTGCTGATAGAATTCTCCTGGTTAGAATAAACTTCCCACTCCAGCCACCTACTCATACCCTGTGAATCCATCCAGCAGCCTCAGATGACTCCTCTGTTCCACATCCTCTGGATGGATTCATTCATTCTCACACACTGTTTAGAAAATCCAGGAGCCTATCACATGGCAAGCACTGTGCTCATATGACAGACACAAATGAGAATGACCCTGCTTTCAGGAGCTGACGCTGAGGTGACAGTGTCAGGGGAACAAGGTTACAGAAAAGATGTGCACAGAGGACAAACATAAAACTTAATCTGGAAAGTCCGGGAAGATGTGCCAGATGAGGGGTCATGAGCTAATTTGAAAGGCTATGTAAGCATGAGGTAGATGAAGAAAAAGGAAATTCCTGACAGAGAGGAAAGCACAAGTGGAGCCACCAAGCTCTGGGGCAGCGATGGCGCCTTGGGAACGAGGCTCTACGGCACTGGCAGGAGGCTATGTGTGGACCCCTGAGAGGAGATGCAGGTTACAGATTAGGAGGTTTAAACTTTACTCTGAAAGCAAAGGGGTTTTCCTGATGGGACGTGATCAGATGGATTTTAGAGAGTTTCCCCCGACAGCAGTGTGGGGACCGGAGGAGGTCTGGCTGGTGTCAGGGAAAGGAATTAGGAGGTTACTGCAGGCATCCAGGGGAGCAGGGATGAGAGTCTGCATTCAAGCAAAGGCAATGGAATTGGAAGAGAAAGGAGAAATTCAAAGAAGATGGAATCTGGAGAATTTGACAACAGAATGAATGAGCAGTTGCAATGGTGATCTACCCACAGAGACAGGGATTATAGAAAAGCATCAAGTTTAAGCAGAAGGTCAAGAAATGGATGATGGGTAACACTCAGCTTGAAGCACCTATGGGACATCCAGGTGGAGACATTTAGCAGGTGGTCAGGTACACAAATCCAGAATTTAGTAGAAAATTCCAATGTAGTAACACAGACTTCGGATCATAAACACATAAGTGTGACTGAGTCCATGACTAGAAACTGCATAGAAAAAGGCAAATCAGAAGGAAATGGAATTATAGAAGGAAGCACAAGAAGAGCTCTCTCTCTCTCTCTCTCTCTCATATACATTCTTTTTTTGTATTCTTTTCCATGATGGTTTATCACAGGATATTGAAAATAGTTCCCTTTGTTGTACAGTAGTACCTTGCTGTTTATCCATTTGGACTGTGCTTTTTTTAATTGCACGTGGGACTCCAGGAATCTTCCACCTTGCTATCTTTATAGAAGGCAGGACTAGAAAGCCATCTGACTGATTTTCAATCATAGCTCTACTCAACATTGACGATTACAGCTACAAATACCATGAAATCCCTTTCTAATACCTGTGTCTGGGACAATACTCAGATGATACTATCTTTTCCAGACTGGTATCAAGTTTTTACTCCAGGCTGCTATATATTAGGTCACTATATTTGGCCTAGGGAACATAGACATCCATAAATTGAAATATTCAGCCTAATTGTAAGAAGATTTTATGGTATTTTATTTTTCCAAATTACATTTTATGACAATTGTTATGATGATTCTGAAGAATATCAAAGTAGAATCTCTTTATAATTTTTACTCCTATCAAAAATGTAATACCTAAAATATATCAGCCAGCTCATATAGATATCCCTTTATTTCAGACACTGGAGTGTAAAATGTATCATTTTCTTCTCAGAAAAAAAAAGGTTAGGAAAGAATACTTAAGCTCCAATATATTACAAGACAGATAGCTAAGGCAGATAAATCTGCTAAGCATTTTTTTTTAAAAAAGGAAAGCCATTGGGTTACTTTACTTCTGTTTCCATCTCTTTCTACTAAGACACTAATCTTTCTGACCTGGACAGAACTTCTGAATGTGTGTGTGTATATATATATAGAAAACTGATACATTGATTTATGAATTCCATAGATATTACAAACGCCATCTGCCTAATTTTTCTAAAATGTAAACCCCCTAAATCAAAAATGGAACAACTAGCCACCTAAACAAAGAACTTCTCCTTGCATGTTAAGAGCTATGTTTAAACTACAAGAACGATAATGTGTCATGTGACACTTGTGCACTGATCACTTACAACTTTGAAATAACTCGATATTCTTCAGACTATACTACAAAGCTACATAATCAAGACAGTATGGTACTGGCACAAAAACAGAAATATAGATCAATGGAACAAGATAGAAAGCCCAGAGATAAACCCACACACATATGGTCACCTTATCTTTGTTAAAGGAGGCAAGAATATACAATGGAGAAATGACAGCCTCTTCAATAAGTGGTCCTGGGAAAACTGGACAGGTACATGTAAAGGAATGAAATTAGAGCATTCACTAACACCATACACAAAAATAAACTCAAAATGGATTAAAGACCTAAATGTAAGGCCAGACACTATAAAACTCTTACAGGAAAACATAGGCAGAGCACTCTATGACATAAATCACAGCAAGATCCTTTTTGACCCACCTCCTACAGAAATGGAAATAAAAACAAAATAAACAAATGGGACCTAATGAAACTTAAAAGCTTTTGCACAGCAAAGGAAACCATAAACAAGACCAAAAGACAACCCTCAGAATGGGAGAAAATATTTGCAAATGAAGCAACTGACAAAGGATTAATCTCCAAAATTTACAAACAGCTCATGCAGCTCAATATCAAAAGAGCAAACAACCCAATCCAAAAATGTGCAGAAGACCTAAATAGACATTTCTCCAAAGAAGACAGACAGATTGCCAGCAAACAGGTGAAAGGATGCTCAACATCACAAATCATTAGAGAAATGCAAATCAAAACTACAATGAGGTATCACCTCACACCAGTCAGAATGGCCATGATCAAAAAGTCTACAAACAATAAATGCTGGAGAGGGTGTGGAGAAAAGGGAACCCTCTTGCAGTGTTAGTGGGTATGTAAATTGATACAGCCTCTATGGAGAACAGTATGGAGGTTCCTTAAAAACTAAAGATAGAACTACCATATGACCCAGCAATCCCACTATTGGGCATATACCCTGAGAAAACCATAATTCAAAAAGAGTCATGTGCCACAATGTTCACAGCAGCTCTATTTACAATAGCCAGGACATGGAAGCAACCTAAGTGTCCATCGACAAATGAATGGATAAAGAAGATGTGGCACATATATACAATGGAATATTACTCAGCCATAAAAAGAAACAAAACTGAGTTATTTGTAGTGAGGTGGATGGACCTAGATACTGTCATACAGAGTGAAGTAAGTCAGAAAGAGAAAAACAAATACTGCATGATAACACATATATATGGAATCTAAAAGAAAAAAAAAAAGGTTCTGAAGAACCTAGAAGCAGGGCAGGAATAAAGACACAGATGTAGAGAATGGACTTGAGGACACGGGGAGGGTGGAGGGTAAGCTAGACAAGGTGAGAGAGTGGCATGGACATATATACACTACCACATGTAAAACAGATAGCTAGTAGGAAGCAGCCACATAGCACAGGGAGATCAGCTGGGTGCTTTGTGACCACCTAGAGGGGTGGGATAGGGAGGGTGGGAGGGAGACGCAAGAAGGAGGAGATACGGGGATATATATATATGTGTATAGCTGATTCATTTTGTTATAAAGCAGAAACTAACACGTCATTATAAAGCAATTATACTCCAATAAAGATGTTAAAAATAAATAAATAAAATAAAATAACTCTATATTCTTGAGATTAAGAAAACTGCTCACACATCGATCAAGAATGTTTTGCGTGCAGAAATGTAAGTTGGGAGCTAATCGAATAGACTACATAAAGTCTAGCAAATACAGACAGAGAGCTCCATCAATATAAGAGTTCCCATGTGTGAATACGCAGACCACGCATGAGAGTCCATGAAAAGAAGCTAAGCTGTAGGACATTTACATGACAGTACAGACACCTTAATTGGTTTTCAATTCACATCCCTTCTCTATGTAAATATAATGGCTTCTCCCAGACAATCATTATCTGACATAATGATGGGAAATATAAAAATATATACTAAATAGTATGTAAATCATTAGCAAGGTATTATCATTTACACTACATAAAGATATCTGTTTGGTTCATTGTGTGTCTTTAATATTGAATTAAACACTTTCCTTTCAAATTGCATGAAATTACTTTCTGGAATATTATCTTATTTTACTATCTAAACTTCAGAAGAATGATCAGAATATTGCATCCTAAAATCCAGTTAAATGTCTTCTCTAAATCACAGGCTGCTCCTTTCTTTGCAAGGCCCGAAGAAAAATCTTCAGAGAGAGAGCCCTGCACGAGGTTGCATTCCTCGTTACTATTATTTGAAAAGTGTTTTGAACTTTTAAATTCAACTTTGTCATAAAAGGTAGCATTCCACTGAGAATCCATTAAAGATAACACATGATTCTCAGCAAAAGCCTTTCCATTTACCAAAAGATGATTTTCAAGATTCTACATCGACAACTCGCTTGTGTTACTTATTGATAATTACTAATTGCTATATTTTATGACAGTTAACTGCTTAAACTTTCTGAAGTTTTAAATGAATAATTTGTTTCAGGGAAAGCAAAATGTGTAAAGAGGGAGATAATTTAATGTATCATCTGGATTGAAATTCAAAACTGAGAGAAAGGGGTACTAGCCATAATGACAGCACAAATGTGGCATCAACAGATACTGTCCTGGGCAAACCAACATGTACAGCCACTTTCTTTTGAAACATTTTATTTTTTATTTGAATAAATGTTCCTATGTACGTGAAGTTTTCACAAGTTAGCAAAAGATGAAGGAATATCTAAAGTCAATTCTGCAGACCTAAATAGACATTTCTCCAAAAAAGACATACAGATGCCCAACAGGCACATGAAAAGATGCTTGACATCTCTAATTATTAGAGCAAAAATGTAAATCAAAACTACAATGAGGTGTCACCTCATACCAGTCAGAATGGCATCATCAAAAAATCTACAAACACTAAATCCTGGAGAGGGTGTGGAGAAAAGGGAACCCTTCTACACTGTGGGAACGTAAACTGGTGCAGCCACTATGGAGAACAGTATGGAGGTTTCTCAAAAAACTAAAACAGAGTTACAATATGATCCAGCAATCCTACTCATGGGCATACACCCAGACAAAACACTACTTCAAAAAGATACTTGCACCCCAATGTTCATAGCAGCACTATTTACAATAGCCAGGACATGGAAACAACCTAAATGTCCATCGACAGAGGAATGGATAAAGAATATGAGGTACATATATACATGGAATATTACTCAGTCATAAAAAAGAATAAAATAATGCCATTTGCAGCAACATGGATGGACCTAGAAATTGTCAGGTTGAGTGAAGTGAGTCAGAAGGAGAAAGACAAATATCATATGATATTACTTATATGTTGAATCTAAAATATGATATAAATGCATTTACTCACAAAACAGAAACAGACTCACAGACATAGAGAACAGACTTTGGGTTGCCAAGGCGGAGGTGGGTGGGGAAGGAATGGATTGGGAGGTTGGGATTAGCAGATGCAAACTATTATTTACAGGATGGATAAACAACAAGGTCCTACTGTATAACACAGGGAACTATATTCAATATGTTGTAATAAACCATAAGGGAAAAGAATATGAAAAAGAATATATATATATATATATATAAAACTTAATCACTTTGCTGTACAACAGAAACTAACGCAACATTATAAATCAACTGTACTTCAATAAAATAAATTTTTAAAAAGTAAGGTTAACTCTGCAGTATATTCCCCTTTCACCATCCACAGAACACTGACCTAGATCAAAATAAATGTACATAAACCTGAAGTAAAAGTGTAAGAATATACATAAGAAAGCCTGAGACATCCAGCACAGAATCTTAAAAAGTTCTTCAACACGTACAATCGATTCGATCTAACCCGTACCCAACAGTAAACTGATATGAAAGAGGAATTACTACTGGACAAGTATATGGCCCCTTATTCAGCTAATTTAAAGTGAATAACTTATTAAATCCAGTGACACTAAAATCATCAGTCTGTTTCTCCCAATTTTTTTCTAGCAAAAGTTGAGGGAATGACCCTAAGCTAATTTCTCTGCTTACTTTTGAATTAAGGTTGCCTTTTAGGTATTTCAAACTCTATCACTTTGCCCACATTGCTTTTTGTGCTAAAGACATTTACGTGCTATTTAATGAGAAAGAAAGAAAAATGGAAGGAAAGTAAATATAACCTCAGGTCAAACCCTGGACTCATTTTACCTTTGACCTCTTCGCCAAATTCTCACCCTGGTGGCTGAAGCCCTGAACACACCTCCCTGCTAGCACGATATGATGGATGGATTCTTCTACAAGAACCCATCTCCGTGGGACCTCTAGTAGCTGCAATCATCACAGGAAAAGATGCTCTGGGGATTCTTCTATAGTTTTACAAAGTAAAGTTAATAATGCCACCCTTCCTTGGTACAGCACTTTGAAGTTCAGGGTGCCTCTACCATCATGTTAAAGCCTCGTAGGTTAGAAGGGCAGACATTATCACTTTCACCTTACACAGGAAGAAACTGGGGTGCGGATGAGTTAACTTATTGATGTTTACACCTATAGAAAGTGTCAGTGTTAAGAGCAGAATCTAGTCCACTGCTCTATCTAACTATCTGATGCTCACCTCCCCTTCTGGTCACGGCAGTCTTAAAATGGTAGGAACTAAGCCAATGTCGGGCTAAGGCAGAAGACTCTCTCTTTACTCTACCCAACAGCCCAATTCCTGACCCAAGTCTCATACCTGACACAGTGGTCTTATTGTTGAATTGAATCACACATGATACTTTGTTAGAAATAGCCTACCGAACGTACAAAATTCAGAACAATAGTAGAGAGAAGAGAGAACCTCATGGTGGAGGAAAGATGCGGAGGCATTCGAGAGCACTGACAGCTAATGAGTCAGATCAGAGAGTGCAGGTGCACACGGGGTTAGCCAGTCACCTGTGGCCCGTTCCAGAGCCTGGAGACTGGAGTCCTCGGGAAAAGGCTGGAAAATGCCACTAGCCACGTGACATCTTTCTTGCTCCTTTAGTTTAGTTTCTGCACTCCAGGATCAAATGTCATAAGGAAAGGGTTTGGAAGGCTTTGAGCTAGTTCTGGGAATTTCACTAACAGAAACTAATAGAATAGTCACAAGGTAGACCTCTCAAGAGGTGAGCATATGGGGCAGAGTGAAATATGTAACGTATCCAGCCAAATGCCTAAATGTTAAGCCCCTTCCCCAATGGAAGAGGGAAACAAACCGTAATAGCCAAAGCTTAATGCACTTTTGGAAAGACTTATAAGAACACTAAAGGTTTGGAGTCCACGTATGTGGGTTCTGGGTTCTATTACTTTAGTTGCCTCGTGCCTCAGGCCAACTTAGTTCAACTCTCAGAACCAGCTCGAAAATACCCAACTCCCATCACAGGACAAAATGTAGAAGTCATTTAAAGATATAAAATAGTCCATAACGATAAATGAACCGCAGTTCAATGAACTTTACAATCCATGGTACAGCAAGTTCATCCATCTGCATATTGCAGATGTAGGAAGATAGTAATATTATTGCAGGAATTGCTACTTTATATCTTTGCAGGAAGCTGGCTCTTACCGCGCAGGTTAAATTCAAACCACTCTCTCATCTGACCGGTTGAGCGAGTAACACTCCCAAGGTGCTGTGTTTCTATTCAAGTCTGCAGGGGCACCTAGAGCCCACACTGGTTTCCATATTCTACTCCAGACTTAGTAAACTATTTACCTCAGCAATGGTGCCCCTCACTTCTGGTTAAGAAGGAATAAACAGAGGTGAAAGAGAGTCAAGACAGGTTGGCAAAAATGTGAACTATGTGTTATGTTTCTTACCCTCTATTCTCTTTGACAATGCCTTACTTCTTTCAATTTTTTTTTTTTTTTGTAGGCTTCTCTTTTCTGAATTTTCTCCATGAGCATTTGGGCATGCACATTTACTAAGACAGGTTTTTGTCTTAGTAAATGTGCATAAAAAGCAAAAAGCAAAAGCAGAAAACTGCAATGGTTCTGGGATAACCTTCCCTAAATGTAACCCTATCCATTAGGGGTGTGAAGGAGACTAGACATTTCCTCTCCCCGACTTTTCTACTTAACACAGCATCTGGGAACATGTAGACACCTGCTCATGCTTTAGCAGTTTCTCAAATTACTCTTTGCTTTTTCTCTTTTCCCTTCTTACCCACCTCTGCCTCAGCAACATGAGAGAATATTTTGGGGTGTAAGACATGAAAATCTTGGCAAACCTCAATGAAAACATGATAACCTACATTCTAGGGACTCTGTCCTCACTCTACCCCAGCTGCCCCCAACTACCTTTCCTTTTTTTCCCAGTTGCTAATTGAGCCTTCTGGATACATTTTGGGTCACAATATTATAACTGGTTGGAGGGAGAAAAAAGAGAAAGAAAAGCTGACGGTGCAAGGGTTCTACCCCTCTACTTTGTCTCTCCTCTCACAAAGGAAGTAGGTATTACAGATGTTTGAAGAGCTAGTGGGCGTGAGGTTCCCTGTTAAGCGAGAGGGAGAATTCCAAAGTCAATATACTTTATAAATCAAATCACACAATGAATTGTAGGATTTGTAAGAAAAAAAAGAACCTCCTAGAATCCCAATTTAATTTTCTTGCCCACATGTATACAATTTAAGAGACAGGACTAGAATCTGAACCCTGAATGCTCAGGTCCAACATTAACGGACTTACCATTGTGCTTTTTATTATCTTCAAACTGGGGACAATTCCCTCGCCCTCAATCCACTGGGAAATTCTATTAAGGGCATGGGTGAAGCTCCAGGGTCTCCTAGAATCAGCAGCTGATCTTCTGAATCAGCCTAACCTGTCAAACCCCTCCTCTGAAACTGAGGGACGAACAGACATTAATCTAAGGAGTAGGTAGGTGAAGTACAGGCTTCTTGTTGGTAAAAGGACAGTGCAGCATGTGGGATGATACTTGGACTTGGAATAAAAGGTCTGGGTTTGAATCCTGGCCGGGCCATATTATGTGAGTAGGTTCGAGGTATTCCAGGAACCCTCTAAGGGCAGGATGAGGATTTGGGGGTTATATGACCCCACTTACCTTCTGCACAAGCTGTTTGTGAGAATCCAAATATACATATATTGAACTTGAACACAGTTCAACTCTTTGGCATTTGGTTCAATAACCATTTAGAATAATGGCCAGCATGAGGTAAATGCTCAATAAATGTTAGTAATTCTATTAAATATTCCCCCATGGTTCTCAATTCCCAGCCACTAGCCATTGTTTTCAGTCTCTGCTTCTATATGTTTTCTCTTGTCTTGCTACTCTATAGTTCCTTTCTCTATGAAGCTTTTATAAAAATGAAATAGGATTTTAGATCTAATGAGATCTTCTCTGATTTAGGTCCCAGATAACGCAGTTTTCAACCCATGTAATATACTGGCTCTTGGGGTCTGGTGACAGTTACTTGAAGGAGTATTCATGGAGGAGGTTAGGTTTCAAAAGACTTCTAGAACACACACTCACATCCACACCTACACACATCTACACACACCTACACACACACCCCAAAACCCTACTAAGATGAAGAAAGACCTTCTTTCTGCAGGGAATTAAATCAACCATTAGAAATTATTTGCAAGAGTCAACTATTTTTTGTTAGATTCAATGGTATTTGAAATCAGCGCACTTTGCCAACAAAATGAATTATTTTTAGGACAAAGTACTTACAATTTCAAAGAAAAATTATTCCTGAAATCTTGAGGTGAAAGCAGCTTCATTATCCTTTTCCATTTATACATATTTAAAGACATTATCGAGGCCAAATTCAAGCAGTAATATACAACCAAGGCTGATGAAACTGTACGAGTATATTTTAATTGATATCTTATAACGTTTCTTTGGCGTGTTCGCCCATCAGTTTTCTCTCTTCTCTCTACTAGCGCCTGTTTTTACAAATTGTGAACAGAGAGCACGCACAGGAAGTAGGGAGTTCAGCCGATGGCTCTGCAGTAATGACCAAGGGGAATTTTAAGTCTAAATGTTGAGTTACCAGGACTTTAGCTTCGCAGGGCCTGTTGTGGGACTAAACTCTCAGATATGTGATATAACGACCGCGTGCTACCGCCAAAACTCATCTCCAGTTTAATGATTATTTCAAAGGCTGTGAAAAGCCTCTTGTTTTCCAGTTTACCTTTATGCAAAGTTTAGAAAGGGCCACCATCCGTGACTCTGTGTCATCAAGTTCCCATATAGGTGTGTCATCTAAGACATAAGCTGCCCTCTAGAAAAAAGTCCATCTCTGTTCCACTAATTTGTGGACAACAAGACAGGCTTCCATGGCAGCACACTGGGATTCCACAACATCCCCAGTCTGCCACCACACAGAAGGCCAAGACGTTAGCAGCGGAGGCTGATTGATAAAGTTAGTGCCGAGGCCTGCAATTGCAGAGGCTGTGGTGTGACAGCATCACACACTGCAATATTTAGAGAATCCTTGCAATAAAGGAACACCACGTGCGTGCCAGGGAGAGCAGTCATGGCACAGCAGTGGGAAAGATGCTTTTGACATGAACAGTTGGACGGTGTCCTTCATTTTTATTTGTCCATAGAAGCCTGTAGGATCTGATCC
Source organism: Leucopleurus acutus (assembly GCF_964270905.1). Lineage (NCBI taxonomy): Eukaryota > Metazoa > Chordata > Mammalia > Artiodactyla > Delphinidae > Leucopleurus > Leucopleurus acutus. Next base: position 80,739,111 of record NC_139157.1, read on the forward strand.
CTCCTAGAACTCCCCCTTCCCCACTTAGAGCCCCTCTCTCCACCAGCCCTGAAACAGCCAGTGAAGAGGAGAGATGCCCACTGGCTTGCCCTGCGCCTTCCCTTCCCAGTCAGGCAGCAACCCATGTTTCCCATCGCCTGCTGGAGGCCTCTGTCCACCTGCTGTCTGCAGTGAACACCGAAAGGAACGGGAGCAAAACTGCATCCTGACCAGCAGAAGAGGTGTCCGGGACAGGTGGCGGGGGGCTGTGACGGGTGAGGACAAGACGGACTGACAACCAGACAGACAGACAACAGCACCAGCAGACACCATGCATTACTTCCAGTCTCAGACGAGGGGAAGCCTGCAGCGCCAGGGACCTTCCACCAGGGACAGGCAGTGGATTAACGAGGTTCTGCTTCCTGCACGCCTGCAGGCTTCAAGTCCCTGCTTTTTGGCTAAGAAGGAACAGGGAATCCAGAAACCTGCTGCTCTTCAGAGAACCAGGCCAGCTCCGGCCTTCCCAGTTAATGGCCCCTCTCTCTGCATCTACGTTAAAAGGGCAGGGATGACTGGATTTCTCCTCTTGTGCTGTGACCAACCCTCACTGCTCTCCCTCAACGCCCCCTCTCCCATCTGGGCTGCAGCTGTGCTAGTGGAGACCCGGCAGGCTGGGGATGCAGCCCCTCCAGCTCTCTGCTGCCAGGCTCTGCTGCCCCAAGGGGGAAGAGGGAAGCTTCCCTCCTGTGACAGAATCTTCTCTTCAGGAGGCCATCCCGAGGGTGGGCGGGGGAGAGGCGGGAGGGCATGCGCTGGGCCCGGGTTGGGGTACGGGGGTGCCGCCCTCCCTTTGCTCTCCGCTGTAACTCCACATGCAACAGGCTCCCTCCGGCTCTTCTCTCCGATCTTCCGCCCCAGATACACCTTCTGGCCTTAACGCGGGGAACCAAGGCACAAGTCCCCATCAGGGCCTCTAGATTTCCTCACTGCCAACTTGAAAACTTTCCCCAATACAGGAGGACCTCTCGGGGAAGGCAGGGTTCACGTCCGGGCAAGGCAGGGTTCACGTCCCCTTCAGCTCCACTGCACGGGGATGGGAGGGAGGCGGGAGGCCAGCACCTTGTGAGCAGTTTCGCCCGAGACTAAGGCAGGTGGCAGGGCAGTGTCACACGCGCCTGCCTAGCCAGCCACCAGCCCCGTTCCCTCCCCAGACCCAGGAAAACTGGGCGCTGGAGATCCCCTGAAGGGTTGATGGGCTTTAAAGAAGGGGGGATGTGTGCAATAATCAGTCCCCTTATGGTACGGCTTGCACCAGGAAACGAGAAGGCCCTGGAACTCCCTTGGAAACCAGTAAAGAGGAACCTCTATTTTATTCAGGCCAGAGTCCCCATCAGCTTCTCCCATTATTAAAAACTTTGCATTGCCAATGGCATTGTATACGGGGAGGAAAATCTGTCTTCACACAGGTATTCCGTGCAGAAGACCCCGAAGCAAAGGTTAGAGAGACGCTGAAGAAGCAGGTTACCAAAGATGGCAACTGCCCAAAAAAAAAGACCCAACCTCGAGCTGTGAGATGAATGAGTAGCAAAATGAACACTCACAATAAGCATTTTTCTTACACCAATACTGACACCCTCGGCTGGGGCAATCCCAGCCGGCTCGACAACTCCAGGGAAAGAAGAGCTATTCCCAGCAGCTCTTCGCCCACCTCCCCTTCCTCCGCTCAGCCTGTGCCCCTCACCTGCTCCCGGCCCAGGGCCCTTCCCTCCACGCGGGCGGAATCGGCTCTTTTCAGCCTGGCACATCCCACCCCGGCTGGCGCCGTCCCCCCAGTCCTCCCCGGCACCTGGGTCCCCAGCCGTCCTCTCCGGGCTCCCGGCTCAGGGCTCAGCGCATCCCCGCCTGCCACCTGTCCTCCCACCCGCCTCCCTGCCCCGGCCCCGCGCCCCCGGCCCCCAGGCGGGCGCCTCCGCCCGCACCCGGCACCCGGCCCGCCTCTGACCCGCACGCAGCCGGTAGGAGCGGGTGACGGCGGGGAACGGCCCGATGGAGGCACGGATGGCGCGGCCGCGCAGGCTTACTTGAGCATGGCTTCTTCCTTCTCCTCCTCTTCTTTCTGCCGGTCCATCACTGCCATGATGATGTTCCTCTCCTCCTCGGTCAGGTGGCTCAGGTCGGGCAGCTCGGGCATCGGGGGAGGCACGGTGGGCGGGCGGGGACCGCGGGGCCCCACGGCCGAGGACATCTTCGCGGCCTGCCCGCCCCTCGGCTGGCCTGGGCTCGGCGCGGGCGCACCTTCCGACGCACGCCCGGCGGCTGCGCCCCTGCTCGGCTCACCGCGGAGCCCTCCCGGCGGCGGCGGCGGGGCAGGGGAGCGCGCGAGCCCGGGCTGTCATGGTCCTCCGCCTCCACCCAGCCCCGGATGCTGCCTTTGTTTTGGTGGCCCTGGCGAGGCGCGGGCGCCCGGGCGCTTCCCGCAGCCCAGCCTCCCGGGCGGGGGCGGGGGCGGGGGCGCGGGCTCGGGCGCGCGGGGGGCGAGGATGCTCGGGCTCGGCCGCCTCCGTCCGCGGTGCGGGAGGAGAGTTTGGGTGTCGGTTAGGCGGAGTCTCGCGGCTCGGCTCCGGTGATGCTGCTGCGCTCGCAGACACGGCCGCCAGCCCAGCCGCTCGGCCCGGAGCCGCCCCGCCCACGGCGCCTACCCGCCCACTCCCGGTCCCAGTCCCGCGCCCCTCCGCCCCCGCGCGCTCCAGCCCAGGTACCCTCACCCGTGACTCATCCTACCTCGCCGGGTCCCCCGTCTCTGTCAGCCTCGCCAGCCCTATTTTTCCACGGGTTGCATTAATCATCATCATCCTCGCTCCATCTTCATCGTGGAGCCTTAGTATTATCGGAGCACCCTCGATGTTCTAAACAGGACGGAACACCCTCTGCATGCATTTCCCCCCTGCCACCGTATCCTTCTCATTTAGTGGTCAAGTGTTCATAGCCACAACGATGTGGCTTTTAACATAATTTTGCTGCACACACACCCCTCCAACAGCCTGGATTTTCTGGGTCCATTGTACACAGTCTTTCTTGACCCGTCCTCAGTAGGACTGCTCTGCAATGTATCTGAATTGCCCCTCCAGAGACCCCACAGCACGGCAAATCTTTAATTTGTCATTTTGGGCTCTTGGTCGCCCATCGCATCACATAATCGCGCTTCTCTGCTGCTTGCAAATGGATTATCTACTCTAATTCCTCTAATGATGCTCCGCTACCACCATGCACTCACTTCTTAGCCGCTGTAGGTACTTCTCAAGAAACACTGATCCCAGATTAAAAAACAAACAAACAAATGAACAAACACACCGCAGCCTACTGTAATGAGCTTCTGCTTAATGCCTGGCCCAATGATAAGCATTAAGGATGAGCTCCTCTCGCTGGTAAAGGCAAAAATAAATAGACAATCCTTTCAAAACAGTTAATGTTATCAGCTTTCAAACCTGGAGACTGAATTTTGCTAATATACTTATAAAAGAATCAATCTAGAGAAGAGTTCAAATCGAACAAAAATTTCTCTTCACAATGGTGATGAGAAAAATTGGTATGTTTCTCTCCTGCAGAATTCTTTCTATAATTCCAGGAAGGATCTAGCATTGATTTTTTTCCCTCCAAACCTAACTTTGTTAATAAAGAAGATAAGGATGATATTTATGAATCCTAAAAAATCCTAAAATCTTCAAGTTTTTTTTTTGTGTGTGTGGTACGCGGGCCTCTCACTTTTGTGGCCTCTCCCGTTGCGGAGCACAGGCTCTGGACGTGCAGGCCCAGCGGCCATGGCTCACGGGCCCAGCCGCTCCGCGGCATGTGGAATCTTCCTGGACCAGGGCACGAACCCATGTCCCCTGCATCAGCAGGCGGACTCTCAACCACTGTGCCACCAGGGAAGCCCTAAAATCTTCAAGTTTAAAAAATTTAAGAGATTAATTACTTGACCACCTGCTGCATGTGGGTGTTGCTTCTACCTGGACACATCCATGTGAATAATGTCAGTAATGGAAGGCTCACTACCACTCAATTTTATCCCTATGTCTAAAGGCCCCTCCTACCTGAAAATCTTTCAACTCCTTGAGACGGCCATCATATGGCCTTCAATTTTCTCCAGAGTAAAGCTTCCCAGTTTACCCAACCAGTAACCCTGTAGCATGATTTCAAATTCTGGTCATTCCGGTCACCTGCCTTTGGACACACTGGGTTTTTTTTCACTAGCCTTCCTGATTTGTGGTATCAAGAATACACGGAAAGAACTGAGAACAGTGCCTGGCACTAAGTAACTGCCTTATAATCATTGTTTTTATTTGCACAGCTTAACATCGGTCTAGCTCTTTGGTAGCCATGTCGATTCTGAGGATGTCTCTGAAATAAACACATAGTCCACTGAAATGTCCAGTCCTTTTTTGTAAGTGTTTCCGCCTAGCCAGATTTCCTTTTTCCTCTAATTAAGCAATTGATGAAAACACTCTAATCAACATCTTTTCTTCATTTTTAAGAAATTATCACTATTTCCCTCAGACCAGCGTATTTTCAGGAGGGAAAAAATGAGTTTGAATTCTGGCTCTAACCAGTGATTTCATGATCTTGGCCAAATCACTTATCCTCTTTGAACGTCTGTCTCTTCCTCTAAAAAGAGGGGTAAAGATATTTACCTCAAAATAGAAGAGGGATGTTAAATGAGAAGTCATATTTGAAGTATCTAGCTACGTGCCTAATACTTTCTAGTTCTCCTTTTCCTTTTTTCTTGCTCTCTCTAAGGGATGCTTTAGGCCATCTCTCCATGGTTAATGTATAGAGAGGAGGAGAAATGTAGGTGATATATTCATTCTATCAGATGCCTGCATCTCTGCTGGTCCATGTGATGATACAACAAAGGCTTTGTCCTCACAAGGTGGACAATTAAGTTGGTCCTCATGAAATTCTTCTAAGATGCAGATCAAGAAATGAGAAATCTGGGCTTCCCTGGTGGCGCAGTGGTTGAGAGTCCGCCTGCCGATGCAGGGGACACGGGTTCGTGACCCAGTCCGGGAAGATCCCACATGTTGCGGAGCGGCTGGGCCCGTGAGCCATGGCCGCTGAGCCTGCGCGTCCGGAGCCTGTGTGCCGCAATGGGAGAGGCCACAACAGTGAGAGGCCCGCATACCGCAAAAAATAAAAAATAAAAATAAAAAAAAAGAGAAATCCTCGGTAGCCATTACAACTAGCTGAATAAAGATCTTGCAGGCAGGGGCCTAATGAACAATTAACAGTGTTGTTTTTGTCTGCTGGGGCTGCTATAACAATATACCACAGGCTGGGTGGCTTAAACAACAGAAATTTATTTTCTCACAGTCCTGGAGGCTAGAAATTCACAATCAACGTGTTGGCAAGATTGGTTTTTCCTGAGGCCTCTCTCCTTGGCTACCTTCTTGCTGTGTCCTCACATGACCTGTTGTCTGTGCATGCCCATCCCTGGCATCTGTCCCTCTGCTTATATGGACAACATTCCTGTTGGGTTAGGGCCCACATCCTTATGACCTCATTTAACCTTAATCACCTCTTCGAAGGTCCTATCTTCAAATATAGTCACCTTCTTAGGTACAGGGATTAGAACTTTGACACATGACTTTTAGGGGGCACACAATTCAGTCCACTGCACGTAGTTTCCATCTATTAGAATTACTCTGGGAAATGGTGATGGATGTGTGTTATCTAGATGATTTAATGAAAAGAAGTCTGGTCTCAATCATCTTTATGTTCATAACTCCTTCCTTGCTGCTTGATAACTGTGTGTGAAATCAGTGAGTGAGTGAATGAATAAAGAAGTGAATGAATTGACCAATCAATTAGTAGATGCCATGGTACACCCATCAGTGTCTCCCTTTCTGTCAGGGATCTCACCATCATGGAGGGGTTGAAATGCAAGTGAAGTATACTTCTACACATTTGCTTCTAGGAAAGCAGAACTTACGTGCGCTTAAGCAAATAAACACTGAGTAGATGTACCAAAGTGTGTGGCACAGACGATTATTTCTTGAAGATACTCTACAAGAAATACCCTATAAACTTAGAAAAATGTGCACAACACCTCCCTCTTAGAAACTCGCAAGGCACCTTAACAAATAAAAGGTTCTAAGAAGCAATTATCTACTGCAGTAATGAAATGTGTTTTACTTGGTTTGGCTTGGCATTTCCTAAATGTATTCGGACGGTAATAAAACTACCCACTCCCCTAAGGGAGGAAACATGCTTTAGACAAGTATTGGGGAAAATCCCAACTTACGAGCTTGGTATCCAGAGATATTGACTTGAGAGGCCATGAAACTTCTTCTGTGATGCCCCTTGCCCAACCAATGAAGTCTATAGAAAAATGTCTTAAATCTCTATTCATAAGATATGTATCAGATGCCCTTCAGGTCAACTCTAACCTTATGTTCAGGTTACAAGTCAGAAGTGATGACTTAGACACAGCTCCTCTCTGGTAAACTTATTAGCTCTCTCTTCTACTGATACTCTCAGATCATCTCTCAGAATATGTCTAAAATTGGACATCCGTGTTAACTGCTAATTTAACTTAATAGCTAAGATTATAACTTCAAAGTGGAAAATCATTGAAATGGGGTCATGTTCAAATCCTTACCCTACCATCTGACAGATGTAGTGGGTTTAAAACTGTGCCTCTCCCCTCCAACAAAAAAAATTTATGTCCACTCAGAACCTCAGAATGTGACTGTATATGGAAATGGGTCTTTACAGATGAAATTGGTTAAAATAGATCATATTGTATTAGGATGGGTGCTAAATCCAATGCCTTTTGTCTTCATAAGAGGAGAGAGGCACAGACACCCAGAGAGAAAGGCCATGTGGAAACAGAGGCAGAGGAGGAATTGATGCACCCCTAGAGCGAGGAACGCCAGGAGACCCCGGAAGGTGGAAGAGGCAGGAAGCTTTCTCCTCTGCAGACTTCAGGGGAAGCGTGGCCCTGCTGACACCTGGATTTTGGACTTCTAGCCTCCACAGCTGTGAGAGATTAAATCTCTGTTGTTTCACGTGGTTTTGCAGCTGGTGGTACATTGTTACAGAAGCCCTAGAAAGCGGATACAATATTTACGTGAGTTTGGATCAAGTACACCTTGCTGAGCCTTCTTTTGCTCATCTATAAAATGGAAATAACACTGTCTGCCCTCCAGGGCTTTGGTAAGGTTGAAAGCTGGGCGCTGAGGCTATGGGAGCGAATGTCGAATTTAAGGTAATCGTCCTATAGGGGCTGGCCAAGTATGGCGCATGGGTCAAATGCAGACCAAAGCCTGTTTTTGTGAATAAAGTTTTATTGGGGCACAGCCACATCCATTGAGCCATGTATTATCTCTAGCTGCCTTCATGCTACCATGGTAGAGTGGAAGCCACAGAGACCATATGTCCAGTGAAGCCTAAAATATTTACTATTTGCCTTGCTGCGGAAAAGGATGTGTCCACCTCTGCCCCAGCTGCTAACAATGTGGTTGGAAGAGAGAGGCATAAGTAAACACACAAGAACAGCTGGACTTCGGTAATTGTTCTAGAAAATACCTTGCTGGATAGAGTAGAGAGTAAACTGCGGGGAGTGGGCAGTCATGGCGTCCTAAGCAGGGGTCCTGTGAGCAGAGATATGAAGAAGAAGAAGGAATTCCTTAAGAAAGGCTGGGCACAGAGTGTTCCAAGGTGAGGAAGGGCAGTCGACACACGGCCCCAAGTCAGGAAGGGGCAGAGCCCTGGAGGAACAAGAGGTGGGCCAGGGAGGCGGGATCCCTGGGAAGAGAGGAGAAAACGCGGGAGATGAGCTCCTACAGGGAATTTCTACTCCACGGAATTAGCAAGTGATTCTGCTGTGATGTCAGAATTCTGTATAACTCCAGTTATAATTATTGAAGGGTTTTTAATTTCTGGAAAATAAATGAATTAGGAATATCTTCAACATCAATTGAGAAGCAGTCTTGCCTACCCACTGAACTGCAACATTGAGTTTTGATTTAAGTTATCACCACCTCATACTAGATATTATTCACATCATTGGCATGGGCACCACCATAATCTGTTACACAAGAACAGTTTCTATATAAGGTGATCATGTGTCCCGGTTTATCCAAGATCATCTGAGTCCATGCTTCCTGTACTGGCATTATTATCAACAGCATCTTCTTTCACTTAAAAGTGTCCTAGTTTGTATGACAAATTATATGGTCACCCTATTTATACATAGTTATAATAATTTGCAAAAATGTCATCTTTCTGGCTTCAAGGAACATTGGGCTCTCAAATGATTTCACTCAAAGTATTTGGCTGAAACTGGATATCAGATTTTGGCTCAAATTCAGCCAAATACCTATTTTAATCTGATTTTTGGTAACGTTCCACTATTGTCATTTATTTTGTGAGGAACTGAGTGTCTGGGAAGGCCTTTGACCTTGGACTTAGAAGAAGGTACATCATTCTGTTCTCTCCAGAGGGGTTACAACAGCCTTGGACATACTTCTTCCAAGTAATTAATATTCTTTTTTTTTTAACATCTTTATTGGAGTATAATTGCCTTACAATGTATTGTTAGTTTCTGCTTTATAACAAAGTGAATCAGCTATACATATACATATATCCCCATATCTCCTCCCTCTTGAGCCTCCCGCCCACCCTCCCTCCCACCCCTCTAGGAGGTCACAAAGCACCAAGCTGATCTCCCTGTGCTATGCGGCTGCTTCCCACTACCTATTTATTTTACATTTGGTAGTGTATATATGTCCATGCCACTCTCTCACTTCATCAGAGCTTACCCTTCCCCCTCCGCGTGTCCCCAGATCCATTCTCTACATTTGTGTCTTTATTCCTTTCTGACCCCTAGGTTCTTCAGAACCATTTTTTTTTTTTTTTTTAGATTCCATATATATGTGTTAGCATACGGTATTTGTTTTTCTCTTTCTGACTCACTTCACTCTGTATGACAGACTCTAGGTCCATCCACCTCACTACAAATAACTGAATTTTGTTTCATTTTATGCCTGAGTAATATTCCATTGTATATATGTACCACATCTTCTTTATCCATGCACCTGTAGATGGACACTTAGGTTGCTTCCATGTCCTGGCTATTGTAAATAGAGCTGCAGTGAACACTGTGGTACATGACCCTTTTTGAATTATGGTTTCTCAGCGTATGTGCCTAGTAGTAGGATTGCTGGGTCGTATGGTAGTTCTGTCTTCAGTTTTTTTAAGGAACCTCCACACTGTTCCACATAGAGGCTGTATCATTTCTCCACACCCTCTCCAGCATTTATTGTCTGTTGAAGTTTTGATGATGGCCATTCTGACTGGTGTGAGGTGATACTGCATTGTACTTTTGATTTGCATTTCTCTAATGATTAGTGATGTTGAGCATCCTTTCACCTGTTTGTTGGCAATCTGTATATATTCTTAGGAGAAATGTCTGTTTAGGTCTTCTGCCCATTTTTGGATTGGATTGTTTGTTTTTTGATATTTAGCTGCTTGTAAATTTTGGAGATTAATGCTTTGTCAGTTGCTTCATTTGCAAATATTTTCTCCCATTCTGAGGGTTGTCTTTTCATCTTGTTTATAGTTTCCTTTGCTGTGCAAAGAGTTTAAGTTTCATTGGGTCCAATTTGTTTATTTTGTTTTTATTTCCATTTCTGTAGGAGGTGGGTCAAAAAGGATCTTGCTGTGATTTATGTCATAGAGTGTTTTCTCTATGTTCTCCTGTAAGAGTTTTATAGTGTCTGGCCTTACACTTAGGCTTTTAATCCATTTTGAGTTTATTTTTGTGTATGGTGTTAGAGTGTTCTAATTTCATTCTTTTATATGTAGCTGTCCAGTTTTCCCAGGACCACTTATTGAAGAGGCTGTCATTTCTCCACTGTATATTCTTGCCTCCTTAATCAAAAATAAGGTGACCATATGTGTGTGGGTTTATCTCTGGGCTTTCTATCCTGTTCCACTGATCAATATTTCTGTTTTTGTGCCTGTACCATACTGTCTTGATTACTGTAGCTTTGTAGTATAGTCTGAAGTCAGGGAGCCTAATTCCTCCAGCTCCATTTTTCTCTCTCAAGATTGCTTTGGCTATTTGGGGTCTTTTGTGTTTCTATACAAATTGTGAAGTTTTTCGTTCTAGTTCTGTGAAGAATGTCATTGGTAGTTTGATAGTGATTGCATTGAATCTGTAGATTGCTTTGGGTAGTATAGTCATTTTCACAGCGTTGACTCTTCCAGTCCAAGAACATGGTATATCTCCATCTGTATCATCTTTAATTTCTTTCATCAGTATCTTTTAGTTTTCTGCATACAGGTCTTTTGTCTCCTTAGGTAGGTTGATTCCTAGGTATTTTATTGTTTTTGTTGCAACGGTAACTTAATTTCTCTTTCAGATTTTTCATCATTAGTGCATAGGAATGCAAGAGATTTCTGTACATTCATTTTGTATGCTGCTACTTTACCAAATTCATTGATTAGCTCTAGTAGTTTTCTGGTAGCATCTTTAGGATTCTCTATGTATAGTATCATGTCATCTGCAAACAGTGACAGCTTAATTTCTTCTTTTCTGTTTTGGAATCCTTTTATTTCTTTTTCTTCTCTGATTGCTGTTGTTAAAACTTTCAAAACTATGTTGAATAATAGTGGTGAGAGTGTACAACCTTGTCTTGTTCCTGATCTTAGTGGAAATGGTTTCAGTTTTTCACCATTGAGAATGATGTTGGCTGTGGGATTGTCATATATGACCTTTATTATGTTGAGGTAAGTTCCCTCTATGCTTACTTTATGGAGTGTTTTTATCATTAATGGTTGTTGATTTTTTTCAAAAGTTTTTTCTGCATTTATTGAGATGATTATATGGTTGTTCTCCTTCAATTTTTTAATATTGTTTATCTCATTGTTTCATTTGCATATATTGAAGAGTCCTTGCATTCCTGGAATAAACCCCACTTGATCATGGGGTATGATCCTTTTAATGTACTGCTGGATTCTGATGCTCGTATTTTGTTGCAGAGTTTTGCATCTATGTTCATCAGTGATATTGGCCTGTAGTTTTCTTTTTTGTGACATCTTTGTCTGGTTTTGGCATCAGGGTGATGGTGGCCTTATAGAATGAGTTTGGGATTGTTCCTCCCTCTGCTATATTTTGGAAGAATTTGAGAAGGATAGGTGTTAGGTTTTCTCTAAATGTTTGATAGAATTCACCTGTGAAGTCATCTGGCCCTTGGCTTTTGTTTGTTGGAAGATTTTTAATCACAGTCTCAATTTCAGTGCTTGTGATTGGCTTGTTTGTATTTTCTATTTCTTCCTGATTTAGTCTCAGAAGGCTGTGCTTTTCTAAGAATGTGTCCATTTCTTCCAAGGTGTCCATTTTGTTGGCATATAGTTGCTTGTAGTAATCTCTCATAATCCTTTGTATTTCCGCAGTGTGAGTTGTTACTTCTCCTTTTTCATTTCTAATTCTATTTATTTGAGTCTTCTCCCTTTTTTTCTTGATGAATCTGGCTAATGGTTCATCAATTTTGTTTATCTTTTCAAGGAACCAGCTTTCAGTTTTATTGATCTTTGCTATAGTTTCCTTCATTTCTTTTTCATTTATTTCTGATCTGATCTTTATGATTTCTTTCCTTCTGCTAACTTTGGTTTTTTTTTTTTATTATTCTTTCTCTAATTGCTTTAGGTGTAAGATTAGGTTGTTTATTTGAGATGTTTCTTGTTTCTTGAGGTATGATTGTATTGCTATAAAATTCCCTCTTAGAACAGCTTTTGCTGCATCCCATAGGTTTTGGGTTGTCATGTTTTCATTGTCATATGTTTCTAGGTATTTTTTGATTGCCTTATCGATTTCTTCAGTGATCCCTTGGTTATTTAGTAGTGTATTGTGTAGCCTCCCTGTGTTTGTTTTTCTTACTGATTTTTTCCTGTAATTGATATCTAGTCTCATAGTGTTGTGGCTGGAAAAGATACGATTTCAATTTTCTTAAATTTACCAAGGCTTGATTTGTGACCCAAGATATGATCTATCCTGGAGAATGTTCCATGAACACTTGAGAAGAATGTGTTTTCTGTTGTTTTTGGATGGAATGTCCTATAAATATCAGTTAAGTCCATCTTGTTTAATGTATCATTTAAAGCTTGTGTTTCCTTATTTATTTTCATTTTGGATGATCTGTCCATTGGTGAAAGTGGGCTGTTAAAGTTCCCTACTATGATTGTGTTACTATCTATTTCCCCTCTTATGGCTGTTAGTATTTGCCTTATGTATTGAGGTGCTCCTGTGTTAGGTACATAAGTATTTACAATTGTTATATCTTCTTCTTGGATTTATCACTTGATCATTATGTAATGTCCTTCTTGTCTCTTCTAATAGTCTTTATTTTAAAGTCTATTTTGTCTGATATGAGAATTGCTACTCCAGCTTTCTTTTGATTTCCATTTGCATGGACTTTCTTTTTCCATCCCCTCACTTTCAGTCTGTATGTGTCCCTAGGTCTGAAGTGGGTCTCTTGTAGACAGCATATATATGGGTCTTGTTTTTGTATCCATTCAGCCAGTCTATGTCTTTTGGTTGAAGCATTTAATCCATTTACATTTAAGGTAGTTATTGATATGTGTGTTCCTATTACCATTTTCTTAATTGCTTTGGGTTTGTTATTGTAGGTCTTTTCCTTCTCTTGTGTTTCCTGCCTAGAGAAGTTTTTATAGCATTTGTTGTAAAGCTGGTTTGGTGGTGCTGAATTCTCTTAGCTTTTGCTTGTCTGTAAAGGTTTTACTTTCTCAATCGAATCTGAATGAGATCCTTGCTGGGTAGAGTAATCTTCATTGTAGGTTTTTCCCTTTCATCACTTTAAATATGTCCTGCCACTCCCTTCTGGCTTGCAGAGTTTTGCTGAAAGATCAGCTGTTAACCTTATTGGGATTTCCTTGTATGTTATTCCTTGTTTTTCCCTTGCTGCTTCTAATATTTTTTCTTTGTATTTAATTTTTGATAGTTTGATTAATATGCATCTTGACATGTTTCTCCTTGGATTTATCCTGTATGGGACTCTCTGCACTTCCTGGACTTGATTGACTGTTTCCTTTCCCATATTATGGAAGTTTTCAACTATAATTTCTTCATATATATTCTCAGTCCCGTTCTTTTTCTCTTCTTCTTCTGACACAACTATAATTTGAAGGTTGGTGCATTTAATGTTGTCCCAGACTGTCCTCAATTGAGGACTGTAACTGTCCTCAATTCTTTTCATTCTTTTCTTTATTCTGCTCTCCGGTAGTTATTTTGACTATTTTATCTTCCAGGTCACTTATCCGCTATTCTGCCTCAGTTATTCTGCTATGGATTCCTTCTAGAGAATTTTTAAATTCATTTATTGTGTGTTCATTATTATTTGTTTGCCCTTTAGTTCTTCTAGGTCCTTGTAAAACATTTCTTGTATTTTCTCCATTCTATTTCCAACATTTTGGATCATCTTTACTATCATTATTCTAAATTCTTTTCCAGGTAGACTGCCTATTTCCTCTTCATTTGTTAGGTCTGGTGGGTTTTTACCTTGCTCCTTCATCTGTGTGTTTCTCTGTCTTCTCATTTTGCTTAACTTACTGTGTTTGGGGTCTCCTTTTCACAGGCTGTAGGTTCATAGTTTGTTGTTTTTGGTGTCTGTCAGCAGTGGCTAAGATTTGTTCAGTGGGTTGTGTAGGATTCCTGGTGGAGGGGACTGGTGCCTGTGTTCTGGTAGATGAAGCTGGATCTTGTCTTTCTGGTGGGTAGGACTGTGTCCGTTGGTGTGTTTTGTGTGTCTGTGACCTTATTATGATTTTAGGCAGCCTCTCTGCTAGTGGGTGGGGTTGTGTTCCTCTCTTCCTAGCTGTTTGGCATAGGGTGTCCAGCACTGCAGCTTGCTGGTCATTGAGTGGAGCTGGGTCTTAGTGCTGAGATGGAGATCTCTAGGAGAACTTTCACCATTTGATATTACGTGGGGCCAGGACATCTCTGGTGGACCAATGTCCTGAGCTTGGCTCTCTCACCTCAGAGGCATAAGCCTGACACTAAGACAATGTCAGCCACATGGCTCAGAAGAAAAGTGAGAAAAAAAAAAAGAAAGAAAGAAAGAAGGAAAGAAAAAAATAAAATAAAATTAGAAAGTTAAAAAATAAAAAAATATTAAAATAAAAAGTAATAAAAAAGAAAAAAAGAATGAAAGAAAGAAGAGAGAAATCAAACCAAAAAACAAATCCACCAATGATAACAAGCGTTAAAATTTGACTAAAAAAAGAAAAAAAGGACAGAGAGAACCCTAGGACAAATGGAAAAAGCAAAGCTATACAGGCAAAATCACACAAAGAAGCATACAGAAACACACTCACAAAAAGAGAAAAAGGAAAAAAAATATATATATATATAAAGAAAAAGAAAAGGAAGAGAGCAACCAAATCAATAAACAAATCTACACATGATAGTAAACTCTAAATACTAAACTAAGATAAACATAAGACCAGAAACAAATTAGATGTAGAAAGCAAACCCCAAGTCTACAGTTGCTCCCAAAGTCCACCGCCTCAATTTTGGGATGATTCCTTGTCTGTTCAGGTATTCCAGAGATACAGTGTACTTCAAGTTGACTGTGGGCATATAATCCGCTGCTCCTGAGGCTGCTGGGAGAGATTTCCCTTTCTCTTCTTTGTTCACACAGCTCCCGGGGTTCAGCTTTGGATTTGGCCCTGCCTCTGCGTGTGGGTCTCCTGAGGGCATCTGTTCAGATAGGACAGGGCTAAAGGAGCAGCTGACTGGGGGCTCTGGCTCACTCAGGCCGCCAGGAGGGAGGGGTATGGAATGTGGGGTGAGCCTGCGGTGGCAGAGGCCAGCGTGATGTTGCACCAGCCTGAGGCACGCTGTGTGTTCTCCCGGGGAAGTTGTCCCTGGATCACGGGACCCTGGTAGTGGTGGGCTGCACAGGCTCCCGGGAGGGGAGGTGTGGATAGTGACCTGTGCTCACACACAAGCTTCTTGGTGGCAGCAGCAACAGCCTTAGCGTCTCATGCCCATCTCTGGGGTCTGTGCTGATAGCCATGGCTCACGCCCATCTCTGGAGCTCATTTAGTTGGTGCTCTGAATCCCCTCTCCTTGTGCATTCCCAAAACAATGGTCTTTTGCCTCTTTGGCAGCTCCAGACATTTTCCCGGACTCCCTCCCTGCTAGCTGTGGCTCTTTAAGCCCCTTCAGTCTGTGTTCACGCAGCCAACCCCAGTCCTCCACCTGGGGTCTGACCTCCATAGCCCGAGCCTTAGCTCCAAGGCCCCAACCACCCCGGTCGGTGAGCAGACAGGCCTCTTGAGCTGGTGAGTGCTGGTTGGCACCAATCCTCTGTGCGGGAGTGTCTCTGCTTTGCCCTCTGCACCCCTGTTACTGTGCTCTCCTCCATGGCTCCAAAGCTTCCCCCCCTCCACCCCCCGTCTCCACCAGTGAAGGGGCTTCCTAGTGTGTGGAAAATTTTCCTCCTTCACAGCTCCCTCCCAGAGGTGCAGGTCCCATCCCTATTCTTTTGTCTCTGTTTTTTCTTTTTTCTTTTGCCCTACGCAGCTATGTGGGGGAGTTTCTTGCCTTTTGGGAAGTCTGAGGTCTTCTGCCAGCGTTCAGTAGGTGTTCTGTAGGAGTTGTTCCACATGTAGATGTATTTCTGATGTATTTGTGGGGAGGAAGGTGATCTCCACATCTTACTCCTCTGCCATCTTGAAGGTCTCTCCTCAATTAATATCCTTAAGTGTTCTTTCTTTATTTCAATGCTTGTCTTCTGATTAAAAAATCACAGTTCATGGCCACTTTTCATTCTTCTGAAACTGATCGTCTTCCATATTAGTCAAACTTAGAATATTTAATTGACACTTTTAGAGAATAATTTCTCCACATTCTCTTCTCTTCCACTTTTCTCCTTTGCACTGAGTAACTTCCTGAGAATTCTTCCGTTGTGATTGTGTGTGATGTGAAGAGTGTCCTTCTTAGATGCCCTAACCATTTGTTAGCTTCCTTCTTCTGAGAGTGCCTTCTGAGAGTTTATACTGGTTGGGTTGTGTTGCCAAAGTCTTAATGCCATCCTCCCTGCTGTGTGAGTGAATTTCTCCACTATATAAGATCAATCTCTTTATGGAAAAGAATGACACATTGAATTGTCTAAAAAAGAATGTTAACTTTTACCTACCTACAAAGCTAAAAACATCTTAAGTGGAAAATGGATTTGGAAAATAATTCTGACTCTTTCTTCCCTTCTCCACCTGCACAGATACTTGTGGATTATAAGTCTTCGTCAAAATCATGGGAGGATCCAAAGCAAATTAGAAAATATAAGAGAAGGAATTTAAACCTAATGCCATATATGATTTTATTTTAGCTCAAGAGGAACACTATCAAGCAGTTAAATACTTCCCAGTTCATTCCCTCATGCTAGTATCCATTTCACTTCTAAACATGTTCTCTTGCCCTTGGGTCTGCTGCTCTCTACTTCTCTCTACTTCTGAGCAGCTCAGACCTCCACCCACCTTTCTCCCAACTGAAGTTTGTATCTACCTTTATTCATCCTTGGTCATCCCAGGGATAACCACCCCTTCAACTGTACATGTCCCAAGGAATCCAGCTAGATAGACCTTGTAATGCTTTGTGAAGTTAAATATGAACATATAAGATCTAATTATCTTCTGGTTAAGGGTATCTGAAGGCCAGGGTGCTAGAGAAAGTAGTGAACATAAAGGCATTCATCAACCACACACACATGTGCACACACACACACACACACACACACGCATAACTACAGGGCAGAATTTAACTGGAGTAAAAATCAAGCAAGAGCTGGGTATTTGAAAGAGAGGCATATGACCAGAAACAAGTTTGAAAAATGGATCGGGAGGAGAGATGTTTGTAACTCTTAGACTATCAGTAAACACATAACTGTATTTTGAGCACTTGCTATGTTCAGGGGAATATGCTTGATGCCAAAGGAAGTAAAAAGAAACACGTGCACAGGCACACACACACACGTCCAGCTCAGCCAGGGAGACCAAACATCAAGATATAATGGTGTCAAAAAAGGGGCTGGACCAGGACACTGTTCATCTGGATTCTGGTTCCAGCTCTGCTCGTGCAATCTTGAACAAGTTACCTAATATTTCTAGAACTAAGTTTCCTACTATGTAAAATTAAGGATTCCACCAGAGTTTTTAAAGGTCTAGCTATAGCTCACATTATAAAGAACAAAAAGGCAGTAAACAATATATAGCAGGCAGTATTTACTAAATCACTGAAGAACTTTTTTGTGAAATAAGAGTATCATTATAATGGAAAAAAATGTATGCAAGAAAATCAGAAACATTAACCTAGAGAATTTAGTTGAGTCATACCTATCAATTTATCCACATCATTAGCTATTAGATAAATGCAAATTAAAGCCATGATGAGATATCACTATATACTTACTAGTACATCTAAAATAAACATAGTAATAATACCAAATGCTGGCAAGGATGCAGAGAAAATAGATCTCTCACACATTGCTGGTGGAAATGTAAAATCTTGCAGTCACTTTGAAAAACTGTTTGGCTGTTTTTTCTAAAACTAAACATATACTCACCATGAGACCCAGCAATCACAATCTTGAGGGTTATTCCCAGAGAAATAAAAACATATGTTCATACAAAAAAAAAAAAACTATGTACAAATGTTCACGGCAGCTTTATTAATAATAGCAAAAAAGTGAGAAAACCCAAAAGTCCTTCTCTGGGTGAATAGTTAAAGAAACTGGTACCTATGGCATACCTATGGAATGCTAAGCAATAAAAAGGAGTTATATTAATAGTTATATTAATACATGCAACAACTCAGATGGCTCTCAGGGGAATTATGGTGAGTGAAGAGATAATTCCAAAAAGGTCACGTGTGGTATGGCTCCATTTTATAACATTCTAGAAAAGATAAAATTACAGAGATGGAGAATAGTTTAGTGGTTGTCAGGTGGTAAGGATAAGGGAGTAGGCTGGGTGTGAATTACACACACACACACACACACACACACACACACACATGCAAGTACACAAATGTATATTTTTAAATGTTGAAAATGGACTAAGGTCTAGTTAATAATGTACCAATGTCAATTTTCTGGTTTTGATACTTTACTACAGTTATATAAGATGTTACCATTGAGGGAAGCTGGGTGATATACCTGAAAACTCTATCTACTAATTTTGCAATCCTCTGTGACTCTATACATATTTCAAAATAAAATCTAAGAAAGCTGATGACAACATTTATCTTATTATTTACCTCAAATGGTGCTCCCATCTGCATCTGTTACTTCACTCTTTGGAGTGAAGGCTTTAGGAATTGATCCCAGTTCCAGGATGGGTGTTAAGTTGCCTAAACCAAGGGGTAAACTTCGTTTCTCTTTGTCATGGGGCATAGCATTACTTTGGCCACAGGGACTGATTCAGGAGTTGGCATGTGGTCCTTGACAGGTAGACAAATTTTGTGGAGTTACATTGAAAATAGTACATCATTATATTCTAGTTGGAACATGCTTCATCCCCACAATAAGTTGTATATATATTTTTAACATCTTTATTGAGGTATAATTGCTTTACATTGTTGTATTAGTTGCTGCTGTATAACAAAGTGAATCAGCTATACATAAACTTATATCTCCATTTCTCCTCCCTCTTGCGTCTCCCTTCCACCCTCCCTATCCCACCCCTCTAGGTGGTCACAAAGCACTGAGCTGATCTCCCTGTGCTATGAGCCTGCTTCCCACTAGCTATCTCAGCCATAAAAAGAAACGAAATTGAGTTATTTGTAATGAGGTGGATGGACCTAGAGTTTGTCATACAGAGTAAAGTAAGTCAGAAAGAGAAAACAAATACCGTATGCTAACACATATATATGGAATCTAAAAAAAAAAATGGTTCTGATGAACGTAGGGGCAGGACAGGAATAAAGATGCAGATGTAGAGAATGGACTTGAGGACAAGGGGAAGGGGAAGGGGAAGCTGAGATGAAGTGAGAGAGTGGCATTGACATATATACAATAAGCTGTATATTTTATCCCTTCTCTGTTATAGTGCTACAACATAAGGAAAGACTATAGTCTAAAGACAGTGATCCTACTTCAAGGTCAAGGTGAGCATAAAAGAATTATGGAACCTGAGTTGTGACATCACTGGTCCCATTCTGTCCTGAGGAATTCTAACATCCGTGACAACAGTGTCATCCCCATTTCCCTCAAAACTTAAGTTCCTACATGTTTTCCTCAATTCACCAAGTTTTTTTCAACAGACTCTACTTCAGACACCTTGAATATAGTACTTGCTGTTTTTGGAAATGTAATCTATACTCTAGTGGATATTGTCAAGTTTCACTGAGATCCTCCTTCAGAACCAAGGCCCTTATTACCCCTCATGCCAGGAGTTTGGTTGCTCACAGATACTTAGACTAAGAAAGCTGCCTCACCTTATCTTCCCTTCCTAGAGGAGGCCCTCATTCAATGACTGGTCAAGGCTGCAGCGTACAAAGATCCAACCTGTTTACTTGGTATAAAAAGGGGGGCATCTTTAGAGATCCCTGTGTAATTGGTAGCATTCACTTTTGCACCTGTGTGGCCGTTCAACTTTTCTCCCCACCCAATCCACTCGCCTTTGATCCCTCACAGGTGTTCTCAAAAGTACAACACGATAAATCTCTAGCATGCTAATCATAGAGTTTTTGAGTCTGTTTCCCTGGGAACATGAACCACAGCAGTTGCTATCAGGAGTGGTCCAGGGAAGTGGACTTGAAAATGGGATTATGATGCTGACTCACCTGCTCGCCGGCTGGTGATAAAGAGCCCATCGGAGGCAGGTAGAATGCATATAGTCCCCGTCACTCAGCAGCAATACCATTGTTCAAACTTTCACTGGGCGTGAGCTCGGCTGGGACACCAATCCACAGGATGACTCTGACAAGTATGATATCCCTGACATTTGAGAGACATGAAAGAATTATAATTATAAAGACTATGGAATTGGATGGCTGCTGCTGGGTGCGATTGATTCACTGGATAAAGATGTTAAATGACTGAAGGTGATTAATTATCAATTAAAGATCAGGTGTGAAAGTCAAAGGGCAGCCTCTATGAAGAGCCTTATCTCCGGCAGTTAGAAAATAGAAAAAGATGATATTCAGACCAAGACTTAATTATGAGAGTAGCAGAAATCCCTTAGCATTTGAATTCTCAACTTCAGTAAGTCTGCTATACCAAAATCAGATCCTGAATTGGGAAAGCTTGGATCTCTGAGACATGGGATGAAAACATCTGGGACTATGCACTCAGAAAGAGTGAATCCCCAGAGGACCTTCAACTCTCCGGACAAGTCAAAGTGGCTCACTCTCCTGTGTTAAGTGCTAGGGCTACCCCTGACCTGAAGAGAGATGTAGTATCTCCTATAAGATGTTACTTTGCCTCACTTCTTGGCCATTGGACCAATAAAAACAGGTTTAAGTCACTATATAACCAGCTGGGGTTTTGTTGGACCTGCTCAGGGACCACACCCTGAAGGAGCTATAGGTCTGGCCACCATACACCAGGAGGAGCCAGGGAAGTCCATAGAGGGCTGAATCCTGACTGTGCTGGATCAAGCAGGGCTGGAAAGTCAGAAAACTGAGAGCTTATTGACATGGAGATGGACATCCTTTCTCGTGATACAAGACAAAACACCCTGGTGGGGGTTTGGGGAGGCATTGCTGACATATTCCTGGGATGGCCCTTTGAAACATGGAGAAAGTGAAAGTCCACACTAAGTGGGTTAGAAACACCAGAACTGCTGGGGTAGACAGTGGATCAAAAGACACAGAGAAAGAACTTGCTAGTGTGGGTATACCATATAAGGCCATAAAAACCAAGAGCCAAATATCTTCTGAACAAGGGCCTGGAGGACACTCCGTTTATCAAAGCAATAACCAATAAGCTGGTAGAAAGAGCACTGTAGCATCTATAAAAAAAACTCAGTGGTGGCTTCTTCTCCGGGCCAGAGGTGAGGGTAGGAGATGTATTATAGGACTAGGCTCCCTGACAGAAATAAGCAGCAGAGGATCCCAAAATTATAGAGGTCAGGTGGTGTTTAACCATCAGAGACAAAGCAGATACGTTATAAGAAACATCGTGGTAGGAGGTGCAGCAGCTATGGAGATGGCTTTTTGCTCCATCTATATAAACACAAAAAATAAGGATTTCCTCCATCTATATAAGAAATAAAAGATAGACAATCAGGAGACAAAGGGTAGCTTCCCTGGATGAGTTTTAAGACTTGGAATCCATTAGTTAAAAATGTCCACATCCCCAGGTATGAAGACTGCAAAGCCCTGACAGGTCCATAATGGTAATGATTCTCCAAATGTCCTACACTCACCCTCTCAGGTACCTGTGCACTAAAACTATAGTTTTTCAGAACTTTTAAATAGAGGATTTGAGTTGACATTGATAATCAGGGTAAGTATCATAATGACCTCTTTTTAAAAGTAGAGATGTAGGGCTTCCCTGGTGGCGCAGTGGTTGAGAGTCCGCCTGCCGATGCAGGGGACACGGGTTCGTGCCCCGGGCTGGGAGGATCCCACATGCCGCGGAGCGGCTGGGCCCGTGAGCCATGGCCGCTGAGCCTGCACGTCCGGAGCCTGTGCTCTGCAACGGGAGAGGCCACAACAGTGAGAGGCCCGCGTACCGCAAAAAAATAACCCCCCAAAACAAACAAACAAACAAAAAAAGTAAAGATGTAGGGAACTTCCCTGGCAGTCTCATGGTTAAGACTTCACCTTCCAGTGCCCAGGGTGGGGGTTTGATCCCTGGTCGGGGAGTTATGACCCCACATGCCTTGTGGACAAAAAAACCAAAACATAAAACAGAAGCAATATTGTAACAAATTCAATAAAGACTTAAAAAATGGTCCACATCAAAAAAATCTTTAAAATATAAAAAATGAAAGTGGGGATGTATAAAGTCTTAATTTAAAAGAAGAAGTCCTGACACAGGTGTGGCTTATGTTCCATCTACTGGATCTGGCTTACTGTGGTTCCCCTTAGTCATTTCCTTAGTTTCTGAATATAATTAAAAGAGACATAATTGGTAGTTGGCAGAATCCCCAATTAGTTCCTTGGCCTGTGAGATAAGAGCTACTGTAGCAGAGAAAGTCAAGTGGAAACTTCTTCAACACTCTCCCACTAGACCCAGACAGTGAACAAAAACAGTATTGCACACTGAGGAAGAATGGCAGAGAATGTGGCTACCTATAAAACCTTAAAGGCAAACTATTATATATAGGATGAGTAAACAACAAGGTCCTACTGTACAGCACAGGGAACTATATTCAGTATCTTGTAATAAACCATAAGGGAAAAGAATATGAAAAAACAAAAATAAAAACAAAAATCTTGAAGGCTATGGGATTGATTGGTCTCCTCATGTACTCATTTAATTCACAAAATCCTAGAGAATGACAATGGTCTTGCCCAAACTAAATCAAACAGTAGCCCCAATTTTAGCTGTTTTGTCAGATATAGTAACTTTGCTAAAACAAGTTAACAGGGCTTCAAGTTCATTGTATATGGACATTGATCTAGTGATCTATTCTTTTCCATTACTCTTCTGGGAAAGAGTCCCAGAAGCAGTTTACTTCCAAAGAAGACATACAGATGGCCAAAAGGCACATGGTACCACCTCACAACAGTCAGAATGGCCATCATTAAAATGTCTACAAACAATAAATGCTGGAGAGGGTGTGGAGAAAAGGGAACCCGCTTGCACTGTTGGTGGGAATGTAATTTGGTGCAGCCACTATGGAGAATAGTATGGAGCTTCCTCAAAAAGCTAAAAATAGAGTTACCATATGATCCAGCAATCTCACACCTGGGTATATATCCAGACAAAACTATAATTTGAAAAGATACATGCACTCCAGTGTTCATTGGAGCACTATTTACAGTAGCCAAGATATGGAAATAACCTAAATGTCCATTGAGAGATGAATGGATAAAGAAGATGTGGTACATATATACAATGGAATATTACTCAGCCATATAAAAGAATGAAATAATGTCATTTGCAGCAACATGAATGGACCTAGAGATTATGATACCAAGTGAAGTAAGTCAGACAAAGACAAATACCATATGATATTACTTATATGTGGAATATGAAAAAATGTTACAAATGAACTTATATACAAAACAGAAATAGACCCATAGACATAGAAAATAAACTTATGGTTACCAACAGGGAAAGGGGGGGAGGGATAAATTAGGAGTTTGGGATTAACATATAAACACTACTATGTATAAAACAGATAACTAACAAGGTTCTACTGTATAGTACAGGGAACTATACTCAATATCTTGTAATAACCTATAATGTATGAGTGTATAATGGTAAATAATCTGAAACATCTATATCTATATCTCCAAATCACCATGCTCTTCACCTGAAACTAACACAACATTGTAAATCAACTATACTAACTCTACTTCAATTACAAAAATTTTTAAAAACACAATGGACAAGCGTATCCATGTACACCTCATAGCAGGGTTATGTTGACTCCAGTAATCTTTCTGTAATAGATTTCAAAGATGCCCGGACTGTGCAGCCATCCCATAGAACATCATTTGTCCACAACATTGGTAACATCATGTTAATCAAATTTGAATGAGCAAGGAGTCACAAATACATTGGAACCATTGTAAAATACATGTGCTTCAGAGTGTAGAAGATAAACTAAACTCTACTAAGGTTCTGAGGCTTGACACATCAGTGACGTTTTTAGGGTCTAGTGGTTTAGAGAAAGCTAGAACATTCCAATCCATGTGAAGGGAAATTTACAGCATCTTTCATCTCCCACAACTGATGGGTCTCTTTAGGTCCTGGAGACAAGTTGTTCCACACTTGGGAATAATGCTTCAAGTCAAACATTAGATGACACAAAACGTTTTGAGAGGGGCTTAGAGCAGAAGTCTGTGGATTAAGTCTAGTTTATGGCTCAATATTCCTTCCACTTGGACCAGGTAACCCAGCAGACTCTAGTATTAGAGTATCTAATGAAAGGTACTATATCTTCAGGGAAAGGATATCATGTCTCACCCTCCAACAGGAGAATCATAATATGGATCTCTGGTGCTTGGCTAAGGCTATCCTATCTGAAGTAGGAAGTTATACACTATTTGAAAATAAACAAAACAAAAAAACAACTCTTGGCATGACACAGGGCCCTGGAAGAAACAGAGCACACTGACCACAGGATACCAAGTGACAACGCAGCCCAACTGCCCATCATGAGCTGTGTTATACTGGCCCCGTTGTGTCATAAGTTCAGAGGGTCCAGAAGTAATACTTCTAAGACATAAACTATCTGTTATTAGACATAAGTAGGACTCAAGGGCACAAATATGCTGCATGAGCTGATGGCCTCAAATCCCATGTCATACACCAGCTCATGACCATGTGGCATGAGAAGTCCCTTACGTCCAGTTGACCAAGGTTAAAAAAAAGGCTGACATAGCTCAAATGTAGGTCTTCCTTGCATCGCTGTAGGTCTCAATGGTGACCATGAAAGATAGCATTAAGGAAAAACCTCTTCATAGACAGAGATTTGGGCAGTACACTTGTTATCTACTCTGTATGGAAAAAGATTGGCTCAAGGTAAGAATATGTAGAGTATCACAGACAGATGAATGACTTAGTGTTTTGCTTAAGGGCCTGGAAGGAGAAATATTGGGGACAAGGGGATCTGGATAAGAGGCCTGTAGACTGAACTGTGAAGGTGGGCACAAAGTCCGAAGGTTTTTGTGTCTCATGTTCACGCCCACAAAAGAGCGCCCATAGATAAAAGTACTAAACAGATGAGCAGACAGAATGATTGAGGCAGTTGATGTCTGTCATCCCTTGTCACTGATGCTCCCAAGGCTGGTATAATAGGCTCATAAATAGAGTAATCACTGATGTTGAGATGACAGATATGCATGGACCCAAATATATTTTTTCCCACTCAACAGGTCTGATCTGGCCTCCTGTTGCCAAATATCCAATCTTCCAGAAGTAGAGGCAAGTGTTGAGACTCCAAAATACCACCATCTTTTGAGAATATCAACCAGCCACTTGGATGGAAGTTGATTGCATTGAACTCTTTGCATCCTGGAATGGGCAGCTATTCATCTGGATGGAATCAACACATATTCTGGTTATGAGTTTGTCTTTCCTGCTCACCAAAGTCCAGCAAGTACACCAACAAAGAGCTTATAGAGTTTCTGAACCACTGACACAGGATCCCACATACATCCAAATAGACTAAGATATCCACTTTATAGCAAAGGGAATGGGCACATGGTCTTGGGATTTACTGGTCCTATTACATACTGTACCACCCCTGAATTACTGCCCTCATAGAATAGAATAAAAGAAGAGTCATTTGTATGTGCTTCTAAGGCTCCAATGTGGAAATAATTCTGTAAAGAATAGAGTGCAATATTACAAAATGCAATATGCACCCTAAAATCAATGACCATAATATCATACAGTATCTCTGGTAATCAGAATAAGTCTAGGCATCAAGAGGTTGAAGTGACCCCCCCACGCCATCATTTCTAGTGGCCCCTATGGAGAATTTGTGCCTCCTGTCCCCCCATGTTTAGGCTCTGCAGGTCTAGAGGTTCACAGAGAAGGAATATTTCCTCTCAGGGACACAGAAATATTCCCATTAAACTTTAAGCTATGGGTACCTTTTGGTCACTTCCAACTCTCTGTACCAAGAAACCAGCAAAAAAAGGAGTCTATGCTGTCAGGCATCACTGGCTCTGGTCATAAGCAGGAAGCTACACAATGGGGGTCAGGGAACATAGTGACATTTTTGACACTAAAATGATGTGCTGGAATGTCTCCTGGGACTCTCCTGTCCTTTTTAATGGAAAATTGAAAAGATCTCTAGCCAAAGCCTGAGAAAAGTATGGTGATCAAGAGACCAGAACTTTTAGGGATAATGGTCTAAGTCATCCTACCAGATCAGCTACTAGACAAGTAAAGGTGCTCACCAAGGATGCTGTGAACTGAGTGGTGGAAGAAGGAGAAGGTGAGTATCATTTATAGCCTCTAGACCACTAACCTTACTCTTGTAACCTTAGTCTTGTAGACTAACCAGGATGTTAGTTACCAAGTGGAATAAACACACTATCAAAGCAAGTGGATTCAAGCAGAAAAAGACGTGGACTGGAGTGGATTCCAGGGTGTCCTCCTAGGTCTCACATTTGGACTGAGGCATGCATTTCCCATCTGCTGGGAGTATTGGCTGTTGATGGCTCACAGAGTCATCTCTCTCTTGGAATTGCCACTGACCTAAGGAATCTGCCTCACGCACGTTCACACCATCTCCTTGGGGGAGCTCACATCCAATAACTGTCCAATGTAGGCATTCAAGGGTCTGATCCTCTTGCTTCCACTGGTGACATTTCTGAAGGGCCTTCTCAGTTTTGGAGTTCCTGGTGGACCTCGACTGAAAACTCTGTTCCAGCTCCCTCCCTTTGCATGCTGTCCAGTCCTCCTTCCTATGTTCTCTCCCAGTGTTGATCCCAAGAACACTTCATAACAAACTCTTCCTGCACAAAAATATCAGATCCACAGTCTGCTTCCTGGGGGACCTGGCCTGGAACCCATGTGCATCACAGTCCCAAAGTCTCATGCCCGTTCACTCCCATCAGCCTCTCCAGTCTCTGGATCCCCCCACCTCCCCAGGAGGCCCATCTACTCCTCCCTTTGTGGATGGAATGACGGCCGACCAGCCTTGGCTCCAGGATCTTTTGCTCGGATGAAACCCTCACTTATAGGCTACTTTGCCCCTTTTCCTCCTACAGTGTTGACTGTGTATGTCCAACTCTGGTTACTTTGACTTTCTTTAGCAGGATATTGAATGAGGAACTTTTCTGGTTGGTCGGGCCTATCGCATGACATTGGTGGCTGCATCCTCCTTCCACAGCCCATCTTCCTGGCCTTCCATGACATTAGAGAGTTTTGGAGCTCTTTCAGTCTCACTGGCTTTCCTTTGCCTGGTTTAACCAATGATTTCTCTTCTCTCTTCTCATCTGTGGTGACACAATTTTTTCATGTGGTCTCTGCCTATACTATTTTATAGGTCTCACTGACTGCCAAGACTTCAACTCTTGGGTTCAAGCAAATGACTCTCACATTTCCAGCCTTGTTTCCTCTCCCAGACTCAGTTCCATATTTCCAATAGCCAAATGGCCATGACCCAACCATCCCCCCAAAGACAAAATTCTAATATTAAAGTAATAATAAACTTTTTACCGAAACTAGTTTCTTTCCTTGACTCCCATATTCAAGCATTTTCTTAATGGAAATATTTTTAGTCCCACAGAGTTATCTTTCCTTTACTTATTTATTTATTAATGCTTCTTTTACTAAATAAACTTTTAATGAGCACCCATTTAGTGCTAAAAATGGGAGTACAAATATAACACCTGTCATAATAAAGATTACAACCTAGCAAGAGAGAATCAATAAATCAATCATTAATTACAATGATCAATGGCACTATGAATGAGAGTGAATACACAAGAATCTAACCTAGGTTGCATTTTAAGTCTCCTTCCAAATGAAATAAGGCAAAGACATGTAAGAAATTATAAGAAACAGCTAGGCAGAGAGATGGGGACAGAGGGGATGTCTGGAAAAGCTTTCAAGTGAGAAAGTATTTAGATGAACTGAAGTAAGGCTAGTCTATGCTGACCAGTACTGCCCCAAAGAACCTCATGCCTCGATGGAAATGTTATGTATCTGCACTGTCTCTCACAGTAGCCACAGGTCACACTTGGTTGCTGAGCACTTTAAATGTGTCTAGTATAACTGAGGAACTAACTTTTACATTTTGTTTAATATTAATTAAATTTAATTGTGACAAGTGACTACTGTGTTGGACACCGAAGATATAGATATTGAAATGACCATTGTCACAGAGAGTTCTATTGGGCTTTGCTTCTCTAAAGAATAGTAAGTATGAGATAAAACTGGGGAGGTAGTTAGGGCCAGATCAAGCGAGGGCCTCATAAGTATCATGAAGAATTCTGGCCCTTATCATAAGGGGAGGGGAAATCACAGCAGAGTTTTAGGCATGGATGACATGGTCAGAGTGCCCTGTACAGAGATTACTCCATGAGGTTTGGGCAGAGGCAAATGGACCACGTGGATGGATTGATAAAATCTGTCACATGCTTAGTGAAGCAGACTGAGGCAGCAAGCAGCAAAATGGGCTCCGATTGAATGAACTATTCTGAGATAATTTACCAACACTTCAGTCATAGTCAGCATTGTCCTTGGCTGAATTGGCATCTTCTGAAGTCTGCAATTACTTTGCTTCTCTTCGATTCATAGTAACTAGTGTTGAGGATCATCAGACCTCACCATGACCCTTAAATTATTTTTATGTTTTCTGTTTTTTATTTTATGAGGTTTGGCACCAAACTCTTCAGTTTCCACAATGAATTGGGCAGATGAGGAAGTTAACCAACCTCCTCAAGCTGTCTGGCCACATTCAGGAAAAAGAGAGAAAATGATCTGTCAAAAGCAAACTTGGGTGTGGTTATGGTGTCTCTGTCCTCTGGGCCCTTGTATGTGCTTCAACAGTCCTATTGGTCAGGCTTAGCCTGAGGGACCTCCTAAGCCTTTGGCTTCTACTTGTTCTCTGTGTCTAAGCAATAGTCTGGTATTGACCCCTGGCTGTCGACACTCTCCAGCTTCCAAGTGTCACCTGTGTTCAGGTGACCTTCTCAACACAGTTGTATATTTCAGACAAAGGTTCCATTTTTTGCTATCTAACCTTTGCTCTATGTTCCAAAATTTCCCAAAACATCTCTCAACCCCCCTCCCTGGTTCTTCCCTTTATTCTCACTTTCTGCCTAAAATTTGAATATGTTTCTAATTGTTAACTCTAATTATAATAATGCCATTATTTCCTAAAATAAGAATTAACTACTCGCATATCAGAACCCATCATTGATATTTTTTGAATAAATACATCACCTGAAGTTGGATTATACTTAAATCATAAAAATATATTTTGTAGAATATTTTCTCATATCAAGGAAAATGCTCAAACTGTCTGCCTAGACAACAAAAGTCTAAATATTATTTTCTTGGTAATGTTTTCAGACCCAGCAACTGAAAAATATAGTGGAATTTACTTAAATATCATGATTTCCAAGAAAGGAACTGACCTAGTTTTTTCTTTCATATGTTTGTAATAATAGAATAGACTTGTTTTACTCAAACTAGGAGATGAGTCTCCCCTGTTGTGATCTAAATATTTTCTAGGAACTATAAAGAAACTCATATTTTAATGCCAAGAAAAGTTGAGGTGATTTTTCCCTTTTCCTCTTTCATCATCCTTATATAGGACTTCATCAAGATAGAATCATATATTGAACCAAATGTTGATAAATGTGATCATCTTGACAAAGGTCAACTTGACCTGATGCATGGAAAATGAAAACAGTTCCTTGTCCTGGTGCCATGTTCATGAGGAGAAATTGGGGTACTATGCAATTGTGTGGGTAAGCACCACCAGTTCACCTGCCATAGCAATTGATAACACTTTCCCTACTGTAGTGATCAGTAGTCCCTGACTTGATTGGATCAGTATGTACTGAGACCCCGTGGTGGTCACTGGGCAGGTAATTTATGGTGGTAGGGGATGAATGATTAAAGACTCCATGGGGACATTCAGGTTAAGCTTTGCCATGTAAAGAACATGGAAGTTGTCACTGTCAACCTCACAACAAGAAAAAATTAATTGAAAGGTAACAACTCTTCATAGAACCATCAAAGAATTGAGGTCACAGAGCAAATTGCCACGGCGAAATCTGGAGAGACAGGAGGATACAGAGACTCACAGCTGAGACCACAGCTCACTGGGAGCAGAACCAGTAACTGGTAGGAACACTTAAATGGTAATTTTGACAAACTGCTGGAGGATGAGTGTAGACTAGTGTGAGAATGAGAAGCTCCTGGAAGCTGCGGTTTTAAGGGAATCCTCCATTCTTCACCTACTTTACCTTAAAATACCCCACCAGGTTCTCACGGTGAGGAGGTGAGAAAAATCCTCTCATGGGTCTAGAAGGGGGAGAGAGAAATACCATTTTCAAATATAACCTGAGTGTGCTCCATTATGAAGGGTTACTCTCCAGAAAAACAGATTTTACCACAGCCTTATCCCACCTAGGGAGGAGCATATTTATCCAAACATAGAATCTTTTATCCTTGCTGTCTCACTGAAGGGGAGGGGAAAAGTTAAGAAACACGTGTTAGGATCACTGCCTAGGGAAACCGGCTCAGTAAAAGAATAAGATTTAATCATAAGAATATAGAGCACCCCCCTCCACTACAGTTTATCACCAAATTAACAGAGTTTCAGTATAATAAGAATGGATTACTAATGCAAGAGCTGCAAGCAAATACATTATTTAAGGAGGAGTTTCTAGGAAGCCCAGAGACAAAAGAAGAGACTGAAACAAATATCCTAGAGGAATTTGAAACATCTGAGGGCTACAGCTACAGAAAACATTTTAATGTTTTCACAGCCCACCTCCTAGTCAAATTAACACAAAATCTCACACTAAAGTTCTTTTACTTTGATTCCTATTACCAATATGTCATATCTGCTTTTAACAAAAAGTTATAAATCATACTAAAACTAAAGAAAGGAAGAATATAAAAGCAACAAAGAACAAATGTAACCAGTGGAAAACAGATACAGATGTGGTAGATACTGCCAATAATGTTTTCAAATGTGAATGGTTTCAATACATCCAATAAGGACAGAAGTTTGTCAGACCCAACTACGTTGTCTATAAGAAACTCACTTTAAATACAGAATCACCTAAGTTAAAGTAAAAGAAACGAAAAAGATATGCAATACTAACACTAATCAAAAGAAAGCTGGAGTAGCCATAATAATTTCAGACAAAATTTCAGAGCAGGGAAATTTATCAAGGATAAAGAGGGGCATTAGACAACAATAAAGGGGACAATTCTCCAAGACATAACAATTCTTAGACTGCATGAATCTAACAACAAAGCATCAAAATACATTACAGAAAAACTGATACAACTTCAAGGAGAAATAGACCATCTGTTATTATAGTGGGAGACTTAAACACCACTCTTGCAGTAATTGATAGATCCAGGAGGCATAAAATTAGTAAGGATAGAATTAACCTGAACAGCACTATCAATCAACCTGATAAAATTAGCATTTAAACACTACATCCTCAATTTTTTGGAATAATATGAGAAGGATATGTATTAGCTCACTTTTAAAAATTGAAATATAGTTGATTTACAATGTTATGTTAGTGTCAGGTGACAGTAAAGTGATTCAGTTAAATATACACTATATATATTTATAGAATATATATATATATATACACTACATATATTTATAGTGTGTGTGTGTGTATATACATATATATATATATATATATATAAAATGTAACTTTTTTGGATTCTTTTCCCTTATAGGTTATTACAAAACACTGAGTAGAGTTCCTTGTACTATACAGTAGGTCATCATTGTTTATCTATTTTATATATAGTAGTGTGTATGTGTCGACCCCAACTCCTAATTTATTGCTCACCCTCACCCTCTTTCCCCTTTGGTAACCATAAGCTTGTTTTCTATGTCTGTGGGTCTATTTCTGTTTTGTAAATAAGTTCATTTGTGTCTTTAGAATTTCTCTGTAAAGCTCTACAGTCCAGGACCTAATTAAACATAAAAGCTTTTTCACAGCAAAGGAAACCATAGACAAAGCAAAAAGACAATTTATGGAATAGGAGAAAATATTGGCAGATGGTATGACTGATAAGGGTTAATATCCAAGATATACAAACAGCTCATACAGTTTAATATCAAAAAAGCAAACAACCCAATCAAAAAATGGTCAGAAGACCTAAAAAGACATTTTTCCAGAGAAGACATACAGATGGCTAACAGGCACATAAAAAGATGCTCAACATTGCTAATTATTAGAGGAATGCAAATCCAAACTACAATGAGATATCTCAGAAATGGCCATCATCAAAATGTCTACAAATAGCAAATGTTGGAAAGGATGTGGAGAAAATGGAATCTTTGTGCACTGTTGGTAGCTGTGTAAGTTGGTGCAGCCACTGTGGAAAACAACACGGAAGTTCCTCAAAAAACTAAAAATAGAACTACCATAAAACCCAGCAATTCCACTCCTGGATATATATCTGGAAAAACAAAAACACTAATGTGAAAAGATATGTGCACCCCAATGTTCATAACAGCACTACTTAACAATAGCCAAGGTATGGAAGCAACATAAGTGTCCATTGACAGATGAATGGATGAAGGAAATATGCTGTATATATACAATGGAATATTCATCCATAAAAGGAATGAAATTCTGTCATTTGCAGCAATGTAACCAGACTTAGATATTATTATGCTTAATGAAATAAATCAGACAGAAAGACAAATATTGTATGATACCACTTATATGTGGAATCCAAAAAATAATACAAACAATGTATATAGCAAAACAGAAACCGACTCACATATAGAAAACAAATTAGTGGTTACCAGTGGGGAGAGGGAATGTGGGAGGGGCAAAATACGGGTAGAGGATTAAGAGATACAAAGTACCCTGTATAAAGCATATAAGAAACAAGGATATATTGTACTGAACAGGAAATCATCGTCACTATTTTATAATAACTTTTAATGGAGTATAATTTGTAAAAATACTGAATCACTATGCTCTACGCCAGAAACTAATATAACATTATAAATCAACTATATTTCCATAAAAAATAAAAGTAAAAAAACTTGCAAAATCCTTTTTTTAAAAAAAAAAAGCAGCTTGGTGGGATATTTATTGGAGTTGAATTGAATCTATATATCAATTTGGAAAGAATTGACATCTTGACAGTATTGAGTCTACCTATGAACATGGAATATCTCTCCTTTTATTTATATCTTCTTTGACTTCTTTCTTCACTATTTTGTGATTTTCTGTATATAGATTCTGTACATATTTTGTTAGATTTATATCAAAGTATTTCTCTTTTTTTGTAGTGCTATTGTAAATAGTACTGTGTATTCAAATTTCAAATTCCAATTGTTTATTGCTTGCATAGAGGAAAGCAATTGTATTCCATGAGTTTACGCTTATTAGTTCCAGGAATTCTTTGCCTGTTCTTTGGGACTCTTTACATAAACAATCGTATCATCTATGACCAAAGACATTTCTTACTTCCCAATCTGTATATGTTTTATTTTATTCTCTAGCTTTATTTTACTAAGACTGCCAGTATGAGATTGGATAGGAGTGATGGGAAGGGATACCCTTGCCTTGATCTCAATCTTAGGGGGATGAAAAGTGTCCTGCTTTTTACCACTAAGTAGAATGTTAACTGTAGGTTTTTTGTAGATGTTCTTTATCAAGTTGAGGAAGCTCCCCTTTATTTCTAGTTTTTTTCAGAGGTTTTGTTGTACGATTTTTTTTTTTTTTTTTTTTTTTTTTTTTTTTTTTTTGCTGTATGCAGGCCTCTCACTGTTGTGGCCTCTCCTGTTGCAGAGCACAGGCTCCGGACGTGCAGGCTCAGCGGCCGTGGCTCACGGGCCTAGCCGCTCCGCAGCATGTGGGATCTTCCCAGACTGGGGCATGAACCCATGTTCCCTGCATCGGCAGGCGAACTCTCAACCACTGCGCCACCAGGGAAGCCCTGTCGTACAATTTTTTAAAAGTCCATTTTATCAATATTTCTTTCATGGATTAAGCTTTTAGTGTTCTTAAAATGTCAAAAACATTTAAAATATTTTTTTCTGCATTAATTGATATAGTCATATCACTGTTCCTTTTTATCTTGTTGATGTATAGCTTCATTATCTGATTTTTGAGTATTGATTTGGCTCATATACGTGGAATAAATCCCACTTGGTATAATTCTTTTTATTCATTGAACTTGATTTGCTGATATTTTCTTGAGGATCTTTGCATCTAATGTACATATGAGATATTGGTCTCCACTGTTCCTTTCTCATAATGCCTTAGTATAGTTTTGGTATTAGGGTAACACTGGCTTCATTGAGTGAGTTAGGAAGTATTCCCTTAGCTTCTATTTTCTGGAATAGAATGTGAAGAACTGCTATGATATAACACCTTTCTCAAATGTTCAATAGAATTCACCAGTAAAACCATTTGGGCTTGGTGCTTTACTTTTTGGAAAGTTACTAATTATTGACTCATTTTATTTAATCAGTATAGGCCTGTTCATATTATATATTTCTCCTTGTATGAGTTTTAAAAGTTTGTGACTTTCAAGAAATTGGTTCGTTTCATTTAACTTATCAAATTGGTGAGCATGGAGTTATTCATAGTATTCACTATATGTTTTGAGCTTTATGACTTAAGTAGTGATGACTGCTCTTTCATTTACGATATTGGTAACTTTTGTTCTCTCTCTATCTTATTTTTGATTAGTTTGCATAGGGGCTTTATCAACTTTATTGATCTTCTCTAAGAATCAGAATTTGGAATTCCTTGATTTTCTTTCTTGTTTTCTATTTTACTGATTTCTGCTCTAATTTTTATTTCTTTTGTTCTGCTTGATTTTGGCTTAAATTATTCTTCTTTATCTAGTTGCGTAAAGTGGAAGCTTAAATTACTGACTTTAGATCTTTCTTCTTTTCTAATATATAAAACGAATGTTACAATTTTCCTCTAAACACTACTTTGTTGCATCCTCCCCAAATTCTAATAAGGTGTATTTTCATTTTAATTTAGTAAAAAATATTTCTTAATTTTATTGAGACTTCTTTTTGGATCCATGTGATATTTAGAAGTGGTTATTCAATACCCAAATAATGGGGGATTTTCCAGCTCTCAGTCTAGCATTTGTTTCTCATTTAATTCCATCATTGTATGAGAACATTTTTTGTATTATTTCTATTCACTTGAATTCATTAAGCTATGCTTTATGCCCAAGAATATGCTTTTATTGTTCAGTGTTCCATATGAGCCTGAGAAGAATGTGTATTCTGCTGTTGTTGGATGCAGGCTTTATTTTTTTTTTATGCAAGTATAGTTGATTTACATGATTATATTAGTTTTGGGTGTACAGTCTAGTGGTTCAATATTTTTACAGATTATACTGCATTAAAAGTTATTAAAAAATAATGGTTATAATTCCCTGTACTCTACAATACATCCTTGTTGCTTATCTACTTTATACAGAGTACTTTGTATCTTTTAATCCCCTACCCCTTTCTTGTCTCTCTCCCCTTCCTTCTACCCACTGGTAACCACTAGTTTGTTCTCTACATATATGAGTCTGTTATGTATTGTTATATTAATT
This sequence comes from Leucopleurus acutus, assembly GCF_964270905.1. Lineage (NCBI taxonomy): Eukaryota > Metazoa > Chordata > Mammalia > Artiodactyla > Delphinidae > Leucopleurus > Leucopleurus acutus. Next base: position 80,774,555 of record NC_139157.1, read on the forward strand.
CATTTGTTTTATTTTTTAGATTCCACATATAAGTGATATCATACAGTATTTGTCTTTCTCTGTCTGACTTATTTCACTAAGCATAATATTTTCTAGGTCCATCTACATTGTTGCAAATGACAGAATTTCATTCACATTTTCTTTGTCTATTCATCTGTTGTGGACACTTGGGTTGCTTCCATATCTTGGCTATTGTAAATAGTGCTGCTATGAACATTGGGGTACATGTATCTTTTCAAATTAGTGTTTTTGCTTTTTCTGGGTATATATCCAGGAGTGGAATTACTGGATCATATGGTAGTTCTATTTTTAGTTTTTTGTGGCACCTCCATGCTGTTTTCCACAGTGGCTTCACCAATTTACATTCTTACCAACAGTGTAGGGGTGTTCCATTTTTCCTCACATCTTCATCAACCTTTGTTATTTGTAGACTTTTTGATGATAGCCATTATGAAGGTGTGAGATGATATCTCATTATAGTTTTGATTTGCATTTCTCTATTAGTTAACAATGTTGAGCATCTTCTCATGTGCCTGTTAGCCATCTGGATGTCTTCTTTGGAAAAATGTCTATTTTTTTTATTGGGTTCTTTGCTCTTTTGATATTGAGTTGGATGAGTTGTTTATGTATTTTGGTTATCAACCACTTTGGATACCACCAAAAACCTTTGGATATCCACTAAAAAACTATTAAAACCAATAAATGAACTCAGTAAAGTTTCAGGATATGAGATTAATATACAGAAATACATTACTTTTCTATCCACTAGTAATGAACTTTCAGAATAAAAAAATTTTAAAATCTCATCAAAAAGAATAAAATACCTAAAAATAAACTTAAACAAGGAGATGAAAGACCTATACTCTTAACACTATAAAACATTGAAGAAGGAAATTGAAGATGATACAAAGAAATGGAAAGACATCCCATGCTCTTAGATTGGAAGAATTAATATGGTTAAAATGGCCACACTACCCAAAGCAATCTACAGATTTAGTGTAATCCCTAACCCTGTCAACATACCAATGACATTTTTCACAGAACAAGAAAAAATAATCCTAAAATTTATATGGAACCACAAAAGACCAGAAATTGTCAAGGCAATCTTGATAAAAAATGAACAGATGTGGAGGTATCACCCTCCCAGACTTCAGACTATAATGCAAAGCTACAGTAATCAAAACAACATTGGACACAAAAATAGACACACAGATCAATAGACTAGCGAGAGAGCCCAGAAATAGACCCATGCACCTATGGTCAATTAATCCACAACAAAGGAGGCAAGAATATACAATGGAGAAAAGGCAGTCTCTTCAACAAGTGCTGCTGAGAAAACTGGACAGCTACATGTAAAAGAATGAAATTAGAACATTTCTTCACACGATACTCAAAAATAAACTCAAAATAGATTAAAGAATATAAGACCTGAAACCATAAAACTCCTAGAAGATAACATAGGCAAAACACTCTTTGACATAAATAGTACCAATATATTTTTTTAGATCTGTCTCCTAAAACAAAAGAAATAAAAGAAAAAATAAAAAATGGAGCCTAATTAAAGTTAAAAGTTTTTTCACAGCAAAGGAAACCATTGACAAAATGAAAAGACAACTTACAGAACAGGAGAAAATATCTCGAAACAATATGACCAACAAGGGATTGATATCCACCAAGCTGTTTTGTCGATATCTACAAACAGATTCTGAAATTTGTATGGAAAGTCAAAAGACCTAGAATAGCCAAAGCAATACTGAACACAAAAAGCTGTAAGGCTCAGACTACCCAACTTTAAGACTTACTACAAAGCTACAGTAATCAAGACAGCAAGGTATTGCAAAAATAATAGAAACATAGAGAGAAGGAACAGAACATGGAGCCCAGAAAAAAGTCATGTTACAGGCAGCTAATTTTTGACAAAGGAGCAAAGTCAATTCAATGAAGGAAGAATAGTCTGATAAAGAAATAGTTCTGGAACACTTGGACATCCATATCAAAAAGATAAACTAGGTATCAATCATACTTTCCAAAGATATTAAGTCAAAGCTGGTAATAGACCTAAATGTACGATGCAAAGTTATAAAACTTCTAGAATAATGCATAAGAGAAAAGCTTAGTTCTTGGTTTTAATGATGAGTTTTTAGATATCATCAAAAGCATGATCAGTAAAAGAAAAAAATAATGTTAGATCTTTTCAAAATTAAAAACTTACTCTTGATGAAAGACATGGCTAAGAGAATGAAAAGAAAAGCCACAAGCTGGGAGGAAATATTTGCAAAACACATATCTCATAAATACTTGTATCCGAAACACACATAGAACTCTTAAAACTCATCAGTAAGAAAACAACAACCCAATTAAAAAAATGGACAAAAATTTAGAACAGACACCTCACCAAGGAAGATAAGCAGATGATAAAATAGCATATGACAACATGATTTGTCATTAGGGAATAATAAGTTAAAACAATGAGATGCACCACACAGCTATGAGAAAAACTACAAAAAAAAAATCCTAAAAATGATGGCAAGGATAGCAAGGATGCAGAACCACAGGAATTCTCATCTGCTGCTGGTGGAAATACAAAAAGGTGTAGCCACTTTGGAGGATAGTTTGATAGCTACTTACAAAGCTAAATAAACATAGCCTTCAGAAATGATACCTTGTTAATTCAAAATCCAGGATGACTGGGTAAGAAGTAGAAGAGGGCTCTACTCCTGGTAGGAAAGTCTTCCGGAGTAGGTGCATCACACCTTGCAACTGGACCAGGGCACCAGGTATCACTAGGGATGTTTTCATTCAGGCTGTGGAAGAGCCTGAAAATGCTTTGCTCATGGACAGCTTGGGTCCACAGCTCTCTTGGATAGAGTAGGAAAAAAGTTATAAGTGGTCATTAGTCCACTTCCCTATAGGAGTAATGAAAGGCTCCTCACTAGTGAACCAGACCCTCTTTGTTATAAATGGGGGGGAGGTCCCTGAGGAAGGGGCTGGTCTGCATGCCTGGCTACTGTATCACCTGGACTTCACCCCCTCCTGCCACACATACCATTGGGACAGATTTGTTCCAGGTACAGACCCTTCAAAGGAAGGGCATACAGAACAGTGTCTATGAGTTGAATTCATCCCACATTCTCCTACACCTGAGCTGCGGGGGCACAGCAAAATCTTCATCCCCCAATTCCCTGATGCAGCCTGTGATCTTTAACATTTCCAGGCACACAAGGAGCAAGTCCTAACTCCAGAACCAAACTCTCTCTTATACCCTTCTGCAAGCTGCACTAAATACAGTGAAAAGATTTTGACTATTTGTAGTTTTACTTCAACCTACCTGAAATAGAGCCCTGAGCAAGAAAGACATCGTACATACCACAGTTATTAATGCATTCATCAATTAATGAAATATTTGATGAATGCAATTTGGTTGGCACTGTTATAGGGGCTGGTGACACAGAAATAAACAAAATAGGCAAAAATCATTCCTTTGTGGAGTATATATGTAGACAGATGAGACAGAAAATAACCAAATAAGTACAATATATAATATGTCAGAGATTGTGTCTCAGAAAAATGTTTTGAAGAGTAGAAAGTGAATATTGAAAAGTAGGAAGAGTAGGTAGTGAAATGTTAAATAAAGTGGTTGTTGGATAATAAGGCCTCCTGAGAAGATGCTCCTGAGCAGGATCTGAAGGAGGGAATGGAGGGAGCTGCATAGACCACCAAACATGACACAGGATGAGAGCATTAGGAACTTTCTGAGGGAGCAGACGCTGGCTCTTACCATCAAGTCAGATGGTTAGACCAGTGCATCTACTCTGGAAACTGTACTGACATCATCCTGTGGAAAAGTTATTTGCCACTGCTTACGTGATACTGAAGATATGCACCACTGTGGCGAATGAGGTCTAAGTGCACAATATACTATGACTATGTGTAGCAATAAGAAACAAAATATAAGTAACATGGGAAAATACAGGGATATTTTACTGGAAAAAACACTATGCACAGACATAATTTTAGGTTTCTTTACGGAGCAAAATTTTTTCTTAAAATTTTCCTGTAATTACAAAGATACACGCAGGAAGAGAGAAAGCAACAAATTCTTATTAATTCCACTAAGTAAACTCCAGAAGTGCTGTCTGAAATAGTCACACTTTATTTAAAGCTGGTAAAGTAAGTGGTTGTACAGCTATAAACAGGGTGGAATATGCTGTGTGTAGCTTTTATCTGTCACAGAAAATCTGCAAAAAGTAAAGCCAATCATTAGTTAGTCTGTGATGTCACGGAGTTAGTCTTCAGAGTCACCTGTTTCTGGGCCTGCCTGATTTCTGATTTGTTTATTTACGTACAAACACTTACATGGCATTTCTGTGTGACAGGTGCTAGTGATCTTCCCTGATGAGACGGTGATAATGCTGGTAACAGTAATCGCTCCCCATGTTGATGGCTGTTGAGAATGAGATATTGTGCTTCATTTGATCTCCTGGGAGATTCCTGGATGTAGGTGGCAACTTTTCCTCATTTTCACGTGAAGACACTAACATTTAAATAGGTCGTGACAGATCGAAAACCTATGGGATGCAGCAAGAGCAGTTCTAAGAGGGAAGTTTATAGCTATAAAAGCCTCTCTCAAGAATCAAGAAAAATCTCAAATAAACAATCTAAACTTACACCTAAAGGAACTGGAGGAAGAAGAACAAAACCCAAAGTTAACAGAAGGAAAGAAATCATAAAGATCAGAGCAGAAATAAATGAAATAGAAACAAAGAAAACAATAGCAGGGGCTTCCCTGGTGGCGCAGTGGTTGGGAGTCCGCCTGCCGATGCAGGGGACACGGGTTTGTGCCCCGGTCTGGGAGGATCCCACATGCCGCGGAGCGGCTGGGCCCGTGAGCCATGGCCGCTGAGCCTGCGCATCCAGAGCCTTGTGCTCCGCAACGGGAGAGGCCACAGCAGTGAGAGGCCCACGTACCGCAAAAAAAAAAAAAAAAGAAAAAGAAAAAGAAAACAATAGCAAAGATCAATAAAACTAAAAGCTGTTTCTTTCAGAAGATAAACAAAATTGATAAACCATTAGCCAGACTCATCAAGAAAAAGAGGGAGAGGACTCAAATCAATAAAATTAGAAATGAACAGGAGAAGTTACAACAGACACTGCAGAAATACAAAGCATCCTAAGAGACTACTACAAGCAACTCTATGCCAATAAAATGGACAACCTGGAAGAAATGGACACATTCTTAGAAAGGTATAACCTTCCAAGACTGAACCAGGAAGAAATAGGAAATATGAACAGACCAATCACAAGTAATGAAATTGAAACTGTGATTAAAAATCTTCCAACAAACAAAAGTCCTGGACCAGATGGCTTCACAGGTGAATTCTGTCAAACATTTAGAGAAAAGATAGCACCCATCCTTCTCAAACTCTTCCAAAAAATTGCAGAGGGAGGAACACTCCCAAACTTATTCTATGAGGCCACCATCACCTTGATACCAAAACCAGAAAAAGATATTACAAAAAAAGAAAATTACAGATCAATATCACTGATGAATATACATGCAAAAATCCTCAACAAAATACTAGCAAACAGAATCCAACAACACATTAAAAGGATCATTCACCATGATCAAGTGGGATTTATCCCAGGGATGTAAGGATTCTTCAATATACATAAATCAATCAATGTGATACACCATATTAATAAATTGAAGAATGAAAACCATATGATCATCTCAATAGATACAAAAAAAGCTTTTGACAAAATTCAACACCCATTTATGATAAAAACTCTCCAGAAAGTGGGCATAGAGGGAACCTACCTCAACACAATAAAGGCCGTATACCACAAACCCACAGCAAACATCATTCTCAATGGTGAAAACTGAAAGCATTTCCTCTAAGATCAGGAACAAGGCAAGGATGTCCACTCTCACCACTATTATTCAACATAGTTTTGGAAGTCCTAGCCACGGCAATCAGAGAAGAAAAGGAAATAAAAGGAATATAAATTGGAAAAGAAGAAGTAAAACTGTCACTGTTTGCAGATCACATGATACAATACATAGAGAATCCTAAAGATGCCACCAGAAAACTACTAGAGCTAATCAATGAATTTGGTAAAGCTGCAGGATAAAAAATTAATGCACAGAAATCTCTTGCATTCCTATACACTAATGATGAAAAATGTGAAAGAGAAATTAAGGATACACTCCCATTTACCATTGCAACAAAAATAATAAAATACCTAGGAATAAACCTATGAAGGGAGACAAAAGACCTGTATGCAGAAAACTATAAGACACTGATGAAAGAAATTAAAGATGATACCAACAGATGGAGAGGTATACCATGTTCTTGGATTGGAAGAATAAATATTGTGGAAATGACTATACTATCCAAAGCAATCTACAGATTCAATGCAATCCCTATCAAATTACCAATGGCATTTTGTATGGAACTAGAACAAAAAATCTTAAAATTTGTATGGAGACACAAAAGACCCCGAATAGCCAAAGTGGTCTTGAGGGAAAAAAAACAGAGCTGGAGGAATCAGACTTCCTGACTTCAGAGAATACTACAAAGCTACAGTAATCAAGATAATATGGTACTGGCACAAAGAAAGAAACATAGATCAATGGAACAAGATAGAAAGCCCAGAGATAAACCCATGCATCTATGGTCAACTAATCTATGACAAAAGAGGCAAGGATATACAATGGAGAAAAGACAGTCCCTTCAATAAGTGGTGCTGGGAAAACTGGACAGCTACTTGTAAAAGAATAAAATTAGAACACTCCCTAAGAGCATACACAAAAATAAACTTAAAATGGATTAGAGACCTAAATGTAAGACCAGACAGTATAAAACTCATAGAGGAAAACATAGGAAGAACACGGTCTGACATCAATCACAGTAAGACCTTTTGTGATCCACCTCCTAGAGTAATGGAAATAAAACCAAAAATAAACAAATGGGACCTAATGAAACTTCAAAGCTTTTGCACAGCAAAGGAAACCATAAACAAGACGAAAAGACAACCCTCAGAATGGGAGAAAATATTTTCAAATGAATCAACAAAGGCTTAATCTCCAAAATGTATAAACAGCTCATGCAGCTCAGTATTAAAAAAACAAACAACCCAGTCCAAAAATGGGCAGAAGACCTAAATAGACATTTCTCCAAAGAAGACATACAGATGGCCAAGAAGCACATGAAAAGCTGCTCAACATCACTAATTATTAGAGAAATGCAAGTCAAAACTACAATGAGGTGTCACCTCACACCAGTTAGAATGGGCATCATCAGAAAATCTACAAACAACAAATACTGGAGAGAGTGTGGAGAAAAGGGAACCCTCTTGCACTGTTGGTGGCAATGTAAATTGATACAGCCACTATGGAGAACAGTATGGAGGTTCCTTAAAAAACTAAAAATAGAATTACCATATGATCCAGCAATCCCACTACTGGGCATATACCCAGAGAAAACCATAATTCAAAAAGACACATGCACCCCAATGTTCATTGCAGAAATATTTATAATAGCCAGGTCATAGAAGCAACTTAAATGCCCATTGACAGACGAATGGATAAAGAATATGTGGTATATATATACAATGGAATATTACTCAGCCATAAAAAGGAACGAAACTGGGTCATTTGTAGAGATGTGGATGGATCTAGAGACTGTCATACAGAGTGAAGTAATTCAGAAAGAGAAAAACAAATATCATATATTAACTCATATATGTGGAACCTAGAAAAATGGTACAGATGAACCAGTTTGCAGGGAAGAAATAGAGACACAGATGTAGAGACCAAATGTATGGACACCAAGGGGGGAAAGTGGCGGGGGGTTGGTGTGATGAATTGGGAGATTGGGATTGACATGTATACACTGATGTGTATAAAATTGAGGACTAATAAGGACCGCTCTATAAAAAAAATAAATAAATAAAATTCAAAAATTAAAAATAAATAAATAAAACGTCATGCCACTTGCCCACCATGAGAGCTGGAAAGTATCAAAAGCCATATGCAAAACTCGATCTGTCTGATCATTCCAGTTTTAATCACATAGGAGAAGGCAAAATTAAAACATACCTAGAGGACCAAGGGGCACTTAAGTTATATTTTAGGGGAGTCCTGAATTGAAGGTAAACTGGAATTAGCCATTGTACGATAATCTGTGTGTTGGGGGAAGAGAGAACAGCAGGATGTGGGATGCTCCAGTTCAGAGCTTGGAGAGGACAAGTCAGGCTCCGGCCCGGGGTCGGTGCTGGTGGGTGGGGTCTTCCGAGGATGAATGGGAGAAGCTGCTCCACTCAGGGCTGGCCCGCCTTTCTCCCCGGCCTCCTCATGTTTCCCTTCCCGGGAGTGGGTCAGACTCCCCTCCCTTTATTGTTATGGTAAGTGTCTCTGCGTTAGTCTCACACTACTCTTGGAGCAATTTGCCAAAAGCTTAGTGGCTTCAAACAACAGACGTATTCTCTTACAGTTCTGAAGCGTGGGAACCCCAAATGGCTTGCCCTTAGCTGAAATCAAAGTGTCAGCAGACTGTGTTCCCTGGAGGTTCTGGAGTAGAATCTGTCCCCTTGCCTCTCTGTCCAGCTGCTGGAGGCCTCCTTCATCCTTTGGTCCACAGTTCTCACGACTCCAACATTTGCTTCCATTGTCACATTTTCTTCTTACTCTCCCATCTCCTTTTTCCCTTTTAAGGACACTTGTGATTGCATCAGGTTTACCCAGATAATCCAGAATAATCTCCTCAAGACCCTTAACATAATCATGCCTGCCAAATTCGTCCTGCCAAGAAATGAAACATATTCACAGATTTTGGGGGTCAGGATTGTACACACCTTAGGGGAGGCATGATTCTGCCTACCACACTCTGCCTTAGTTTGTATTCTTAGTTTTTGGACACATTTAACATTTTATTTGACATTTAATAACATTTCCCAACATCATCCTTTCCCTCAGCCATCTTAGGACACATCCTGGGCCATCTTACTATTTCCCTACTCTTGGTTATGAAGTTTTTAGTCAACTGTACTCCAATAAGTTTACGTCTAAACACTTGATTGTTGGCTTTTTCAAAATGATTTCTTTAATACATATGTCTCTTGGTGTATTAGCCTGGAAAATCAAATCCATGGCTAATCACCAGCAAGGTGACTTTGGTTAGGTTAAAGTTGCAAGTCAAACAAATATATTTTGTCCTTCGGTTGGTCAGGTTTAGACCTAGCACAACCATCCTATGCTTGAAATACTCATCTGGAAAAAAGGAATGCAGGAAGTAATTGTGTGTATTCCAACTGGAAAGAACGGAGAAATTCTTTGGACCTAACCTGCATCTAGATGTTAAAATAAAGGTCACTCACCACATGTCCCAGTCCCTAAGAAGCTTATGAGCACTCAGCCAAGACCCCCCATCAACCCTGCACACTGGATGATGAGACACATCAGAAGCTTCTTAGTCTATTTACCTGGAGACATGCAGATGCTCTTGGTGGGTAAGAGCCCACTGTGGAGTGAAGTACAGACACACGAGGCGGCATGGATGGACCTTGGAAGCATTAGGCTTAGTGAAAGAAGCCAGGCCCAAAAGAACACATATTGTATGATTCTATTTACATGCAATGTCCAAAAAAGGTTAAATTTATACAGAGAGAAAATATATTAACATTTGCTTAAGGCTGGGGGTGGGAGTGGGAATGACGGCATAAGAATTCCTTTTGGAGTCATGAAAATGTTCTAAAATTAGATTGTGGTGATGGTTGCCCAGTTCTATAAACACTCTAAAAATCACTGAATTGTATATTTTATAATATATAAATTATACTTCAATAAATCTTTTAATAACAGAAAAGCCCAACATGTTGATTATCTACCAAACATTGATTTCTAAACACATTTTATCAAAAAAAAAAAAAAAACAACCCTATTGTAGAATGACGATCGATGTGAAGTGTTCTATAAGAGAGAAGAGTTATATGTAGCTTAAATGTTCAACAATAGGGATTAGTTAAATAATTTATGGTAGAGCTAGGTGAGGAGTTTCTGTGTAGAGATGATCAAATCATGTTTAGAAGATTAATGAAATGAGAAATGTGTTCATGGCACATTGCCAAATGAAAAAACAGAGGCTGAAATCTCTATGCCTTATGACCCCAAGTTTTAAATGATGTAATTATAACACGTGTTCACACACAGTGTATGTTGTTCACCCCTTGGGTTATTTCCGTTACTCCTCTCATGGATCTGGACAGTAGTTAGAGTCTTTGGTACTGATGGTTACAACTGTACTAATTCTAAGGGAATTGACACAGGACACCAAGAAGAAACACCCTGCCACTTCCTACTACAAAGTCTTCTAGGCAGCAATGGCAGTAAATAGAACAGTTGAAATATGAGAATTTTAATTGCTGGGGCAGTTGGCTCTGGCTGAGACAACCACTGGGGGAAACTAGTTCATGCCATACCCCAAAGTTCTCTGCCAGGCAGGCCTGCTCATACCAGCCTACACAGAACACAAAGTCTTCCCCCCAAAGATCTCAGACTTTGACCAACACAGATGCCTCCCTGCCAACCAAGATGTTGTCTGCATCTACTATTTATTTCACTTGCAAGTGTTTGTTTTTATCTTCTCATTGAACACTGTCATAAGATCATAGATCCATTGCTGGAACCACAGGAAGTTGGGGAGAATGTTTTAGTCACTACAGACACTTCACTACCTCATTCAAAGTATGGTTTTGGCTTCCTGTCTCCTTGTTTGTCTCTTCCTAGATTCTCATTAACCTGTACATTTCTGCTTTATATTTACTAACTTCTCTCATGTTATTTCTACCAATTAACCTCCATGGCTTACCCTCTCCAGTGCTACAGATTCCCCATCTGATTAATCGTGCCTTTCCAACCTATTTGCACACAAATTACTAGTTAAACATTAAAAGTTTAATAGTGGTTACCTCTGGATGGCAGGACGACTAGTGAATTTTATTTTTTTCTTTCTACCATTTGGCATATGCCAAATAAATTTTCCACACTGTACAACTTCCAAAACTATGTTTTGCAGTTGTAATCTAAAAAGTAATGCCAATTCATTTCTTACCCATATTTCTTTTGCTTCTTAACATTCACAAGAAATCTGCCATCAATAATGGTCTAGTGAAGAGTTTCTTAATCTCATCACGATTGACATTTGGGGCTGGATAATTCTATTTGTGGAGCTGTCCTTTGCATTGTAGGATGTTTAGCAGCATCCCTGGCCTCCACTCACTAAATGCCAGTAGCATCCTTCACTTGTGACAATTAAAAATATCTCCAGACATTGACAAATACCCCCTGGCATGGGAGTAGGGGGGAGAAAATCACCTCTGGTTGGAAGCAGAAAATCACCTCTGGTTCTAGCAGTTCCTTCTATGTCCCTTCTACACTATTTCCCTTGTGCATCTTCATCTCTTTCATTTCCCTGTAGACGTAGGATGTGGTAGGGCCTGGAGACCCCAGTATGGAAAGGTCTCTGTAGGCCCCATGATGTGCTCCTCCAGAGCCTGAGAACCTGCAAACAATTGTCCACATAAATTCTTAGAGCACATAAGTTCTCACAATCCCTAGGTGTTTCCTGTGTCTTCTTCCAGCCCATGTATTTGCCACACTTGGTCAGTGATGAGTATTAAATCATATTGATAATGTCAACAATCAGTAAGGAATGCAGTTCTTGTCACAAATTACAATTCACTATATGGAGCCTTGAAATTTATATATATATATATATATATCAGCTACTATACACAGTACTTGCCTCGGCCTGTTTGGGCTGCTGTAACAAAATGCCATAAACAGGGTGGCTTATAAACAGCAGAAATTTATTTCTCACCATTATGAAGGCTGGAAAGTCCAAGATCAGGGACAGGAGGATATATGGTTCCTACTTGCTATGTCCTCATATTGTGGATGGGGCAAGCGGGCCCTCTCAGGGCTTCTTTTATAAGGGCACTAATCCCACTCATGAGGGCAGAGCCCTCATGACCTAATCACCTCCCAAAGACCCCATCTCCTGATACCATCACCGTGGGGGTTAGGATTTAAACCTATGAATTCAGCAGGACAAAAACGTTCAAACCGTAGCAGTATTTACCCTTAAACACAGATTATATGTCATTGGTTCTTTTCCTCACTGTCTTTCCCACCTTTTTTCATAGTAAAACTTTTACCTTAAGGTTCTGAAATCATCATGAACTTTAGGGCAATTGATGGGGCACTTTCCTTTGTTATTTGAACATTTGATTAATAACAATGTTTTTCTTCAAATATAAATAACTGGCTTGTATACTCAGATGCATGAATCATAAAATATAAAATGCTTATAAGTTCAGTTTTAGCAGTTTTAAAATTCAATTGCTTGCTAAATCAATAATTCACAGTACATCTGTAAGAATCATTGCATAATGATCCTTTTAAAAAATCTGTCTTCAAGTTATGCACTGATTTTAAAAATGCTTTCATCATACAATAATACAAATGTTAGGCTAAATTCACTTCCTTTGTAAACACTGAAATACCAGATGCTTTCTATAACTAAACAAAAGCATGAAACTTGAATAATTTATCACATAAGGTACCTAATTTTCATTATTGCATTTGGGTATTGCAGAATGATAATAATGACTTCAGAACTACTGTTCTCTCTGACCCATACAACCTTCTCCATCATCTCTGCCTGGAAAAAATCTATTCTCTCCTCAGATGCAGGTTTATTTCTCCTCTGTCTTTGTGAAATTCTTCAGGACTCCCTGGAGCAGAGTTAATGGTCCCTCTGATGTTACTATAGATTTTGCAACTGTAATAACTCTTAATGCATTGTCTTTTCATCACTTCTTCCTATGCTGCTTTTCCCACTTTACATCTATATCATAACAGAGGGCAGATATCTCTAATATTTTCATCCTTTAATAGGCATTTATGAAACACCTAATTTGATGCAAGCACCATGCTAATAGCTAGAGATACAGAAAAAAAAGAAAAAGAAAAAGTTTCCACTTACAAGTTGCTTACAGTCCAGGAAAGAGACAGTAAAACAGTTACAATACAACCAGAAGAGGGTCATGGGTGAGCAGAGCATATAGATTGAGCAAATTCTCCCAGATAGGGATTCAGGGGAAGCTCACTGAAAGAACATCTAAACTGAGTTTTGACAAATGAGGAGGCATCATCTGAACAAGGAGAGAGTGGTTCCTAAGAAAATTTGGGGTGGAATCAGGGACAAGGCTTAGCGGCAGGTGGTTCAAGCAGGAAGGTTGGAGATGGGAAGCTAAGCTAGTGGTCTTGGACCTCTCTCTGCTTCATCTGTGCCTCCTGACTACTTGTATCTTTGAAGTTATGAGCAAGTTTTATCTTACCCCTTGAGGAGAGCTCAATTTTGATTTGACAGTGTGATCTTCTGTGTTATCTCAAAATTGAAGAAAAGCAGGTAACAATTGGTTTAGAGATTTAGTTCATCCTAGAGGTGAACATTGAGGAAATCCCTGTTTGATAACAGAAGAGGGGAAGATACTCTCTTGAAAGTAATTCATGAGAGGAGAAAAGTCACTTTATTATACAACTCTTGTGGGAATGGGGAATGGATGTGTTTGGAGATGTGGACAAGGGCCCTAGAAAAGCTTGGCTGAAGCTACAGGCCATGAGAGTCTTGTACCCCAATCTGAACTGAGTTTTCTCCAACAGCATTAGGCAGACTGGGTGCAGGAGCAGAAAACAGAGAGGACTGCACTGACCCAAGGCTGAGATGTTCTACTTCATGTGTAGTGTATCTGTATTTTGTAAAGATAAAAGTCGAGAAAGTATGGGGTATTGACAAACATTAAAAACCAAGGTCACCATGATACATAGAACTTGTGCAAAAAAGGCATCACCACAAATGTGGCAAAGCCATCTTCATGAGGAAAGAATAGATTGCTTAGAAATTATGGTTTACAATATGAAGAAAAATTAAGTTAAATCCTTACCGTACACTAAGTACAAAGGTAATCTTCAGATAGCTTAAAGATATAAAAGGAAAAGGCTAATGTAAGAAGAAGCAGGAGAATATCTTTGTGACTTAGGATGGGGAAAGGTTTCTTAAACAAGATCCAGAAATAAAAAAACTTAAATCACTAAGATGTATACTTTATATTTATCTTATTGGACAATCATACCTCAATAAAGCTGAAATTTTTAAAAAAATGAAAAAAAAATGCCAAGGTCACTTTATTCTTTGCACGGCACCCACCATTCCACTGATATGAAATATAAACATAGGTTTCTGCTTAAGGACAAACATAATAAACATATTTAATATATAGAGGGAATAGAAGGATGATCCAACTTCTCTCATTTAATAGAATACTAGCCAATGACATTCTGCAATGAAGCCTTTTAAAGTCATTGCCAAGTGTGGGTGGATCTCCCATAAAAAATAGATGCATTCCCAAGAAATTATGAGCAAGCTTAAGTTTTATCAAGAAGACCCCCTAATTCCTCCAAAAGGCCTACTGTTGAAAACACTCTTATTAGAACACCTAAGCCAGAGGTTGGCAAACTTTTTATGTAAAGATCGAGATAGTAAAATCTTTAGGCTATGCAGGCCGTGGTGTGGTCTCTGTTGCAACTACTTAATTCTGCCCTTCTATCAGGAAAGCAGCCACAGACAAAATGCAAATGAGTGGACATGACTATATTCCAACAAAAATTTTTGTTAACGTTTTTATTGAAGTATAATTGCTTTACAATGGTGTGTTATTTTCTGTTTTATACGAAGTGAATCAGTTATACATATACATATATCCCTATATGTCTTCCATCTTGTGTCTCCCTCCCTCCCACCTTCCCTATCCCACTCTTCTAGCCAGTCACAAAGCACAGAGCTGATCTCCCTGTGCTATGCGACTCCTTCCCCCTAGCTATCTATATTACGCTTGGTAGTGTATATAGCAGTGTATATACCAACTACCATAGTGTATATGGTAGTTGTTTTTCTCTTTCTGACTTACTTCACTCTGTATGACAGACTCTAGGTCCACCCACCTCACTACAAATAACTCAATTTCATTTCTTTTATGGCTGAGTAATATTCCATTGTATATATGTGCCACATCTTTTTTACCCATTCATCTGTTGAGGGACACTTAGGTTGCTTCCATGCCCTGGCTATTGTAAATAGAGCTGAAATGAATATTGTGGTACATGACTCTTTTTGAATTATGGTTTTCTCAGGGTATATGCCCAGTAGTGGGATTGCTGGGTCGTATGGTAGTTCTATTTTTAGTTTGTTTTTTTTTTTTTTGGTACGCGGGCCTCTCACTGTTGTGGCCTCTTCTGTTGTGGAGCACAGGCTCCGGACACGCAGGCTCAGCGGCCATGGCTCACGGGTCTATCCACTCGGCGGCATGTGGGATCTTCCAGGACCGGGGCATGAACCCGTGCCCCTGCATCAGCAGGCAGACTCTCAACCACTGTGCCACCAGGGAAGCCCTATTTTTAGTTTTTTAAGGAACTCCATACTGTTCTCCATAGTGGCTGTATCAATTTACATTGCCACCAACAGTGTATGAGAGTTCTCTTTTCTCCACACCCTCTCCAGCATTTACTGTTTGTAGGTTTTTTGATGATGGCCATTCTGACCTGAGTGAGATGATATTGCATTGTAGTTTTGATTTGCATTTCTCTAATGATTAGTGATGTTGAGCATTCTTTCATGTGTTTGTTGGCAATTTGTGTATCTTCTTTGGAGAAATGTTTATTTAGATCTTCTGACCATCTTTGGATTGGGTTGTTTGCTTTTTTGATACTGAGCTGCATGACCTGCTTGTAAATTTTGGAGATTAATCATTTGTCAGTTGCTTCACTTGCAAATATTTTCTCCCATTCTGAGGGTTGTCTTTTCATCTTGCTTATGGTTTCCTTTGCTGTGCAAAAGCGTTTAAGTTTAATTAGGTCCCATTTGTTTATTTTTGGTTTTATTTCCATTTCTCTAGGAGGTGGGTCAAAAAGGATCTTGCTGTGATTTATGTCATACAGTGTTCTGCCTAAGTTTTCCTCTAAGCGTTTTATAGTGTCTGGCCTTACATTTAGGTCTTTAATCCATTTTGAGTTTATTTTTGTGTATGGTGTTAGGGATTGTTCTAATTTCATTAGCTGTCCAGTTCATGTCATTCATGTAGCTGTCCAGTTTTCCCAGCACCACTTATTAAAGAGGCTGTCTTTTCTCCACTGTATATTCTTGCCTCCTTTATCAAAGATAAGGTGACCATATATGCGTGGGTTTATCTCTGGGCTTTCTATCCTGTTCCATTGATCTATATTTCTGTTTTTGTGCCAGTACCATATTGTCTATATTACTGTAGCTTTGTAGTATACTCTGAAGTCCGGGAGCCTGATTCCTCCAGCTCCGTTTTTCTTTCTCAAGATTGCTTTGGCTATTTGGGGTCTTTTGTGTTTCCATACAAATTGTGAAAATTTTTTTCTAGTTCTCTGAAAAATGCCAGTGGTAGTTTGATAGGGATTGCATTGAATCTGTAGATTGTTTTGGGTAGTAGAGTCATTTTCACAATGTTGATTCTTCTAATCCAAGAACATGGTATATCTCTCCATCTATTTGTATCACCTTTAATTTCTTTCCTCAGTGTCTTATAATTTTCTGCATACAGGTCTTTGTCTCCTTAGGTAGGTTTACTTCTAGCTATTTTATTCTTTTTGTTGCAATGATAAATTGGAGTGTTTTCTTAATTTCACTTTCAGTTTTTTCATCATTAGCATATACAAATGCAAGAGATTTCTGTGCATTAATTTTGTATCCTGCTACTTTACCAAATTCATTGATTAGCTCTAGTAGTTTTCTGGTGGCATTTTTAGGATTCTCTATGTATAGTATCATGTGATCTGCAAATAATGACAGCTTTACTTCTTCTTTTCCCATTTGAATTCCTTTTATATCTTTTTCTTCCCTGATTGCTGTGGCTAAAACTTCCACAACTATTTTGAACAGTAGTGGTGAGAGTGGGCAACCTTGCCTTGTTCCTGATCTTAGTGGAAAATTTTCAGTGTTTCACCATTGAGGATGATGTTGGCTGTGGGTTTGTCATATATGGCCTTTATTATGTTGAGGTAAGTTCCCTCTATGCCTACTTTCTGCAGGGTTTTTATCATAAATGGGTGTTGAATTTTTTCAAAAGCTTTCTCTGCATCTGTTGAGATGATCATATGGTTTTTCTCTTTCAATTTTTTAATATGGTGTATCACATTGATCGATTTGTGTATATTGAAGAATCCTTGCATTCCTGGGATAAACCCCACTTGATCATGGTATATGATCCTTTTAATGTGCTGTTGGATTATGTTTGCTAGCATTTTGTTGAGGACTTTTGCATCTTTGTTCATCAGTAATATTGGCCTGTAGTTTTCTTTCTTTGTGACCTCTTTATCTGCTTTTGGTATCAGGGTGATGGTGCCTCATAGAATGAGTTTGGGAGTGTTCCTCCCTCTGTTATATTTTGGAAGAGTTTGAGAAGGATAGATGTTAGCTCTTCCCTAAATGTTTGATATAATTTGCCTGTGAAGCCATCTGGTCCTTGGCTTTTGTTTTTTGAAAGATTTTTAATCACAGTCTCAATTTCAGCGCTTGTGATTTGTCTGTTCATATTTTCTATTTCTTCCCTGTTCAGTCTCAGAAGGTTGTACATTCCTAAGAATGTGTCCATTTCTTCCAGTTTGTCCATTTTATTGGCATATAGTTGCTTGTAGTAGTCTCTTAGGATGCTTTGTATTTCTGCAGTGTCAGTTGTTACTTCCCCTTTTTCATTTCTAATTCTATTGATTTGAGTCTCCCTTTTTCTCGTGATGAGTCTGGCTAATGGTTTTTCAATTTTGTTTATCTTCTCAAGGAACCAGCTTTTAGTTTTATTTATCTTTGCTAGTGTTTCCTTCAATTCTTTTTTATTTATTTCTGCTCTGATCTTTATGATTTCTTTCCTTCTGCTAACTTTGGGGTTTTTTTTGTTCTTCTTTCTCTAATTGTTTTAGGTTAGATTGTTTATTTGAGATGTCTCTTGTTTCTTTAGGTAGGATTGTATTGCTATAAACTTCCGTCTTAGAACTGCTTTTGCTGCATCCCATAGATTTTGGGTCGTCGTGTTTTCATTGTCATTTTTTTCTACGTATTTTTTATATTTCCTCTTTGATTTCTTCAGTGATCTCTTGGTTATTAAGTAGTGTATTGTTTAGCCTGCATGTGTTTGTTTTTATTGCCGATTTTCTCCTGTAATTGATATCTAGTCTCAGCATTGTGGTCAGAAAAGATACTTGGTATGATTTCAATTTTCCTAAGTTTATGAAAGCTTGACTTGTGACCCAAGATATGATCTATCCTAGAGAATGTTCCATGAGCACTTGAGAAGAAAGTGTATTCTGTTGTTTTTGGATGGAATGTCCTATAAATATCTGTTAAGTCCATCTTTTTTAATTTATCATTTAAAGCTTGTGTTTACTTATTTATTTTCATTTTGGATGATCTGTCCATTGGTGAAAGTGGGGTGTTAAAGTTCCCTAATTTGATTTTATTACTGTATATTTCCCCGTTTATGGCTGTTAGCATTTGCCTTATGTATTGAGGTGCTCCTATGTTGGGTGCATAAATATTTACAATTATTATATCTTCTTCTTGGATCAATCCCTTGATCATTATGTAGTGTCCTTCTTTGTCTCTTGTAATAGTCTTTGTTTAAATGCCTATTTTTTCTGATATGAGAATTGCTACTCCAGCTTTCTTTTCATTTTCCTTTGCATGGAGTATCTTTTTCCATCCCCTTACTTTCAGTCTGTATGTGTCCCTAGGTCTATAGTGGGTTTCTTGTAGACAGCACATATATGGGTCTTGTTTCCGTTTCCATTCAGTGAGTCTATGTCTTTTGTTTGGAGAATTTAATCCATTTACACTTAAGGTAATTATCAATATGGATGTTCCTATTACCATTTTCTTAATTGTTTGGGGTTTGTTATTGTAGGTCTTTTCTTTCTCTTGTGTTTCCTGCTTAGAGAAGTTCCTTTAGCATTTGTTGTAAAGCTGCTTTGGTTGTGCTTTATTCTCTTAGCTTTTTCTTGTCTGTAAGGATTTTAATTTCTTCATCAAATCTGAATGAGATCCTTGCTGGATAGAGTAATCTTTGTTGTAGGTTTTTCCCTTTCATCACTTTAAATATGTCCTGCCACTCCCTTCTGGCTTGCAGAGTTTCTGCTGAAAGAGGAGCTGTTAACCTTATGGGGATTCCCTTGTATGTTATTTGCTGTTTTACTCTGCTGCTTTTAATATTTTTTCTTTGTATTTAATTTTTGATAGTTTGATTAATATGTGTCTTGGCATGTTTCTCCTTAGATTTATCCTTTCTGGGACTCTCTGAACTTCCTGGACTTGATTAATTATTTTCTTTCCCATATTAAGGAGGTTTTCAACTATAATCTCTTCAAATATTTTCTCGGTCCCTTTCTTTTTCTCTTCTTCTTCTGACACCCCTATAATTCGACTGTTGGTGCGTTTAATATTGTCCCAGTGGTCTCTGAGGCCGTCCTCAATTCTTTTCATTCTTTTTTCTTTATTCTGCTCTGCAGAAGTTATTTCCACTATTTTATCTTCCAGGTCACTTATCTGTTATTGTGCCTCAGTTATTCTGCTATGGATTCCTTCTAGAGAATTTTTAATTTCATTTATTGTGTTGTTCATCACTTTTTGCTCTTTAGTTCTTCTAGGTGCTTGTTAAACGTTTCTTGTATTTTCTCCATTTTATTTTGAAGATTTTGGATTATCTTCACTATCATTATTCTGAATTCTTTTTCAGGTAAACTGCCTATTTCTTCTCCATTTGTTAGATCTGGTGGGTTTTTACCTTGCTCCTTCATCTGCTGTGTGTTTCTTTGTCTTCTCATTTTGCTTAACTTACTGTCTTTGGGGTCTCCTCTTCACAGGCTGCAGGTTCGTAGTTCCCGTTGTTTTTGGTGTCTGCCCCCAGTGGCTATGGTTGGTTCAGTGAGTTGTGTAGGCTTCCTGGTGGAAGGGACTAGTGTCTGTGTTCTGGTAGATGAGGCTCGATGTTGTCTTTCTGGCGGGCAAGTCCATGTCTGGTGGTGTGTTTTGGTGTGTCTATGACCTTATTATGATTTTAGGCAGCCTCTCTGCTAATAGGTGGGGTTGTGTTCCTGTCTTGCTAGTTTTTTTGGCATAGGGTGTCCAGCAGTGTGGCTTGCTGGTAGTTGAGTGAAGCTGGGTCTTGGTGTTGAGATGGAGATCTCTGGGAGGTTTTCGCCATTTGATATTATGTGGAGCTGGGAGGTCTCTGGTGGACCAATATCATGAACTTGGCTCTTCCACCTCAGAGGCACAGCCGTGACTCCCGGCTGGAGCATCAAAAGCCTGTCATCCACACGGCTTAGAATAAAAGGGAGAAAAAATGAAAGAAAGAATGAAAAAGATAAAATAAAAGTTATAAAAATAATTACTAAAAAAAATTTTAAGTAATTAAATAAAAAAGAAGAAAGAAAGAAAAAACAAATCCACCAATTATAACAAGCACTGAAAAGTATACAAAAAAAAGAAATAAAGGACAGACAGAACCCTAGGACAAATGGTAAAAGCAAAGCTATACAGACAAAATCACACACAGAAGCATGCACATACACACTCACAAAAAGAGAAAAAGAAAAAAAAATATATATATATATATTATTGCTCCCAAAGTCCACCTCCTCAATTTGGGTTGATTCGTTGTCTATTCAGGTATTCCACAGATGCAGGTACATCAAGTTGATTGTGGATATTTAATCCGCTGCTCCTGAGGCTGCTGGGAGAGATTTCCCTTTCTCTTCTTTGTTCTCACAGCTCCCGGGGCTCAGCTTTGGATTTGGCCCGTCCTCTGTGTGTAGGTCGCCGGAGGGCGCCTGTTCTTCGCTCCCACAGGACGGGGTTAAAGGAGCAGCTGCTTCAGGGGCTCTGGCTCACTCAGGCTGGGGGAAGGGAGGGGCACGGAGTGCGGGGCGGGCCTGCGGCGGCAGAGGCCGGCAGGACGTTGCACCAGCCTGAGACGCGCTGTGCGTTCTCCCGGGGAAGCTGTTCCTGGATCCCGGGACCCTGGCAGTGGTGCGCTGCACAGGATTCCCAGAAGTGGGGTGTGGATAGTAACCTGTGCTCACACACAGGCTTCTTGGTGGTGGCAGCAGCAGCCTTAGCGTCTCATGCCCATTTCTGGGGTCCGTGCTAATCGCTGCGGCTCGCGCCTGTCTCCGGAGCTCATTTAGGTGGTGCTCTGAGTCCCCTCCCCTTGTGCACCAGGAAACAATGGTCTCTTGCCTCTTTGGCAGGTCCAGACTTTTCCCCGGACTCCCTCCCGGCTAGCCGCAGTGCACTAACCCCCTGCAGGCTGTGTTCACGCCGCCAACCCCAGTCCTCTCCCTGTGCTCCAACCGAAGCCCGAGCCTCAGCTCGCAGCCCCGCCCGCCCCGGCAGCTGAGCAGACTAGCCTCTCGGGCTGGTGAGTGCCAGTCGGCACCGATATTCTGTGCAGGAATCTCTCCACTTTGCCCTCCGCACCCCTGTGGCTGCGCTCTCCTCCGCGGCTCCGAAGCTTCCCCCCTCCGCCACCCGCAGTCTCCGCACGCAAAGGGGCTTCTAGTGTGTGGAAACTTTTCCTCCTTCACAGCTCCCTCCCACTGGTGCAGGTCCCGTCCCTATCCTTTTGTCTCTGTTTATTCTATTTTCTCTTGCCCTACCCAGGTACGTGGGTAGTTTCTTGCCTTTTGGGAGGTCTGGGGTCTTCTGCCAGCGTTCAGTAGGCGTTCTGTAGGAGTTGTTCCACGTGAGATGTATTTCTGATGTGTCTGTGGGGAGGAAGGTGATCTCCATGTCTTACTCTTCCACCATCTTGAAGCTCCTCCCAATAAAACTTTATTTACAAAATCAGGTGGTGGGCTGGACTTAGTCTACAGGTGATAGTTTATCAACCCTTGATCTAAGCTAATGATTTATTTCTTCTCTGTAAAATGAGTAGTCACACTCCAATTTATTCATATATAAATCTTTATTTTTATGTTGCTTGCTTAAATGAAGACTCACCTGTATTTTAAGTAATATATTAATCCAAGTAATTATAAAATTAAAAGACAGAGATGTCATGATTCAATAACACATAATGAACCAAAATGTTCATAGTTAATCATTAGCAAAATGCTTTTTGGAATCTCTAAAATTGTATCTGGAAGGCCTATACCATAATGATTAGCAGATATACTGAATACGGAATGACCAGGTTTCTAGATGGAGTACTATTTCTTGGATCTATGGAGAAATGCTTTGTGGAAGCAGCATAATTACAGATAAGGAGCACAGCATTCACCCAATTTTTAGGGAAATGGTCCTTAGCCTATAATGACAGTTTGAATATGCTCCTTTTCAGAAGAAACTGGAAATTATTATGCCTTAGAGTTAACTGCCATGGTTTTCTACTTGATGTGAGAATAAGTTAAACAACAGTTCAGTAATAATTATACTATTACAGTTCTTTTAAAAAATTCATGCTTATTAGCATGCTTTATCTTGATTTATTTCATGATATAGTCATGGCAAGATAACCAAATGTCCAGGCAGGAGGGAGCTTATTCCTTATAAAGGTGGCACAGCTCCAGTTCTGGCAAGCCTGTGCTGAAGGTAGAGGTGAGCTCCTTAGGGAGAGAGAGTCCCAGAGCCCTGAAAGCAAAACAGAAGCCCCCGAGACTGAAGCCGTCACCAGCATCGGAGAAGGTGTGGGTGGGAGAGGGGACTACCTGGCGAAGGCTTTGGAGGCAATATTCTCAGAGCAACCAGCACCAAGTGTCAGTTGTCTAAACACATGCCCTGAGGTGCTGGCTGAGAGGTTAGTTGTCCTCAGACTCCAGCTCAGAAGAGCCTTGATGCCAAACTATTTACCATGAATCGTGACATCATGGAATTTAATGCATTCAAATAATTCTCACATTTCTTTCATGCACTGAATTTTTAATCTCAATTATGATCTCTCTTCTTTTCTTACATGCTATACCTATAAAAAGAGCAGACGTATAGTCATTCTTTAAAAAGGGAAAAGAGATAAAAAGACACTAGGGCCATGTCTTACATAACAGCTATGTTTCCTCTCTTTTGCATCTTAGCCATTTATTTCTCTTATATAGTGATATACATAATATAGTCATGCTGGCTCAAAAAAAAAAATCCCACTATCCTGAGACTGTCATGCACAAACATGAGCAGGTATTTTGCAGCACGGCTTGAAATTCTGAACAAGGCCCATAGATCTGACATCTACAACCTGCTTTTTCACACCACTTGACCTGCCAATACAGGTAAGGTGTCACTGTTTGCATGGGATAATGATATTCATAAGGAATCATTGATTTAAAATACTGCAAACTTGTAAGCTTTAATAAGTGGGATACTCTAAAGAAAACATTAGTGTGACAATTTATTCTCAGGGAGTTGGGGGTCTGTTATAAGGAGTTCGAAGGTCAGGATAAACTGTTGCAAGAGACACCTTGGCATGCTTCCACAGGACAGGGAGGAGAGAAGAGGCACATGGGGTCTGGGATGGGAAAACCTGGTACTTTAATAGTAAGTCACACCTCAAAGTCCTTGTAATACTACTGATTAGGCAAAAATAGTCTTAGGATAAAGATGACTCTGTTAAAAAACTTAGTTGATTTATTTTTTAAAATTGAAATGAATAACTTCAGATATCTAGCAAGAACATCTTCAAAAAACATACATCGAACATCATACTTAATGGTGAGAAACTAGAAGCTTTCCCTCTAAGACCAGGAACAAAGCAAAGAAGTCCCATCTCAGCTCTCCCTTTCGACATCATACTGTTAGTCCTAACTAATGTGATAAGATAAGAAAAGGAAGGAGAGGATATACAGACTGGGAAGAAAGATACGAAACTGTCTTTCTTTAAAGATGACATGATTGGACTTCCCTGGTGGTGCAGTGGTTGAGAATCCACCTGCCGATTCAGGGAACACGGGTTCGTGCCCCGGTCCGGGAAGATCCCACATGCCGCGGAGCGGCTGGGCCCGTGAGCCATGGCCGCTGAGCCTGTGCGTCCGGAGCCTGTGCTCTGCAACGGGAGAGGCCACAACAGTGAGAGGCCCACGTACCGCAAAAAAAAAAAAAAAAAAAAAAAAAAGATGACATGATTGTCTACGTAGAAAATCAGAAAGAATTGACCAAAAACACCCACCCTGGTACTCATCAGCAATTATATAGCAAGGTTGTAGGATACATAGTTATCATACAAAAATCAATCATTTTTCTATATACCATCAATAAACAAGCGGAATTTGAAATTAAAACACAAAATCATTTGCATTAGCATCCTCCAAAATGAAATGCTAAGAAAATATGTGTAAGATCTATATGATAAAAATTAATTCACTACTTGTGAGGATACAAAATGGTACAGCCACTTTGGAAGACCAAATATACTCTCATCGTATGATCCAGCAATTGTGTTTCTTGGTATTTACCAAAAAGTGTATGTCCTCATGAAAAGAAGCACACGAATGGAAATTTATTGATAATTGCTAAAATTTGGAAGCAACCAAGATGTCCTTCAGTAGGTGAATGGGTAAATAATCTGCATATATTCAGGCAACCAAATACTCAGTGCTAAAAAGAAATGAGCTATCAACCTATTAAAAGACCTGGAAGAACCTCAAATGCCTATTACTAAGTGAAAGAAACCAGTCTGAAAAGGCTACCTAGTGTACGCTTCTAACTATATGAAATTCTGGAAAAGGCAAAACACTGGGGACGGTAAAAGTATCTGTGGTTGTTAGGGGAAGGGATGAATAGGTAGAGCACAGAGGATTTTCAGGGCAGTGAAACTATTCTGCATGATACTACATGTCATTTTACATTTATCAAAACCCATAGAATGTAGAGCACCAAGTGTGGACCCTAATGTGGACTATGGACTTTGGGTGATGATGATGAGTGTAGCTTCACTGATTACAACAAATGTACCCTCTGTTGTGAAATTTTGATAGAGGAGGAGAGTCTGTATGTATGTGGGCATGATGGGCATATGGGAAATCTCTGTACCTTCCTCTTAATTTTGCTCTTCACCTAAAACTGCTCTAAATCTATTCTTTTTTTTAATGAGCATGAGACTTGTTAGACGTTTCTTCAAAGAAGAAATACATATAGCTAATAAACACATGAAAAGAGGCTCAACATCATTAATCATTAGTGAAACACAGATCAAAACCACCAGATGCCACTTCACACCTACCGGAATTAAAAAAAAAAGGAAAACAAGTGTTAGCAAGGATGTGAAGAAATTGGAACCCTGTGCACTGTTAGTGGAAATGTAAAGTGGTACAGATACTACGGAAAATAATTTGGCAGTTCCTCAAAATGTTCAACATAGAATTAGCATACGATCAAGCAATTCTACTCCTGGGTGTATATCCCAAGGAATGGAGATCATCTCTTCCTCTTCCTGCCCACTTCAGGCAGTTCTCCATCTTTTATTGATTTGCATGTAGCTCTCACCGGATGCTGAAAGCTGACGTCAGTGCCTTTCACTAATGCACATGTATGGAAAGTTTACCTGGAGAAAAATTATTGGGAATGGACACATCTTCTGACTTTCAGCAAATAATTTCAGAAAAATATCTTAATCATGAAAGTTTAGTGTTTGATGGGGAATTAAAATTAAGTCCAACCTTTTTATTTTAAAAGCCTGAGGAGGGAGTAGAGTTTTCTGATTGAGAATTATCATTTTAGTTGCTGAAATATCAAAGATAGATGGAAAGTACTTGTTTTTCTGATATTTTCCTATTATATTCTTTATACAGTTTAGTAATTTTATAAGTTGATTAACTCTTGGAAATACAATTTGGGATCCCCCCTTTTCTCTTTAGTAGTTATAGTTATCATATGGACAAAACTCTTAATTTTTTGGACAAAACTTTACATTACATATGTAAAGAACTAAAGATTTTCACTCACAATATTCTCCAAAATAAAGCAATAGTTTACTATTAAAATGTAAAATCTAGAATTACAAATTATTATGATTATACCCAACAAAGCTTTAATGCTTTCTTAAGACATAGGACTTCAAGGGAACTTTCTCTCTGCACCCAGTTATTTTGACGGACACAAGAAGTTCGTTGTGATAAAATGTAACAGTGGCATGGGTTAAAAAAGTATTTCAAAAAATTTTTTTTACAAAAAAGAATGCTCTAGTCATTAAGAGGGAAGTAGAAGAATATTTAATGGCAAAAGGTAGTGACTGTGTTCCAATAAAAGTTTATTTGTGGATACTTGCATTTGAATTTTATATAATTTTCAAGGGTCATGAAATACTATTCGTCTTTTGATTTTTTTTCAATCTTTTGAACATGTGAAAAACATTCTTATCTCACCAGCAGTACAAAAGGCTGGTGGGCCGGATTTGACCTTTGGGCCTGATTTTGTCAACGCTTGCTTCAAACTTTCAACCTCAGGACTTGGATAAATGTCCTATTTTGTAAATCCTTTACCAATTCCTTTTCTAGCCACAGCCTGGGTCCCTGAATCAGCCTAAACCAGGCTGGCTGATTCCTGCCAAACCATCACAAATGTGCCCTGTCACAAGCATTGTTCGCTTCAAAGAGCAATTCCTTAATACGGACAGACTTATTACACAAATAAACAAAATGAAAAGAAAAAAAAAAAGCAGTGTTCTCAGTCTGCCTGTCAGTATAAACTTATGCTAAAAACAGCAACTATATAGTTTTTAAGCTCCAAATTAATTTAGGTCTATTCTCTAGGATTGATTTTTTATTAGTTCAAAGCAGAATTTTATGTTATTTTGTTTAGATTTCATTTTAATTCATTATTTCTATGGATTGTGTTTTTGTAAATTTCTGATTTTGCCACTTAACATGTTAACCACCCTCCAAATTCTGTTGTGCCCAAATTCTGTACTAAACATGGCATGTTTTTCTTCAGTTAAGTTGATGAAAGAGTAAACACACAGAGCCCAAGACAGAGTTACGTGAACCCTCTAATCAAGGCCAGGAATCAACTTCACAATTTATTTCCTTATGTCCACAATGTATTCATAAGAGAATTTTCCAAATGCCTCAAAATACACTATATTTTCAGTATTTTTAGAAGGAAATATAGTTAATTTGGTTAATATGATTTGCTCTTAGAAAATTCATGATGGTTCTAGTGAATCCGTTTTACCAGTATTCACAAGCCATCTGCCCAATAAGCAGTTCTAGAATTTTATTGAGAATTTATGTTTCACATTATTTTGGAATCCACTGTCTTCCTAAATTTTAGAAACTAAAACTTTGTTCATCTCATATTCTATCACCTCTACCTTGATCCATAACTCCATATAATTACCAGCATTGTAATCATATTTTTAGTACCTTGGAATGAAAGTCATTAAATCCCGGAAACTTGAACTCATGTAAAGCAGCTAGGCATGAGGTTTTTTTGTTTGTTTGTTTTGTTTTGTTTTAATAAAATCAACTGATATAATCCAAAAATATTCCCAATCTGCCTGTAGCTCTCAATGTATCTTCTTGGTCTCTGGTCAGGCTGTCTCTTCCCTTTCCAATCCTGGAAAATGGCCTCCTCCATTTCCCAGAGTGATCTCAAAATTTTAAAAGGTCAGAACCCTTAAAATTTTCACAAGATAACAAGTGTTGGAGAGGGTGTGGAGAAATGGGAACTCTTGTACATTGTTGGTGGGAATGTAAATTGGTTCAGCCTTTACGGAAAACAGTATGAAGCGTTCTCAAAAAACAAAAAAATACGGGCTTCCCTGGTGGTGCAGTGGTTGAGAGTCTGCCTGCTGATGCAGGGGACATGGATTCGTGCCCCAGTCCGGGAAGATCCCACATGCCACGGAGTGGCTGGGCCCGTGAGCCATGGTCGTTGAACCTGCGCGTCCGGAGCTTGTGCTCCGCAACGGGGGAGGCCACAACAGTGAGAGGCCCACATACTGCAAAAAAAAACCCACCAAAAAACAATAGAACTGCTATATGATCCAGCAATCCAACTTCTAGGTATTTATCCAAAGAAAATGAAATCATTATCTCAAAGAGATATCCAACCCCTGTCCCCCCACCCCATGTTCATTGTAGCATTATTTACAATTGCCAAGCTATGGAAACAGCCTAAATCATCAACAGATGAATGGATAAAGAAATATATATACACACACATGCACAGAGGAATATTATTCAGCCACAAAAAATAAAGGAATTTTGCCATTTTTGACACCATGGATAAATTTGGAGGGTGTAATGCTTAGTGAAATAAGCCAGACACAGAAGGACAAATACTTATGATCTCACTTATACATGGAACCTAAAAATGTCGAAATCATAGAAACAGAGAAGAGTGGTGGTTGCCAGAGGATGGGGGGTGGGAGAAATGGGGAAAAGTTGGTCAAAGGGTACAAAGTTTCAGCTGTGCAGGATGAGTAAGTTCTGGAGACCTAATATACAGTATGTTGACTACAGTTAATAATACCATGATGTATACTAAATGTTTGCTGAGAGAGTAGGTCATAAGTGTTCCCACCACACACACACAAAAAGGTAACTATGTGAAGTAATGGATGTGATAATTAACTTGGTTGCAACAGTCATTTCACAATGTATACATATATTAACTCATAACATTGTACACTCTAAAGAATAAATAAAAATGTTTTTCCTTTATACGCTGTGTCAAATAGAAAACAGTAGCCATAAAGAAAATTTTTCATTTTAGTAGATTTATAGTATAATTTTATTAAAGATTGGACTTTGACAAGGTGAACATACAGTAGATGAATCTCTACTTCATGTATGGGGATTCTGTAATAATCTCTCTGAATCCCACAGTATGAAAACATCGCTTCTTGTAAGTTTTAAGCTCAGAATGTTAGCATGCATTACTTCTGAAACTTTCTGTTTCTGAGCATCTGAAGTTCCTGATCTGGCTCCTGACAGACTGTGATTCAAGGAAATGACCAAAATAGAAACAGGAAAACTTCACAAATTTAGACTAACCTCAATCAGTATAGTCTCATAAAGATTTGTGACCTTTGAGACCAAGATGTAGGGTTTTTAATCCACACTTTTTGAGACAGGATCTGCTAAATGAATTATTAATATTATGTATAAATAATATGCAGGGGAGCCTAAGTCAATGACTTAGAACCAATTTCAAAAGCATTCCATAAGCACGCAATGAGAAAAATGTTGATGTTCTAATTATAAACAATTCTTGTTTAATAAGGTAGGTCAGCTTAGTTCAGTTTTATGTGTGCACTTGAAATGAATGAATTATATTTTTAAAAGATTTTTCAGGATTTAGGCTTCCACAAAATCCCAACTCTTTTTGTTTTCCTAATTTATTCTAGGTATTGTAAATATATCATGTAAGAGCTGCTTTTTGAATACTCGTCAAATGTATCAGACCTAGAAAATATCAATATTGCACTTGGACAACTCACTTTCACTAATACCTACAGTTCCAACACTTGATCCACCCTCTTTTTCTCAAAAGCACACCACTTTGATAGACTAAACTCTACAGCTCCTCCGTCTTGGTTCCATTAGCCTTGCAGCCCTTCCCTTCCTATGCTCTGACCCCAAACACAGCTCCTTGGGCAGTAAAGGCTCAGCCATATCTCAACATGTGGACTTAATTCTGATCACCTTACCTCTACAGAAGCCATTCTTATTCTCTATCTCCTTACCTTGCTTCTTTTTTCTTATTGAAACCTGCAAATATGTTATACCCCCAAATAAATTTTTGTATGTCATCTGTTCTTCCCTAAGAATGTGAGCACAGTGAAGACAAGGTCTTTGTCTTATTCACTAAACTGTTTTCAGGGCACAGAACAGAACCTAGCACATAGTAGGCACTGAATAAATATCTGTTCAATGAACAAATGACTGAATTGAAGACATACACCAGGAAGCTGAATTGGGCCTTTCGTTCTGGGTAAAAGATTCTCAGCAGATAGTCTCTGTTTTAAGTGCTTTGGTTCAGAATGTCCCAGAGGTGGCAAAATATAGTAACAGATTTCTAAATACCCGACCACCTCATTTCCTCATCAAGCATGTACTTCTGGGGTCTCTCACCTTAGTCAACCTGGATCCTGCCAGGGAGGTATACACTGAAACAATGACCCTCCCACGGCATCCTAGAACCCCAAAGGCCTTAAAAGTCCTCAGGTGTGTAAGGATGGGTTTGTAGGATGAAGCAGCCTGTCCTTAATGAGTTATTCATGATTCAGCTAAAGATATCCTGTCTCCAAGGTTTTCTACTTAAGGAAGCATTCAGAATTCTGCTTCCACTTAGGATATAGAAAACCTTAAGAAAACATTGCTCCTAGCCTGGGAAAGAAAAAATAATCTGAATAAATTTCACAATCATCATTAAAAAAAAAAAACCTTTTATTTCTCTTGTTTTCTCACTTTTTTTCTCTGAGCTGAGGTCACAAAACAAATCAGATGAACTAAGTTCCAAAAGAATTCCAGGGAGAGGTGGCAAACACATTTACCATCAATAGAACATAGGAGGAGAAGGTGGCATCCCTAAGAACAGGTAAGGAGAAAACAACTACATTACTCACAATTCTTAAAGGCTAAAAGTGGGCTAGCATCATACTTCAGAATCCTTGAGAGCCTCAGACAAAGGAGAATTCTCACCCTCTTGCCGTCTCTTTTGCACAGGCCTCCACCTGGCGGAAAAGACCTGAAAAATCTCACACAGGTTCCGGTGCTCAGGGTCAGGCAACGGTTTAGGTAGCAGCAGCAGTACCTGGAGAAGCCCATCCACATCCCAGGCACACAAGAGTACGTGGTGGGCAGCTCTAGACCCCTCACTGGCACAAGCTGAAATATGTTGGCCAATGTGGGAAGGTCGGGAAAACCTCCAATTTTCTCATGGAAAAGATACAAAGGTAGGCTGTGGCTGGGGGAAAAGCAGAGATACTGCCCTGACCCACTGTTCATTGATGCCAGGCAAAAGCCATATGCTACTGGGGAAAGGGTAGGACATTTGTGATCCCCAAATGACACAGGTAGAGTTTGGTTGCCATAGGAAAATGTGAGAGCAGGAAGCCAACCACACTCTAACCCTGCACTGAGTAGGAGAGAACAGTTATCGGCTACTGATGGAGAGGCAGGAACACTAAGACTGCCTATCTGTGAGGCCCAGGTACAAGGAGTGGAAAAGTCAACACTCCCACTGTCCAGCTCACACAGAGAGCCCCGACCTGGTTAACAGCAACAGCAGTCCACTACAGGAGGGTGGACAGAGCAGGCTGCAGGGGCACACATGTGCAGGGCCTGGTGACATCTGAGGGTGGAAGCAACACAGATGTCACCAGGCCTTGCACATGTGTGTCCCTGCAACCATTCGCTCCTAGCCCTGGTCTCTCTTGAAGCATAAGGTATCAGCAGTTTACCAATGGAGGAACTGAAACTTACGTGTCACAGAGGTAACGATGCAACTTTATGCTAATGAATTTGACAAATGAAATGAAATGAAATTTGTCAAATGAAATATATGTTAATACATATATTAACAAAGCTCATACTAGAAGAAATGGATGACCTGAAAGCCTTAGATTTATTAAAGAAATAGAATTCATTAACAACCTTCCCTCCAAGGAAACTCCAGACCCAGATGGCTTCACTAGCAAATTCTACCAAACATGTAAGGAAGAGATCATACAAATTCTACAAAACTCTTCCAGAAAGTAGAAGAGATAAAACATGTCCAGCACATTTTTGAGGCCAATATTACCTATACAAAAATAAGATAAAAAGCTACAGAGGATGTCTCTCATGAATACAGATGTAAATTAAACATCTTTAACAAAATGTTAGCATACTGAATCCAATAATACACTAAAACAATAATATATCAAGACCAAGTGGTATTTTTCCCCCAAATATAAAGTGGGTTCAATAGTCTAAAATCAACCAAGGTAATTCACCAAATCAACAGACTAAAAAAACCCCAAAAACCATATTTCAACAGGAAAACATTTGACAAAAATTCAATATCAACTCATGATCAAATCTCTTAGCAAACTAGTAATAAAGAGAACTTGTTCAAAAAGTTGATTAAAGAAATCTAGTAAAAACCTACAGCCCACATCATATGAAATGATGATAGATTGAACACTTTTCTATTTTAAATTCATCATTGTGCTAGAGGTCTTAGCTAACACAGCAAGACAGAAAAATGAAGAAAGGGCATGTGGATGGGAAAGGAAGAAGTGCAAATAAAATTCTAAGAACCTACAAAAAGTTTTCATAACTAATAAGAAACTTTAGCAAGGTGATGGAAATCAAGGTTATTATACCAAAATGAATTTTATTTCTACATATACGTGGTGACTTTTGTTTTTATTTTTTCTTACTACCCTGTCCAGATTTTCTGTTTGTCTGTTTTTTACTTCACTTATTTAAGATTTCTTTTGATTATTTTCTCTTCTTTTTCTAGTTTCTTAATTTGACCACTTAGTACATTTGTTTTAAAGCTTTCTGTTATAGACCTTTAAGGATTTAAATTTTCCTTTGAATTTGGTTTATGTAGATGCCATAGGCTTTTATGCAAAGCCTTTTATGCAAAGTCCTCCTCTTAAATTTTTAACTATCCTGTGTATCCTGTAACATTAGTGTTGATTATTCGTTTTCAAGAGGCTAACTTTTTTGCAGGGGAAGACCTTTTTTTTTTTGCTTGTTTTTTGTCTTATAGATTGTTATCTATAAAGTTTTTGTTTAAAAATAATTATCAGTTATTAAATTGAACCATATGAAATTACTGACATTTGATTATTCTTGATCTATAAAAATGACTATTCATATCATTCGATCTAATATGTGATCAATTTGGGGGACTGTTTCATGGATATAATAAAAAATGTTTTGAGTATAGGTACACATACATACATATATATACATGTGTACATACATATATGTATATATGTATACACACACACACACATATGTTAATAAAATTGAACTTGTTTAAGGAATCTCCAAATCCCAATGCTTTGTTTTCTTTTTGTCTGATTTTTAAGTTCTGAAAAAGATGTATTAAAATCTAAAACCATAAGTTTTTAGATGTTTGCAGAATTTTAGTTTTTCATGTATTTCTAGAAAAATTTGCTTTTTTAAAAAATTTATTTATTTATTTATTGGCTGCAGTGGGTCTTCATTGCTGTGCATGGGCTTTCTCTACTTGTGGTGAGCGGGGGCTACTCTTCCAATTTTGCAGTGCGTGGGCTTATCATTGTGGTGGCTTCTCTTGTTGCGGAGCACAGGCTCTAGGCACGCGGGCTTCAGTACTTGCAGCACTTAGGCTCAGTAGTTGTGGTGCACAGGCTTAGTTGCTCCATGGCATGTGGGATCTTCCCAGACAAGGAATCAAACTCGTGTCCCCTGCACTGGCAGGTGGATTCTTAACCACTGCACCACCAGGGAAGTCCTAGAAGAATTTCCTTTATGTGTGAAACCACCATGATGTTTGGGACATAAACTATTTGTAACTATTATTCAATTTGGTGAAGCTCTTAATAATGAGATTAATGAACTATCTTGTGAATGTCAGTCACTCTCTTTACTCAGCCGACTGCTGCTTCCTAGTGGACCATGTACAGTGGCTGTGGAGGCAGTGATGGAGTCCATGTGTGGGATGAATGGCAGGGGCCCCTCCTCACCAAGTGTGAGGTAGCCACCACCACTGCTAAGGGAGCCCCCAACCTACATTAGAAGCTGGTGCTGAGTCTGCAATAAGTCATCACACCCTGGGGGATCAGCTGCCCCCTGGGCTCCCCACTGTAATCAGTAGATGACATTGGATGCCTTTGATCACAGAAGAGCAGAGATTTGTCTTCATAGCCATCGACTGATGTTCTTGATACAGATTTGTTTTTCCTGGCTACCCCATTCCTCTGTTAGCACCTCCACTCATGGACTTTCAAAAAGCCCAATGCACTGTTTCCATTATTCCCCATAACATTGCTCCACTCGAGGGATTCATCTCACTACAAGGGAAGTGTTACAACTGAACCAACACTCTTGAATTTCAGCAATCTCTCTCCTCACTCTGCTTCTCAGATACTGAAGTCCAGCAGAATGATGGAATGACCCAAAGAAGACTCAGTTATACTCCCAGCTGGGACATCACACCATGCAGAGTTGTTATGCCTTGCCATAGAATATGGTATATTTCTTGATACAATAAGAAGTATAAGCCGCTCTTCCTCAATAGCCAGAATAAACACTTCCAGGAACCAAAAGTGGAAGTATTATTTTTCCTAGTCATCTGCACAGAGGTTTTGCCTCCTGTTTTTGCATTCTTGGTCTCTGTTGGTTCAGAGGGCTTTGTTTCTAAGAAACACTTGCATCAGCAGACACAATAAAGGTCCCAGCAAACTGGAAGCAAAGGGGAATGTAAGACAGCATAATTACATCCCATGGATGCAATATGATGGGCAGTGAGACAATTCTCATAAACAAATTTTCTTACTATATTTTTTCTCTACCCTGGCTCCTCTCCATGTATTTGTGACACTGTGAGCTGTG
Source organism: Leucopleurus acutus (assembly GCF_964270905.1). NCBI lineage: Eukaryota > Metazoa > Chordata > Mammalia > Artiodactyla > Delphinidae > Leucopleurus > Leucopleurus acutus. The sequence goes on from NC_139157.1 coordinate 80,809,215, forward strand.
ACTTCTGCTCTGCTCTGTTCCTTCCTCATTCCCAGCACCTGTCCCCAGACAGGGCAGCCCCTACCCTTGCCATTGCTGCCATTTTCGAGCAGAGGAATCTCAGTCCAGAGGTCTGCAGCTCAGCTAGTTCACTCACCTCCAGCCATTCACTAATCAGAAGCTTCCTATTCCTTTAGAGTCCAGGACAGTTTCCCCCAAACTAAAAACTCACTAAATAAGCCCCTGAGATTTTTCAATTGTGGAGTTTTGGTACCTAAGTTAGACAAGAAAGACTATCTAAGAGCAAGATGTAAGCTCCAAACTTTGAATTTGAATAGTTTTGAATTTCACCTCAAACTCCCAGAGCTGGACGTATTAAGGCCATGATATTAACTCCACGATATTGTGTAGATTCTCCCTTTCCTTTAGGACTCAGTGTTCTTCCAATCTGACTTGCCCGATAGACAGGTTCCCATGACACGGAATTCCTTCCTTTCAAAGTTACCAACTCAAGATCAGCTGACACATAGTTAGCACAGCCTCTCACCTAAGTCTTTCCCTTTGGGATAACAGTGGCATTGCTCATCCCATGAACTCCTTCTTGGTACTGGAAGCTTTTCACAGCCAATCCAAAGTTGGTTTTTAGGGTTCTGCATAATTTGGTTGTCAAACAGTGAAAACAGAACAGAATTTTTGTTGACGTTGTAACAGGACTTTAGAGAACAGAGTTCGTGAACCATATGTGTCTTCTTGGGAGACCAGAAGGCGTATCAGTACACTTCCAGTCCTGTTACAGGAGCTCAAGTGCCACTGACTCATGCATACATGGGTTTTAAGACAGCTATTTTCTCTACAAGTCATCTGTCCTTTTTTATGTGCTTCCAAATTCCTTGTTTCCTTCTGAATGTTTAAAATTGAAGTCTGACTCCTAAGTGATTTGTTCCATCACTACAAATAATTAAGTGCTCAACTGAGTCTTGTGGACTCAGAGTCTATAGCACTTTAGAGTAGGGAATAACCCTGAAGACTTCCTATAGGGGTGAAACTTTAGCCCTGCCTTGAATAGATGAGGGGGAGGGAAGGAAGGCATTTAGGGAGAAAGATGCAACATGGACAAAGGCAAAAATGGAGAAGGCAGCAAATCCCAATTAGTGGGCACTAATCAGCTTAGGCTGTGAGTAGGGGAGGGTTTATTTTAGAAAATATTGATGTGAAATATAACATAACATTAAAATAAGCACAGAATATGACAGGAGTTGAATTCCTGTCAATTTTTTTGCTGTTCTTCTACTTGGTTCTCCAAGTTCACAACAAATGAAGGTATTTTTAGTTTATTTTTGTTTTCCTCTCTTAACTCTCGATATTTCATTTCTGTGTGTCCTATTTCTTAACATCCTGCCATCTGATGGTATAAGATTTCTACTAGTCTTTCCTTGTTCTCCTCTTTTATCCATAATAATGTACTGGTTAGTTTTGCATGTTTGTTTAATTTTATATAATATATTATGTATTATTCTCTGGGTTGCACTTTTAGCTCAATATTGTTTCTGAGATTTCTCAATGTTATTGCATATAACAGGAACTGATCAATCTTAATTACCCTATAGTACTTTATTTTATGAATATCCTACAGTTTGCCCATTTTACTTGCAAAGTCATTCATGTTGTTTGTACCTAAAATTTAATACCTTTGTATCACAGAGAGTACTTATATGAATATTTCTGCACCTGTTTGTTTCCAGGTGCAGTTTCAGTAGTTTCTGTATTATAGGTACCTAGGGTTGTAGGGTATGTGCATCTCCAACTACAGCAGATATGCCAAATTATAATCCAAAGTTCATGTAACACTTGCACATGTAGTACATAAGTGCTCTAAACTGAGCACCACATTCTCCTTGATACTTAATATTTTCAACCTCTTTTTCAACTTATAAAAAACTTTTTGTTCTTTTTTTAATAAACTTTTTGTTTTATGGATTCTCTCTATTGTATTTCCTATAATATTAACTTCTGCCTTTATCTGTATTATTTCCTTCTTCTACTTCCTTTAGATTTATTATAGTTTTCTTTATTAACTTCTTGTATTAGATGTTTAGTTCATTCATTTACATAATTTCTTCATTTTTAATGTATGCAAAGTCTCTAAATACTATTTTAGCTGGACACACACATTTAGCTATTTAATAGTTTTATCACTCAGTATTTTCTGATTTTCATTGATATCTTCTTTGATCTATGAGTTATTTAAAAGCATATTTCTTAATGTCATATGTATAGAGTTTTTCTAGGTTAACTTATCTAATTTATTACTATTATAGCTGTGTTTTGGTCAGAGAACAAGGCCTGTAAGATATCAATTCTCTGAAATGTGTTCTCACTTTCTTTGGAGCCCAGAAAGTAGAAAGTTTTCCATAATATTCTATGTAATATTCTATGTGTGCTGAAAATAGGATATGTGTTATGTAGTTGTTAGAGTCCAAGATTCTTTTACTCTCTCTCTCTCTCTCTCTGTCGCCCTGTGTGTGTGTATTTGAAGAAATTTAAATTATGCTGTTCAGTCTTCAAATCATTACTTATTTTTTATTTACTTGATCTATCAATTCCTGAGAAAATTATGTTAAAATCTCTGCTGTGATTGTGGAATTAACTGTCTCTTCTTGCTTTTCTGTAAATTTACTTTATTCATTTAGGAGCTATGTTATTAGGTGCATAGAAATTTATTTTTTTTATAGTTTCCATAAGTTTCTTTTTGTTTGTTTGTTTGTTTTAATTTTTAATTAAAGTATAGTTGGTTTATAATGTCGTGTTAATTTCTGACATACAGCAAAGTGATTCAGATATACATATATACATATATATTATTTTCAGCTTCTTTTCCATTATAGATTATTACAAGATATTGAATATAGTTCCCTGTGCTATATAGTAGGATCTTGTTGTTTATCTATTTTATATATAGTAAGAGTTTGTATCTGTTAATCCCAAACTCCTAATTTATCCCTCCCCCCTTTCCCCTTTGGCAACCATAAGTTTGTTTTCTATGTCTGTGAGTCTGTTTCTGTTTTCTAAATAAGTTCATTTGTATTATTTTTTAGATTCCACATATAAGTGATACCATATGATATTTGTCTTTCTCTGTCTATTTCACATAATATGATAATCTCTAGGTCCATCCATGTTGCTGCAAATGGCATTATTTCATTCTTTTTTATGGCTGAGTAATATTCCATTGTATATGTGTATCACATCTTCTTTATGCATTCATCTGTCGATGGACACTTAGGTTGCTTCCATATCTTGGTTATTGTAAATAGTGCTTCTATGAACATCGGGGTGCACGTACCTTTTTGAATTAGAGTTTGAGTCTTTTCTGGATATATGAATTTTCAATAAAGGCTTAGGTTTTACGCTTTTTTTTTGTTTGTTTACCCTTGACTGTTCCTAATTGAAAGACAATTCTCTTTTACAATAGAGACACATAAAGTAATCTCATTAAGTATTTTAATAGATATTCAATTTATGAAATACAGTTAAAAATATTGAAAATATATGCCAAAACAGAAGATAAATTTTTAAAAAATACATTGAAGATATTTCATGTTCAAAGATTATCAGAGGACACTATTCGATTTCCCTATTGCAGTTAAAATATTATTTTACTTATAAACTTTTATTTACATATAAATTTTAAACTATTTGTTTAATACGTAATGCTAATAGACAAAACATATGTAATAGAGAAATTCATTCATTCATTCAACAAGTATTTATTTAATGACTTTTGGGTTCCATGTTGTAGGAATACAGCAGTTAATCAAAGAGGCCAAGTCCCCGATTTTCTGGAGTTTTGTTTTCGTTTTTTTTTTTTTTTTCCTAGAAGGCAAGCAGTCAATTAGAGACAATAATAAAATTGATAGATTTGCAAATACATATCTATTATCCAGTATTTATTCAGTCATACCTAGTCAAGAAGGAGAAGACTTCTCAATCAAATCGCCCATAATATTATAACCCAGGGCCAGTACCATCTGTAATATTTTGTTAAGATGCCGTCATGGCCCAGTTGTGAGGTTCTGGCTAGAGGTTGATCAGTTTTCCTTCTTGAGCAGCCAGTTAAGTCCACACCCCCACCCACTCCCCTTCAGGGCTCACACACTCCAGGACACTCTACAGCCAACCCAAAAGCCCAGGCAGGGCCACGTACCAGACATCTGGCGTCAGCCTCCATACCACAGGGCCTGCTGAAATTTGTCAAACTAGCCAATGCTAAGCTTGTTTCCCCTGCATCACCTGTTCTTCCCACAGAAACTGCAATAAAAGTGCTTCCCCACAGATCCCTCTCCCTCTGCCCATGACCAACCCCAGTGGCCTGCAACCTAAGAAGCTGTGCTCTTCCAGGGAATGTGAGTAACAGAACTGTGACACTCTCCTGGCTTCTCTCTTGATCTGGGTCTGGTGTCACCATACCTTGCTCAAGGTAATATGGTTAAAATACTATCCTATGTGGCATTTTCATGTTGTATGGAAAGCCCTTTGCCTCTCTGTTCTTCCCTCCAGAAGAAATCCATATTGTCATAACATATTAGCATCTCATGGAATTGGACTTAAAAGTTAGTGTACAAATAATTGCAGCTGGTGTTTAAAAATATGTATAACTTTGGTTCACCAAGATAAAAGAGTTGTTTTAGTCAGAATCAAAAAGAGCATAGGGCCATAAAACAGAAAAGCATTTTGAAAAGAAAATAATAAAATGAACAAACTTTCCCCACAGAGTGATATGAGCAGAGCTAAAGGAACTCCCTGTGTGCTTCCCTGCTAAGCAGCAGCCCCATGCCCCTCCCAGATCCCAGCATCCTAAGGTCACTTTTGAAAGTTGGAGATGCTGCGTCTTTGGATAGCTTCTCTGTATTTACCACTTAGCCTCCTTCACTTTCTATACATTCCCTCTCATCTTTGTGCACCAAGACAAAAGGCTGTGTAATTGGCATTGTTTTGAAATGTATATTTTTTAAAGGCTGAAAACTAACTTAGCTTCACTTCACTTTAGGTGTTCCTTTTAATATATTTTTAAATATCCAGTTATCTCTTAGAACGATGTGTTTCAGGGTTAGATTTAGGAACACTAAAAATTCAGGGAATTATTGTAATCCAAACCTATGATGTTCTGCTTTAGGATTTCTAAATCAGTCTTTATATCTGGGGAAGTGGTAAATTAGTGTCAGAATTTACTTTAAGGTGAATAATTCAGATAGAGATGAGATAAGCTTTGAAGTAAACTGAGTTGGAGTCATGCTTAAATTTGTGGGAATCCTGGCCCAGAGTTTCCGTCCTTGGTGGTAACTGCCCACAGAGAGTTAATCCACAAAATATGCTGAGGAGGAGTCGGGGGACACCCCCAAACTCCCCCTTCTTTCAAAGCCTACATGTCTTATTTTGCTTCTGGAAAACTTTCACATCATGAATTGTGGACGCAGATGGTCCATAAACCTGAAGGTGATGATGCTGGTGGTCACCTCAAGGGTGGCTTGCAACATACTAATTCACGTTTAGAAAACGTGAAACGCCAGGTACATAGTGCTGCTGGCTGTGGTTGGGCCACCTCCCTTGGTTGCCTAAATGGGTGTTGTTTTTTTCTGATCTGTCAAGGCTGTTTGAATAAAGGGCAGGAACAGTGAATTTCTTCTAAGATGGGGATTCTGTGTCGTGGTGAACTTTTCATAAAGGATTTAAAAGACTTTGGACCAGTCTTTCTCCATTTTACAATATTAGGAGCCATCAGGTGAATGAATGAGTTATTGATTTTCCAAAAGAGGTTAAAAAAGGAGTGTCGCGTATATTTTATCAATAAGTCACTGGCACTGCAGAGGTAATTCTTGCTTTTCTGTTGTAAACTTGGGTAAGAACCATGCCTTATACTTTTCTATAATTATCTCTTTTCCCATCCTATTTCTAGCACCATGTTTCACACATATTAGGCTTTTAACATGAATTTGCTGAATAAATTATGGTTTCAGAAAATACACTGAAGCCTTTCAGTAGCAATATTTTAGAATATTGAGCTTCTGCTTTGGCTTAAAAATTGTTCTGTTTCTCAACAATTAGTTCTTCACCTTTCTGAAGCTGAAAGGAAAAGACTACCTCGCAATTCTAATTTTCAAACTTTTACCATAATTTAACATGTGAATTTCAGTTGACAGTTGGTTCATGTTTTATATCCTGTTCATTGCAAGCTCTCTAAAAGGTGATATCCAAAAATAAAAATTCAATAAAAGATGTGTGAAAAATAAATGTCACTTGATTTCAGTATTTACCCTGTGATGGAATTCTCACTTCTTATTTCTTGAAGCAGATTCCACTTTTCTAAATGTTGCCTTCCCAAAATAAACATGTAAACAATGAAATCAAGATGACAAATGTACAGCCTAAGAGTTGGAGAAACCTGAAAAAATGAATGCTGCAGTTTAGACACAAAGGACTCAGTCTTGAGCTCACAGAGATATGTGTAACCTTAAGACCCTTATTTCTAATCTGTCTGCTTACATTATAGACTTGTACGGTAGATTCTCTCAAAATGCAGCCTTATTGCAAACATGCTAAAAAATAAATTGGGAATTTGAATGTCTCCAGGCAAAAAGCACAAAGCAAAACCTTTTGGTCATTTAAGACATGTATATTTATAATGTAGAAAAAACATGTGTGTATGCACACACACACACTCAGACTGTGTCTTTAGCAAAAAAGAAAAAGAAATATCATTTCTGGTTGCATACCTATGCATAAGATATGCATTTTGACCCCACCATCTCATCTAGCTACTTTCTCTTCCATCCTCTGGTTAAACAGTGTACCTGCCTGAATATTTTATCCTAATACTTCCTTCTTAAATCCTTCCCTATCCATCAAAATTATTCTTCCCCTTTCACTCAAAATATTTGGGAAGCACATTCAAAGAATTGTCCAGGACATGGGTGGGGGTGGGAATAGGGAGTGAGGCAGCTCAGTGAGTTAGGGAGACCATCTTCTAATATAGTGTTCAGTCTCATAATTTTCTAGAGCACTCACTCCAGACCCCATAATTTTCCAAACTTCATATTAACATGTAAAATAATTATCTGAAGTAAAACATATCTGCAAAGTACCTAGAATGATGGCTGCCCCACAGTAGACACTCAGTAAGTATTTATTGAATGACTAAGTGTTTGTGGAGTAGATAAGTGAACAAAAAGCATATCCTAATGGAAATTGCTTTTATTCGGATGGCCCAGGATGATGGTGTTAACAGAAATAATGAATCTCTAATTCCCGCGTTCTCAACACTGGGCACATCCATTTCAAGTATACAGTCGTCCCCCACCCCCTTATCCATGGGGCACATGTTCCAAGACCCCCACTGGATGCCTAAAACCGTGAATAGTACCAAACCCCACATATACTATGTATTTCCCTATGCATACGTACCCACTGGATGCCTGAAACCATGGATAGTACCAAACTCCACATACGTATTTCCCTTTGCATACATATCTATGATAAAGTTTAATTCATAAGTTAGGCACAGTAGGAGATTAAAAACAATAGCTAATAATAAAGTAGAACAGTTATAACAATACAATGTAATAAAAGTTATATGAATGTGGTCTCTTTCTCAAAATACCTTGTTGTACTCTTCTTACCCTTCTCCTTGTGACGATGTGAGAGGATAAAATGCCAACACAATGAGATAAGGTGAGTGAATGATGTGGGCGTCATGATGCAGTGTTAGTCTAATACTGACCTTCTGATGAAGTACCAGGAGGACCATCTGCTTCGGGTGATCCTGGGTCCTGGAACCATGATGTCAATGGTTGAGGATCCCAAGAGGAATGACATGAGATTTCCTCATGCTACTACTCAGAATGGCACACAATTTAAAACTTATGAATTGTTTACTTCTTGAATTTTCCATTTAATATTTTTGGATTGCAGTTGAACACCGGTAACCGAAACTGCAGAGAGTGAAACCGTGTGTAAGGGGAACTATTGTATTTCTCTTTTAGATTCAGATTTTTCTAGGATTTGTGACAAATGTCACTAACATTTCATGTGAACATATTAAGTCTTTTCCTCCGTGATAGAAAGCTTAGTGTTCCAGCATTTGGGAGCTTTAAAGAACTTTACAAATCATACTGCACAAACTCCCCATTTTACACACAAGGAAGCTGAGACCTGAGGTCTCAGTGCTTAGTTCTAGAACCAATACTAATATGTACATCTCCCAAGTAACAGTCCTGAAATTCTTTATTGCTATCTTAGGTCAACATGAAAACACAGAGACCACGGTTAGAGGACATATTTAAAGGAAAAAGAATTTTAAAAGTGGCATTCTGGAGCTCACCATGTACATTTTATCATCTACTAAATTTAATTCAAGACTTGTACTGAAATATACAAGTCCAGTTTGTGACTGGCAGTGGATCCAATTTAACAAAAAGATAGGAGTGAATTAGTGCAATAGTGATCTTATACCTAGGAATAACCAGGAGGGAAGAAAAGATGTTATCCCAAAGCAGTGATGCTATCTTTGGGTCACACGGTCACCACTAGATTATCTTTTCATAAGGTTAGTTGGTTGCACATTGAGCAGTGACAAACATTAAAACTTACCTTTTCCAATCTGTTCAAATGATCCCTTCATATTGGATGCTGATATGCCACTTCATCCTCTTGTTTTATAAAGAATGAAGACATCAGAGCTTAAGATAAACTCAAAGTTCAAGCCAAAGGACAAAGGTTTTCTCAGTCCTTTAAACATTTTTTACAATATTAGGCTCCTAATTGATGCTCAGAAATAGTGGGGTAAATGAACACAGATAGCAAGGTCAAAACTACAAGGATGATTGTTGAAAGCTTCCCGCTGGCAGCCAGAATGCTCATATTTTATCAGACAGAAGCCAGCTCTCTAATCACGATTCTGAGAGCTTAGTGTACACCAAGTCTGGACTGGGATCAGACTTTAAACACTGCCTTTCTGAAAAAATGCATAATGCCCTACTTAAAATTTGATAACACCAAAAGACATTAATGAAAGGATAGAAAAGGGATAAATGCCTCCTGGATTGTTACACATCTGTTACCTGAGTGTTTTCAAGGTGTCAGTAGCCCAACAATGCACAACTTGCTTTCATCTGTTTTTCATATTGAGTTTCTGTGTAGGAGTTTACTGAAACAATGAGTCTGCATCCAAAAAGTAAAAATAAAGGTAAGAAGTGTTATTAGGGCTTCTCTCCAATAGACATCAATGAAGAAAAAAGCTATAAATGTGATAAAAATCAGACTCACCTATCACATGCCTCCTTATAAGTGTGATCTTGACTGTTGCCAAGAAGGATATTGATAGACTGCTTCAGGGAAGATCCTTCCTGAGTCACGTTTGCCTCAGCAAAGCAAGACGCTTTATTTAAGTAACCACTTTCATAAATAGATAATATAAGTCATGGTGTGCTTTGGCTTAGAGCACATAGATACTCATATAAGTTACATTTTAAAAATCTCTGCACCTGCATTAAAGTTACAATTTATTCATAAGAAAATTCACTTTGTTACAACTTATAAAGTCCTAAGTCTAACATAGAGAAATCAATGGCTACTGCTATTTTTGACTAGTACTCAGCATCTTTTTTGATTACAACCTTATATTGGTTTTAAGAAAAGTGAAAAGCAGTAAAAAAAAAATCTATAAGATTGAGAAAAGGAGTGTGTCTAAAACTATTTTAAAAATTGGATAATGTAGATAATTCTAGGGAAATTTCATGCCAAAGTGATCATTGACACAAATGGTTTTCTATGAATCAGAAAGCTATCTGACTGGGAAGTCTAAATACAAGAGTACAGGGAAGTTACAAGAGAAAAACATCACATCAATGATTTACAAAGTTTAAATTGAATCTGCTATTACCTGCTGTAAAAATACACTGAAAGCTAAAATGATATACCTGAGAGCAAGTGTGTGGAAGCAAAGACCAAGTTTTCCTATAATTTAAAAGCAAACTTCAAAAATAAATGTCAGGTCTTTTAAGTCAGGTCTTTTTATTGGAGTAAAAAGGGCTGGAGATTTACCCTCCCACCTGAAATGACCCCAACACCAGCCAAAATATCTGAAAAACAGTTCTCAATTTGATACCAGACATCAGACAACAAAGAGCAACACTCCCTGAGAGACAGAAAGCAAATGAGGAGAGTCCTATCATTCCCTAAGCTCACTTTCTTGAAAGACTTTTCAGGATGTAGTGAAGGGAGAGTTAACCCAGGTGGAGTTTGATAGATGCTCTGAGTTGAAGAGATGGGACTGAAAGTCCAGGGAGACCAACACAGAGTATGCAGGGGTACAGGAAAGGAGTAAACTATACACAGAGAGAACTCTGGAAATCTGCAGAAGGTCCCTTTCAAAATTCAGCTGAGTACTGGCCAGTCCATGTGTATAAGGAAACAATATCTGTGCTCACACAGGGCTGAGAATTGCCTGTTCTCACCAGCAGACTGGATTACCTCCCAATTCTTGGGACACTGAGTCAAAAACTCAGAATGTTCTTGTGTACTAGCAGGAAATAATTTGCTCTATACTAACCATTGAAATGTTCACATCTAATGATGTTATAAACACAGCATTAAAGGATACATCTATTTGCAAGAAACTTAGCTGCATCTCAGCACAAAGCTTAAGAATATTTATAAGTATGCAAGAGTGCCTAGCTCCCAACCAGGTAGAATCCACAATCTCTGGCATTCAATCTAAAGTTAGTAGATGTACAAAGAAGGAGGAAACTCTAACCTATAATGAGGGGAGAAGTCAATCAATTGAAACTGATTTGAAACTGACATACATGTTTGATTAGCAGACAAGGACAGGAAAAGACATTAAAACATATTTCATATGCTCAAAAAGTTAAGTGGAGATATGGATGATGCAAAAATACAAATAAAACTTATAGCAATAAAACTACAATGTCTGAGATTATGCTGGATTAGATTAATGGAAAATTAGACACTGTAAAAGAAATGATTAGTAAACTTAAATACATGGCAAAAGGAACTATACAAAATGAAACATGGTGAGAGGAAAAAGGAATTACCAAATGAAAAGAGCATCAGTGAGCCATGGGGCAATAAAGCAGACCAATATATGTGTAATTGGAGTCTCCAAAGTAGAAGAGAGAGAAAGGGGGACAGAAAAACTATTCAAGGATATAGTGGCCAAAAATTTTCCATAGTTGATACAAATTATAAATCCATATGTATACGAAACTGAACCATCCTAAGCACAGGTAAGGTGAAGAAGATTGCACCAATGCCAATCTAATCAAATTGCTCAAAACCAGTAATAGCCTGGACACACTACATACGGACAAATGAAGATAAGGATGACAGCAGATTTCTTTTTGGAAATAATTCAAGTTGATAGGACAGTGGAGCAACAATTTAAAAATACTGAAAGAATCAGTAGTTGCCTGGGAACAGATAGAAAGTATTAATAATGACTAGACACTGGACTTTCTCATTGCCAGTGTGTAAGGTTGACTAAAATTTAGGGTTGTACTGTTGGTTACATACCAGATCCAAGAAGGAGTAAGCAAGCATGGCAGATGAGACCAGGAACTCCCTTAGGAGGAAAAGTGAACATACCAATTGAGGATGCTTGGAGCTATGAACACTCCCCATCACCACCACCACCCCCCACTGCAAAGCCTAATTTAGCAGTGGTCACATTCTCCTAAGTTTTAATGAAATAAGAAGGAACTCCCTCTAACACCAGAAGATCATCTTAAAGGCATTGCATCATGGAAAATGTTAAATTTTCTTTTCAACTTAGCCTCTCTGATTGCAGGAGAAACCAACCATAGCACCTTGACACATCAGCTTATCTGGGCGCTGTCACCAGGGCACTGTTCATGATCTGTCCCTTGCCTCCGCTTTCAGTCCCAACTCAACCCATATTTTAATCCACACTGAAGAACCATGCTTGTTCACAATTCCATGCCTTCATATGAAGTCTTTGACAGATGTTAAGACATTTGGATTTTAGTCTGAAGGTAATGGAAGTCTTTGAAGCCTGTCAAGCTGGGGAGGGACACAGTTCATTTGCATTTTGAAAAGATGAGTCCAGGCTTGAGAGGAGGTTGTTTGGACAAGTGAAGCTATGTCTATAAGAACATTTTATAGATTGCCTGTGGTCTCCTCTGTGGTGGAAATTAGGTGATAAATATGCCACAGCATCCCTTTCAAGAAGAAAGAAAGGACAGTTAGATGGGGGTGCATATTTTGACAGGTGGGTAAGTCAAAGTCCTCATGCTCAGTGGGCTCAGAATTTTCCTGTAGCAGCAAATTGTTTGTATTATCTTTTAATGAGAATCTTAGAGGTTTGAAATGATTCTGAGAAATTATGAGAAGGTAAATAGTTATTTAAGATTTCCAGGCTGCAATAGGGCTGGTGACCATGAATTTTTACTGGAAGCAAACCATACAATTATGCACATATAATTACATTATTTAACAGCTTGACTCTAAAAGCAGAAAAGACAGAGAATGTATTGATTTAGTCTTAGGGGTTGGCTGGGTAAGTGTAGTGGAAATGCCAGAATTTTTTATGAACATGGAGATGACACCAGAAATCTATGGTTAAGTTTGGAGGAGCAGAGGTGGGGGAGGGGAGTGGGGAAGGGATAGGACTAATGAAATGAGCTTTGGGGGACAGTTCCACACAATTGGTGTTAGACCCACTTCACCCGCTCTTGTTTCCTCCCACTTAAACCAAACTATTGCAACTGCTTCACCGAGGTACATTGTGCCTTTGTCACAGAAACCCTTTTCTTCTCAGTCCTGATCTTCCCTGACCTCAGGAAACCCAGATGCCTCGCCTAAGCCTGAGACCCACACACAAAATGTCTTTAAGAATGCTTCATCATGGATGTTTGAGAGGGACCTCAAATTCTCCAAAACTTTTCCTGCCTAACCTGCTCATTGGCCTGGGATTTTAATCTCAGGAAATAGAACCATCATTAACCTAGGCGCCCAAGCCAGAAATTTAGAAGATTTTTCTCACCCTGCACATTCAGACAGACCCTAATTCCTGGCAGTTATAACTCCTAAATATCCCTCAATCTCATCCTTTCAGTCTTAAATTGTCAGGCTCGTCTTTTGCAGTGGACACTCTTGACCATTCTTCCTAAAAGGCAAATTATTCTTACCTCTATGGCAGATACTCTACTAGTTTGCCTCATCCACTCCTAACCTCTTTCTCAACTTTTTTGAGACTCCTCTTTCTATCTACCCCTCAAATGATGACTCTCAGACCTTCTGGCCTTCCCTTTTTTACACATCCTCTTTGACTACTCATTAACCTCTGTGTCTTCTTAGACTTTACGTTTTTAAATATACACCTAAAAGTTACACTGGCTTCCTGAGCTTCAGACTAACTGGCTGCTGGTCATGTTGGACTTACAGGCCCTGGAAACTCAATGTTTCCAAAACTGACAAATTAACACGTTCTCCAAACCCACTTCTCTTTCAATACCCATCGTTTTATGACCATTTCTTTCCTACTCACCTGAGGCAACTTCTTAATTGGTCTCCTTGCCTCTAGTCTTGCTGTACTGTAGCCAGAATTGCTTTTCTAAAGTGCTAATTTGGTCTGGTCACTACCCTCCTCAAAAAGACAAGGGTAGGGGCTTCTCTGGTGGCTCAGTGGTTGAGAGTCCGCCTGCCGATGCAGGGGACACGGGTTCGTGCCCGGTCTGGGAGGATCCCACATGCCGCAGAGCGGCTGGGCCTGTGAGCCATGACCGCTGAGCCTGCGTGTCCGGAGCCTGTGCTCTGCAACTGGAGAGGCCACAACAGTGAGAGGCCAGCGTACAGCAAAAAAAAAAAAAAAGAAAGAAAGACAAGGGTGGCTCCTTGTTACACTTAGATTCAAATCCCAAATTCTTAGCCTGTCTTAAGAGCTTGTTTCTGAGCACCCTGCCATACTCTCCAACAGCATCCATCTCCACTAACCCCACCCATTCTGTGCTCCAACTTCTGGAAACTCTCAATTATGGACTCTTTTCATCTTGTGTCTTTCACACCTTGTTCTCTCTTTCCCTGGAGGTTTCTACTTATTTTCTACTCATTTAGGATGTGGCACATTTTGCATTTTGTAGGATGTAAGTGTCTGAATGCTGACCATCTTAACTCATGAGTTTATACTGAGACAACCCTAAATGAACCAGGCAGATTATACACATGCCTTTATCCCTGCTCAAATACAAACCTCCCCCAAACTGTCAGTAGAAAATTAAATAGGGTTACAAAAGAAATAGTAATACAAAACATTTCCTGAACCTGAGCTGTGAGTCAATGGGTTAAAATGGTCTACCAAAGCCAAGCATGATGAAAGAAAGAAAGAAAGAAAGAAAGAAAGAAAGAAAGAAAGAAAGAAAGAAAGAAAGAAAGAAAGAAAAAAGAAAGAAAGAAGAGAAGGAAGGAAGGAAGGGAGGAAGACATACCGAGGCAATGAATCATGAATTGCACAACATGAAAGGTAAAGAAATTTATCCTCAAAAATCTCCAGTGTAGAACACACATGGATTACATAAAAAGGAATACCAATTAGAATGACATCAGTTTTTTTGAATCCACGTTGAGAAGCAAAAGGCTTTCAAAATTCTGAGTGAAGTAATTTTCACCCTAGATTACTGTACACAATCAGAATATTAATTAAAGAATGTGGAAGAAGAATAACAAAACTTTTAGATTTGCAAGATATTGAGATCTTATCTCCCATGCATCCTTTCTCAGGAATCAGCTCTAGGTGAGGGTGTGAGCCATCAACACAAGGAAGTTAGCCAAGAAAAGAGGACCCAGGATCCAGGTGTCTGGGGGTTCCATACAGAATCCAGGCAGAAGGATGCTCTGGGTGCTAGTGTAGGGACGTCCCAGGGTGACAGATGTGAGCAGGCCTGACAGCCACCCACCCACCTTGAAGTGGAAGACTCAGACGTCCAGGAGGTGAAGTCTCTAGAAAAACAATTAAATGGAACATTGAACTTTATGGCAAATTGCATTGAGAAATTGTTAGAAAGTATGGAAAGAATGAGTGATCATTACAAAACTAATCAAATAACAAAACAAGGTAAGTATGGGCTTCAGAATTAACAAAAAATTGTACAAGAAAATAAACTCTGATGCAATATTTGGCTGAGTACAAACAGCATGTGCATAGACATAGTGATTTAAACACAGAATATTGATTTACCTTTATTGGGAAAGCAGCAATGCAGGCAAGAGGTTGCTGGAAAACTGTATCCTCTACTCTCTTCAAACAAATACGTCATAGCTAAACTTCAGTAATGAATTAAAAAAAACCAGAAATATGACAGTAAATGCCAGAGAAAGAGCTACAAGAGTTGAGTGTAGGTGCTTCTGACCATCAAAACCAGGAGACAAGGCAAGGGTGGAGCACAGCCTGCCATTTAGGACACAGTTCTTTTCAAAGCTATGTAGGTATTAGTTTTGCAAACATCTAAGCAACTGTTTTTTTTTTTTTCATTTAAAATCCATTTTTTAACTTAAAGTATATTTAATTTAACAATGTTGTGTTAGTTTCAAGCAAAGTGATTCAGTTACATATATATTTTATATATATATAAAATATATATATATATTTGATAGTTCTAAGTATCACATTTTCCCTCTCATTCTCTTTCAAATGACTTTCAATTTTAAAAATAGATTTTTAGATTTTACTCAGCCAATAAAAAAGAATGAAATAACGCCATTTGCAGCAACAAGGATGGACTTAGAGATTATCATACTAAGTGAAGTAAGTCAGACAGAGAAAGACATAGGATATTATATGATATTACTTATATGTGGAATTTCAAAAATGATACAAATGAACTTATTTATAAAACAGAAACAAACTCGCAGACATAGAAAATAAACCTATGGTTACCAAAGGGGTATGCGGGGGATGGGAGGGATAAATTAAGGAGTTTGGGATTAACATATACACACTACTATATATAAAATAGATAAACAAAAAGGACTTACTCTATAGCACAGGGACATCTACTAAATGTTTTTTTCTTCTTTTTTTTTAACATCTTTATTGGAGTATAATTTCTTTACAGTGGTGTGTTAGTTTCTGCTGTATAACAAAGGGAATCAGCTATACATTTACATGCATCTCAATATCTCCTCCCTCCTGTGTCTCCTTCCCACACTCCCTATCCCACCCCTCTAGGTGGTCACAAAGCACTGAGCTGATCTAGCTGTGCTATGCACCTGCTTCCCACTAGCTATCAATTCTACATTTGGTAGTGTGTATATGTCCATGCCACTCTCTCACTTTGTCCCAGCTTCCCCTTCCCCAACCCGGTGTCCTCAAGTCCATTCTCTATGTCTGCCTCTTTATTCCTGTCCTTCCTGTAAGTTCTTCAGAACCATTTTTTTCCTTTTTTTTTAGATTCCATATATCTGTGTTAGCATGTGGTATTTGTTTTTCTCTTTCTGACTTCATTCTGTATGACAGTATCTAGGTCCATCCACCTCACTACAAATAACTCAATTTCATTTGTTTTTATGGCTGAGTAATATTCCTTTGTATATATGTGCCAGATCTTCTTTATCCATTCATCTGTTGATGGACACTTAGGTTGCTGCCATGTCCTGGTTATTGTAAATACAGCTGCAATGAACATTGTGGTACATGTCTCTTTTTGAATTATGGTTTTCTCAGGGTATATGCCCAGTAGTGGGATTGCTGGGTCTTATGGTAGTTCTATTTTTAGTTTTTTAAGGAACCTCCATACTGTTCTCCATAGAGGCTGTATCAATTTACATTCCCACCAATAGTACAAGAGGGTTCCCTTTTCTCCACACCCTCTCCAGCATTTATGTTTGTAGATTTTTTGATGATGACTATTCTGACTGGTGTGAGGTGATACCTCACTGTAGTTTTGATTTGCATTTCTCTAATGATTAGTGATGTTGAGCATCCTTTCACCTGTTTGCTGGCAGTCTGTATATCTTCTTTGGAGAAATGTCTATTTAGGTCTTCTGCCCATTTTTGGATTGGGTTTTTGTTTTTTTGATATTGAGCTGCATGAGTTGCTTATAAATTTTGGAGATTAATCCTTTGTCAGTTGCTTCATTGGCAAATATTTTCTCCCATTCTTGGGCTCACATTTTTGTCTTGTTTGTGGTTTCCTTTGTTGTGCAAAAGCTTGTAAGTTTCATTAGGTCCCATTTGTTTATTTTTTATTTTATTTCCATTTGTCTAGGAGGTTGGTCAAAAAGGATCTTGCTGTGATTTATGTCATGGAGTTTTCCACCTCTGTTTTTCTCTAAGAGTTTTATAGTGTCTGGCCTTACATTTAGGTCTTTAATCCATTCTGAATTTATTTTTGTGTATGGTGTTAGGGAGTGTCCTAATTCCATTCTTTTACATGTAGCTGTCCAGTTTTCCCAGCACCACTTATTGAAGAGGCTGTCTTTTCTCCATTGTATATCCTTGCCTCCTTTTACAAGGAGGGTTTATCTCTGGGATTTCTTTCCTGTTCCATTGATCTATATTTCTGTGTTTGTTCCAGTACCATACTGTCTTATTACTGTAGCTTTGTAATATAGTCTGAAGTTAAGGAGCCTGATTCCTTCAGCTCTGTTTTTCTTTCTCAAGATTGCTTTGACTATTCAGGGTTTTTTGTGTTTCCATACAAATTGTGAAATTTTTTGTTCTAGTTCTGTGAAGAATGCCATTGGTAGTTTCATAGGGATTGCACTGAATCTGTAGATTGTTTTGGGTAGTATAGTCATTTTCACAGTGTTGATTCTTCCAATCCAAGAACATGTACCATCTTTAATTTCTTTCATCAGTGTCTTATAGTTTTCTGTATACAGGTCTTTTTTCTCCTGAGGTAGGTTTATTCCTAGGTATTTTATTCTTTTTGTTGCAATGGTAAATGGGAGGGTTTCCTTAATTTCTCTTTCATATTTTTCATCATTAGTGTATAGGAATGCAAGAGATTTCTGTGCATTAATTTTGTACCCTGCTACATTACCAAATTCATTGATTAGCTCTAGTAGTTTTCTGGTAACATCTTTAGGATTCTCTATGTATAGTAACATGTCATCTGCAAATAGTGACAGGTTTACTTCTTCTTTTCCAATTTGGATTCCTTTTATTTCCTTTTCTTCTCTGATTGCTGTGGCTAAAACTTCCAAAACTGTGTTGAATAATAGTGGTGAGAGTGGGCAACCTTGTCTTGTTCCTGTTCTTAGTGGAAATGGTTTCAGTTTTTCACCATTGAGAGTGATGTTGGCTGTGGGTTTGTCATATATGGCCTTTATTATGTTGAGGTAAGTTCCCTTTATGCCTATTTTATGGAGAGTTTTTATCATAAATGGGTGTTGAATTTTTTCAAAAGCTTTTTCTGCATCTATTGAGATGATCATATGGTTTTTCACCTTCAGTTTGTGAATATGGTTTATCACATTGATTGATTTGCATATATTGAAGAATCCTTGCATTCCTGGGATAAACCCCACTTGATCATGGTGTATGATCCTTTTAAAGTGCTGTTGCATTCTGTTTACTCAATGTTTTGTAATAACTTATAAGGGAAAAGAATCTGAAAAAGTTATATCTATCTATCTATATATATATCACTTTGCTGTACACCTGAAACTAACATAACATTGTAAATGAACTATACTCCAATTTAAAATTCTTCATTGAAGGAGTTAAACCTCTCAGTGTCATCTGCTTTAGTAAGATCACACAGGGTGTGATCAGCTCGGGGAGGAGGCCAGTATTCTGTGTGACAGACAGGGGGAGTGGAGAGGGAGGGAAAGGAAGAGTTCTGTCCTCAGAGAAGCCACCTCCTTTTGGCTATACTTAATTATGTCTTTTTTTTTTTTCATTTCAAATATTGATTTCAGGGCCCTCAAAGATACTTAGAGTTTCCTTCATGGTGATCCACTGATATTTGATACAGAATTTGAATTTATCACAATTGCAAAATCAAAAAGCCCACTAGGCTACACGGTCCCTGAAGACTTACTCTGAACAAGACTTGAAGATCTCCACTTTTCTAACGAAATATGAACAAAGCTGCTTGTTGTGATTTTCTGTTGCATATCAGGGAATCCACACTGATAGTCTGACCAACAGATTTGGGGCCGAGCTGCCAGGGGCTGGGGCTCTTGGGCACCTCAGTTGAAAAGCATGACCATGTTTCAGATGTGTGGAAATGAGAGCATGGCTTGATACAAATAATTTTGCTTAATAAGCATCCTTACTGGAGATAGAAGGATACCACAAATACCTTCTTATTGTCACACAAAGCAACAGTGAGGTAGGTGGTGAGAACAATGGCTCAGCGGGAGCAGTTATTCTGTGCCAGGTAACTGATATTATAACAATAACCCCTGAGAGTTTGGAATTCACTATTTTGAGCTCTTTGCTTTTCTTTCCAAAAAGAGAAACTTTTAGAGTGTGTGCACACTTCTCTCCTCTCTTTGGGAGCTGTCTATCTGAAGGGGAGTCTTGCAGAGAGGGTCACTGGCCAGCTCCCCGCTTGGCTCGGGTGCCTGGGGATGCTACAGGCTCCACTCAGGTGGTTGCCCCTGCCCTGCAATTACAGCCCATTCTCTTTATAAGCATACTTCCCCTTCTCCAGACCTTTCCTTTGGAAGTGCTGAGTAAACCTATCACCTCCAAGTGTGAATGACAGATTCTGTTGTCACCTCACTCAGGGTGGAGTGTTTAATTTAGAATGAGAGAGAGGGCCAAGGATGACTGGGTTTCCTGCCCTGACTTATGGGAGGGTTGCTTGGGGTCAGAAGGTCCTACCCAGTCCCCATCAGATGAGACTTTCATATTCTGACAATGTTTGCAAATGTGGATGCAAACTTCACTACTGTGCTGCTTGTCTTGTAGAGGGCACTTAAAATATATTTTTTTCATTTAATAGAAATACTTATCTTTGAAAACTTAAGAAGAGTGCTTAATAGAGTAAAGTGGTGGGCTTTTCACATCGACTCAGACAGGATTTCTTGAAGCTCCAAGGTTAGAGTTTAGAATCAAGTTTAGACACAAGTAAAAGTTACTGAAGGAGCAGGGAGAGACAAATCTAAGCATAGGGATTATTTTGAGCAAAAATTCAGAAGGAAGATAGGTGACCCATGTAATATTACTGCCATATAGTACCCAGGGTGAGCATCTTACAACCTCAAAGGTGCCATAAATACTGATGATTTGGCAGCAAGAGCAGCCTCAAGTGGCCTCTTCAAGGTCTGTGGGACTTCTTCACATCTCCCTCTCTTGTCTCTTGCTGCCTCACTCATTCGATTTGTAGGCAGCAGGAAGTCACTCCTCACCTCTCTCCACCCCTAAGTAAGCGGCCCTATGACCTTCTTAGGGGTGGAAATCTAGATCAGAGAGATGAATTTTAAAAAGCAGAACTAAGTGCATTTTAGTTAGGTATCAGGTTGGTAGCTTTATACTATATAAATAGATTTCTAGTCTTGCAAATAAAAGACGACAATCACTCAAAAATAAAAACAGTGCATGAAAGACTCAAGAAATTTCATTCCCTAGCATAAGATGAAAACAAAATGCCTCTTGTGGTTGTACAGGAAAGAATATGCAATAAAAATAGGTGATTTGATCATCCTACAAGTGGCATTGAGGCAGATCCTCTTTAATATATGGATATGGGACTGGATGCAGAGGCTTATAAAATGGAGCTTACAAATCAGTGTGGAGCACAGTGTGCCATGCATGTCTTTGTTTCTGGAAACCCCTCTAATCACCTTCAGAACTAAAGGTGAGAATTGGGTAAAAATAAAATGAAAGAAAATAAATTTTCTATTATCCTTTCTAAAGCTCACACTACCGGCTCTTAGTGACCGACTCACAGCTGTGAACTGCCCTGCCTCTGAGGCAAGAGGTGACCCCTCCCCACTTCCTCCCAGCCTCGGTGCTGTGTAAAAAAGACTTGGTCCACAAAAGCCAACCCGGTCACTTAAAGCATCCCCTCTCTCAAAAAGGACACATACAAAGACTATTTTATGGTTTCATATATTTTTATAAACAGCAGGATATTTAAACCTGACCCATTTTTTCCCCCTGATATAATGAATTGTCAGGAATGGCTATACTAGTAGAGACAAAGATACTTTTATTCCTTGTTGTGTAAGAAAAAAATAATCAAATTATTTGGCCTTTCACTTTGTTTTGCATTTCAACAACCTTAAGAGTTCACATGTTAGCAGTGCATTCCTTCTGTTAAACAAAATAAAAGCTATAAAATACAAGTGTATTAACCTTTTTTTGATGACTGATTAATATTGGCTCCTAAGTGGTAGACGTTTTCTACTTCCTTAAAGGAAAAAAGGGAGGAATTGTGATGATAGCAAAAAGAATATGCAATTCAGCTTCGTAAGACTGGAATTCAGAGTCTTGGAATGAAGAGAGATCTTGGAGATCACCTGGTGCTAACTGAACCCCACATTATACAAGTAAGGAAACTGAAAACCTGGAGACATGGAGCTGGAAGACTGCCTCTCAGGTTTTCTGTCCATGAAGAACTGTTTCTGTTGCCAAGCTCAGGTCCGGCTGCTCGCCACCCAAAAGCCAATAATCAAGGAGCAAGTGTTGGTAGAAAGGAAAGATGCTGTCATCAGAAACGCTGGCAAAGTGGGGAGAAGGTGGACTCGTGTCCAGAGGCCAGCTCTGGAGATTCTGCTCAGCTGTGACAGTTTTTAAAGGGAAAAACGGGAGATGATCTCAGTGAATCATTAAGGCAGGAGGTCAGATTCTTCATCATTTTTCCACTGCGTGCAGACCTGCTGACTTCTCCTGACCTTCCTTTGCATGCTATCTGGCCCAAGTGGTCTGGTTGCACCCAGTGGGTCCACCTGCAAATTTTCTAAGAAGAAGCTAGGCATAGAGATTCAGTCATTCTTTAGCTGCTTAATTCTTCATTCTTACTCCTTCTAATCAGGGAAGGGAATCAACAGATTAGTCAAGGCATTGTGTACATTTAGTAAAGCAGAAATCAGGGGCTAAGTTAAATGTTACCTAGTGATCTCATCTTTATGATGAAGGTCTGAGGAAAACATGGATGAACAAACAGAAAAGGGGCAAAGGAGCTGCTTACATTTCCCTGGCCCAGTGTCTTACCTTCTTTAGACACCTGGCTGTGAACAGAGGTGGGGGGGTGGTGACTCAGATGCAGTCAGGGATTAACATGCAGCAACTTGCCTATCATGTGATATACCAGGTTAAATATGATCATGAGGAGGAATGCCTGCTTTTGGGGAATTGAATTCAAATTAAAAGGACACCAATGTCAACAATAAACACAGGTGTTGGCATTCTTCCAAACTTGTCCCCACTACACAGTGGGTAGGCCATACTTCCCTCCAGAGCTGCAGTGCCTAGATTTTCCAAGGTACCTTCAAGATCCACACATACAGCTCTTATGAAAAATTTCCAGTTTCCAAAAATTCTGTGATGGCATACTATAAAAACACCTCTCTGGTTTACATTGTCCCATATCATTGTTTTGTGTTTTCTATCTTTTTCTTTAAAAGGTAGCAGATAAACAAAAGAGCAGACAACTCATCCTTATGCTGTTAAAAGTGAAAACCAAATAAACAAGCTTTACAGACTTTCTACTCAGTGGCAGATACTGTGTAAAACATTTTTTGCATGTGTGCTCTCAATGAATTTTCACAATAGCCGTGTGAAGTAGGCTTATCATGGTGTTTAACAGGTGAGGAAACTAAATTGCAGAATGGTAGAGCTACTTCCTCAAATTCACTTGCCTCAAAAATAAAAAAAGTTCCGTTTGAAACCCGGATCTCCTGTGTTTTAGCTCAATGGTTTCTTACTAAGCCATAATTTTTTTTCTAGTAAGAGCAGATGAATACCATCCCTATGGAAACCCATTTCATACAATGAAGTGAGTTCTTAAGTCTTGTTTGCTGCCAAAATGCTGGACATAAACGTAAAATTTAAATGGGGAAATAAAAATGCTGGTATTTCCATTATGCCAGGCTGAATAATACGAATTTAGTAATTCGTTATTTGGCAGACGGTACACCGGATGCAACCTTATGTGATGTATTAGTTTCTGAAGTTGTTCATCTTTGCTTTTGTAATATATTAAGAA
The DNA here is from genome assembly GCF_964270905.1 of Leucopleurus acutus. Lineage (NCBI taxonomy): Eukaryota > Metazoa > Chordata > Mammalia > Artiodactyla > Delphinidae > Leucopleurus > Leucopleurus acutus. The sequence goes on from NC_139157.1 coordinate 80,832,386, forward strand.
ATATTCTTCTCTGAATAATTTTAGTGATTCAACCTTCTCTCTAATTGTTGACATGAGAGATTCTGACAAAAAAACTTGGTAACGTTTCACCCAGGAAGTAAAATTTGAGCTGGGATTTAAAGAAAGTTCAGTTGCTTGTAATTTCCAATCTGTTACATTACATTTTCTGGCCCTTTCCCCAGGAAAACCTCTGTAAACCAGAATTTATACCAAAACAAAAACCAACAACATATTTTAGTGGAATCAAATAATGCATCAAATAATGCAATCTCAACACTTTAAATATTTCTTTCATAATTGAAATAATTACTCTCATTTTTCACCCTGAAAATATGAATCCTTGCATGTTTGCTCTAAAGAAAGTGGGGCACATCTCTATTATTGAAGACTGAACATAAATAGAACATTCAGATAAGGAATGAGACACTGAAGAGATTATTGTCTGTATCAAAACTACACACCTACTCTGAAGATGGTCTCATTGTAATTAGTTCAATGTCTCTCTATCTGTTTTTATTTTGTCCTCAAATCATAACTAAATCAGCATCCTTAATAAAAGCTGGTCAGGGCACATGGACTATAGCCTGCAAAAAAGGAATAAAAGGGAGCTAAAAATAAACAGAAATGACAATGTTAGATTTCACCAAGTTTAAAACCCCTAAAAGCTTCTTTTCTGATGATGATCTGATTCTCCAGCCCATCATGTTTCAGCAAAGGCTGAACCACATTACCTCTGCTCTACACCTCACCCAATCTCAGGTTTATGTTATTTATTTTTCTTTCTTTTTCCTTAGCTCTCAAATCTCCCTGTCTTGATGTCTCTGAACCCAGGCTGGTAATCAAATTTCAACTCCTAGTTGCATCCTTTGCAGGGTAAATTGATTGGAGGAATCTTCATTTTGGTCTCTGCCTGGACTCGTTAACTCAATTCCAGTGACTCAAGATACCTCTCTTTTCCTGATTTCTCCAATTCAAGTCGGTATCAGCTTTCTAATCCTAGTAGTTAGGCACAGCTTTACACATTTTCTTCCTTGATTGCAATACTTGTTGGATTATGAATAGGATCTAAAGTATAATAGGTATTCAATAAAAACTGGTTAGACTTTTTTTGCCCAGAAACTTGATGTTCCATTATTAGGTAATACCACTATGGTCAACGTGGTGATTGTTTTGATGTTCAATTAAATTATTCTCTAAACATGTTTATTGAATAACTGTAATAGGGAAGAACAAATCTGACTCCATAATGGAGCCGCTTCTTTTACTTTAATCTTAGCATTCTATTGCTTTTCCTTCGAGTTAAGAATGTTGCCTATAGCCTGAATGGCCATTATCAAAAAATCTAGAAACAATAAATGCTGGAAAGGGTGTGGTGTGAAAGGAACCCTCCTGTACTGTTGGTGGGAATGTAAATTGATACAACCACTATGGAGAAGAGTGTGGAGGTTCCTTACAAAACTAAAAATAGAACTACCATATGACCCAGCAATCCAACTGCTGGGCATATACCCTGAGAAAACCATAATTCAAAAAGAGTCATGTACCACAGTGTTCATTGCAGCTCTATTTACTATAGCCAGGACATGGAAGCAATCTAGGTGTCCATCAACAGATGAATGGATAAAGAAAATGTGGTGCATATATACAATGGAATATTACTCAGCCATAAAAAGAAATGAAATTGAGTTATTTGTAGTGAGGTGGATGGACCTAGAGATTTTCATACAGAGTGAAGTAAGTCAGACAGAGAAAAACAAATACCATATAATAACACATATATATGGAATCAAGCAAAAAAAAAAAGGTACTGATGAACCTAGTGGCAGGGCAGGAATAAAGATGCAGATGTAGAGAACGGACTTGAGGAGGGAGGGGGAAGCTGGGGCAAAGTGAGAGTGGCATCGGCATATATACACTACCAAATGTAAAATAGCTAGTGGGAAGCAGCCGCATAGCACAGGGAGATCAGCTCGGTGCTTTGTGACCACCTAGAGGGGTGGGATAGGGAGGGTGGGAGGGAGGGAGACGCAAGAGGGAGGGGATATGGGGATATATGTATGCATATGGCTGATTCACTTTGTTGTGCAACAGAAACTAACACAGTATTGTGAAGCAATTATACTCCAATACAGATCTATTAAAAAAAGAAAAAGAATGTTGCCTCTAGCCTGAAATCTACAGAATAGCCCATTCTCAAGGCTCTGACCTTAAGGGTGTGACACTTCTCCATTCATATAGAGATAAAAAGTTGTAGAACAGAGGATAACATTTGTTTTGTTGGAGGTTTACAGGAACATCTTGACCTGACCTACACGGACAGCTGCAAGAACAAAGGATAGTACACAAAGAAGTTTGCAACCACTCCCCTCCTTCACCTGGCCTTTGCTGAAACCCGTCAAGGAGTTCAGGGTTTGGGGAGGCATGAGCCACCCGCCTCCTTGCATGGCCCTGCAATAAACATTTCTCTGCTCCAAACTCCAGATGTTTTGGTTTGTTTTGCTTCACTGTGGGTAGGGCACGTAAACTTGTACCCAGTAACATAATGACTGGAGGAAACTTTTTTTAGATGTGTTTAATTAACACTGAAGAGAAGAGTAGATATAGGACATTAACTTCAAAGAGTTTAAAGTTTCATGAGGGTAACAGTTGTGAAAACAAATCAGTTACAACTCAAAAGTCAGTAAAAAATGGAATCAGTGTCATGAGTAGGCAGGTGAATATGAAGTTAAGTTTAGGGGTTTAGGAACATTTCATCAAGGAAGTGGCATTTGAATTGAAACTTAGAGAGTGAACATCATTTAACAGCAAGGCGTGACGATGTTGAAATACAATGTGTGTCAGGATTCGGTGAGGTGTCACTGGAGCTGGGGCTGTAGTAGGAGATGTGTCGGAATTGAATGTCACCTCTGTGAGGATCCTTGTGGACACCAAGCAACCAGAATGAATGGTCTCTTTGTGGGGAACATAGCACACCAGGGGGTATCTGTTCCATTCAACCAAGCTCTGTCTTTTTCCTGGCACGCCATAAACGGCAAGCACTTGTAGAATATGTTTGTATGCCAGGACCTCTTTAGGGGCCACTTGCTCCCTTTTCAAAAGTGGAGGATTTCCTAACAGACAAGGAAATCGGAAGTTTGGTCTCTGCCTTTGGCCTAGGATCTCTCTGGAACACCTTGGCCAGCATGGAAGGTCTCCCTGCATGTGCTGGCTCCCCCATGGGTGCTCTCCAGTGCTGCATATGTACCCTGTCAGAGCCACAGTGTATTTGCTAATCCACTCCCCAGCCTGCCCCTGATCAGAAGCCCAGGATGAAAGGATAGAGTCAGAAAATACCCCCTTCTTCCCACCATACCCTTTTTGTCTCCACTAGTTAATACTCCAAGTGCACATTCACATACACATTCCTTAATGATGGGGTACAGGAATTTCAGAAAGGAATTTTAATATTAAAATAATGAGGTAAAACTTCTAGTTACTGCAGTCTTGCCCTTAAATCTCAAATTCTAAACCGTTTGGAACAATGGGCTCAAAAGAAGTAAGAAGACTTCAAAAAAAAACCCTTTGGAGAGATTGATCAAGAAAGGTGTTTATGGGCTTCCCTGGTGGTGCAGTGGTTGAGAGTCTACCTGCCGATGCAGGGGACATGGGTTCGTGCCCCAGTCCGGGAAGATCCCACATGCCACAGAGCGGCTGGGCCCGTGAGCCATGGCCGCTGAGCCTGCGCATCCGGAGCCTGTGCTCCGCAACGGGAGAGGCCACAGCAGTGAGAGGCCCACATACCGCAAAAAAAAAAAAAAAAAGGAAAAAAAAAAAGAAAGGTGTTTACGTAAAAAATGGAGAGAATGGTATCTTAGTCCTTAGATAAGTGGCAAGCTGTATATTTGATACCCAGAATAGGTCATTTTTTAACACCCCATCTCTTCAGTAATGATCATAACATAAAATAATAATATTAGCCAGAAAAATAAATGCATATTGTGAAAAATTTTTCTTGAGCTTCACATGCATAATCATGTCAGGAAAGAATAAATTTAAAATAAAATTAATATTATAGTACAAAAAGAAAAATACAATGAATTAACACCTTTAATGTAAATTTTGAAATATTTATTTTGAAAAAACATATCTACATATCTGTCACAGTACTGAATTACATTACTATTTAACACAAATAACAAGAAAAGCAATTTTAAAAGAATACATTTCAATTTTAAAAGTATTAATAAAAGTCAGTGAAGCATTTCACAGGTGAACTAAAATTTGTACTTACCAAATAAAAATATTACCCCTTGCAACTTATACCTCCTTCACTGTTTTACATTTTAAGCACAAAAACATTAAATGGTCACAACGAATAACAGAATTAAAGTAACATCTGCTCTGTTCCTTTGCCCTTATGATCATTGTGCTATCATTGTTTATTTTTGAATTGTGAAGTTTTGAATTTTGTAGAACTATTCAGTAGAACAGAAGTTGGAGACACAAATCACACTTGAAGTGCACTCAAACTTCTCCAAACTATTGTGAAGTTACTCTCAAAGTGAATCAATGCATTTGAATCTATGTCTGACAGGGGCTACTGTATACATGGGAATTCTCCCAAATTAATGTCCTTGTAGAATATAATGTTTGCTAAAGGATAAGTAATAACAATGTGCTATTTTGAAGCCCACCAATGTATTATTGATACTCACAAGGTATTATTTAGAATTTAGACCAACAAAAGATTTTTTCCAAGAGGAATAATTTATCATGACACTGTTTAGAATTGTCGAAGCCTGGTGATAATTAAAAACATACATTTGGTCAGTTCTATTATTGCTTTAAATTTCCTACACAAAGTACTGTTCTTACCATCTACATCCAGAGCAGAAGCCCCCATTGCCACAGCCCCAGCTCAAGGGCGACTGAGATGCAGAAATGGGAATGTTCGGTCTGCTGAGATGTTTGGAGGGTACACAAGGGATATTGGGCGCCCTTGACATCCGCAGCCCAGAATAATAAGGCTACTTGTATAGCCTTTCTATACGCCAATAGGAAAGGTCAAGATTGCAGCTGAAGGCGGGAGATCAGGCAATTGGCTGGAGAGAAGCCATCCTCACCAGAGAAGGATGACGTGTGGAGGTTCCCAGAAACGATATTTACAAAGATGTCCCATGGAAGAATTCATATTTGTTTACCTGCCATGACAGGCCGGTCCCCAAGGAAGAATTTCAAGCTGCATTTGCTGAATAAAAGTTACTATTCCTTTCCTTCTTATTTCTCTTTCTTGCAGGTCCTCCTCCTTCAAACTCTGACAGAGAAACAGCCTAGTGCATGGGAGAGAGAGAAGTGTAGGACGAAGGTTGAAATTGTCTCCCAACCACCTTTACTCCCTCTCCCTTATGCTGGTCCCCAAGCCATAGCTCAAGCTTTGCTCCTAAGGAAGGGATAATCTTAGAATGGATTTAAACTAGGCTGGAATTTTACTGAAAATGGATCTGTTTTTCAAACCTGAAAGTGACCTATAATCGGTCAAGTGCCGGAGGTCTGACTGAGCCTGTTCCAAGGCAAAGGTAGAGAAAACTGAAGCGTGCCCTGCTGAGCTTAGCCCACGGATATACTGGATACAGCAAAATCCTGTTCCTACACTACACGAGTCTGTGGATGACTCAGGAGGCTGACAACCTGAGACCCTTGCACTTGAATTTCAATAACAAATCTATGCTTTGCGGCATTTCAGTGAGGGTAGTATACTGCCGGTATACTAGTTTGTGTTAAGACACAAGTGTACATTCCCATTTGTTTATATTGTTATTTCTTGCAAATTAAAAAAAAAAAAGGTCGCATTGTCTGAGGAGTACACTCAAATGTTGCAGAAAGGGGTCTTTAGATGTTCTGGGTATCACAGAGATGGGTGGTAGCTCAGTGAGTGGAATGGAGCTGAAAGGGGGCTGGGAGGAACAAATAAGGCCTTTGTTACATCATGGGAAATATTTCAGGGTTTGATGGGAATTTGCTGCCCCATGACTTTTAAAACTTAGTGCGTTATACATGCGAAGTGTTGTTCTAAGGACTCTGTGCGCATAATTTTGTTCCGTATGTGCAACAGCCTTATAAAATGAGCACGACTTTACAGGTGAGGAAACGGAAGCTGAGAAAGCTCTTCCAAGCAATGGTCTGCAGATGCAAACAATTCTGAAACCCTCCATCCTGGGAACTCACCCTAGAGATCTTTCCATAACATGTCATTCTTTTTTTTTTTTTTTTCTTTAACGAAAAAGTAAAAATATTTCTGGTGAGTCTATCTTCCTTCATCGGGGGGTGGGGGGTGGGGGTGGAAACATTGTGTAGGGTAAAGCTACCTTTTATTTAGCATCTTCTGTAATCAGCAACTTTACCTATGTGACTTCTAAGTGTCTTAACTGCTCTGGAGTCAAGTGAAAGTGTGCTGGACCCAGCTCATACCAGCTCGAGAGTCGATTGTTAAATGTTCAGGGCATCTTCGGAGCCAGTTAATTAATATTATCATCATTAAATAGTAAATTATATACCCTTATATTGAAAATAAATTGCGTTCAAAAGAAAAGTAATAAAAATAAAAAACCCATCACTTCCTAGTTATTTTAGTATGCTTTACAGTAAATAATACTGTTGAGGTTCTTTTATTTTTGCTTTTTTAAAATTTTATTTTATTGTAGTATAGATGATTTACAATGTTGTGTTAGTTTCTGCTGTACAGCAAAGTTATTCATATATATATATATATATATATAAAATATTCTTTTCCATTATGGCTTATCAGAGGATACTGAATATAGTTCCCTGTGCTATACAGTGGGCCTTGCTGTTTAGTTATCCTATATATAATAGTTTGCATCTGTTAACCCCAAACTCCGACTCCATCACTGTCACCTTTCTGCTGCTTTAATCTAATCTTCATCAAAGAAAGAGATAGCAACCGTTTATTGCTTCTACTTAGCAGTGGTCAAACCTCAATGTTTATCCCAAAGTCTCTGTATGACTCCCCTATGGCTTCCTCTCCCAATGTTTGAAAAGGAAGAGGACATTGAAAAAAAAATCATAGAAGATGCTTCCTTGTTTTTAAAATAAGGGCTCTCTATAACTTTGAAAAAATCTCATTAAAACTGTGCATACATAAAATATGACAGGCATCTAAAAGAACTTGAAAATCTATATGTATAGTTTGAAGGAACAATAACAAAACAAGCACCTGTGGGCTTTATATCTTCTGCTTTGGGTCAAGCTGGAGGAAAGGAGCCCGATTTGTCCTCTCTCCTGAAACAACCACCGTAAAAAGAGAAACATATTTGAAAAAACACAACTGGACAAGAAGCTGGACATCAGAAAACAAAGGACTGTGATCTGTAAGAAACAGGGAACAAATGAGGTGAGCCTTAAACTCGTCCCAGCTTGCTGTGTGGAGAGAGGAAGAAGACAGGACTGTCCCAGAGGACACTCTGGACTGGGGAGATGGAGATGGTGTCTGGGGAGACCAAGGTGGTCAGAGTTCACAGAACAAAGCACTAAAGCACCCCGCAAACACATAGGACCCAGAATTAAAAAGTGATTTCGTTTACAATCAAGCAACTGAGAACACATCTAATCAAAATATCTACTTAATTACTCACTATTAAACTGTTAAAACTATTGAGAAAATTTAAAGAATACTCAAATGAATGGAAAGGTACACCATATTCATTCATTGGAAGACTCAATATTTTTAAGATGTCAAGACCACTTCACTATCACCAGCATGACTAAAAAAAGAAAAAGGGAAAATCAACAACTTTTAAAAATGTTTGGCAATATCTACTAAAGCTGGCCATGTGCATGTATATTACCCAGCAATGACACTCCTACAGATTCGTGTAACTAAAGTGCATATATATGTTCACCAGGTGTGTATTGGAATATTCTAGGAACTATTCATAATAGCCCAAAACTCCAAACTACACAAATGTGTATCAACAGTAGAACATACAAATAAAATGGAGTGTATTTCCACACTGGAAGGCTGCACAGCAACAAGAATGAACAATCTAAAACTACATGCAACAATATGGAAGAAACATAAACACATAAGATTGATAGATACATGACATAAAATAAGCTATATACTATGATTTAACTTAGCTAAATACATATACACAAAATTAGTCTGTGTGGTTAGTTTGGGTGTAAGTGACTAGATGGGAACATGAAAAGTCTTCTGTTTCTGCTGTAGCTCTGTTTCTTGATCTGAGTGCTGGGTACATGGGTATTTTCAGTGTGCGGAAATTCATGGAAAGGTCCATTTTATGTGAATATTTCTATATGTATGTTATAGTTTAATAAAAAGTTTTAAAAGTATTTGGCATCCAAAGTATCAGCTTTGTACCACTCTGTAGAAACTGCTATGGTTCTACAACTCTAAAATTAGAAAATGTTTCATAGCCAGAGAAAATAAATAAATAGACATAGAACAATCTTCTAAATAGCGTATTTTAAACTATTTGCTGTAATCGTTGGTACATCGACAAACACAAGTTCACAAACCTACTTCTGTTTTTTGACAGCCCATTTTCTTTTTTCAAAATTGCTTCTTTTAATTAAAAACAAATAAAATACTTACCATAGAGAATTCCAAAAAACGTAGAAAGGTAAAGGTAAGATTATATAGATTATGGAAGTAACTTGCACTAAATACAATATTTCAGCAAATATCATTTCAAATCTCTGTATATATATTGTCTATATTTATAATTTATATAGTTCTGGTTCTTTCCTCCAAGTATTAGATGCATACTCTATATTCCATTTTGTGTGCTACTTTTTCATACTAATGGACTATAGTGTGAATACTTAAATGTAATTAAAAATTTTTTTCTAAGCACAATTTTAATGAATATAGAAATATCCATCATAATAATACACTCAATTTTAGTTTTCTGTTTTATTATTTGAGAGCATTAATTTGCTTCCAAATGTTTTGTTTTTGTAAAGAACATGGCAATGAACATCTTTGCATATAAACCTTTATTAAATACTTAGAATAAATTTATTAAAGACAAATTATTAGGTTAAAATATGTAATTTTTCCAAGATTCTTCAATAAATATATACTGTAAAATGATTTTTGAAGACTTTGGACCAGTACACATTCTCAGTAACTAGTGTTACATTCCCTCTTTGATGGTTAGTGAAGGAGACCATGGCCTCTGACCTTGGGAATCACACGACCAGCGAATGGACAAGATCAAGATATACACAGGGACGCTAGCTCCTTTGCAAATGGTACAAATATCTCGACACTCAATGATTACAAATCTGTCCATCACACATATCAATTGGGTAAATGCTGAATAACTCAAATGAAGAGAGAGGTTAAAGGTGGAAATTATCCTTTAAAGACACTATTTAGCCTATTTTGTTCTGAATCTCCACATTTTTTTCAATTATTTTTCTGTATCCGTTGATTTTTTCCAACTTAACGTTCAAATCTTCATCTTACCCAGTCATTTCCCTATTTTTTATAAGCAAGTGCTGATCTTCCCCTTTTTGATAAACTTGATAAATCACGACAGAGAAAATACAAGCAAATATCTGAGAATAGTGTGAGGCGGTGTAAAGAAAATAAAAGGACACCGGAAGCAGAAGTGTTGGAGCCTCTGGCAGCATCTTCCAGGCCCAGCGCTGAGGACCACTTCCCCTTGCTCACCTGCTCCGAGGCAGGGGGTTTCATCTCTATTCCCTCTCGCTGCTCCAACTTCACATCTAAAACCTGGAGTGAAAAGATGTGATTCAGTAGTCTTAAGAAACTGAGTTGGGTCCTTTCTGAGATGCCCTTATCCTGAGCTTTTTCCAGAGTGTGTATTGATAGCCACTGGTCATTTCCATAAGTTGTCTCTAAAATGTAGCTTACAGCCTAAGAAAACTAGAGCTAATTATTTTATTCAAAGAGGCTAGCCTGGTTATAACCAGTGTTGTTAACACCAGCACCTCTGTAGCCAAAAATAAACAGGAGGTAGTTTTATTCACAGCTTTTATTTAGAATTATTTTTCAATTGTTTTTTTCTACCTAAAATACTAGAAATCCTTTCTGAGAAACTCACCCTGATGCCCAATTTCTTAAGTTATATTATAGCTTCAAAAGGGCTGGTCCTGTGCCTTAATTGATCTCTGATCCCAGCACCGACTCTCAGTTTGGTACCCAGTGGGTGCTCAGTAAACGTGGAACGGTGTTTAATGTAACCCAGTCAGTCTCAATACCTTACAGTGGAAAGTTAACTCTAAACACCAAGGAATAAGAAAACATTTTCAACTCCGTTTCATACAGGTACTTTAAAAAATGATAATGGTCATACTGGAATTCCAGTCTAAATTATAATTTTTGGAACTTTAATATAATGTACTATCAATCTGGTAGTATCTGTATGATGAAAAACTATCTGCAGGTAATGTGTTCTCTAGCATCTATGGCATTAATATAGTCTCTTTAACCTCTATCAGGGTACATTTAGCATCTCCTCCAGGGAGAAGATGTAAATGCTTTCTCTTTCCCACTCTGTCTCCATAAGAACATGCCAGTGCATAATAATGATGATGTTAGCACTTGTGATACAGTCATCAGCTCTAAAGGGATTAGTAACCAAGGAAAAGTCATCTCTAAATGAATTCTAATAGAAATCACAAACAATAAATTAAAATAAAGAGAAGGAAACAAACAAAAACCTTCTATAATAAGATCCAGAGTTGGGAAAGTGTGATGAACTAACTTTAACTGATTTTCCTCTTTAAAGGTTCAGACTTGGAAAAGAGTAATCCAAAGTGAAAAATATTATACAGAAATGAGATATGATGCAATTTATATTAATACTATGCCTGCATATTTCAGGTCTGAGGCAGCATCTTAAGACATGGAGGAGCACATATGTCTCAAAGCGGGTTGAAAGGGTGGGGATAAGACCAAGTTCAACAGGTCGCCGTAGCACTGCCTCTTCTAAGCCAGCCTTCAGTTACTTCACCTCCATGTGCCACCACTTGTTCTTAATTTCTGTCCTCTCCCTCTCAGGATGTGACATTTCCTGGTTAGCTACTCACATTAGACCCTAACTGCATCCCTTCCAAGAAGCTACTGCCCACTCCACCACCTGGCCACTCTGTTTCTCTGCATGGCCCTTGAATGTTTCTGGTTTTGTCCTGACATGCCCTCTCGTCACCATGGCAACACATAGATGACCTAAGCATTGTGAAAATAACATTTAAAGACTAGGGCATTCTGTGTATAACCCCATGTAAGAAACAAAGGAATCTTCCCTATGCCTTTTTTTAATGTTATCTACCTTCCTTTGCATTTTTAACAGGTTAATTTATCTACAAAATATTTGTAACAGAGTTGTGTTATGTGCTAAGTGATATTGTACCCTACTAGCAAGATAACAAGTTAGCCTGCTACAGTTTTATGGATGCTGGCAGAAGACAGCCTGGTTCAGAGACAAACAACTTGATTACTCATAGCAATAGCAGTAGCCAGAATACCAGCAATATAGACCAGTTTCCTGAGCCCCAATTCCACAGTGTGATGTGAAGGAAGCCAGGTGATGCTTGTGGGTTGTGTTACAGGAAAGAACCCAAGGTTAGGGAACCCCAAACTTTTATAATTGAGAATAAGCCTATCTGCCCTTTGCCCTGGAGGAAGAAACTATCTTTATTATAGAGGACAACAAACAAATCTGCCCTTCAATTTGGAGGAAGACACTACTTTTTTCTTCTAAGACTGTTGTCAGTGCAAACATTCTTAGGAAGATAATCTAGAACAAAGGCAATCAGTACCTCAGCTCACAAAGCAATCAGAAATATGAGACACCCATAAAAATTTGCCTCTTAACAGTGAGGTACCAAGAGCAGGGCAGATGGGAGAGGTCTGCCCTAGAGCATTCAATAAAGGTAGACAGCAATTCTAAATAATGTCATTGATAAAATATTCCTTCCTATAACAAAACAAAAACTTTTGTTGCTCTAAATTTACACTTGCTGCAATTATAGTTGAGTGTTGAGCTTTAATCTGCATGTAATACTCAAATTAGCACATATTATTGTTCATCCTTAAACAAAAATTATATATATATATATATATATATAAAAGTTAATTTGAGGAAATTCCAGTTATAAAACTAATCTCCCAATACATAAGGACTCAGTTATATGTCTATATTTAAAGGGTAATTTTGCAACAGTTTAGAGTAATTTGAGGTCACTCAGGGTGCAGTTGTATTTCCAACCCATGAAGGACTATATATCTCAGTGTTTAAACAGTTAATAGCACAATGATGGTAAAAGATGAAGAACTAGAATTTGAATTACTTCAATTCTGCCATTTTGTGTGACTATTTAGAGTTTTTAATTGTGTTTAAATTACTTTCCACTGCTAAAATCAATCTTTGGGAGAAAAATGTTGAAATTCTAGAATTTATTGTAAAATGAGATTATACAAATTGTTGTCAATGTATCCTTACATATAAAACTTTTCCTAATAAATTGAGTATCTGTCACTTTCTGAGAAAGAAGGTTTTTTAAATTAAAATTAATAAAAAGTGTTCTTTGATGAACTGTAAGTGAAGATTGATTGACAAATCTACTTATACCATCCAATGAAATGAATATGCAAAACAATCAATTGTAACAAAATCATTGACAAATTTGTAAAAGATAAGCCTTGAAACAGAAGCTGTAATTTTGTTATTCATTACTGTGACAGACCATTATGTAGGTACAGGTTTAACCCCCGTTTCAAAAAATTTATTGTAATTGAAGAGTATTAAACAATGTGTTTTTTTCCCTTTTTTGTACTTTAAAGTTATTTTATTTTAATTCAACAATTTCACTGGCATGATTATATATATGGAATTGAGTAAAAGAAAAATGTCACTGTCTACATTTCTTTTGTGGCCATTAATATGATTTGTTTCATTTTATGATTGTTACTGAATAGTTTTATTGTATAGAGGAGAGAGTTAATAAAATATATATACTTCTTCTCTGGATGTCAAAAAGCTTGGCACCACCAACAATGAGCATCACAGAGATTATGACCAACCACTTCTCTAAATAAACAGAACTAGGTCTTGCATCTTAAATAACAAAATTAAAAGTGACTAAAAATCATAAGGTTGCCATACTCAGACCAGCACTATTTACAGTAGCCAAGACATGGAAGAAACCTAAGTGTCCATCAATGGATGAATGGTTAAAGATGTGGTACATATATACAATGGAATATTACTCGGCCATTAAAAAGAATGAAGTAATGCCATTTGCAGTAACATGGGTGGACCTAGAGATTATCATACAAAGTGAAGTGAGTCAGACAAAGAGAGACAAATACCATATGATATCATTTATATGTGGAATCTAAAATATGACACAAATGAACTTATCTATGTACAGAAACAGACACACAGACATAGAGAACAGGCTTATGATTGTCAAGGGAGAGGAATGGATTGGGAGTTTGGGGTTAGCAGATACAAACTATTATATATAGGGTGGATAAACAGCAAGATCCTACTGTATAGCACAGGGAACTATATACAATATCCTGTGATAAACCATAATGGAAAAGAATAAGAGAAAGAATATATATATGTATAACTGAATCACTTTGCTGTACAGCAGAAATTAACACAACATTGTAAATCAACTATAATACAATAAAATAAATTTTAAAAACTCATAGGGTTGGCAGGGACTGTAGTTGAGAGATTACCTTGCAGAGGGTAAGTGGAATTCTGCGGCACACAGATGTGCTGGAATGATCAGGTTGTTTCTTACAATACCTCCGTAAGCCTAGGCTCCTCCTTATGTGAGTTACATTCTATTTCCCTGCTTATCTGTCAATTAGAAGTCCTTGAAACAATCTTTCTCTATACCCTAATAGTTATATCAGTTACCAAGCCTTTATTGTGTTGTACGTGTTTTATTAGTACATGCCTTATTTCACTTAATTGTCCCAACAATCTCAACATGCAATTATTACACCCATTTTACAGCCCAAATCATTTTACCAAACATCCTCCTTTTGTGAAAGTGAACCAGAAGTGAAAACTGTTCTCTAAAGAGCCCCAGAAAATGCACTGTAGCTTCTACACACGTTAAAACAGATGAGGCAGAATTTGCTAAACTAGTGGCTAAAATATGTAAATAAATGGTACATACAACTGGTATATCATCTGCCTTCACTGGACCTATATTTGTTGTTAGAAAAATATACATTACAGAGGAAGTGAATTGTACTTATTACACAGATAGGTAAATTATTGTTATATCAATATTATGTAGATTGGATTTAGACAGAAAAACAAGATCACACGTGCGCTAGATTTCTTCTCCAATCAATTTTCCTAAGTTGGATGTTGTTTTATGCAACCTTAAACTTATAAATATTTTTATTGTTTATTTTGTCACATATTCATGAAATATTATGTATAAAAAACTAAATTTTCATAAATATGACAGTTTTAAGACCCTAGGAAATAAATTTAGTAATTGTGCTATATCAAATTTAATGAAGCATTGCAATTGTCACCTCTTTATGGTAGTGTGTAATTTAGTCCAACATGATGGGATGAGGAGATGGGCTGATTTTTGCCTCCTCTGCCTCCCCCTTTTTAGTGAAAAGAAAGAAACAGGTATTTTTCTTCAAGTGACTGGAAATTACAGGATAAAATGTAAAATACCTGCTAATATTTATAGGACCTAGATTGCTTGATCTAAATAAGAACATTAAGAATTCAATATGTCTTCCCAATGCACAGAAAAATAAACAAATAAGGAAAGAATAGTTCCAAATGTTATTCTACCACATTTCCCTTATATTTTATCTTTGATTGCATTACTTAAACTAGAAACAATGGTAAAAATAAGTCAGTAATAGAAAGGATTAGAAACCTTAATATGTGAGTAAACACTGCTGGAACTCTTCAATAAGTAAAGAGTAGCTATATATATAATTGGATATTAAAGATAAACTCTACTTTGTAAGGAATTTATCACAGTGTTTTAAAGTTCTTCTTGCCCAATTTAATGTGATTTTTACCTCTTTCTAATGATATAAATAATCAATAGTGAGAGAGGAATCGATCTATTCTCAGTCTTGGGGCTAGACAACCTTTGGTCAGTCATCTCCCAAAACCCTTTGAAAGGTTCTGAGCTCTCAGGCAAAGATGTAGACCCCCAAGAAAACTAAACAGAAGAGGAGAAAGGTGATCAGTTTCTTACTCTCATTAAGATCCTGTGCAGGGCTTGGCTGCTGGAATAATCCTCGTGGCCTGATTTATTTAGAACCCTCTCTCTGGCACACACACATACACATCCCAGAAAAGACTGATGAAGAGGAAGAAAAAAAGTTTGCTAGATCCACAACAGTTCAGACTGGAGAAAGAATGTAGGAGTCAAGGTAATTTGTAGACAGTCCCAAATCTCTCTAGACCACTTGGAAATATACTTGCCTGGAAGGCGGTATGGGCTGAATTGTGTCCCCCACCCAAATTCATATGTTGAAGTCCTACCCCCAGGCCCTCAGAATGTGAATGTATTTGTAAGTAGGGTCTTTAAAAGGTAATTGAGTTAAAAATGACATCATTGTGGTGGGCCCTAATCTAATATGACTGGTTCTTTTAAGAGTAGGATATTAAGACACACACATACACACACACACACACACACACACACACACACACACAAACACACACAGAAAGAAGACCATGTAAAGACACAGGGAGAAGAATCATCTCCCAGCCAAGGAGAAAGGCCTTGGAAGAAACAAGCTCTGCTAACGCTTGATCCTTTAATTCAACGAATGTTTTTTGAGGCTCTGACATGCACTTTGCTGAGTTTTCAGGCTACATAGGTGAACATGATAACAAGTCCTTCAACATTACCATCCTTGTAATTTTCACACAATGCCATGTTGCGGGCAGTGAAACCCCAGCACTCTGCTTGTAACGACTGGGTCCCAGGAAGCTGTCTTCCCTCTCATGTTTGTTCTGGAGCTTCTTCCCCTAATCCCTTGTTTGAATTATCCACAACCTCAAGCAGCAGCCCTGAAAGCTTTCTGACTTTTAAACATCTGCAGAGATGTTCACCCCACTAATAAACAAGGAAGTGCAAATGGAAAAAAACAGTAAGATGCAATCTTTTAACCCTTCAGCTATGCATAGTTGGAAGGTGCAGGTTATGTCTAAATTATCTACAGAAATAGTTTCAGAATATATCAATATTATGGTAGTGTTCCTTGAAATATTATAAATGATTCACAGCCATGAGGAATTTTATTTTGCAAATTCTAGATTAAACAAAGAAAACAGGTATTTTTGCTGCACTACTTCTCAGAGTTGTTATCTACAAGTGTGTTTAAGAATCTGTACAGCAGTAGTTATCAGTGTTAACTACACCTTAAAGTCACCCAGGGAATTCTTAGGAATTCTGATGCCAGGGCCTGATCCCCAGAGATTCTGATTTAATTGGTATGATATGTGACACAGTCATCTCCCTGGGTGAGTTTAATATGCAGGCAAAGTTGAGAAGCTCTGTGCTCTGCAGAAGGAAAGAGACAGGGTTTTGCTGCTGTGAGGCTGAGTGAACAATCACCTCGCAGCATCTTTGAGAATACCGTTATGTTTCATGACATGAATTAGAACAAGGTCTTCTCTAGATTGGATAGGAGAACATTGCGATTTCAACAGTTGATGACACTCTTTCTAGTGGCCCACACTGGAGGCCACTTCTCTTACATTTAGACTTATCAGATGCATTTAATATTGTTGATAATGGGATTTCAATAGTTTGATTATGATTCCTGCTACATCTGCATGTCCAAAGCAGTATAACATTCAAAAGCTGCAGATGGTCCAGGAATTTTATTGCTTAAGGGACGAACATGCTTGAGTATAAATCCATTACACTGCTACAAAAGACAGAGATTGGATTATTAACAGGCATTCACTGACCAGCGTGGCTCAGAGATTCAGTAACAACTTTTCATTCTATCATTCACCTGTCTAGCTAAGCCACTGAAATTAAAGATCCCCACCTCCCCTACCCCCTTACCCTATGTTCCAACATTTTAATAGCCAAGTAGAGCACTAAAGAAAGAGGACTCATAAATTCTGCTTAAGAACTCCTTCACGCTCAAGTTCATTTCCTCAAGTGTTGCGATTCCCGGTGTACTGTGACCACAAAAACAGACGTGTCACCTCCCTGTCCTTTTATGGAGATAACTTCTCCAGCCACATCTGCTTACTCCAATCCTTCTCTTCCTCTAATCTCTCCCATCTCCGTGAGTGATGCCAACAGCTACTCAGTTGATCCGGCTGAAGTCATCTTCGATTTCCCTCTCTCAGACATAATTCCAACATCCAATTCATGACCACAGTCTCTACTCTCAAACATAACTGAAAGTTCCCTTTTCCTCCAAGTTCTCTTTTTCTCCACCACTAAAGCTTTAGTCCATGCTACCACCTTCTGTCATCTGGACCACTGCTCCAGGCTTTTACCCTGCCCATCTCCTCCCCAGCCCATAAACTACATAAAAGCCATTTTTACTTTTATTCCTCCATTTAATACATATTTATTTTGAATGTACTATGTGATAGCAATAAGTACTCTCTTTGGTCTCGGGGATACACTAATGACCAAAACAAATCATCATATCCTACACTAGAGGAGATAATATTCTAGTAGGGAGCTAGACAATATATTAGATAAAGAAGTAGCATATACTGTACATTAGTGATAAGTGTAAGAAAGAAATAAAGCAGAGAAAGAGGGATATGAAATGTGGGAAAAGGAGGAGGGAGGTAAGGGTGAAATTTTATGTAGGATCTCAGGGAAGTCCCTTTTACCAAGATGACTGACATGATCCTTTTGAGGAGTAATTCATATTATATCACTCTCCTGCTTAAAATATTTTATTGGCTTAATTGAAAATAGAATAAAAACCAAACACCTCAACCACTAAAGCTTCTCCTACTGCTGTAATGCCCTCTCGTGCTCTGCCCTCATTTTCTGTGTTCCAGCCAAACTCAGCTGCTGCTGATGTTCACAGAGATAACTAGCTTTCTCCTATCCCCATGCCATCATGTAGGTTTTAGTACAAAAATTCAACTCTTCATGTTAGATCACTTTCCCCCTCTACCATCAACTATTCTGTTTCAGTACCATTTTATGATTTTTTATCATCTTCTGAAATTATTTATTTGGTTATTTGTCTACATGTTTATTATCCATAACCCCCTTAATATTGGAACAAATTGTAAGCTCTGTGAAATTAGTGGTCTCCACAGGTCAGCTTCTCTAGGAGACAGATGATGAAATGCAGATTTGCGTGCAAAGGGTTTACTGGGGATTGCCCTTTGGAACACGTATGGAGATCAAAGAAAGCAAAATTTGGCAGAGGGAGAACTTGAACTGCTGTGCAGTTGGTACCATGGACAGCTCCGGAGTTGAGCTGACCTTCAGAGACATGGCAAATCAAGGCAAGGGGACCAGAACTTCATATTTGTATTGACCAGTGATTGGATGAAGACTCTCTCCTCCTTTGACCTCCCTGGGTGAGGTCAAAGGCAGTTCTCATATAGGAACACAGATGTGGAAGCCTCAGCAACCAACATCCCAGAAGTAAGTGGAATGAGCTTTCCCACCCAAAGGGGATCTAGATAGTACACTCCAGCTTCCACTGGAGTCCACCCCTTGTAGCACTCAAATTTCTGTTTCACATATTATGCTTGCCATGAAAACAAGACTTCCAGTATTCTAATTGGTCTCTTCCACTAGGAACTCAAAAAAAGAAAATTAGTAGGACAAGCTATAGTCCCTTGCACCACAGCTGACCTCAGGGTTACAACCGATGTTCAATATTTACCTTTTTTACTACCTATTTCTAGGTTCTGTTCAACTTTGACCAGTGCTGCTGCTGGGCTACATGGTTGGGTGATCCAGACGTCATCCCTCAGAGGTCTGGGCCCTTAACCAGCATGGCCTAAGGAGATTCTGGTTGCTGCATTTTTCCATTTGCCAACAAAACCTGTCAGGAGACTACCAAGATCATTGCCAGTGAAATACCTGAGTGTCAAACACATCATTCACTGACCTCGTTGTGAAATAGAAGCCTTATTTCATCCTAACTATCAAGGTCTACTACCCTTAACATTATGGTGACTCCTTCCTTGACTGCTAGCTTATTGACCGAAGGAACCTGAAGAAATTGGGCACCTGTATTGGCTTCAAGTTTAAAATAACTCTTGCTGTGTCCTATGGTAGAAGTATTCCTCCTCTGAGCACCAGAACCTCTAGGCATTTGGTACCCAGGATTGCAGGGTTAGGAGGCACGGAATCTCCAACTTGATTAAAGAGTAATGGCAAGTGGAGCCCCATTCCACCCCTTGGGTCTCAGACCCATGTATTCTACATGCGGGGGACACAACACCATTAGATGCACAATGATTTAGAGTGTGCACTCCCTCTTGGAGGATGGAGCCCCATTTTTACAGGTTATAGTCACCAAGCTGGAACTTGGCCACACTTTCCAAAGCCATCACTCTATCAGGTCAACAGCTTCTGCCTGGGGCACCATATGATGAAGTCAGTGGACACCATGGTCATTTGCCCATGGCCAACCTCTTTGTTATCAAGTGGGTCCTGTGGTCTCATGCAACGTTAAGCAGTTTCCCACATTGTTAGACTAAACACTGTAATCTTGGTGCTATCTGCGCCTTGAAGGCATGAAAGGCAGACAGATACCTGATATACCCGTCAATTTTTGTCAAGATGAATTGCCATCTGTAGAAGGGTAAAAGGGTTCAATGACATCGACTTCCACCAGGTGACTAGTTGGTGTCCTCAAGGAATGTTGCTCACCTCAGGAGCCCAGCGATGGTCAGTGCTGTTGGCTTAGCATCAGCAACTTCTGTGTCAGCTTCAGTGTGAGAGTCCACAAGGCTGAGTAGCCTCTACCCCTGTACCAGGGTACTCTCTTCATGCTCCTGTGGTGCTAACACTGGGGTGACAGAGGTTGTGTAATGACAACAAACTGAGTCATTCTGTCTTTTTAGAGATTAAGTGTCTTTGAAGTTTATTAATATGTGATACAAAGATCTTCACACTCTGTACCCTCTTACCTTATTTATGCCCAATAACAGATACAGTACTTCTGTATTATGACAGAAGTACTGTGATTGTATTATGTATTACTGTATTATGATTGCTCCTAGGCACACATAACCTTACAGAACCCAACTGGTAATGCGTAGCTATGGTCACATGGTCACTGGTCACTGGTCCCGGGGTCGGGCACTCTGTCTCTGTCAGGATGCAACAGCATTCTAGGAGCGGATTTTTGAATGGCTTGATATTTTCTGCTGGAGCTGGCACGGCCTTGTTCTACAACCCTAGGGGTCTATGTTGTGATCCTACTATCTGGAGATTGCTACGAACTCCACATGGCACCCTTCCCACCAAGTTACCTCTAACAGCATGGGGTCTGCTGTGTCCCATGGCCCAAGTGACAGTGACACTTTGAGTGCAGCCAGTAACTCCTGAATCTCTTTCCTCCTCTGGGCCCACTAAAAGCTGTAAGCCTTCCATGTCACTCATTAAATGGGCCTGAGCACTATTCCTAAGTGAGAAATATGTTCCCTCCACAATTTGGGAGCCCAAGGAAACCTACTGCCTGTTACGTGATGGTCTTAGGTATGGGAAGTGAGAAATTCAACAATATGTTCTTTAATTTGTAGGGGAATATTTCTGCATGCCCCAGACAACTGAAAATCATACATTTCACTGATTTCATGGGCTTCTGACACTCTGAAGACTTTATCTCCAACCCTCTGGAGCACATAGTCTTACCAAAGCCTTCAACATACTTGCCAGTTCTGGTTCTTCTGTTCTCATTGACATGAAGTCATCAATGTAGTTGACTGGCAGACATTCAATGGTTGTCCGGATGGTCCAGGTGCCCTTGAACTATATCCTGACAGAGGATGGGAGAAGTAACATAATACAATAATACAATCACAGTACTTCTGTCATAATACAGAAGTACTGTATCTGTTATTGGGCATAAATAAGGTAAGAGGGTACAGAGTGTGAAGATCTTTGTATCACATATTTATAAACTTCAAAGACACTTAATCTCTAAAAAGACAGAATGACTCAGTTTGTTGTAGGTGTAGGTGCATGTTCTTTTCCATTCCTTGTGAATGTGAACTGTCCCTGGCCTTCCCTCTGGGTAGAGATGGGGAACAATGCACTCACTAAGTCAGTACTGGCACTACTTACATTTTGGACAAGACATTCCATCTTTGTTGTGGATGTCTGTCCTGTACATTTTATGATGTTACCAGTATCTCTAGCTTCTCCCTACTAGATGCCCATAGCTCCACCCTAGTCATGACAATAAAAATGTCACCCACCCCCAGCTGAGAGCCACTGTCCTAACTCAACTGCCATATTTAAAACTGAAGCTGCAGACGTAAGCTATTATATATGGAATAGACAAACAACAAGGTCCTACTGCATAGCACAGAGGACTATATCCAATAACCTATGTTAAACCATAATGGAAAAGAATATAATAAAAGAATGTGTATATATATATATATATATAAGTGTGTGTGTGTGTGTGTGTGTGTGTGTGTGTGTGTGTGTGTAACTGAATTATTTTGCTTTACAGCAGAAAGGGACATTTTAAATCAAACATACATCAATAAAAATACATAAATAAGTTAAAAAGCTAAATAAATAAATAGATAGCTAAAGCTGAAGCTGTGTTAACCTGTTCTAGCAAAGACATCATAACTGGCAGAGCAATTATAAATGGGTCTACTGTCTACCTGGTTAAGTTTGCGGTAGTTCACTGTTGCTCTCCAGGATTTGTGTAATTTATACAGGGGCCAGATGATGAATTAAATGAGGATATGATGGCAACTCCCTACCCCGTGCATTTTAAGGTCCTTATGAGTGACACAAATCCCTGCCGTTTGTTTTAGGATTCAATATTGTGTTTGATACATTGTCTTAACTTGGGGATGGGGGGGGTGATGGTGTGATCAGAAGTTTATACTTGGCTCCGATGATAGTTCTTACTCTACAGGTCAAGAAATCAATGTGGGTTTCTAGCAAATACAAAATATGTCCATTCTAATTAAAAATTGGGAACCAAGGAAATGATCGTTGGGTGGGTGAGTGGACACATGGAGCCCACGGTGAGCTGAACCTGAGCCAATATTCCTTTCATTACCTGTTGCTCATGCACCTCCTACTCTAACAGGAGAAACAGGATGACAAAATTTGGGTAGGTCTCTGAAAATTTGATTTGTCAAACCAAATCCAGTATTCAATAGTCCTCCAAATGTCTAACAGTATCTTTTCATTAATGTGTGGTAACTTCAGTACAGGGCTGCAGGTCTTCTGGGAAAAAGGGAAGCAGGAATAATTATTGTATGCAATGGCCGTGGTGTTGCAGGGACTTTACTTCTAGAAACCCAGCCTCTCCTTCAGGTGTGGCGTCTACATCTGAAAACTGGATCAAGTCCAGAAAATGGCCATGAGATTGTAATGTTTTATTGGAGTGGCTGGCTTGACCCCTTAAACATCCATCCTTTCCTCCTTTTGTTTGTGTAGATTAAACAAAATCCTTGCTGGGTTCCCGTCTATTTTACTTCTGGGATTATTGTATTTTCTTGAACGTCCCCATAGCTTTGTGTAAACCAGGCTCTCTTGGATGGCTTCCTGTGCTCGCTATTTGGTACAATGATTGTGCAGTTGTGCTTACCTTACTTTTGAAAGGTAAGGACCATCACCTGGACCCTAGTATTCAGGACTCTATCCTCCCCTTTTCCTCCCCAGGGTCACAGTTCTGTCGATCCTATGGTCGGACCTGGCCACAGGAAGCAGGCTCCCTTGAGTTCTCAGTGACGCCAATGTCCCTCACCAATGCGTCCCTTATCACTTCGGTGAGCAGGTCGTCTGAGCTTCCTGCATTATACTGCCAGCTTGCAGGTGTTTAGCCCCTGAACATGCCCACTTCAATGAGCCTTTGGATTCCCATTCCTGCCATGACAATTCCAGTACTTCTAATTCTGTTATCATAGATCCTTGCTTTCTCCAGGCTCTGAGGATTTCCACCCCAGCAATACGTTAGTACCAACTCCCAAGGTTCTTCTTTCCTAGAGTGTTAAATCCTGTGTAATGGGTGATGGCCTCCATATCGGTAAACTCTCCCTCATTCAGCTTTCTGTTCTGTCTCTTCTAATCTACGATGCTCAGAATCCAGGCGCCTATATACTCTCCAGCTTCTTTACTATGTGTTGGCCGAGTCCCACAGTTCCTTCAGGATACATATATATATATTTTTTCCTCTTAACACTTTCCCAGCTAGCTATATGCTGTGATTTAGTTATTGTTCTAAGGGGAGGTGGGGTTACATCCTGAGAGAACATGGATGCTCTGCAAGACAGAGACCTTTGCATTGTCTTCAAGAAGTTGGGGAGGAGTGGGCCACCTCAGCAAAGAGCACAGGAACATCCCAATGGGTTCAGGGATTTAATATTTTCAAGTGCTTCTAGCTAAATGTCCCTTTCCATGGCTCGGATTCTCACCTCACTTCAACCAGGGTCTTCATAATAGATTTGTTGAAGTTGACAAGTCAACACCTTTGTGATTGTTACTATCCTTATAATTAAGTTTCGGACCTGATGTCTCTCAGCTTTTTTCCACTTTCAGACTGAAATTGATGACAATCTCTGTGTAGGCTGCCAAAGGGGCCCTTCGGCTTTCACATCCTGCATTAAATTGATGGTTAATTGTACTGATCCTTTCCATTGTCTTTCTCCAATACATTTATTGACCACGAACGATAGATAGTTAACTCTCTAGTCCTTATAATTGCTATCTCTCCTTTACCTCTCAAATGAGAGATCGCACCTGCCAGTGCAGTCCCCTACACTGGTATCTCACCCCAGGTCGCAACTGGAGGAATTTTGAACTGCATGTGTGGGGCTATCCATCGTCATCACGAGTGGTAAGGTCTTCCTGGCCAGTCAGACTATTGATTGCCAACTCCAAAATATGCTTCCTAGGATTCCAACTGACATTTCTCAAGTCCCCAGGATACTGGCTCTGAAACTTTGAGATACTGAGGAAGAGCTTGCTGTGAGTACTCTTGGAGTACTACTTGGAGGGAGCAAGGGAAGCAGAATTGGGCAGGAAGAGAACCTGGGCTTCACTGCAGTGACAGTGCCTCGCAGCTGATCCCACATGAAGCTCCAAGATGGGATGACTATTCACAGATGTCCCAAATTAACGCAAGGGAGTCGGGCCTTTGCACCCCTTTGCACTAGTACCCCATGTCTACTAGTCATTGAATGTGGGATGCTTGTGGGGAGTAGATGCAACTTTACATAAAGCTGCTTCCACTCATGGAAATTTCTGGAAAAGGACACAGCTGTGAGCTGTCTGCAGCTAACATTTCCAGCAGCTGGGGAAATTAGTTCCTCAGTCTTGAAAAACATCTGGACAGTCAACACAGCATCTGCTAGAGTGAATTTCTCATATTCACTATTGTTTCCCTTACAAGAATAAAGATCATTATGGCAGAAAGGCCAAACTGGAACTTCCTAGAAATGCCCCCTCTTTACCAGTGTAACAAACCAAAAATATTCATATCCCTGGAAAACATGCAAATTAGTGCCACCATTAAAGACTTGAAACTGCTAGTGTGATAAGCGTCCCATTCTCCTTTAACCCTCCTATTTTGCCCATGCAGAAGGTGGGTGGGTTTTGTAGAGTGACTGTGAATTACCATAAAATTAATCAACTGCTGACTCTCCAACTGCATCTGGTATCCCAGATGTATATGTTCCAAAGCAAATCAGTGCAGACTCTGACATCTATTATGTAGATATGATGAAAAATGTTTTTTCCTCCATACATATATTCAAGGAAGACTAGAAGCACTTTGCTTTTCCCTTCACATTCTGACACCAGGAATGAGTCCATTCACATACTGTAATGTAATATACAAGAGACCCTGACTCTCCTGACATCGTACCCAATATTTCACCAGCTCCCTCTCTAATTAAAATATGCTAACTGGACCCTATTAGCTGATGTAATAAGTATTTTAAATGCCTTAGTATGACATATTTGAAGTGTCAGAGATAAACCACACACAAATGTAGGCACGAGCCACCTCAGTGTAGTGGTCAAGAGCATGTTGAGATATTTCTTCTAACATAAAAGACAAGCTGTACCATCTTGCACTACCCACCACAGAAAGGAAGAACGATGATTAATGCACTTTTTTTGAATTGAGGAGGCAACATATTCCATGTTCAAATGTGCCAACTTGACACATTTATCAAGTAACTCATAAGTCTTCCAGTTTGGAGTGAAAAGCAGAGGGAGAGAAACTTTGTAGTAAGTCTAAAGGGCAGTGCATGCACCTGGGCCCAATGACACAGCAAATCCAAAGATATTCAAAATGCATGGCAAATAGGGTGCTGTATGGACCCTCTCACAAGCAGCTATGAAAGAATCAGACCTTTAGGGGTGTTGATCAAATCTTGGCTGCTTTCTGCATATAACCATTCCTTTTGAGAAACAGCTTCTGCCTTATTATTTCGTTCTGGTAGAGACGGAGTACCTAATCATGTGACATCAGTTGACTATTCTACGCTGAACGTTATCTGACCTGCCAAGCCTACTGATGGCCATATACAGCTACAATATATCAACAAATGCCTTAGTGTGATATGTGAAGTGTTGGAGATAAACTACACACAAACGTAGGCATGAATCACCTCAGTGAGCATGTTGAGATATTCCTTCTGATGTAAAAGACCAGCTGTGGCCTCTTGCGTAGGCTTGAGCAGGTCCAGAAGACCAAGTAGGTTGTATGAGCACAAGTCTTTGACTCTTTGGCACCAAATCCTGCTTTAATGAATCCCTCCCTCAATTGACACTTAAGTCCCTTTGGGTGAGTTTCTTATGACACCTTAATGGAGGAGGAAAAATAATGGCTCTGGTTTCCAGATCCTTGTGCTTGAAATGCTGACACTAAATAAGAATGGATATCTGTACTGTTAAAACCCCACTGATAGATGGCCTGAGGGAGAACACTGAAGGGAAATCTTTCAGGGCGAGGAGCTTTGAGTGGTGTATTTGGTTTTCCACTCTGTCAGGAAATAGATGGTCATAAGCACATATCTGCATGGATTTATAGGCGGTAACTAATGAGTTGGCTGGATGGTCAGGAATTTGGAAAGAACAGCATTGAAATGTGGTAATGAGAAAATCCAGGGAAGAGGCAAAAGAAGGATATCTCAGAACAGGCACAGGAGGTAAGGACTGCTCTGTTCCATATGAATCTTCACCAACGGGCATCTACTACAGAGAAAGCTTTCCATGATAAGACAGACAAATGCATGCTTTGTGTCCATCATTCTCTTTCCCCAAACACTCAGTCCTTTTCCAGTGGGCCATGTAAAAAGTGACCCTCACTAAGCCTGATCCAGCTCCCACTGAGGGAGAGCACCGTACCGGCCAACAGCAGGAATGAACACTGAGACCCTAATACAGCACAGTGCCTGGGGTACGAGGCAGCCCCTCGATGGCAGGTAGGTTATATTGGACCTCTTCCATCATGGAGGGGGACATCGTCCTCACCAAAATACATACCTGTTCTGGATATATGGTTCTGCCTTCCTTGCCCATCACACATACACCCACACTACAGTCTGCAGAGTTCTTGGATGCCTTACTTACCATTAGGACATTCCAGACAACGTTGTTTCTGATCAAGACGCTAGCACAGCTGCCTGGTGGTCCTTCTTCAAAGGTTTGGGTCTCAGCCTCACAGGGTCACTCTCTGAGCTCATAGATTCCCCCATCAGGACCACAACAAATCCTCCTCAGAGGTACGAGTTTCAGCTTTGTGGAACTTCTCGAAGTTTCTAAGTTTTAGTTATTTTAATCTTTTCCCTTGTTCCTTCAACCCTAAGGATGGTAGTTGCTTTCTACAGTTGCTCTTATCATGGCACTCAAAATTTTGCTTTGACCTTCTCCAGTAAAATATTATCATTTAATCATCTAGCTAATGATTCTTTACACTACATTCCTTCTGTTTCCATAACTGATGCAACTTCTGTCTCCTGACTGAGCTCTGGTTGATGCACACAATAAATATTTGTTGAATGAACAGGTACGTGTATTCCTACTGGGACTCTGCCATACACTTTTCAGGAAAACTGCCCACAGGACTCTTAGTTTGGAAATTCTTATCATCTGGAGTCTTATTTCATCTTTAGATCTAACTTGGAGACCAAAATTTCATGGTTTCACTTCCTTACTGTTCTTTTTGTGATTATGTCTATGTTGGATGAAAGTGTTGTGTTGTCTTCTCCTACAGTTGCTCACCTAAACTAAATGGGAGTTTCTGTTCCATATGAAGTAACGCCCAGAATCTAGAACCAGTAACAGAAATACACTTCTCATCCTTGTGACAACACTGCTATACAGGTAAGCCACTATGTCCCAGTATCACTCTCTATATCAGTGTCCACAAACATAGAGTACATCTTATTACTTAGTGGTAATCAAATGGGCTGCTGATAAATTAATGCAGAGAATTTGGTTCTTAAGCTGCTCAGAACCCTCCATACACCTAAGCATGAGTTTTCCCTTTTTGTAATCTTCCATTAAATGCAATATTGAGAATAATCCAAGAATAATTTTGAACATAAAAGTTAATATTACACAAATGATTTCATTTGGGTTCAAAAAAAATTTGCTTCCGAACAATCTGACAACACATTGCTGAATTAAATGTGGCATCTCCCTGGCAAATTTACCAGTTTTTAAATCAGAAACCAGAACAAACTGGAATTTAAAGCAACACCATATGAAGTAAGAAAGAGCCACACACTCCTCTGATTTCTAACCTGTAAGAATAAATTAAATAGAAGCTGGCATTTATGTAAAGCTTAATTGGATGTTTAATTTGCTTCTAAACATCAGATGAAGTCTCTGATATGTGAAAGCTAAGAAGGGGGATCGGAGTTAATGCTTCTTAATCCCATGTAAATTGTTCACAAAGATACAGAGGTAGGAAAATAGTCTGCAGGGGAAAACATGCCAACTGTTTGCAGGTGCAGAATTTCTGCGAAAGAAATGCATCAGCCATCTGAAACGTATTTCCCTGCTTTCTTTTGTGTGAAAGAATTTTCCTTCATTTTGTAATGAATTTTGCACTAATCTTGATTTAAGAATGAGCTCCTTAATAATCACTGACTTTTATTTACTAGGTCTGGTGATCATTGTGAAATTGGAGATGGAGCAACTAAATATTTAGTGACTTCAAATAGGAAACCCCGTTCGGAATAATATCATTTCATCTGAATTCTCCCTACTCTTTTCTATGTCCCACGCCTATTCCCTGGTGAGCTATTTAAATGAGGTACCCTCTCAGAGAAGAGGATGCTCTTGTAGGAACAGACCACAAGGTGAAGGTTTAGGGAGGACCCCATCATCCCATGACTTGGATGATCATCTTCCCAGACCTTTATTTTCACCTATTTGGACTCTTCTCCTCCTTCCTGGGTTTAACCACCCCCGCCCCCTGTAGGCTTGCACCACTGCCTCTGAGGCTACACATTCCTGTGATTAAAGGACAATCTTGGCTCAGAGAGGTCACCCAGTCACTCACTCACAGGTGCAATATCGATGCCAACCCACTGGCGGTTCCAGTCTCAGTACCTCCCAGTGCAAGGAGGAGTGCAACATTTTATTCTCCCAGCTCTTTAAAATTTTCCACAGGAGGAGAGGCATGATATTGGTTAAACATGTCACTGGAAACATGTCTCTAGTAAAACAGGTATATTTCTGCAATCCCATTTCAAAGTTAATAAAATACAAAGCAAGAAATGTGCAAAAATAACAGTAGGTTTGTGTTCTGCTCAATAAAAACAAGTTAAACCCAAATTTAGGTCCTAGCCACGTCCTTAGGCAGGCTCCAGTGGTTCCTAGGTACCGCTGCCCATATGGTCTGTGAGATGCCCCACTGTCTTCAGGCCCCCCTGTCTGATGACCAGATGGGCTGGCTGAGGTCCCAGGGAGCAGGAAGGCAGCACAGACCATCCAGTGCCCAGCATCCCAAAGCATCTCTGCCTCGTGCGTTTACCAAGGTGCATTTTCCCTAACTATAGTTTACTTAGACCTATAATTTAGTATATTATTTTCAAACATTTTAACTTTCAGAATCCATTTAAGCTCTTTACCCTGACTACACCCAATGTCATTTCTTTGAACACCAAGGATAGAAACAATATATGGCCTAAAATAAAATTTTATTAGCAAAATAAAGTTTTATAATTTTAATAATATTAATTTAAGATTTTCAGGCTTGATCAAACTGTAGTGTGTCTCCTCATTTAAGTGTTCAATTAGGTATTCTTTGTAAGAATTTATTTTTAAATTCTTTTCCAGCTACTAAAAAACCCAGGGCAAAATTGCTCAAATGTTTTATCTTTAGCTTTTATAGTTTTATAATACCAATGAAATTATATATATTATATAAAGTTATATATATTATATAAGAGGGACATGTATATGTGTATATATTAATATATATACATATATGTATATGTATTCTGAGCTTATAGGGAAAGAAATAAGTAAAATGGCTTCAAAGTCTACTATGTGCCAGGCCTATGTCTTGCACTTTTAATATATTATCTTATTTAATTGCTGCAAGATAAGAGAATTAAGCATAGGGCAATAAGGACATAGAAAATTTAGACTGTATTTCAGTCTGTTATGTTTTGATTTGCCCTTTCATCATTCAAATAATATATGAGGTTATAAATAATACATGAGGCTCTATAATATTTTATGAATTTTGTAGTGGTTCAAATTGAACTTCAAACAGACACAATTATGAGGAAAGACTGAAGATGGAAAGAACAGCAAGTCAGATCAGAACTGAGTTCTAATCTCGCTGTGCAGCTCTGAGCAAATGACTTACCTTTCTCATCAGTAACAAACACATTAACAAGACATTGATAGTAATGTATTGAAGATTATTTCAAGTAACTTATGAAAAGCTCTTGACTCACGATAATCACTCATCCAATAAGTACAGGTCCCTTCCCCTTATTAGCTATAATATTTGGCAATTTACACGTACTCTTGGAGAGTCAGTTTCCTGTAAGTATGGGATAATAATTTCTATCCTCAGAGTGACTGTGAAAATTAAAAAACATTATATGTGTCAATTCAATTTAATATACAATAAATTGTTACTTCTGTTACTGTCTGGGGAACAATAGAACAAGCATTTCTAACTAGAAACCTATGTTACCGAGTAAAAGCCATTATTATTGTAGATATTCCAGCAGTCATTACCTCCCTCTCCTGACCCTCAGAATAAATGTCCTGACGTGTGTTTATACTGTGACCCTGGAATGACAAATCCAGAAGGTTTCATCAGGGAGAGGCTCTTCAATCAGGAACATTTTTTGGTTAAAGAATTCCCAGTGCACTTCTCCAAATGGCTATGAAGAGAGACCTCGCCTAGTATTAGTACCGCCTGATCATTGACAAGTTGAAACAGATCATTCTGCACCAGATTCTGGCGAATCACCCCTGCCCTCATGACTGGTCTTGCAGAATGTAGTTACAATTTAGATGTGCAGACAAAAGGTAACAGTTCATCCATATAAGATTAGATATTCTTCAGAAGTGCTCACCTACTGGCTGTCAGTTTTAGCCACGCCGTCTCAGGAAATCACGTGTCTTATTCAGCTGCGTGTTGCTTGTGCTGGTCCATGGCTGGTGGAATTTACGACTGGTGGGATGTACAACTGGCCTCGGCTTGGTCGGAGCTGGGTGCAGCTGCCTGGCTGGCTGGGTCCCTTGACCCTGCACACACATCCTCCATTCAGTGTCCTGGCCTGTTCAGTTACCTTCAGCCTCTGTTGCCACAAAGGACCTGATGGCTGACCCTCCACAGGTCAACTCAGCATCTGTGTTCCATGGTAATTCTGGGCAGCTTGGAGAAGTTAAAATGACTCATGCCTTTAATTGCTAACTGAGCCTTCAAGTTGACACTACCAAGCCCTAGGTTGTTTAAGGGAAGCTAAAGAAAGAATTTCCTTCCAGAGTCCAAAACTAAGAGCACAGGCGAGAGCCTCTCCCCACCCACCACCTAGCTTGAGACCCTCACTGATCAACTTTTAGTGAGATGAACCCATAGGGAAAAAACCTCGGACACATACAACTGGTCAGCTCTCTCCTCTGTGTGCCATGATCCCTGGGAAGAGCCTGAGAGTTTCCTTTTACTTTCCCCATGTGAAATTCCTCTTCTGTCTGACTCCAAAGCCAGCTTAAATCCTTAATATGCTAAATGGGAGTGAAAGGAATTTGGGAAATCCTTTTCCAGAAAAATAGCATGGCTTGAAAAGTTATTGCCCCACTCTGTCCAAAATTGCATATTACCTATACCTTCCTCTTTAGATTCATCTTGTTTTAGTGTCTCTACCCCATTTTCTTTCCCCAAAACATGGCTCTGGGCCAATGAGGATGACATTCAGAGTCATGAAAGCAGAGTAAAAGAAACCTATCAATCATTGCTTTTAGTAAACATGGTAGATCTCGGAATGATGAGAATGGAGGCTGGGAGCCATTTTCTCTGTTATTTTAATCCAGCAGGCCCAGGAAGATGGGGTCAACAGAAGGAACTACACAGAAATGTATTAGCATTAGCTACTATTTCTTTTCCTATTACAAAATAAAATCAATCATTTTATCTATAAACACTTTCCACGGTCTGCTATGTTCCTGGCACTGTGCTGCCTGTTGGTAATAGAGGTATGCAAGGGCCTGCCCTGGAATTCCAGGAACTCACAGTTTGGTAGAGAGAAGAAAGCATCAGTTAGGATAAATGTAAGTCTTCTTGGAGAAGCCTGCTGTCGGTGTACTGTGAGATGTGCTCAAGGAGCAGATAAAACACCGCCTTCCTTAACTTTTTTGTCCTCCGCTATCTTTATTACGTGCTTTCAATTCTGTTGAACTCATTTGAATGCTCCCAAGTGTGACGGAGAAAGAAACTTCTCAGTATTGAAAAACAGATTACTAGGAAATTCTCTTACCATTTCTAAGATTTTGAGGTTCTATCCAAGGGAATAGGAAAAATATCTCCTTAGGTTTTCTTTTCCTTGGAGACATTAACAAAGTATCACCTGTTGCATCTGAAACATCCAAACAAGTCATTTTCAAAAAGTATAAGTTACTGAATATGTTCACATCCACTCCTCTAACTTTTTTATACTGTGGCAATATGGTTTCACTTGTCTGCTACTGACCTCACTTGAATAAAAGGGGGGTTTCAATATTTACCTAGCACGAAACTTTAACAGAAGCAAAAGGGTCTCGGGAAACAGAATCACAGCAAGAAGAATCTTTCCAACCAGCAAGTGGGAAACCTACTCTGTGATATTAAAAACACACACCCATTATGAGAAAACTAGAAATCTATTGCTCCCCAATTCTTCCCTATTAGAAAAAGTTTTACAAAACCAAGGAATGCTCTTGCAAATTTTCAGCCCCAGAGTCATAAGAATATTCCCAAATAAGAAATTTGCTTAGGATTCCATTTGTTTTCATGCTTTCCCAATTAAAAACCTGTCCATGTACTGCAGCTAAATTTAAATGATAAACACTAACCAGGGGTATTTTAAAGTTTTAATTTTCAGTTTGAAGCTTTTGAGTTTTGGTTTTCATACAGGGAGAAGTTCTTTAGGGGCTTTACAGCACAGAATTTTAGAACATTTTTCTTCCTTCCACCAGGGAAGTAAAAACAACAGGCAGCAGCAAGTTTGTGTGTTCATGTGTTATTGGTGTAAATCTTTTCACTCCCAAATCTTCTGGTACAGAGATTTCATAAGGAATAAAAATGAATCAAAATTGTCCGAACACACAGTACATACTCAGGGAGCCCGGGCAGCTCCACGGGCACGTGGTACTTCATGAAAAACTGTAATGAGAGTTTTGGTACTTCACACAGTTGCTCCTCTGACAATAAAAATGACTAAGCTCAAAGGAATCAGTTCGAGCTGAAACCAGGTGACAAACCTTTGCATCTGCAGATACGTAAGTATAAACAAATATGCCCTTCCTTTAGATATTAAGTAAATTTGGAACTTTGGAAACTGATAACCGACAGTTTGTTTGTTCATTTTTTTTGACTTACAATATTATGTTCGTTTCAGGTGTGCAACATAGTGAGTTGATGTTTTCTTACATTACAAAATGACCACCATGTAAGTCTAGTTACTATCTGCCACCATACAATTATTGATTATGTTCCCTGTACATCACATACCCGTGACTTATTTATTTCATAACTGGAAGTTTGTGCCTCTTAATCTTTCTCACCTATTTCAGTCGTCACGCCAAGCCCCTCCTCTCTGGCAACCACCTGTTTGTTCTCTGTATCTATGAGTCTGTTTCTGTTTTATGTTTGTTCGTTTTTTAGATTGCACATATAAGTGAAATCATATGGTATTTGTCTTTCTTTGCTTGACTTATTGCACTTAGCATAATATCCTCTAGGTCCATCCATGTGGCAGCAAATGGCATGATTTCACTTTTTATGGCTGAGCAATACTCCACTACATAGATAGATAGATAGATAGATAGATAGATGTTGAATTTTGTCACAAGATTTTTCCACATCTTATTTAGAGGACCATATCATCTTTATTCTTAAATTTGTTAATGTGATGTATCACATTGATGGATTTGCAGATACTGAACCATCATTTTAATGTGTTGTTGAACTCAATTTGCTAATGTTTTGTGGAGGATTTTTCCATCTATGCTCATCAGGGATATTAGCCTATAATTTTCTTTTTGTGGTGTCTTTGTCTGATTTTGGTATCAGGGTGAAGCTGGCCTCATAGAATGAGTTTGGTAGCATTCCTTCCTCTGAAATAATTTTGGAATCATTTTAGAAGGATAGGTGTTAATGCTTCTTTTAAATGTTTGGTAGAGCTTATTATGGTCCTACACTTTTGTTTGTTGGTTTTTTTTTTTTTTGTTTATTGCTGATTCAGTTTCATTACTGATAATTGCCCCCTTTGTATTTTCTATTTCCTCTTGAAATAGAAAGACAAAACCTCTTGGGAGATTGTACATTTCTAGGAATTTATCCTTTTCTTCTAGGTTTTCCATTTTATTGACCTATCATTGTTCATAGTAACCTTGTATATTCCTTTGTATTTCTGTGGTGTCGGTTGTAACTTCTCTTTCCTTTCTGATTTTATTGATTTGTGCTTTCTCTCTTTTTTCTTGATGAGTCTGGTTAAACAATTTTATCTTTTCAAAGAACCAGCTCTTATTTTCATTGATGTTTTCTTTTTCTTCTTCTTCTGTTTTTTTTTTTTTAGTCTCCATTTCATTTATTTCTGCTCTGATCTTTATAGTTTCTTTCCTTCTACTAACTTTGGGTTTTGTTTGTTCTTCTTTTTCTAGTTCCTTTAGATGTAAGATTAGATTATGTATTTAAATTTTTCTGGTTATCTAAAGTATCTCTCTTAGAACTGCTTTTGCTGTATATCATAGATTTTTGGCTTGTGTGTTTTCATTTGTCTCCAGGTATTTTTTTTTTTAATTTCCTCAGTGACCCATTGGTTGTTTGGTAGCATATTGTTTAGCCTCCATGTGTTTCTGTTTTTTCCAGTTTTTTCTTATACTTGACTTTTAGTCTCATAGTGTCGTGGTCAGAAAAGATGCTTGATATGATTTCAGTCTTTTTAAGTGTATTAAGACTTGTTTTATGGCCTAGGGTGTGATCAAACCTGGAGAATATTCTATGTGCACTTGACAAGAATGTGTAGTCTGCTGCTTTTGGATAGAATATTCTATATATATCTATTAAGTTCATCTGGTCTAATGTGTCATTTAAGGCCAGCATTTCCTTATAACTGGCAGTTTAAAGCAAGAAAAAATAATTAGCTTGTTACAGGATGGAATTCCCTTTCCTGAGGTTTTATCTCTGTACCACAGACTCTGCAGCATTTTAATAATTCAACTTCTCAAACTTCTAGTCTACCTTTTAAAAATAAATATAAACAATAATGTTAAATTCCCTTTTAATATTTTATTGAATTGTTTTGATCATAGGTATGGTCAAGTATGATCAAATTTGTCCACAATTCTTCTCATATCAAAATGTCTTTAAACATTTCTTGTTTAAGAATTTCTTAATGTAGTCCTTTTAGTAATAAATAAATATGGGGTATTAAAAACAGGAAAGAAAGCTATGCCCCAAGAAGAGCCTCATGTATGCCTCCCTGTTAAAGGAATTGGATCAGTAAACTATTAAGAAACAAACAAAAAAAGGCAGAAAATGTTCTTAGCACACCTGGTTGATTAAATAATTGGTAAAATCTCAAAATGATTGGCAAAATCTAATTCACATCTATAGTTCACATGATAACACATCTACTTGTTAGCTCAGGGTCTTTAAAGGACCTGATTTTTTTAGCCAGTCATTTCACACTCTCATTCTAGAATTACAGACACTATTGCAGCAGCAGATACAGCAGTTTGTCCAATCACCTAAATACCAAGAAGGGTGTGGCAAGTTTAGGGGTCAATGTGTCCGCCTCCTGAGGGCATTCTGGCATTCGCCTCTGTAGCTGTCGCTTCCTCTCACAGGCTACGTGCATGATAGAGTCTCCTGTTCTGCGCTTGTCTCTGGGGCTGCCAGAGTCTCTCCCTCATCTCTCTTTTTTAAAATTAATTAATTAATTAACTTATTTTTGGCTGTGTTGGGTCTTTGTTGCTGCGCATGGGCTTTCTCTAGTTGCAGCGAGTGGGGGCTACTCTTCGTTGCAGTGCGTGGGCTTCTCATTACGGTGGCTTCTCTTGTTGCAGAGCACGGGTTCTAGGTGAGCAGGCTTCAGTAGTTGTGGCATGTGGGCTCAGCAGTGTGTGGCTCACGGGCTGAGTTACTCCATGGCATTGGGATCTTCCCGTACCAGGGATCGAACCCATGTCCCCTGCATTGGCAGGCGGATTCTTAACCACTGTGCCATGAGGGAAGTCCCTGTCCCTCATCTCTGATGTCATCCCAATGCCTCCAGAGAGAAGAGAAGAATGTGGGTCATCCAAGGGGCTCCTGAATGGAAACCAAAGTCACAAAGTCACAGAGAGAGGGAAGCAGCAGAACTGGGAGGAATATAGATGGAGAGAACTGTCACAGGAAATATTTACATGTCCATAGAGCTCATCCTCTTACCTCCTGATCTTCGTATTATTGACTCTCCTACAATGTGAGTATCATGGAAAGAGCTGACTGGCTTGCTTTCAAGTCTCAACTCTGGCACATACCCACTGACTGAACTTTGATAAACCAGCTGACATTTCTAATTTTTCTTTTCCTTTTCCATATAGTTCAGTGATAAAAATCACTATTTTCTTGACCTCACCAGGACTGGATCCAGATACAATGAACTTACGTGGAACTTCAAGTATTTTACAAGTGGAATGTTTTGGTAGAGGTCCTTAGCTTGAGAACTGAAGCTCACTTACCATGCAGGGCATTTCCCAGTAATAGGCAAGGCTGGTGACGGAAACAAATTCAAGATCAGAGGATCATTAAATAAAATAGCATCAAAAGAAAGTGGGAAAGGATGGTCACAAAGTGCCAGAGAAATAACCCACCTTACATAGGAGGGATGTTTTTATTTAACTCAAGAATGGGTAAATGGGTTTATGGTATGAGAGCATTCAGAATTATGGTGAGTGGTGAGTCAGAATTATCAAATTCTTGTTCTTTGGCTTTCTTTTTCATAGACACCATACAGATCACTCACTTCCTGGTAGCAAATTCCAACCAGATCCTCTGATTATTACCTATGACCCGGTCACTATCAGTTACTACTAGTACTACTTATCAGATACTTCATACTAGTCATGTAGTCCAATAGAGTTGTAGGTAACAATCTCATCATATTTGTTACAGTGAAACTCCTCTACTTGAAAATATGGTCTATTCTGTCAAATGGAGTCTTACAAATGGTCATCACTGCCACCATCTAGTAGAGTGAGTTCCTTCTGCAAAAGGTTAACCTCATCCATTATTACCTTTGATTTCAGAGTCACCTTTCCTGAGCTTGTTCGTACCCTACTGTGTTCATGTACGATAAAGGGGGTAGGTCTTCTATCTCCAGGTCAGTTGAAATGCTAGAATTGTTGAGAGTCACATGACTTTTGCTGTACAGGACAAAGAAATGTATGACAGATGCTGTCAGTACAGCCTGTGTGAGTGAGGCAGAGCCCCTTATCCTTACCGTAGGGAATGTAAAAGGCTGAGAAGTTTGAAGGGCACGTCAATCAGCAAGCTTCTCAGTGCCCTGGCAGTTGAGTTTCTTGTAGACCAAAGCCTGCATGGCCATTGGCACAGCCCCTTTAACAGCCACTATGTAGGCAACGGCCATGCAATTGGCAAATTATCTCACAATCCTGACCTGGTACCCACCTCTCCTCCAAGTTTCATCTTTAGGGGCACTTCTTAGGATGTGGGAAGGGGAAGAAAAGGAGAAGGGGGCTCTCAGTCCCACTGAAAGTCCTTGAGGCCATCTAATCCTGTGTAGATTCATCTGGAGCTGAAGACATGGGATACTTATGCTGCACTTTTGAGCACTTCTCTCCAGTTTTAATGTGCTGTTTCTCCTTCCAACAATGGCTCCTCTCTGTTTATGTAACTGTTACGTCCACCTGAATCCATACTTCCTCCTTGAACCCTTCCCTACCTGCTCCATGTCGCCCTGATTGGGCTCTATCCTCAAATCCTGCAGGATATAGGACTATATCATAACTTAGGGCACAATTTCACTATTTTGAAACTTTCTCAAATTTTCTGTATGCATCTCCAACTAGACCAAGATAATTTTTTAAAAATTTTTATTGGAATAAAGTTGATTTAGAATGTTATGTTAGTTTCAGGTGTACAGCAAAGTTTATCAGTTACACATATACATATATCCACTCTTTCTAAGGTTCTTTTCCCATATAGGCCATTACAGAGTACTGAGAAGAGTTCCCTGTGCTATACACAGGTCCTTCTTAGTTATCTATTTTATAGATAGTAGTGTGTCTAAATGCAACATAATCTAATCCAGGGTCTCTCAACCGTGACACTATTGACATTTGGGGCTGGATATTTCTTTTGGGGGTGGGTCCTGTGCATTGTAGGACTTTGGCAGCATTCTTGGGTCTACCCAATAGATGTCAGTAACATCCTCCAGTTGTGATGATCAAAAATGTCCCCAGACATTGCCAAATATCCCCTGGGGTGGGGTTGAGGGCAAACTTACCCTTGGTTGAGAACCACTGATCTACCCTGATTTTGGAATATATTTTTATACTTATTATTAAAATGTAAATTTAGATGTGACACTTGATTTCATTGACCATACGTCCCATACTGAAATTGTAGAGGCTGGCCATTTGCATGTATCTGAAGTTGACTACACCCTTTGGGGGTCTGGAGCCTCTGAGAAGGACACCAGAGTTGAGCCCAAACATCTGGGATGTGTTCAGGTTCTTCCTGGTCAGAAGACCCTAACAGTAAGGAAGGCCAACCAGAGATGATAAACGCCCCTTAAAGTCCAGAGCTGATGGCTGAGCAACTTGGTTAATGCTGCATTGGCTTGAAAAGTCCAATGAAGCCTTTGGAACTGTTGGTGCCACAAGTTTCCCTGGGTGTTTCTACTGCTGGCCTCAGGAATTCTTCTCCATCAGTGCTCCTGGAGTGGTCTTGGAGACCTCTCCTCCCCCCACGCCACTTCAGAGTGCAGCCTCAGCCTTGGTCACTGGTGATAGGTAACCTACTAGGTCCTGGTGCATAAGATGAGGTAGCCCTCAGTCAGCTCTGTGGGCTGCAGGGCTCAGGTGGCTGGACCCTCAGGCTGCATATTCCAGAACTGAAACCCAGTACTGGCTTAAATGGTGGATTGCTCACCGATGAGTTGGTTAATGGCTGAGGCCCAGGAAATTTGTTAGATCTTTTGTGACGACCATATGTCTCTGGTCGATCATTAAGGTCAGAGTCAGCAGGCTGTTTGTTTTATCCCACTCCTGAGCTCCAGGCTTTTGAAGCCCCAGAATTTCTTTCCAGATTCTATTCATAGTACTCTTCTGTCTGGACCCTTAAAACTAAAGAAATATCTGTTCATTCCTCTTCCTGAACACCCTTAAAAAAGTAGGTCGTCTTGCTGTGTTTTAATTATAAGGTATCCTGTGAGTCTTTGGAAAAGAAGCCAAGTAGATGCTTGTTGTTGTTAGGGTAATTATTTCCTAAAGAATGCACACACTTTGGCTTTCCCAACAAAATAACTCCACAAGACATGTAATTTAAACCTCCATTTTATATTATTCATTGAAATTAAGTAACAGGAGGAGAACTTATTTTAAATGCTTCTTTAAAACAGGCTGAAAAAGAAAGTCCAAAACTTTTACATATAATTCCTACACATGAACCTTTGCCTTACAATTATATTCATTTCAAATTATTGTTGTCTTATTAAAATCAATGCATCCATGAATGTAGAATGCTGAGTGACACTATAGAGCACATTTGTATTTCTTTTAATGTGTTTTGCTCATTTACTTTTAATGATGCTATTGTCTTCTCACGATAGAAATAAAGAGATATAAAAACTAGACTCAAGGAAAAAGTACAAAAGTATTTCCCCAACACGGGATTAATCATATAGTTTCGCTGGTCATTTCTACGTGGTCATATATGTCCAAGTCAGGAATCACATGGAGTACTTCTCTAGAGGGTCAGATTTCTTCTCCATGTGGCCTGTGTTAAGAGGGTTCTTTCCAGCAGGGAGTGAAGCAGGTGGTCTATGTCATGACCTTAGGGGTCTCCTTCAGGAGAAGACACAAGAATGTGAAAGACAAAGAAAAGGAAGAATGTATTGATCAGCTTGACACAAATCATCTGGAGAAAGCAATCCACCAAGTAATTGAAAACAGCAGTTAATGGTTTTTAATTTTTATGAACATTTTTGGTCTTACAGACAAATGTGGCAGGAAAATGATTTTTTAAATTACTCATCAAGATTTTCTTTTTTGCTTTTAGAAGTCTCTGAGGACTTTGTGTTGTCCTGACAAAGCTGCTTCCTTGTCCTAAATTTCACTTTTTGGATGTTCAGCCACCCTGAATGTCAACTCTTTCTTGTCTACAAAGTTTTAGAGCTGTTCCTGTCATTTGCCCCCTCATCTGCTCCTATTGAGCTGATAGGAAATGATCAGAAACAGACACATAGACACAGAAAACAAACTTAAGGTTACCAAAGCGGGGAGGGGAGTGAGGGATAAATTAGGAGTTGGGGATTAACAGACACACACTACTATATATAAAATAGATAAACAACAAGGACCTACTGTATAGAAAAGGGAGTTCTACTCAATATTTTGTAATAACCTATGAGGGTAAAGAATCTGAAAAATGTATATATACATATAACTGAATCACTTTGCTGTACACATGAAACTAACACAACATTGTAAATCAACTATATTTCAATTAGAAAAAAAAGGGGGGGGGGAAAGGAAGGTAACCAGATGTGTGGCTGGACAGAAAGGCAGCACTTTTTTTCTTTTTGTTTTTGAAAGGCAGCACTTTTAAACACTGGTTCTCTCCCAGGTTAATGTCGACCATAAGTTCATCCCAGTCAGTGGGAAGGAATCTCAATACAGGAGTTTAGGCCATTTTATAATCATTTAGGCTTAGAGGGGAAGCAAAAATTGGGGGCCATTTCATAAATATCCTCTCTTATTTGGACACTTCCTAGACAAAACAGAAGCAATATGATCTTACTTGACCAGAGGATTAATAACTTTTGAGGCTTTTGTTTTTAAGAGTAAAAGGACAAAAATTTGTGGATTTTCTCTTTAGCTAACTGTATCAACAAATGCATTACTTTTCAATCAATGTAGCATCTTTTCTAAAAAACTGGAATACGCTACCAGTTACTGTGTTCATGTGCCAGAATCTGTAATAAGATTTACGTAATTATTAAAACTAGGAACTGTGTTAAAAGAGGTCTTTCTAGAGTTGCCAGCTAAAATGCTGAACTGTTGGTTACATTTGGATTTCAGATGAACAAGGGATACTTTTTATGTTGCATGGGACATACTTATACAAAAAATTATTGTTAATTATGGTTTACCTGAAATTCAAATTTAACTGGGCTTTCTATATATTTATTTACTAAATCTGGCAACCCTAAATATTGGACTTTATAGGTTAAATTTACAATGTGGTAGAATTGGGTCCACAGACTTCCAGAGACAGAAACAAGACTTATATTGGATACGGGATTCATAGCTCAATCACAGTAACTAAGTTCATCAAAGTCTATTTACTAACATTAAAAAGAAACTAATGGGTCACTGAAGACCCAAGTTAAGAAGATAGGCCCACACCATCTCTATGAGCTCATTGATTGACACCACGTTTGTCCAGGTTAAACTGATTTTCAGCCACAAAGTGCGTAAGGGAATGAGTGAATGTCTTATGGTCTAAGACTAAGACAGGGCTAAGAGTTAATCCCCTAGCTGGGAACTTGGCTATAGGACCTTAATACTTTAAAAAATCTACTGGCTGAAATTCCCTGTTTCCTGAAAGTGCCCAGAGGGGTGCTGCTGGCATTTGTCTCTATGACTCCTTTCCTAAGCCCCCATGGGTTGCCTAATCCCATGTGTGATGCATCCTTCCGTGAGCTGCATTAATAGTTC
This sequence comes from Leucopleurus acutus, assembly GCF_964270905.1. Taxonomy (NCBI): domain Eukaryota; kingdom Metazoa; phylum Chordata; class Mammalia; order Artiodactyla; family Delphinidae; genus Leucopleurus; species Leucopleurus acutus. The sequence goes on from NC_139157.1 coordinate 80,874,239, forward strand.
CCATTATATTACGTCCATTCCTGCTGCTAGAAGAGACAATTTTTATCCATTATGTGATGATTGTGAGGCTTAACCCACAAAAGGCAACTGTGTTTCTCTTGCTTCTGAATTCTTGAAGAACACTCTGCCCCTCATATATTTCCTGAACTTGCTAGACAGGTAGAGTTGTTCTAATACTGTTCTCTTTAAACGAGGGCCATGCTGATCATTTGTTTCAAGCCAAATTTTTATTGGTATAATCTCATTTAATGTCCCCTACCATCTTGGGAGGAAGGTAGCACAGTTCTAGAGTAGAAGAATAAATATCTAAATTTAAGTGTGTCTGATTGGAATCTATTGTACCAATATAGCTCTGACTCCCACTTCTAAGTAAAATATCCACTGTGTATTAATATATTAAATTTCTTTTAGTGGGAAGCTGCTGTATAGAACAGGGAGCTCAGCTTGCTTCTCTGTGATGACTTAGAGGGATGGGACCCAGGGTTGGGGGGAGGTCCAAGAGGTAGGGGATGTATGTATACATACAGCTGATTCACTTCATTGTACAGCAGAAACTAACACAACATCGTAAAGCAATTATAATCCAATTAAAAAAAATAACAAATAAATAATAAATTTTTTTTACACTGGATGAATTCAGCTTGTTCTGTGGCTGAACCATCACAGGAGTCATAAATAAACCGTGGTTTATGATCATGCTGATACTATAAGGAAATGAACATAGGCTTTGGAGTAGAAAAGATGTAGATTAGAATCACAACTGACACACTACATACTGTTTTATGTTCATTCTATAACGCACATTCCTTTTATCTCTGAAATTGGTACAACCAGTAACATCCTACAATGTTAATCAGAAGTAGTCATACACAAAACAGAAGTGTGCCTTTCAATCAATGGCATCTTAGATTAAATCAATGTAATTGCTAAGCATAAACAAGTTTCCAGTGTATTCTTTTCCATTTTGAGCATCTTGCTTAGTCGAGCTTTGAAATTTTACAGGGTCATTTCTTCAGAGGTTGTCGTTGTTTACTATTTTCTATTTGCTGTAGACACATTGCTTTTTCTCTCTGTTGATCATTTGAATGCATAGGCATTGATCTGTTAAGACAAAGAATCTGTACTCAGGTATGAGATTATCAGCAATAGTCATTTCTTATTTTTTCAGCTATCTTTTATGATTTAAGTGCTCTTAACTTCCTAATGTCAGGACAGGAATAAAGACGCAGACATAGAGAATGGACTTGAAGACACGGGGACGGGGAAGGGTAAGCTGGGAGGAAGTGAGAGAGTGGCATGGACTTACATATACTACCAAATGTAAAATAGCTAGTGGGAAGCAGCCGCATAGCACATGGAGATCAGCTCAGTGCTTTGTGACCACCTAGAGGGGTGGGAAAGGGAGGGAGGGAGGGAGATGCAGGAGGGAGGAGATATGGGGATATATGTATATGTATAGCTGATTCACTTTGTTATAAAGCAGAAACTAACACACCATTGTAAAGCAATTATACTCCAATAAAGATGTTTAAAAGAAACTAAAAATTAAAACTAAAAAAATTTTTTTAAGTGCATGACAAAAGTGTACTAAAATTGAAATCTTTAGGGTAGAAGACCCCATCAATACTCAATCATATCGTGCCTTTGCAAAATTACAACCCAATAAAGGAAAACAGAATTTTACTCTAGTGCAACGATTAGGTCTTTTCTTTGAGTAACAAAGAACTTTTTTCTTTAGTACTTAAATAGCATATTAAATTTCCAAAGCACTTTATATTCATTAATTATTCCTCTAAAAACCCAACTAGAGAGGTGCTTTGAGCAATTTTCAGTCATGTTAGTTGGTACCAAATTTAGGGATAAGGAGCAAGGATGAAAGTAATTTGGCTCCTGCAAGGAGTCATGAGATGTGCAAAACACACACCTGAAAGGACAGTGGTCTGTTGTTATTACTAATTGTTTTGGCCACATTAGAGTCCCCCATATGGCACATTCCAGAATAAGTTTCTGTCAGAAATCCATTTTTCATGTTATACTTCTTGATTGCTAAGGTATATATGAAAATTTCAGTCAACTGCACGCCCCCTAACAATTAACTAATTAGATTGCAAAAGGTATATGGTACCAAATTGATTCCAATAATGGAGGTGGAAATCAATGTAACACAAATAGCACATCCAGGGGCTTTAAGTTATTTTCTTTTAACGATTTTAGCTGACCCAATTGCATTTTGGTATGTAACATTGATTGAGGCCAATTGTACTCTAATACTATGTAGAGGGTTTGAAATGTTTGTTATGATTTTACTGGGCAAATAGCATTGTCTGTATGCAGTATTGATTGACAGCGTCCCACAGAATTAAGAGACACATTTTGGCCTGTACGAGATTTTGAACACCAAAGATCAGTGCGAGTTCACATGTTTTATTGGTGTAGGTCTCAAATCAGTTTTTATTTGTTTGCTTAAGGAAATCCTAAAAATTTAAAACATACCTGAGACAGTTTTTATAAATAATATATACTTCTAGAGAGAAATCTGGATTAATTATTCACCATATATCTTATCATTATTAGGTAATAGGTTTGCTCTCTGAATGAACGACTGGAGGCATTAGGCAGTTTTCAAGCTATTCTGTGTCTAAGAATGACCTGGGAAGCTCGTTAAAAAATCAGATTTAAGAGCAAAATGGCACAGTCCCTTGGGAAAACAATTTAGCAGTTTCTTATAAAGTTAGACATACACTGTCCATGTAACCCCGTCATCCAACTGTGGGGAAATAAAAACTTATGTTTTCACAAAAACCTGTACTCAAACGTACACAGTGACCTTATTCATAAATGTCCAAACCTGGAAACAACCCAAATGCCCTTTAATAAGTGAATGGATAAACCAACCCTGAGAGAGAAAACTGCTCAGCAGTGAGAGGGCAGAACTGTAGATTTGTGCAACAATGGTATGAATCTCAAAGGCATTGTGAGGAGATAAAGGACACAGTCTCAAAACATAGCATGATAAATGCTCCCATCTATTTACAGTCCTGACAAAAAGCAAAACTATAGCAACAGAGAATAGACCAGTGGTTGCAGGGGTTACAGGTGGCAATGTGATCACAAAAGGGTAGCATGAGGAACATTTTGGGGGTAATAGAACTGTTCAGTATCCTGATTATATTGGTGCTTATATGAATCTATACATGTGTTAAAAATCACAACACTGTACACCCCCAAAAAACTATGTTATTGCATATTTTTAAAAATTCCAGAATCTCACCCCCAAAGCACCTCAGGAAGTCTGAGGTGGAACCTAATAATCTACATTTTAGCACATACACATATATGTGCATTTTAATGGTTCTGACAAAGATGGTCCATACTTTAAGAAACACCATTTTAGCAGAAAATGTGTTGGACTGAAAGTTAGAAAATCAAAGTACAGAATCCTTCCAATTGATAGCTGTGTGTCTTTGCATGTTTGCATGCTGTTATAGGTTGAATAGTAGCCCCCCAAAAATACCCTTTCAAAAAATACTTTGGAGCTCTAACCCCCAGTAACTCAGAATGTGACCCTACTGGGTTTTTTTTTTTAACTTTTTATTTTATATAGGAGTATAGTTAATTAACAATGTTGTGTTAGTTTTTGGTGTACAGCAAAATGATTCAGTTATATGTATACATGTATCTATTCTTTTTCAAATTCTCTTCCCATTTAGGTGTTTACATAATCCTGGGCAGAGTTCCCTGTGCCATATTGTAGGTCCTTGTTGCTTATCCGTTTTAAACATAGCAGTGCGTACATGTCAATCCCAAACTACCTAACAATCCTTTCCCGCACACACCCTTCCCCCCGGTAATCATAAGTTCATTCTCTGAGTCTGTGTGTCTATTTCTGTTTTGTAAATAAGTTCGTTTGTATCATTTTTTTTTAGATTCCTCATATAAGCGATATCACATGATATTTATCTTTCTCTGTCTGACTTATATCACTCAGTATGACAATCTTTAAGAATATGACCTGATTTGGAGACTGAATCTTTTTTTTTTAAACATCTTTATTGGAGTATAATTGCTTTACAATGTTGCGTTAGTTTCTGCTGTATAACAAAGTGAATCAGCTGTATGTATACATATATCCCCACATCTCCTCCCTCTTGCATCTCCCTCCCTCCCACCCTCCCTATCCGACCCCTCTAGGTGGTCACAAAGCACCGAGCTGATCTCCCTGTGCTATGCAGCTTCTTCCCACTAGCTATCTATTTTACATTTGGTAGTGTATATATGTCCATGCCACTCTCTCACTTTGTCCCAGCTTACGTTTCCCCCTCCCCATATCCTCAAGTCCATTCTCTAGTAGGTCTGTGTCTTTATTCCCATCTTGCCCCTGGGTTCTTCTTTTTTTTTTTTTAGATTCCATATATATGTGTTAGCATATGGTATTTGTTTTTCTCTTTCTAACTTACTTCACTCAGTATGACAATCTTAAAGAATGTGACCTTATTTGGAGACTGAATCTTTATAGAAATGATCAAGTTAAAATGAGGTCATTAGATTGGGTCCTAATCCAATGTGACTGGTGTCCATTCTTTTTAAGATTTCTTTTTTGAAGCAGTTTTAGATTTACAACAAAGTTGAGAGGCAGGTACAGAGATTTGCCATATATGCCCCAACCCCCCATATGCACAGCCTCCCCATTAACATTACTCACCAAATGGCACATTTTTTACCAAGGATGAGCTTACATTGACATATCATGATCAGCCAAAGTCCACAGTTTACAGCAGGGTTCACTCTTGGTGTTGTACATACTATGGGTTTCGACAAATGTATAATGACAAATATCCATCATTACACTATCAATAAGGATGCTGAAGGGGTTTCAGGGATCTCCAGTCCAGGGATGAGAATGATTGCTTTAAAAAAATTGATATCCACTTCGAGGTTTGGGTGACTAAAATTCTGCAGCTAGTAACGGTTTAGACACGGAAAAAGGGATAAAGCTCCTCGTTTCACAGATGAAGATGCAGGCATGGAGAGACTTTATCCAGTTACGCTGGGAGTTCTTTCATTCATTCATTTGATTATCTATGGAACACGATATGCACAGAGCTAGGAAAAGAAAAAGTTTCTCATCCCGTGCTCCTTCCACATATGTGTGTGCTCTGCTGTCTCCTAACGAAACCTCAGATCTACCCTTGCATTTATTAGTACTTTCTTGCTTTACTTCCTTGTGATCAAGCTTTTTAAAGAAATGACTGATATCCAATTGTTTATGAAGCCAACCAAAGTGGTACCATACGACAAAGAAGTACAATTGAAAGCATTTGTTGTCCTTAAACTACCAATAGAACTTTTCCCTTTCATATGAGCTTCTTTGTAAAACCGGATATTAGGACTTGGGGTTCTGTGGCAGAGACGTTTACTTCTCATTGAATAGCCATGTAATCCTCCCAATTTCCCAGTTCCTGTGAAAGCAGGGGCCATGTGACTGCTATGTAAAGAGACATGACAAGTGTCACTTTTAAATGAAGGCATCTTTTTTTTACTCTTTATTGAAGTGTAATTGAATTACAATGTTGTGTTAGTTTCTGCTGTACAACAAACTGAATCATCTATATGCATACATATATCCCCATATCTCCTCCCTCTTGAGCCTCCCTCCCAACCCCCATCCCACCCCTCTAGGTGGTCACAAAGCACCGAGTGGATCACCCTGTGCTATGTGGCTGCTTCCCAGTAGCCATCCATTTTACATTTGGCAGTGTATATATGTCAATCCTACTCTCTCACTTCATCCCAGCTTCCCCTTCCCCACCATGTCCTCAAGTCCACTTTCTACATTGGTGTCTTTATTGCTGCCCTGCCACTAGGTTCATCAGTACTGTTTCTTTTAGATTCCATATATACGTGTTAGCATACGGTATTTGTTTTTCTCTTTCTGACTTACTTCACTTTGTATGACAGACTCTAGGTCTATCCACCTCATTACAAATAACTCAATTTCATTCCTTTTTATGGCTGAGTAATATTCCATTGTATATATGTGCCACATCTTCTTTATCCACTCATCTGTCGATGGACATTTAGGTTGGTCCCATGTCCTGGTTATTGTAAATAGTGCTGCAATAAACATTGTGGTACCTGACTCTTTTTGAATTATGGCTTTCTCAGGGTATATCCCACTATATGCAGTAGTGGGATTCCTGGATCATATTGTAGTTCTATTTTTAGTTTTTTAAGGAACTGCCATAATGTTCTCCATAGTGACTATTTCAATTTACATTCTCACCGAGAGTGCAGGAGGGTTCCCTTTTCTCCACACCCTCTCCAGCATTTATTGTTTCTAGATTTTTTGATGATGGCCATTCTGACTGGTGTGAGGTGATACCTCATTGTAGCTTTGATTTGCATTTCTCTAATGATTAGTGATGTTGAGCATTCTTTCATGTGTTTGTTGACCATCTGTATGTCTTCTTTGGAGAAATGTCTATTTAGGTCTTCCACCCATTTTTGGATTAGGTTGTTTGTTTTTTTGGATACTGAGCTGCATGAGCTGCTTGTATATTTTGTAGATTAATCCTTTGTCAGTTGCTTCATTTGCAAATATTTTCTCCAATTCTGAGGGTTGTCTTTTCATCTTGTTTATGGTTTCCTTTGCTGTGCAAAGCTTTTAAGTTTCATTAGGTCCCACTTGTTTATTTTTGTTTTTATTTCCATTACTCTAGGAGGTGGGTCGAAAAGGATCTTGCTGTGATTTGTGTCATAGAGTGTTCCAAGTCATCTATTTTTTTTGACCTTTTAAAAATGATAGAACTTTATTTTTTTATTGAAGTATAGTTGATTTATGATGTTGTGTTAATTACTGCTGTACAGTGAAGTGATTTAGTTATACATATACATACATTCCTTTTTTTTAATATATTCTTTAGATCATTATACTAAGTGAAGTAAGTCAGAAAGAGAAAGGCAAATAAACCAAGGCATCTTAAAAGTTGATGCACTCAAATAACCAGTCTCCCTTCTCCTGTGTGGGTGCATATGGAGGCCCCAAAATGAAGGACCAGCCACACCTTGGAACAAATCTACACATGGGAACCTGGTGAAGGAAGGTTGCAGACACATGAGAAATAAACTTCACCATGTTTAGCCTCTGAGTATTTATTTATTACTACAACATAGCCTACACTTTCCTGACTCATATATGGGCAAAACAAGGAAGATTAATTCAATGATTACAAGTAACCAAATGTACCATTTAATTAAATGTTTTTGAGTCTGATAACCGTTCTAGTTCCCAGTATAGCTGCTTTCTCTTTTCTTCTAGAGGAAGGAGGAAAATGTGATGAATCATAAACTTCTATAAGGAATGAGAGGAAGCAAGAGTAATCCCCCCGTAGTCTCAAAAATAAACAAGAAGTTAACTAAAAACAAGCAGGCTCATAAAAACACAGATTGTGTTTAAAACACTTGCTTCACCTTTTAACAGCTTAAGAACTCTAAATTTTCATTACCTGTCCCAAATTCATAATAAGACAATATAAGTACAAAACAAAACAAATAATAGGCAAAACCTATTGATTAGCATCAGAGTCATAACTTCCCTCAAGAAACTTTTTCTATCATCATCTGACAGAGAGAAAATAAATCAAGTTCTATTTGTGAACGAGGACTTAATGTTGTTTAACCAAATTACACAGTAGTCCCCGAAACAGCAGAGAGCCCACTAATGTTCATTGAAGGAGTATGATTCTCCTCATGAAGGAACCCTTAAGACAGAGAAGAATCCAAACCTTTCACCCTGAGTTACTGAAATGTGCTCTATTTAGAGCCCTTCTGTGTAAAATGTAAATAATAGTTTAAAATTCAATTTTGTTATGTGTTAGTTATATTGCCACTGTGACAAATTGCCACATTTTAACTAGCTTAAAAGCAGCACAAATGTATCATCCTACAGTTCTGTAGGCCTGAAGTTTGCCATAGATCTCAGTGGGCTGAAATCACAGTGTCTGTAGGGCTGCACGACTTTTTAGAGGCTCCAGGGGATAATTCATTTTGGTGCCTTTTCCAGCTTCTAGGTGTGCCCACATTCTCTGGTTTGTGACCCCCTCCCTCTATCTTCAAAGCCAGTACCATTGCGTCTCCCTGACCCTTCTTCACATCTCCCTCTGACTGCAACTGGGAAAGGTCCTCTGCTTTTAAAGGTTCCTGTGATTAGCTTGGACCCACCTGGATAATCCAGAATAATCTTCCCATTTCAAGGTCCTTAACTTCAATCACATCTGAAAAGTTCCTTTTATCACATGTAGGGTAACATACAGGTTCCAGAAATTAGGACATGGACATCCTGGGGTGGGGTGGGAGGCAGCAGCTCTGCCTACCATGTTGTATATAGAACCTGAGGCAGTGGAAGAAACACATCATTTGGAACTCAGAGTGTTCTGCTCTAGACGCACTCCTCGTTTCAGGTCAACTGTGGGCAAATAGTTAATTTTCTGGGCTTTGCTTAGGCAAAATATAGATGATACCTCCCCTGGCTAAAGGTAGAAAGTCGGACAGCATAATTTAGTGTGGGTTTTTCTTGCTACAAAATCAGCAATCATATTAGTTCAGTATGGGGGCTCAAGTTTATATTTGGGTTATATATATATAATTTTTACATTTAATCATTTACACCTCCTTCTTCTACCTCATTAAGCTTCTCAGTAGCCTCCCCCCAGCAATATTTCTTACCAAGCTCCACCTTTCCTAGTTCCTTTCTTTTGGGGTAATAGTCTGCATCACCTGAAAGGGAGCAGTGTTAAACTAGGCAAATGAACCAATTTAGCTACTACTTTGACAAATAATGTGTCTACTGTGCCTTAATTATACAAATAGAAGACCTTGAGAAGTGACCTGAATAGTAGAAATACCAACAGAATGACAACCTTGGTTGACAAGTCACTGATGGACTCCTCATCTCAGCAGGTGCTCTGTGGAAAGCTGGCTACAAGGGCATTAAGAGAACAAAGGCTAAGCTCAGACTTAAGTTTAAATCAAGTCCCTTCTTTTCCAATTGCCAGTTATATTTGTGACAAATTCCTTAAAACTTAACCTCAATGTCCCTACACCTCAATTGCATCATCTGTAATAGTACCTAATTCACGGGGCTGTTGTAAAGATTAAATGAAATAATGTATATAAAGTGGCTAGAATGATACATGGCATAAAACTACAGTCAATAAATAATGACTGCTCTAGATGTTTTTATTGCTCCTGCTTTGCTGTGTCAACCAAACTTCCCAATGGACTGATGCCCTCATGTCTCTCAGTTCTTCCACATTTGTTCTCCAAGAATTCTTCCAGCATCCATTTATTCTGTGCAAGTTACCAGGGATATAGAAGAGAGAAAACAGATCCGATGCCTCCTTAGTGGAGCTTACGTTCTAGTAGGGGGGAGGTAGACAAAAACAAACAAAAGGAAAGCAAAAAGAAAAATGGGCACACACAAATAAACACTATTATTTTAGACTGTACTTAGTGCTCTGAAGGAAATAAACAGGGCAGTGTGACAATGAGTATTTGGTGGTCAGGGAGGAGCCCACTAAGGAGTGACGTTTCAGCGGCCACCCAAAGGATCGCTCTGAGTCAGGCAAGTGAACAGCAAACATAAACAAACCAGGCAGGACAGAGTATGGTGTGTTTGAGAAACAGAAAGGCATCTCGCTGAGCACAGTCTGGGATGCAACAGGGCAGGTGGTATGAGATGATGCTGAACACTTGGGCAGGGGACCAATTTACGGGACCTCGGGACCCTGCGTGAGCACTGAGGGTGTTTGCACTCTAAAAGCAGCAACAAAACGTTAAATCATAGGATTCAAACTTAACTTGCTTTTAAGTATATACATCTTTTATAAAGATGATGGGTGCAAGGGAATAGATTTGGGTCTAGAAAGTAAGAAAGAATGGGTTGGCAAGAGTGCAGTCAGAGAGGCTGTGAGATTATTTCACATCCTGGGGAGAGACTGGAAGATAAATCCAGGATGAGAGGAATGGATACAGCTCAGAGATACACATTTTTCCTTAAACACTAAGACTTGCCTTAGATTGAGGAGATGAGGGGAAATTTCTCCTCAAAGGAGAGCTTTCAAGGATGCTTCCTAGACTTTTGCTCAAGGATATAGGTGTGGTGGTGCCACTTACTCCATTAGATGGGAAAGAATGAGAGAAGAATTTGGTTTGGAGGATGGTTGGAAAATAGAAATGCTGAGCTCCATTTGGATGTATTTTTGAGCTGCCTATTAGACCTGATAGCAGCATGTTCCAGGTTCATAGAAGTTTTCTAAGTGGGAACGACAGTCAATTGCTCCCAAGACTGTATGTCTTCCTTTTTATGCCAGTAGTATCTTGGGTATACCAGTCACCCATCACCCTGCTCTGTGATCAGTGCACCAATTTCTCAGGCCCCACTAGTCTGGGTGAGATCCTGGAGAACATCTTTGTATCCCTAGGCAAGACTCAATGCCAAGCCTGAAGTAGTAGCCCAGGAACTGCTCTGTGAATCGATGAATGCATTGGTGCTTTGTCCTTTAGCTTACCATTTCTTTATCTGAAGATTCCATTCTCTATTAGAAAAGTGTCTTCTCTGAAGATAACTACGGTCTCCAGCATCCCCAATAATTTAGTTGTCACTGCTTCTTTCCTTTCATGTACGTACAAAGTTACCAGTAATTTTATCAACAAATTCAAATCTGATAATAGAAACGACAGCTATTTCCCTGTGGTCCAGGAAGAAGATGGTTAAGTAGAGTGGAGTGCGGGGAAGAGGCACAGAAAGATAAATTTTCCATTTGATTCCTGCAATTGGATGGGATTCTTTGCTTCTTCAGGCCGGGCATGTGGTTCTTATAGTGGAGGGGCAGGAACCACTCTTAGAGTGGATGGTCTTACAGGGGATTCTCATAATACATTCCTCTGCATATCAATGGAGAAGAAAGGGGGCTTCCTTGGTGGCGCAGTGGTTGGGAGTCTGCCTGCCGATGCAGGGGACACGGGTTCGTGCCCCGGTCCGGGAAGATCCCGCATGCCGCGGAGCGGCTGGGCCCTTGAGCCATGGTCACTGAGCCTGCGTGTCTGGAGCCTGTGCTCCACAACGGGAGAGGCCACAGCAGTGAGAGGCCCACATACCGCAAAAAAAAAAATAATATATATATATATATATAATCAGGGCAGAAAACCTTGCCAGCATGCAACCCCTTTGATGGAGATTCTCAATGGTTGTTAAACACTCTGGAAGACTTTTGTTTAACTCTGACTGACAGAGAATTCCCCAGATTTATTTGACCTCGCAATACTCTTTTTTTTTTTTTTTTAATTTTTTGGCCTTGTGGCTTGCAAGATCTCAGTTTCCCAACCAGGGACTGAACCCGGACCATGGCAGTGAATGCCCAAATCCTAACCACTAGGCCGCCAGGGAACTCCCAATCCTTTTTATTTTGAATGACACTTTTTAAAGTACCTGAGAACTAGTGTTTTTGGAACATCTGTAGCTATCACAATAGCTTAAGTGATTGATGAAAAGGCATACCCAGGCCCAGAATACGTGTGCTTTAAGAGAAGGATGTAATAGATATCTCCACAGAACAGGGATACAGTCATACAAAAGGGTCAGGTATCAGTAATTCCACCTGATTGGAATGAGGTTTCCAGGAAGCCCTGAGAGGCTCCCTCCTCAACCACACTGGCCCTATGTCTGCCTGCTTCTCAGGTGAGGGGCACTTACCTGGAGACATCTGTGGCTCAGTCCTGAAGGTTCGGTACCCAGGTGTCCATCCCTCTGCCATGCCTGGGAACCACTCTTGCAACCCAGGCATTCTCCTCAGTTAATATCCCACAGTATTAACTCAGCAGGCTCATCTCTCCTTGTCGCCATAAATTATTCCTTACATCTCAGCCAGAGTAGAACCAACGCCCCTCACCAATGGGTCAATAACGACTTGAACAACTAATGAAAGGATTATTCTAATTAAACCAATCAAAGTAGTCCATTTCCTTTAAATTGGATAACTTCATTCCTTTTTCCATCTGGGAGACACTGGGATCATATTAATTATTATTTATTTATTTATTTTTGTCTGTGTTGAGTCTTCGTTTCTGTGCAAGGGCTTTGTCTAGTTGTGGCAAGCAGGGGCCACTCTTCATCGCGGTGCGCGGGCCTCTCACTGTTGTGGCCTCTCCCGTTGCGGAGCACAGGCTCCGGACGCGCAGGCTCAGCGGCCATGGCTCACGGGCCTAGTTGCTCCACAGCATGTGGGATCTCCCCAGACCAGGGCTCGAACCCATGTCCCCTGCATTGGCAGGCAGATTCTCAACACTGCGCCATCAGGGAAGCCCCTGGGATCATATTAAATTAACTCATAAGGATATAAACAATCTTCTCTAGCAACTTACGTCATTTTAGTCTTTTAGAGCATTTGTATAGACCCATGTCCTTTCCCAAGCTCTCAAGCTGGTTCAGATGAACTCTACCCACTGTTTTCTTGTAAATACTCAGACGATCAGCTTAGGCAGCCAGCAGCATTCACTCCCTGCGCATCAGTTTACATCGTCTAACATGGGCACACCACGCTCTGTCCCTCCATCCCCCTGAAAGCTTCCTGCTTTCTGCTAATGGCACCACTGCTCATCTGGACTTCTTTTGTCCCAAGATATGGAATCAGTCACTCTTTTTTTAATTTGTTTGTTTTGGTTTTGTAGTGGAGAACGATATTAGCTAGAGGTGAACAAGTGCACATGTACAGGTTAGGTGGGGCAGGGGACAGAGGGGCTGTTAGAACTCTCATAACAGAGCACACAAGTAACCATTTTCTCAAAAATCATGAGTCACGGTGATGTTTTAAATTGATATTTCTTTTTTTTCAGTTTTTACCTATCCACGAAAGTATTTTTGCCATAAGTATAAGATATGAAGTATATGTCCTTTTTAAGCAAAGAACATCCTAGTACCTTTAAATCTTCTTTTGTGACCATTCTTGATCTCCCCCAACATCTCAGTCAGCCACTATCCCACAGTATCTGTAAAACAGTTTTATTGTGTATCCCTAGTGTTGCATCCCTAAACAATACATTATTTAGCTTTATCTATTTATAAGCTTTATAGAACACATATATTTTCTTCTGTAGCCTGGTTTTTGCTCATCATTGTTCTTGAGACTTATCCTCATTGACACACGCAGCTGAAGGTCATTCATTTTCACTGCTATACAGATTTGTTATTGTCTGACATACCATGGTTTATTTATTCCCTGGTGGATGGAAATTTGGATTCTTACCAACGTTCTATTCTTACAAATGCTGCTGTTATGAATAGTGTTGTATCTATCTTTGGGTGTATATATCAAACAATTTCTTTAGGACATATGTTTCAAAAATGGAATTTCTACAGTAAAAATAAGTGTCCATTTTAAATTTGGGGGAAACAACTAAATGTTTTAGGACGTATTTTTAAATTTAATATTCCCACCAGTAAGGTATAAAGTGTCCACTTGCTTCCTATTTATGGCAATATTTGTCCATCTTTATGATTTTTGCTAACTACATAAATGTGGAATGGTATCCTGAGTCGTTGAGCTTCTTTTTCTATGCTTATTAACCATTCAGATTTCCTCTTCTGCCAGTTTTTTTGTGACTCATGGACCAAGTGCTCCAATCTTTCTCTTAATCCTTCAAGAATGATTTCATCTGTCTATGTAGATTTTAGACTCAGCTAGTCAATTTCCACTGCAATGCCCTGTTGGGATTTTGAATGGAATTATTCTGGATCTATAGCTCAACCTGTTATGTTTCATAAGTGTGTCTTTTTATCCATAAACATCTATCTCCATTTATTAGATCTTCTTTAATATCTTTCAATAAAATATAAAATTTATAATTTTCTCATAAATGCCTTGAATGTTTTGGTCCAGGTTTTTCTAGGTATTTGACACATTAGTTTTTTTTGTATGTTTTTATAAATTACATTTTTTTTGGTGTTTAGAAATGCAATTATCTTTAATTTTGTAACCAGGAACACTGTAAAACTACCTCAGTAGTTGTAATATGTTAATTATGGGATTCTTTTGATTTTTCTACATAGACAATCATGTTAACTGTGAGTAATGGTGGTTTTGTTTCTTCCTTCCCAATCCTTTTACTTTTCATTTATTTTCATGTCTTACTTCACTAGCCAGGGCATTCAATTCAATGTTGAATGAAAGTAATGATAGCAGTTATTCTTTCTTTGTTTCTGATCTAAAATGGAATACTTTAAACAATTCTTTATTAACCTGATATGTCTGCAGATTTATTTAGAGGAACGATTTATCTGGTTATGGAAGTTCCTTATGCATAAAAAGACAATTTAAAATAAAAAAGATTTTACAATGGCCCTTAAACATATGAAAATACACTTAACCTTCCTCATGATTAGAGAAATGAAGATTAAAACATTTCCTATCTATCAGACTCATGAATATTAAAAAATGTGACAATGTAATTTGTAGTGAGACTATTGAGAAACAGGAACTGCCACATATTGCTGCTAAGAATGCAAACCCTTTCTGGAGGTGCGATGGCCAGGATGTGCCTTTCCATTCACATGTGAAATGCTAACCCCTAATGCGATGATGTTAGGAGGTGGGGCTTTGGGGGGTGATGAGGTCAAGATGGTGGAGTGCTTATAAAAGGATTGGTGTCCTTATAAAAGGGATCCCAGAGAGGTCTCGAGCTCTCTTTTCTGCCACTTGAGGATACAGAAAGGTGGGCATCTGCAACCAGGAAGAGGGCTCCCACCAGGACCTCATGACACCCTGATCTCAGGCTTCCAGCCTCTAGAACTGATAGAAGTAAATGTTTGTTGCATAAGTCGCCCAGCCTGTGATAATTTGTTATAGAAGCCTGAACAGACTATGGCAGAGGGGAATTTGGAAATACCAACAATACGCCTTAGGCACTGAATTTACCCTGAAGAAAAACTTTCAACAACCCCAAAGTACATATGCAGCACTGTTTGAAATTGCACATTATTAGTAACAATCTGAACATCCATATATATGGGAATGGATGAATAAACTCTAGCCAATCCACAGAGTGGTGTTCTATGAAGCTGTAAGAAAATGAAATGATCTCTAGGAATGGATACAGATATGTTTCCAAGATACACTGTTAAATTTAAAAAGTAAAGTGCAAAAAATTATCAACTATATGCTATCTTTCACCTAAAAAAGAAAGGGAAATTAGAAAATGTAGATGTGCCTGCTCATTCGTGAAAAGAAAATCACAGGAAAGGTCAATTGGACACGAGTGACAGTGTGTACTGTGGAAGGTTGGGAAGGGCTCCCTAAGATGTCCTGCTCCCCAGAACCTGTGGATGTTACCTTATTTGGAAGAAGGGTCTTTGCAGATGGGAGAAGAATCTTGAGGTGGGGAGATGGGCCCTGCATGCAGCCACAGGGTCTTTCTAAGAGAGAGGCAGAGGGAGGTTTCACAGGGACGCACAGAGGACAAGACAAGGGAGAGACAAAGGCGGGGCTTGGAGAGATGCAGTACAAGCTAAACAACTCTAAGGGTGCCAGCAGCCACCGAAGCTGGAAGCAGCAAGGAGGGGAAGCTCAGAATCTCACAGAGCCTCTGGAAAGAGTGCAGTTCTGCTGACACTTTAACTTTGGACTTCCGGCCCCTAGAGCTGGGAAAGAGTAAGTTTCTGCCTTCTTAAGCCATTACCAAAATTGTGGTAATTTCCTACAGCAGCACCATGAAACAAATACAGTTACCTACAGAGGCAGGGTGGAATGAGGTGGAAAGAAAAGAAAATGGAAATGGGGTCGAAGGGATGAGGGGAAGTGAGCAGACCTTCCATGAGCATATTTCTGTGAGCATGTCTTTTTCTGTAATTCTGACTTTTTGAAACACATTAATATTTCACAGACTCAAAAAATAATATGCGATTAAAATCAAGCGAGATGCAGAAGGAACCCCAAATGGAAAGCAAACATTTACAAATTGAGTCTAACTGTATTGCAAATGCATAACATAGCAACACTGAAATGGCGGGAAGAAAAGAACAAACATAAGTAATTTTGGGGAAAGTATGTTGACAACATATTCTGAGACTGAAGATGAAAGGGCTGTACACAAATATTGTGCTGTAGCTAGTAAACTTGTTTTTCAACAAGTTAACTATGAGTTAGCAGTTCTGAGACTAATTGAGGTGTGTCCCAGGGTTGAGAAATAAGCAAATTGTGTGTATAACAATGAGCCACGTTACTCATTGTCAGAGAAGGGTATTTACAAGTAAGGAAAGGAAGCTAGATGGATTCTGAGGTGGGGTTGAAATCAATGGTGTCACTATGAGTTCATTATTTGTAATATACATTTATAAACAGATGTGTATACATATGAATATTTATTAACATATGTCAATATTGCTATTCCCTAGCTCTGTTTGCTGATGGGGGTCTAAAAGCAATAATACCCCAATGGCAGTGAGCACATCCGGTACCCAGACCTTCATTTTCAATGGTTGCTCTCCAACAAAAAGTACCAAAGATCCTTGGAGAAATGGCTGATTCTGGGGCTGGAACAGGACAAGTACAAGATAAGCCTGAAACCTCTTTTCAATTCAGGAAACCAGAAAAATGTTCAAAAAGTGATGGGGATATTTCAAAGTAGAAGCAAACTCGCAGTGGTTCCCAATGGCCAAAGCTAGGACAATATGAGCAATAGAAGAAATAATGAGAGTAATGAGATAGAACTCATAGGGTAAACAAATATTCACAAGTTCATGATGATATCAATAAATAATTGAATAAATGAAAGAGGGAGAAAGAAGAGCTCTTCCTCACAACAGAAATTTAACTATTTAAAAAGAAAGAATTGTGCAAGTACATCACCATTTTAGCAAACAACACAGAAATAATTCTTGCAGTAAAACACCATCAATGACATTAAAATTCATGTGCAAATATACCATGAGTTATGGGATATTTACATAGTCACAAAGAATCTCTCCGTGAGACAACTATTTATTTACAAAGGGAAAAAGTAGTATCTTTGCAAAGGAAGGACAAAGCAGACGCTACTTTAACAAGTTGGTAAGGAGAGCATCCCCATCAATGAGGCATAGCAACATCACATGTTTACTGAGATGATGCACAGGGATAGCACATCACTTCTCTGCTATTCATGCCAGAAACATATAACTTGAATTTAATCAGTAGGGGGCATAAAACAAACATAAATTATGGAATATCGTACAAAATAACTGGCCAGTACTCTTCAAGAGTATCATGAACCAAAAATAAAGTGAAAATTATTTAAGATTAAAAAGAGACTAAGGAGATATGACTATTAAATCAACATCTAATCTTGGATTGAATTCTGGTTCAGAAAAAGTAAATTAGTGGGACAATTAATGAAATTTGGATAAGGTTTGTAGATAAGTTAATAGTGTTGTGTCGATGTTAATTTCTGGGTTTTGATAGCTGCACTCCCATTATGCTAGATCTTAACCCCTGGGTAAGCTGAGAAAGCATGTATAGAAATTTTCTGTACTATTTTTGTAAGCTTTTGGTAAGTCTGAGCTTGTTTCAGAATGAAGTAAATTAAAAATAATTTGTAGATTAATCCTTTGTCAGTTGCTTCATTTGCAAATATTTTCTCCCATTCTGAGGGTTGTCTTTTCGCCTTGTTTATGGGGTCCTTTGTTGTGCAAAAGCTTTTAAGTTTCATTAGGTCCCATTTGTTTACTTTTGTTTTTATTTCCATTTCTCTAGGAGGTGGGTCAAAAAGGATCTTGCTGTGATTTATGTCATACAGTGTTCTGCCTATGTTTTCCTCTAAGAGTTTTATAGTGTCTGGCCTTACATTTAGGTTTTTAATCCATTTTGAGCTTACTTTTGTGTATGGTGTTAGGGAGTGTTCTAATTTCATTCTTTTACATGTAGCTGTCCAGTTTTCCCAGCACCAATTATTGAAGAGGCTGTCATTTCTCTATTGTATATTCTTACCTCCTTTATCAAAAATAAGGTGACCATATGTGCATGGGTTTATCTCTGTGTTTTCTATGCTGTTCCATTGATCTATATTTCTGTTTTTGTACCAGTACCATACTGTCTTGATTATTGTAGCTTTGTAGTATAGTCTGAAGTCAGGGAGCCTGGTTCCTCCAGCTCCATTTTTCTTTCTCAAGATTGCTTTGGCTATTCGGGGTCTTTTGTGTTTCCATACAGATTGTGAAACTTTTTGTTCTAGTTCTGTGAAAAATGTGATTGGTAGTTTGATAGGGGTTGCATTGAATCTATACATTGCTTTGGGTAGTATAGTCATTTTCACAATGTTGATTCTTCCAATCCAAGAACATAGTATATCTCTCCATCTCTTTGTATCATATTTAATTTCTTTCATCAGTGTATTATAGTTTTCTGCATATAGGTCTTTTCTCCCCTTAGGTAGGTTTATTTCTAGGTATTTTATTCTTTTTGTTGCAGTGGTAAATGGGAGTGTTTCCTTAATTTCTCTTTCAGATTTTTCATCATTAGTGTATAGGCATGCAAGAGATTTCTGTGCATTAATTTTGTATCCTGCTACTTTACCAGATTTATTGATTAACTCTAGTAGTTTTCTGGTAGCATCTTTAGGATTTTCTGTGTATAGTATCATAGGTCATGCAGCTCAATATCAAAAAAACAAACAACCCAATCCAAAAATGGTCAGAATACCTAAATAGACATTTCTCCAAAGTAAATATACAGATTGCCAACACATGGAAGAATGCTCAACATCACCAATCATTAGAAAAATGCAAATCAAAACTACAATGAAGTATCACCTCACACCAGTCAGAATTGCCATCAGCAAAAAATCTACAAAAAATAAAAGATGGAGAGGGTGTGGAGAAGAGGGAACCCTCTTGCACTGTTGGTGGGAGTGTAAATTCATACAGCCACTATGGAGAAGAGTTTGGAGGTTCCTTAAAAAACTAAAAATAGGTCTGTGTCTTTACTCCCGTCCTGCCCCTAGGTTCTTCATGACCATTTTTTTTTGATTCCGACATATGTGTTAGCATATGGTATTTGTTTTTCTCTTTCTGACTTACTTCACTCTGTATGACAGACTCTAGGTCCATCCACCTCACTACAAATAACTCAATTTCGTTTCTTTTTATGGCTGAGTAATATTCCGTTGTACATATGTGCCACATCTTCTTTATCCATTCATCTGTTTATGGAAACTTAGGTTGCTTCCATGCCCTGGCTATTGTAAATAGAGCTGCAATGAGCACTGTGGTACATGACTCCTTTTGAATTATGGTTTTCTCAGGGTATATGCCCAGTAGACAAAGTGAGAGAGTGGCATGGACATACATACACTACCAAATGTAAAATGGATAGCTAGTGGGAAGCAGCTGCATAACACAGGGAGATTAGCTCAGTGCTTTGTGACCACCTAGAGGGGTGGGATAGGGAGGGTGAGAGGGAGACGCAAGAGAGAGGAGATATGGGGATATATGTATAACTGATTCACTTTGTTATATAGCAGAAACTAACACACCACTGTAAAGCAATTATACTCCAATAAAGATGTTAAAAAAAAAAAAGAACAATTGATCAGTAGTGATTCTCTAAAGACCTGAGTGGAGAAGAATTTTGAGGCCTCAACAAGGTATATTGGGCAAAAGCATGATGATTGCTTAGCGAGGTGTGCCATGAGAACAGGAGGAGAGAGTGGCACCATACTTGTTTGATTGGATACGCCTGATCTAAATAATTCTTAGTTACTTCGAAAGAGAGACCAGCAAGCTAGACAAAGAACACTGGATTTGCACAGACTCTGTCTGAATGTTGGCTCCACACATTTTGTTTATTTTTTCATATTTTATTTTTAAAATATTTTACTGTAATAAAATGTTTGTAATTTAAATGTTTTCAATATTTAATGAGCAGCTACTATGCATCAGTCACTGTTTTAGGTAATGACAAAAAATGCTGAGTGAAAGAAGCCCTGGGCCCTGACTTATAAAGTGAGCAAAATATTAAGCAAACAATCATAAAAACAAGTGTGCATTACAATTGAGGACAAGCATTAAGAAAGAGAGGGACTAGATGTTATGAAAGTCTGTATTGAGGAGATAGACCACTTACTAGCTGTGTGACCTTGGACAAGTTACTTAACTTTCCTGTGAACCTGCATAAAATGGGTACTAACAATATGTCTTAGGGGTTTACAAAAATTAATTGACAATGTATCCAGTATGTATAATATGTATAGATATATTGAATATAATGTATACACATGTATATATAATTTGTGTATATATATGTACAGATATATGGATATAAATAAACACATGATTTATAGAATTTATGCATGTCCACTGAAATATCCTATTTAGTAATTGTACATGAAATGGGGTATTAGTTGCTGTGAATGTATGCAGACATTCTATTTTTTTCTGTGTTATGTCCGCATTCTATGTATTCCTCACAACCTATGTTAGCATGCTGGTGGACAAGGAGAATTGGTATAATTCCAGGAAACAAGACTTTCACTAAGGGAAGAGTAATTATCCCTGACAATAACACAAAATAGCTAGGTGGAAAGAGAGCCCAATATCATGTTGTGGAGTAGCCGAAAATATCAAGAGGGTGTCCTTCCTCCTGGGAGATAAGGACTTTGCTTACCCCACAATTAGAATGAGATGATAAAGACACATTAACAGGGAAAAGAGTAAACTAGGAAGGGGCATCTGACGATAGGGGGACAATAGGGCACAGCAGGAAAGAAGGGAAAGGCAGGAGCAAGTGGAGACCCTCCTCCTAACTCAGCCCAGGGAGCCTTGACTCTGAGAGGGACACATCACAGGATCTAATCCCAACTGTGCTAATATCCACGTGCGTAACCTCAGGGAGGTTATTAATCTCCCTGTGCTTCAGATTCTCATCTGTAAAAATACAAAACATAGTAGGGCTTCCCTGGTGGCGCAGTGGTTGAGGGTCCGCCTGCCAATGCAGGGGACGCGGGTCCGTGCCCCGGTCTGGGAGGATCCCACGTGCCGTGGAGCAGCTGGGTCCGTGAGCCATGGCCTCTGGGCCTGCGCGTCCGGAGCCTGTGCTCCGCAGCGGGAGGGGCCAAAGCAGTGAGAGGCCTGCGTACTGCAAAAAAAAAAAAAACATAGTAGAACATATCTCACTGGGTTAAATGAAATGATATAAGTAAGATATTTAGAACAGTCCTTGGATCATAGTAAGTGCTATATGTGTTAGCTATTATTATTAATATATTTCTAGTCCTTTAGATGAACACACCAAAATGGGAATAAAACGTGATAGTGAGAAACCTAAGGTGCTTACACCTGTGATTTCTAGTCATCAAGTAAAATCAAAATTATATCAGGAATGTTTTCAGCTGCAAGTAACAGCATATCTGAGGAACCAAGCCTTAATTAATAAGGACATTTAATTATCTTATATATAATAAGAATAGTGGTAAAGGGTTACTAATTTGGTGCAGGAGCACAAAATATTATTAAAGACCAAGGCTCTTCTTATCCTTCCTATCTGCCATCCTCAGCTTATTGGTTTTTTGCCTCATGATCACAAGATGGCTGCCACAGCCACACACATAAAATCCCCTGGCTAAGGAGAGTGAGGTTTTCATTGGTAGGAGCTAAACAGGTTAGAATTAGAAATTACAAAATTAGGATTCTGTTAAATAGCAAGAAGGGGTATGGCTCCTGGGTGGGCAGCTAACAGTGTCTAAATTTTTTTTCATGTTTTAAAAATGTTCTGAGTTATCATTTTGAAGGCAATTAAAATCATTACCTGCAGCAAGTTGAAAGTATATAAGTATATATGTATTTATAATATTTAGATACAAAGATCATGATGTATCTGGATGAAAGAAGATAGGAACACTGTCAGTGCTTTGGGCAAGTTTTCCACAGTGAATTTTAAGTATAATTGTATGCATAAAAACATAGATTTATTTTCAGAAATGCAAATGAAACAGCTGGAATAACTGAAAATAATACCGCTGTGTTTCTTCTATTATCACTCTCCACCATATGTATTATCTGAATGACTAAAAGTGTTTCAAACTGATATTTAAACCTAGATCCTCTTCTAAAAATCTGCTCTCCTTTTTCTGCCTTTGTATGCAGCAAAACTCTGGAAAGAGCTGACTCTAGTTTCTCTCTGTACTTCTGTCCTCCCTTGAACACTCTCCAGTAAGTCATGTGTCACCACTGCTCTGTCTAATCTCCTCTTGTCAATGTCATCAGTTACCTCCATGCTGCCAAATGCAATGGTCACTCAGTATCTGACACAGGTCATCACTTACACCTTAAACCACTCTCTTCATCTCCTGACATTCTGGCTGTTCCCACTGGTCCTCCTCTACTAGATCCTCCTTAGCTTCCAACTTATAACTGTTGGAGATCCTCTTTGGGATCATGTGTAGATCTTTGAGACCTCTTACCTTCTTCAACCACACACCTCCTCGAGATGGTACACCCAGTCCTGTGGCTTTAAATACCATCTCTAATGCCAAATACTCCAAAAATTAGCTCTCAATTCAAAACCTTTTACCTGAAATCTAGTCACATATGCCCAACAGACATCTCAAACTTAGCACACCCCAAACTATACTCCCAACTCCCTCACCACCACCCCAAAACTTGCTTGTTACATGGGTTTTTCCTAGAGCAGTGTTTGATCCTACACTTTACCCAGTTACTCAGGCTCTAAATGTTGAAATCATCCTTGACTCCTTTCTTGGTTTCCTGCCCCGGAGCCAATCAATCTGGAAATTCCGTAGGCTCTATGTACAAAACGTACCTTGACTGGGACCACTTGTTATCACCCTTATGCTACCCTCCTGCTCCAAACCTCCATTTTCCGCTTGTAGCTACACTGGTCTCCTTACTTGCACCTTCCCCCCTGTAGTCTGTTCTACACACAAGAGCCAAAATAATCTTTTTAAACAAAAGTCAGGTCATATCACTCCTCCGCTCAGAACCCTCCAGTAGTGTCTGTTCTCCCTCTGAGTAAGTCCTAAGCCCCTACAGTCACCTGCAAACCCCTGCCTGATCCATCCCACCAGAAACTCTCACCACCTTCTCCTCCAGCCCATGCTGCCTTCCACTTGCACCCTACATGTCCCAAATGTTCCATGCATGCCCTGCTCCCTCTGGCTGGCATAGTCCTCCCTAGATGACCATGTGGCTTGTCTCTCTTTTCCTCCAGGCTCCTCTTCAACTTCTTCCCATCAGAGAGTCTTCTCCAACTACTTGTCTAAAATGTTATTTCCCATTCCTTTCAGTCTTTATTCTGCTGAATTTCTCTCCACAGTCACTGTAACCACTGACCTGTGTGCGTGTGTGTGTGTGTGTGTGTGCGTGTGTTGTCTGTGTTCTCCGCCAGCATGTTTGCAACACAAGACCAGTGATGGAGTCTGCTTTGTCCACTGCTGTGGCTGGGATGTGGACCAGTGCCTGGCTTCCAGGAGATGCTTCGGTCCATGTGCGTTGAAGTTAGGAGTGAATCAGTGAATGGCTGTTTGCCAGTAACCACTTTATTTGATAACTATATAAACCTCACAGCTTTTGAGTGTTTTTACTCTTGATTGAAAGTGAATGTTTTCAACAGGCTCCTTTGTTTCAAGCAGGTAATGAGACTAACATTTTGTTATGGTATTTAACAAAGTATAGGAGTTCAGGTTTTTTGAGCACAAACCACCTGTTATCCTTGCTTGGTCCTGCAATAAACCTTTCTCTGTTCAAAACAAAAGAAAACAACAACAACAAAAGAACAAAGTTTAGAACTTACCTTGTAATTTCCATTAATTTTTTTTGTTTTATTTTTACCAACATTATGTTTCATATATTAATGTCTTCTATAAACTGACTTGTTTGGTATAAATGTTCTATTTATTCAAAAAGATCATATTGAAATCATAATGCTTTGAATTAAATCATCTTTGTTATTTGGGGCTCATTTTTCTATAGCCCAATATTTTAATAATCTAATCGAAAATCAACCCAAAATTAAATGCTGTGATTTTTCTGAATATACCAGTTAACACCTTGAAAACACAAGGTACTTCTTATATCTGTTAGGCCTGACACTATTACATAATTTGTTCCTATTTTATGTAAAATATTTTGATGAACTAGTTTTAGCACCTTCTCATTACTGTTGCAGCCCTTATACAAATGTTAATAGTGTTAGGGACATGCATAAACACACACAATAATATCTAAATATATTTCATTAAAAGGTATCTTTAGAAGATGATGGAAAAATAATCACAGACAAAGCTTTTGTTTTCTGGCTACTAGTAATTTCTCACATATGCTAATAAAAATTACCCAAGTAAAAATCACCCAAATGGAAGAGAATTTTAAAACTTGCCTTGGAATGTCTTTTATATCCTGCCCCCCCCATTGTTTGTATCCGCTTTCCAATGAGAACATTTTTTTTTATTATAAACTGAAATAGTTCTACAAACTGTCTACATTTCTATTCATGGAACATTCTCTCCATACATGGTGCATCTTTCTCTCACTTCCTCTCACTCAGCCCGTTTCTTCTTCTTCCTTTAATCCACCAGCTTCCTCACTCCTGCTATGACCTTGGACTTATTGATCACTTATCTACTGATTACCTTCTCACATGTCTCTTTATTGTTGGGAAATAACAGTGATGTTTCTCTTCCTCGGTCTCTGCCCTTTGTTACTTTCCTTCCTTTCTCTTAAGATGATTTCACCTTAATCACTATTTAACTATCATCTATGCAGTAAATAATCACAACACTTTGGATCTCAATATGAAACTGACTTCACCCCGGTGACTAATGGCAAACTCAAGTCAACATCACTGAAAAAGATGAAGGACATCATTTGTCCTTTTTTATTGTCATTTTTCTGATCTGTGTTACTCATTCCCTTCTGTGCTACTCGAACTTAACAAGTGTGGTGTAATTTTAGCCTGCCGTTGTCTTCAAAACTATAAGCTTTGGGCTTCCCTGGTGGCGCAGTGGTGGAGAGTCCGCCTGCCGATGCAGGGGACACGGGTTTGTGCCCCGGTCCGGGAAGATCCCACATGCCGCGGAGCGGCTGGGCCCGTGAGCCATGGCCGCTGAGCCTGCGCGTCCGGAGCCTGTGCTCCGCAACGGGAGAGGCCACAACAGTGAGAGGCCCGCACACCGGGAAAAAACAAAACAAAACAAAACTATAAGCTTAAATCAACTATACTCCAATAAAACTTTAAAAAAAATTTAAACTATAAATAAGCTTATAGATAACCTGTGAATAAGTGCTTATATATAACAAGTTTCTTTAAAATAGGTTAATTTTAATTATAAATGGTGCTGCTGTGCTTAAACAAAAACATACAATTATTTAGAAGACCATAACTGCAAATAAAACAGTGTAAAATTATAAGAAAAATTAGGCTCAAATTATTCTACTAGCAAGGTAGGTCAGGTTACAATAAAATTTCCACATCCTATTGATACATTTTCCCCCTCAGCTTTAAAATCTATGCTTTCCTTTCATCTTGTTTTCATATAAACTTTCATAATTACTTGCTACCCACTGGGTGTTTAAGCTTGTTCACTAATCCTGCTCAGCTGTGTAGTGTTTAAAGTTTGAAATCCACATTTACAGCCCCAAAGGTGGTGAACTTCATAACAGCAGGAGATAAACATCATTTATCATTCTCCATCCATAGACAAGGACAGAAAGTACAGAAAGGGGCTCAGAAAAGCTGTTTTTCTAACTGATGTCATGTGTCTTAGAAGGGGCAGCAAAATGAAAGGCAAGTGTTCTAACCCCCGGACAATAGCTGTCTTTGCCTGCCGTCCCACAGGTGTCTGTAGAGCAGAACATTCATTAAAATAAACGTGCAAACGTTCAGTCAGCCCTGCAGGGATTAGGGTTCCACGGTGACCTGACAAGTAAACAAAATGTATTGTTTCTCTCTCTACATGCCAGCAGGTGTTTGCTCCATTTTTCTTCCTGGGAGGTGTGAGTTTGCTTTGTCCCATCGCGTGTTTAGTGACATTATCCTTATGTTTCTGGAGAGAGATAGACGTAGGGGATGTTAGAGACCCCAGTGTCCAGATTGCATTTCTTATTTCAATTGGATAATCAGGTTGGAGTTTATAAGTTTAGCATAGAAAGGGGGAAAAAACTGCTGAAGTATCATGATCTTGTCATTTTACCTTTCTGGACCTCAATTTTCTCATCTAATAAAATAAAAGAGATCGACTCAGTAATAATAATCATAGGATAGTAAAAATGAAACCAACCTCTAATGAATTCAGTGCTGACTTCAGGCCAATGATAAATCTTCACATCCATGATCTCGTTTAACATTCATAAGAACCCCTCGAGGAGGAGACTTATTATCTCCATTTTAGAGACAGTGAAACAGAATCTCAGAGAGTTAGTTCCTAAGATGACAGGGCTGATGAGAGACAGAGGGGCCAAGTCTATACTCATAACTCCCAGGCAATGAAGCCCCTCATTGCTGCACCACCTCCATGGTTCCTAAGGGTTTGAGGATTAACAGATACTCACTACTGTATATAAAATAAATAAACAGCAAGGACCTGCTGTATAGCACAGGGAACTCTGCTCAATATCTTGTAATAACCTATAAGGGAAGAGAATGTAAAAAAAGAATATATATATATGTATATATGTATATGTATAACTGAATCACCTTGCTGTACATCTGAAACTAACACAACATTGTAAATCAACTATCTTTCAATAAAAGCATTTTTAAAAGAAAGAATATTTCATTGTTTTTTTCTATTAAACAGACATAGAATTGTTTCCTGTTTTCTCATTACCTGTTGCAACATTTGGAACTTGTTTCCTTAATTATAAATCAATATTTGTTGTTTAACTTAAAGAACTAGGCAAGGGACTGATAAATGGAAAGTCATTGGAAGTTCTTAAATTGATGTTGGATGTTGCTAAATTAAGAAATCTCATCATTCAGGGAGAACTTTGTTAATAAAACTTCAATTAAATTAAGATTACATAGTTCTATTAACTGTAGCAATGAAAAATGTACTCCCAACAGCTTCTTCCTCGTGAGAGCATTACATCTGAATAACATTCAACATTCATTGCATGTTCATGATGCATGCAATTACAAGTTCTAGATTTCTCTCCACAAACATTTAAAATATACGCATTTATTATTATTGTCAGTTAAAGAATATTAATATTACATTCAACATTTTAGTCTTAATGATACCACAAATAATAACCCACAGCAAATTTTTTTTCAGTATGGTGTTTAAATTGAAAGAAAACCTTGTTTTCAAAAGTATTGGGGATTGTTATTTTTCTTGCTGGAAGTGACACAGGTATAATACTAAACAGAAGTAATACCTATCTCGATAGTCCTTTGTTTTTGTTTTTTTTTTTTACATCTTTATTGGAGTATAATTGCTTTACAATGGTGTGTTAGTTTCTGCTTTATAACAAAGTAAAGCAGTTATACATATACATATGTTCCCATATCTCTTCCCTCTTGCGTCTCCCTCCCTCCCACCCTCCCTATCCCTCCCCTCCAGGCAGTCACAAAGCACCAAGCTGATCTCCCTGTGCTA
This sequence comes from Leucopleurus acutus, assembly GCF_964270905.1. Taxonomy (NCBI): domain Eukaryota; kingdom Metazoa; phylum Chordata; class Mammalia; order Artiodactyla; family Delphinidae; genus Leucopleurus; species Leucopleurus acutus. The sequence goes on from NC_139157.1 coordinate 80,901,875, forward strand.
TGCGGCTGCTTCCCACTAGCTATCTACCTTACATTTGGTAGTGTATATATGTCCATGCCTCTCTCTCTCTCGCTTTGTCACAGCTTACCCTTCCCCCTCCCCATATCCTCAAGTCCATTCTCTAGTAGGTCTGTGTCTTTATTCCTGTCTTACCCCTAGGTTCTTCATGACCTTTTTTTTTTTTCTTAGATTCGTATATATGTGTTAGCATACGGTATTTGTCTTTCTCTTTCTGACTTACTTACTCTGTATGACAGACTCTAGGTCCATCCACCTCATTGCAAATAGTTCAATTTCGTTTCTTTTTATGGCTGAGGATTCCTTTGTTTATAAACAACTAAAGATGAGATTCGGAGGGCCACTAGTTCTAGCCTTAATGCTGAAGTCGTTTCTTATCCTGAATGTAATCTTTATTTTCATACACTTTGATGTTTTTACTATTAAAATTCTGCTGCTGAGGAAAGAGAAATATGTTCAAGGAAATAAGTTAGTCTGTATAGATAGGCCATTTGATATTTTTCTTTAAAATAAAATTTGAGTGTGTATGTCTATGTTACAGAGGCAAAGGAAACAGTGGAAAAATTTAAAAAAAACAACTAATGCATATCACAATTTGGGACTGGGGAATATTTCAATTATTTTAATTATTTTAATTTTAATTAAAATATTTTCAATATTTTAAAGTAAAAAGTGGTCAGACAATTCACACTAAGAACTTAGAGTTTCAGTTTACAAATCAAGAAAGCATAAAATCGTGAAAGCATTGACCAAGTCTGCCAGGTAATAATTAAGGATTTGAACTTATTTTTATTCACAATGTCTTTTAAAGAACTTCTGTTGTATTGGTACTTAAAAACAATATTCAATAGTAAATAGAAGGTGACTGGTCCCATAAAATACCTATCGGTCTTAAATATGTACCATGTCATATCAATCTTGAGCCCACTGTAAAGTGCTGTCAACATTCCCAGACCAAGCAAGTGACACAATTGCTTATAACGAATGTTAGTCATGTTCAAGAGGAAGAGATCATCCTCTCTCCAAAAATCTAGATCTTCAACAACTTCCTCTTATGGCCAAAGCCCCATTGATTAGGTTATCAAGTCACTGTTTATCACTATATTAGGCCTGGCTCCAAATCTCCATCTGGTTTCTTGCTTTTTCAAAAAACCCACACATGAATCTCTGCGATCTTTGGCTATTTTAGTGCCAGGCTCAAACCAGACCCAGAGGTCCTTGCACCGCGCCCCCCTGGGTGCTACTCTAATTACTTTATCATCGTTAGGACCCCAAGTCCTGCAATTGCAAGTCTATCTACAGAGAAGTTCCACCCACACAACCCTGAACCTTCATCCCTGCGCTGAAAGGATGGTTTCAGGAAAAGATCCAGGGCCGAAAAGGTGATCCACTGACACTAGAAAAAGGAAAGTTACCCAGAAAACCCAAAGACTCACTACTTGGACATTTTAATCCAAGAGCGTATTTGCGTGGCCTCAGGGGAGCAGGCTGGATAAACACCCATAGCAGCTGCCCCAGGTCAGAACCCTGCAGAGGAGGATTCCTGAGACAGGAGATGCGAAAACAAGGGAAAATTCAATGTGGGAAGCAAGAGATACAGACGTCAGGGATATCGGAGGGTGAGGCAGAGGAAGAGACGAGGGTCCGGGGACATGGACTCCAAGCAGAGCTCGATGGCTGAGGAAGGAGAGGACTCAGCAGAGGATGGTTGGGATTAAAGTCTTCACGTGGCTTCTGCTGAAGGACTTTCTAGTCTTCTCTTCCACCATTTGCTGAAACCCCAATCCTGCTTTCCACAAATTTGATTCTTAATAAGAATAAGTATGGATTCCAAATGAGGAGGTATTTCTACATCTGGAAGAAGGTGAGTTCTGTCCTTGAAATATTATGTTCTGCTTGGTCTAATCAAAGACTGAATAAAATCTTTTGAAAGGAAACCACAACAATCTTTTTTTTTTCTTCTCTTCACAAAAGGGAATTCATTCTGTCAGTCCTGATTCATTAAAACAGATTGGAATTTTGTCTGCTTTGTCTCTGTTGACCTTCATCTTTGAATGAGACTTCGTAAGCTCTTATAATAAACTTCTCCTGAGATTCTCGGCATCAGTTGTGTTTTCCAGGAATTAATTTTTAAAAAAGGATATTCTGAGACAATCATAAACAGATATTGAGAAACCCTATTTCCTCTTTTTTCAGGGTATTTTATACAATGGAATGAGCTTTGGATAAGAATCAGAATTTAGAATGAATTCCCATGTCTGCAACTTCCTAGATGTTTGACCCCTGGAAAGTCACTTAAGATTTCTGAGTCTCAGCTTCCTCATCTGGTGGGAAAAAAAAAAAAAAAGGTGCTTGCTGATTCAAAAAATAAATAACATAAATATAGCTAATAAACACAAAAATGTTTAACTTAATGGGTCATCAAAAAAATAAAATTAAAATACCTGTCAAATTAGCAAATGATCTCCCACATACTCAGTTTTGGAGATGGTTAAATGAGACAGGCATTTTCATACTCTGTTGGAAACAAAATGTCAGCCTATACCTGGAAACTTAAAAGGGTGGGTGTGATTTGACTCAGCAAATCTCCTTCTAGGACTCTATCTCAAGGAAATCATTTGAAAATCACAGATGACACTTTATTCCCGAAGACAGTTACAAAAATTATCTATAACAGTAGAAAGTTTGAATCTTCCTAACCGTTTGGAACAAATCCAACAGTGAAACTGACCGTAATGGATACACAACAAAGCAGCCTTAGAATGTAATATATGTATATTGATAAATGCATGCGTGGAGGTTAGTTATTGATCTCTAACGAACAAAAGAGATCGTTCAGCCTGCAGAGCTTTAAAATATTTACTGTTTGGCCCTTTGAATAAAACGTCTGCCCGCACTCCATCTGAGGTTAGAAGTCCCTGTTGTAATTTATCTCAGTGGTCGCCCCAGTTGCTGAATAGGAAATGAGCTTAAATGTCTTTTTATGTTCTATCTTAACTCCAGTCCCTACTGGTGCATTTGTCAACAGTCTGCAACTGAGAGCTGTGATGGTGATCAAGTCTCTTCCTGAGCTCAGCCCAGGAGGCAGCAGATTGCCGCTGTCAGAAGTGGCCAAGTTGAGTGTCCCAATCCCAGCTCTCAGGAACTTCCAGGCCCTCAACGGAATCACTCATGGTGACCCTACGCCCTTAACCACGGGATACTTCATGCATCAGAAGTGAGGCGTGACCCCAGCCACCACCCATGTGCTCACAGCTCAAGAAAGAAGACATTGTCCTTCCTGCCCAGGTTGACTGGGAGAAAACCCACTGCATTTTTGGTGATCTTATCCCTACCTATAAGATTGTCTGACTCCTATACCTGGGACCAGAGCTTGCAGCCCACTTCTCAAAGTTTGGGTTAATTGATTTTAAATAACGTCCACTGTCCAGTACATACAGTGTTATACAAGCTTCTTCCAGTATGCCGTTTGGAGAGGTAAACAGAAGATCAGGCTTGAATATGCCTCCCACCATAATCCGAATCCTGATTTCCGATGAGCAAATTCATAGATAAAAAGAGGGGTGAGGCAACAACTGAAGCAGGAGTTGACACACTAGGCTCATTGGCAAAATCTGGCCAGCTGCTTAGTTTGGTTTTGCTTTTGTTTTTGTTTGTAATTGAAATATAGTTGATTTACAAGGTTGCATTAGTTTCAGAAATACAGCAAAGTGATTAAGTGATATATATATATATAAAATTTTCCATTACAAATTATTGAATTTAGTTCCCTATGCTATACAGCAGGTCCTTATTGTTTATTTTATATATAATAGTGTGTATTTGCTAATCCCAAACTCCTAATTTATCCCTTCCCCCCACTCTGCCCCTTTGGTAACCATAAGTTTGTTTTCTATGTCTGTGAGTCTGTTTCTGTTTTGTAAATAAGTTCATTTGTATCATTTTTTAGATTCCACATATGACTGATATCGTATGGTATCGGTCTTTCTCTGTCTGGCTTACTTCACTTAGTATGATAATCTCTAGGTCCATCCATCTTGCTGCAAATATTTCATTCTTTTCTATGGCTGAGTAATATTCCATTGTATATATGTGCCACATCTTCTTTATCCACTCATCTGTCAAGGAACATTTAGGTTGCTTCCGTGTCCTGGATATTGTGAATAGCGCTATGAACATTGGGGTGCATGTATCTTTTCAAATTAGAGTTTTCCAGATGTATGCCCAGGAGTGGGATTGCTGGATCCTGTGGTAGCTCTATTTTTAGTTTTTTGGGGAACCTCCATACTGTTCTCTATAGTGGCTGCACCAGGTTATATTCCCACCAACATTGTAGGAGAGTTCCCTTTTCTCCACACCCTCTCCAACATGCCTTGTTTGTAGAATGTAGGGGGATGGCCATTCTGACCAGCTGCTTGTTTTGTAAGGTTTTATAGGAGCGTAGCCACGCCCACCGTTTTACTCGTAGGCTACGGCTGCTTTCGTGCTGCATTGGCAGAGTCGAGCTGTTGCAATAGAGATCGTTCAGCCTGCAGAGCTTTAAAATATTTACTGTCTGTCCCTTTGAAGAAAACGTCTGCCAGCACTCCATCTGAGATTAGAAAATGTAGCCTGAGCTTAGAAGCTGGAAAGCTAGCCCCCTGGTGAAAAAGGCAAGGCAACTAAATTGAACCTGCCCTGTGGAATTATAGACAGGATACAAAGAGGCTCAAGGAAACGAGCAAGTTAAAGGAAGGTGGCGGAGGAGACTGACCCAGAAGCTCACCTGTGAAGTTCACCACCTACTGGGGACTGACCAGTGCAGAGTCTGACCGCAGCGGTGATGACACAGGTTCCGGGATTGCTCCTCAGTCACGGGACGCTTGTCTGCACCTGCCTGACTGTGGCCCTTGTCCAGAGCCGCTGTGGGGAGAGAATACTTACGCCTCCCTTCTTCAACGATGGAATGGACCTCAGGGCCTGGGCTCCAAGGTGGCGGCTCACCAGGCAATACAATGTGCACAGAATGGGCGTGCTCAAAGGGTACCTTGGTCTGTTTCTCAGAAACCAATTGAATTCGTATTCTGACACCTCCCTCTGCCTTTTCCCTGAGATCACCTCTGAATCCACCCAGAGCATCCAGTGCACGTGCGTAAGAAGCAGGGTCAAGGGAGTGCAAAGGGCCGAGGTCCCCAGCTATCAAGTCCCTCAGTCAGCCATTGAGTCCTCTCTTATCTCCATCTGCAACTTCCCTACAGATCCAGTATCAGTCTCTGCTATTTTCCTCAACTGTCAGGCATAAAGGACTCACCCTGTCCCCACACCATGCTGGAGAACTAGAAACTTTATGAGGCTGTCTGGGGTCTGAGTTCAGGGCCACACTGTTCTAACTGTTTCCTGGCAATTGTCACAGCCCCAGGAAATTACTGAGGGGTCAACCAGGAAGGGGGGCCCCAGGTTCTGTCTTCTCCCAGATCCCACTTACCCTTCAGGGTCTGTTCCTGCACATACACCCCAGGGTGGAAGGGAGGAAGACCACCTCTCACAGGCAGCTCCCTGCTCTCTCAGAGCCTTTAGATTCCCTCCCTCTAGTCAAAGGAACATTGCTTTTCTCTAAAATTGGGGGCCAGAAAGACTAGGACTGATACCATATTTTTCGCTCAAGACTGTTGTTTGTTCCCTTTCATCTATTACTCACAGGGCCTGAGCTCTTGTAACTTAAAAGCCAGAAGTAGCAACTCCTCTCTGTTTTTTGCCCAAACATCTTTTCCCTAAAGCAATGAGTCCAGAATAACCTTTTGCCTTGAACTGGGGATAAAGGAACCGAGTGGAACAAGAAGTGCCCAGTGATATTGTTTGAAATTTGGTTACTATTTCAAAAACATAATCTCACTGAAACCCATTACTCAAGTTATCCATCTTTTAGCAGTGGAATACACCAAAGATGATGGTGCCAAGAATCAGTGTGTATTATGCTACACATTGCTTTTTATACACACACCCCCAACATGTAATCAAACACACAGTTAAAATGCCAAGGGCATGAGGGAACATTTTCGCAATACCCATAAGAGATCAAAGTTTCTATCTATCTAGATCAAGATAGCTACACAGTAAGATACACGTCAAAAATTTATATATACAAGGACATATCAAGATTTGTGATAAAGCAATAAAAAATAGTAAAGGAAAACACTGGCAAAGGACACAAAGTAGCAACCTACAGAAGATGGAATACAAGTATATAAATGTGTACCAAAAATATTAACAGTAAATAGGGATAAAATCACTGAGAGATATTAATAGGAACACAGCTTCCTAGGGCCAACCCTGGTGTACTGACACAGAATTTTGAAGGAGAAGCTTGGGAAGCTGTACTTTCACTTAAGCTCTCCCGAATATTTCTAGAGCCTATTAAGGTTTGGGTCCCATTGGTATTGAGGAAATTATACTTGCTTGGAGTCTGACTAAATTAAGGCGACAAATAATCCTACTCAGGAAGCTAAACTTTAAATTCTCTAAAGTAGGAACCAATACACTGTCGACTAAAAGAAATGCACAAAGTGAGAGCTGTGAGTTAAGTTTTATTTGGGGCAAAATGAGGACTACAGCCTAGGAAACAGCATCTCAGACAGCTCTGAGGCACTGCTCCAAGGATGTACAGGGGCGGCGGAGGGTCAGCGTTATACATGATCTTAGTGAAGGGGACACTTGCAGTCAAGCACACATTTTGGTAGAAGCTTGCTGGTAGTTCCTAGGAGCAGATGTCACCATTGATGACTTGAGTGCTTTTCTAGACGTGAGGAGTTGCAAGAAATTGGGCTCGTAAAATCTCCCGGAAATACCTATCTGAAGACCTGTTCTGCCAGTTTTCCCAGAGCACAGAGCGCCTCACTCCTGATCTCCACCCTGGACTCCTTTCGGGGGGTGTTGAAGGTCAGAGGCTGTGGAGCTTTAGGACTTTAGTCCTTGTAGAAGCAGATGGCAAGTACCAGTCTGTAGCTTGCACTGCCTTCAGAAGGCAGACATCACCACACCAACAGCAGCAGTACTCCCAAAGCAGCAGCAGCCACACCTGGAGATGGAGGCTTACGGAGAGGACATTTGCTTTTCACCCCCTGTACTCCCTCAACCTTTTTCTAAATAAAAATGGTAACTACTTCTATTAAATTTCAAATATTCGCATGCCCATGCATCCTCCTTACCTAAGAAGATTTCTTTTGTCTCAACTGGGAAAGGAGAGCTATAGCTACTGGTATCTAGGTTTGGGGACTTGTACACGCTGCGTTGATTACTTTACAGAATTCCACTGATAGCACGGAAGCTATCTGAGAGCGTGGTGGCTGCCTGAATAAACATATGCCTCACGTGAAACTCAAATATGTGCTCAGTGGGTCGTGTTACTCGGTGCTACCTACATGCGTTCAGAGGAGGTAACACAATGATGACATTCCGTAGAGAAATGTAGGTTAGCGTAGCCTCAATGAAATTGTCTGGAAACACATTCCTTTAAAGTGGCCTGCTCTGTGGTAACAACTGCATTTGCATTTATTAACCAAATGTAAACAAGATAGGCTATAAAGGAAAGGGAAATGAGAAACAGGTCTACCATCACAAAATGATTCTATTTAGAGCACTGCCATCACGTCTTGGCAGACATATATTGTTGGCTTCATTCTAGAGCAGATTGCTTTGACGTTTTCCCCCATTCCAAAATTTGGGTGCCAGGCTCTATAACCAACACATTAATGCCAATGTTTGTTAACTGACCAGAAAACAAGAAAAAAAAGTCACATGTTAGTAAACGATATCTGTGTTTTTAGAACAGCTCTCATCTCTAACCCATAATTGGAAAGACTTCATAAGGGTCTGTAGGAAAGTTCTGTAATGGAAGATTCTAGAATATGCAGGTATACTCACCTGCTCTGCGTCTTTCCTCACCTGCTCTGCATCCAATAATACTGACTCCCTTGTCCATGTTTAAATAACCCTTTAAAAATTCCTGTGTTATTGCACAGGTTATGTTGTGTCATAATCATCTGTTTAGATGTCTGTCTCAGCTCCTCAATCACGAGCCACATGAGAAAGCCGTCTCTGGCTTTGTTGCCTCTAGCACAATACAGTCTAATAAATGCTGACTAAGGAACTGAGTGATTCCACAGCAAAGGAATAACAAAACCAGGCTTACATATTTAAGTCTAACCAGGCTGTGTAAAAACAATGAAAACAAACCATCTTGCTCAACGTGTAAAATGGACAACACCAATAGCATATGTTAATTCTTATCAGACATAAAATTCAGTTAACATTTCAGTGCAAGAGCCACAGGGTGTGAGTGTTCATTAAACACTACCAGGTGATTTGCCTTTCTATTTGCACGTGAAGGAGTTCTGAGTAAAGTCTTCTAGAGGTTAACCCTGATGGGGCTGGCTCAAGTGAGCCTATTTGGTGCCAGTGTTAGGCTTTCTTTATTCACCGTAAAGAATCCTCTCTCACCAAAAGCAACAGCAAGAAATACAGATCAGTCCCAAAGATTGTTTTCAACAGGTTTACTGAAGATTTGGAGGGAAAATAGAGAGAGTTAACATGCACACACTGCATCAATCAGCTTAATTTATTGATGCTTGACAAATTCCTTATGTCTGCCCCTCCGCAAGTCATTCTTCTGCCCCACTACTCTCCAGCACTTCCTCTGACCTTCCATCAGCCCGATGGCCTTGTCCTCTGCAAACAAGCACCTTCCAGACGCCTCGCACACAGATCCCCCCTAACCCCCAAACGTGCAGCACTACATCCGGGTACACATTGGCCAGCTTCCCTCTAGTTTGACAGAACAACAGAGGACAGGTCATCTTTCAAATAAATAAAAATACCATCATCTCATTATGTCTAAAATTTCTCATGGAGTAGCAGCTAGTTAAATAAAGTTGATGACAGTTAGAAAGTAATTCACTTCTGGTATTGGAGATTCTAAATAAAAAATAGTTATTAAAAATTTAAGTTAACCCTTAACAAATTCTAAATATTCTGAAAGGGATTGATACCTGTTATTTAAGAACTTTTTCTAATTCTAATAATCTCATTATTCCTGTCCCAGATTTACAGGACTAAGACCTCTTCTCTAATAGACTCTAGAATAGCTAGTGTCACAGGAAGAGATGGGGTATGTGTGCCACTTAATGAACTTATTCGACTCAATTCCTTTCTTGAGGACAGTGCTAGGTGCAAAAAATGTGATCCAATATTCACTGATAGTAATCTTGAGTGGTAAAAACATGTGTGCCTGTCTTACTTTCCTTTATGTTTTTCTTCATTTAAATCTTTTTTCCAAAATTATTTTCATAACCATTATGGGGTAAATCAAAGATCCCTTCCACCAACACATCGCTTTCTTCTGTGACATGCGGTAACTTTCTTCCTTCGACTTTCCAGACACTCCACTCCCAATCCTCTCCTTCCTCCCCCTGCCCCTCATCTGTAAGAGGTTCTCCAGGCCAATTCTTGAAAATCCCACAACGAGGGGACCACCTGCAGGAACCAGGTGCCTGAGGAGGTGAGCAGAGCTGGAAGGTAAGAGAAGAGCATTGAAAGCAGTTCAGTTATTCACCTAACATGAGTGTGCTTACCTAAAGAGATGCTGTTGCCAAAGCAGGGGAATAATTGACACAAGCTGGAAACGTCTGTTATCAAGAGTAATTATAGCACAAAGCATTGGGAGATAAGGCTTAGAAGCAGTAAAAATCAGAAATCATGGAATGGCAACCTTCAGTAGGAAAACTCTTATTCCAAAAGTAATCCCTCTAAAAGCACCCTGAGTCTTGGAAGCGAATGACCCCAGAATCTCCAGACTCCTCAGAACTAACAAGGAGTTGGGGCGATCCCCCTCCCCACGCAACTGAACAGAAGAAAATCCTGTCTCTGACAGTTGGTGATGCAAAGCCTACCAGCATAGCCTAATTTAAGGGCAATCTGTCATTATCTTATGAATCAAATGTGTAAGGAAATTAAATATCTTGACATCAAATTCATGTAATACTGATAGTTTCCTAGTGTTACAGCAGGCAGGTAGTTGTCGGCACTGTGAGCAGAGAAATGGGGGCAGGAAATCATGCATCTTGCAAACAGCGGGGGTCCATGGGCAGACAAAGAAAAGCAGGAACCTCCAGACTGACAGGAAACCACACGTTTTGGGTGATAAGCGTCCTGGAGGCAGACAAAGAAAGGTGGGGAAAGGCGGGAATCTCCTGCTTCTGAATGTAACCTGTTGCTCATTATATTCTCATTACAATAAAATTATCCTTGCAGATGAGAAGTTCCCATCATGCCCTGAAGCCATGACACTTCTGATAAAAGCTAAATAAAAACAAAAATCCCTCCTCCCCTCGGGAAGATGGAACTGGGATGAAAATCAGGGAATATGACCCCCCAACCCCTCATTTTATACATATTACTGAGGGAAATTACCTTTTTTCTTTTATGGAAACAGTCATAGCGAAAACTTCACCACACTGTTAAACAGGAAAGAAGATTATTCAAGACTATTGCAATAAGAGAGAGAGATTAGAACTCCATCTAAACTCTGCTGTAAGCCGGGGGCTGGAGAGTTTTTGCCTTACTTTCTCAAATCTTCATGTCAGGAGGTAGTTTTATAACTTGGAGCAAAGCACCTAAGGAAGTGAGTTCCTCCCCTCCCAGGGTCCTGGGTGATAGCTGCTATCTGATGCCCATAATACCAGCACCATCTTCCTTATGATTGTACTTCAAAGGGATGGCCCCCAGGTCCTTGAGAAAGACATTCCTGAGGTGTAATTCAGTCAAGAGGCCAGGGAAGGATTTATATACCTTTCAAAGGGGCAGAGAAAGATTTTGCAATTACAAGTTTTCTGAAGTAAATGCCCTAAGAAAAGGGAGGTCGGGGGGCTTAGAGTTAAGACCCCTCAGTCAGTATTTACAGGGCTTCTTTGACTCTCTCTATTCAAAGAGGATAATTCATGTACTATTTAAAAAATGGTCATTAGAGTAATGCCAACCCTACAGCTATGCCTCCTCTTAATAAAAGTTGTAAGATTATTGTCAGTGAAATCCCATTTGGAATCCATTGTCTTCAAATTAATGAAAAAGAAACATGTTTGTTTTCTAAAAGAACTACTTACTCTGCAAAACTATGCAAAAACCCTACAGTGGCATCTGTTATGATTTTGAAATGTTCCTAGGGTGACAAACATTGTTTAGTGCTGAAAAGAATTTAATTGTACTAAATAGCTTAGAATAAACTAAGTGAGTTTTATTTGGATATATCTTCATTCAGTGGTTCAAGGCATTCATAAAATGTCTGAAATGTACGTTCAGTTTGGATGGGTGAAAATTTTCATTTTCCCCTTCTTCAGGAGATACTGTAGTTCCATCTCAACAAGTGTTTTAAGCTCCTGTTGGATTAAAAATTGAGTAAGGCTAACACTTGCTCTTAAACTCACACTAATAAAGTAGACCATGCAAGTCACCAAGCCGCTCTAATACAAGGTAGATTGAAATTGCTGCCTTAAAATAATGTAAATTGCCATGGCATTACCAAAAAAAGGAAAAATTAAGTCCTATTAAGTAAGTCTCTTCTAGTTCACAAGTACCTTAGTCAAGCATTAGGAGGCTGCAAGTCACATAAACTCCTGAATTCTTTCAAAAAAAAGGATGAAAAACTGGCCAAAGTAAATGGATTTCATGGAACCCAAGGCCAACTCTCTGGAGAAGATGGATCCAGAAACTGGATAATAAAAACACCAAAATTGCTTTCTGTGTCTCTCTGGATTGGCATGGTCTCTTGTTCCTGCTTCTCTCCCTTTATTTTTCTCTTTCTCTGCAGAATGGTTATATCTACTTTGGCAGGCACCAGGCTAAACATGGCTGGCCCAAATCCTAGTTTGCATCACTTTTCAGTTCAAGAGCTAATAAAGAATGACCTATGTCTTGGAGACCCAAATCCAAACACCCTGAAGAGCGTGTCTAAGGGCCCAGCTTGGGCCAGGAGTCTATCCTAGTCAACAGATAGCTAGAGGTTAAGGATACTGAGGTGCAATGAGGTTCACTTAGTGAGGGGGTGAAGTGCTCCTAGATGAGGGACACATGAGTTAGGACATTAATGCAAAATATGCCTAAGACAATGAGAGATGCTAGACCAGGAAGTAGTTACTACCTTCCATCAATAGACATATTCTATGGAGTTGTCGCTTAGCAGGGCTGAGGTTCTAAACTTGGCACACACTGAAAAACCACTTATGGACAAAATTATCTTTGAAATATCTTAAAAAGCCCTAAATTCTACCATACAGGTGTTTTTTTGTTTTTTGGGTTTTTTTTTCTTCTGTATATAACCCTGGTATCCTATGGAATGCATTGGTTGCAGATAATAGATAACCTCGACTCCATTGGCTTACACAAGGACGAAAACTTGTCATCTCACAAACAAATGGTCCACGGTTCGTAAACTCAGTTGTCCAATGTCATTACAGTCCCAAGGTGCTTTTGGTATTTCCCTTCTGCCATCCTTAGCGAGTCTGACTCTCCCAACTTAGCACCCCTCATGCTCACAAATGGTCACATCAGACCAGGGAATCGATTCATCTAGGAAGATACACAAAGTCTTTTCCTGGTTCGTCTAATTCAAGGAGTGCTGTAAACTCTTTCCTAATGCCCCCTACCCTTAGTAGACCTTCCCCAAGTCTCAGTCAGGCATGGGGCAGAGCCCACTCTAAACTAACCCCAAGTAGAAGACTAGAATCAGTGGGGCAAGCTTATAACAATCAGAATTTACTCGGGAGCCACGCTGGGCAAAGCTGGACACCTACAGAAGCAGGGTTCTCTCAACCTAAAAGAGGAGGAAATGAATAAAACTCACAAGACTCTTGGCTCCAGGCATGTTTAGTTTAGGTCTGATTTATAAAAAAGAAAAGAGTAAAAATGAACCTTAGACTTCACCAGGTCCAGTGAATTCCAAGACTAGCAGTTGTGTGTGTATGTCTATTGACCTCCTGTGACCTGGGGATATTCTTTCTGAATATTCTGGAATATTCTAGAATATTCTTTGGGAACTTATTGTCCAGGCTGCAAGGTGACACTCTCAGGCCCAAGTGATGTTTTAAAAAGTGAAGTAAAACTGCTATTTTATTCCAAAGGTAAATGTCATGAATAAACTTAGGCAGCTTGTGAAGAATCCATGTGGATAGGATGGGAGAGCTATTTTCACTCACCCAATCATTTTGTTACTTATCCCACAGGGGTTCGTGTTTCCCTGAGGCCCTGTAGGGGACTCCCCAGGGAAGGCTGAGGGTTACATGTCATCCTCTTCTCTAAGACATCAACAGGGTCACAGTCTGGATACTTGAAAATAGCCACACCATTTTGCATCTATTTGCCCTAAATTCCCACTCAGTTCTGAGAAACACTGCAATATTCTGTAGAAATATGTGTTCAGGTAGTAAAAAAAGTTTTATCTTAAATTCTTGCCCACATGTCTTACTGCAGATTTGCTTTTTTTTTAAAGTAATTGTTTGTCATGCTCAGTTATAACCTTCCTGAAAACAGGTCTTTGATACTCACAGCGTCAAGTTCAAGGCCAGGGTCACACTGATCAGAAAGTGTTCAGTGAATGAAAGAACACATTTCTTCACCCAGTGCTGCACCGTTACCCAAGCCACAACACTCTGTCAGTTGCTTTATGAATTAGTAAATGTCCTTAACAGAACATATGACTCCCTTGTAAAATGATGCACAGTGACAGATACATGTATCAAAGGCTTAATGTTAGAACGAAAGAAAATATACAGTTGGTCCTCAAGGAGAGCAAGACTCCCCAGACCCTAAGTGTGGGATATGCACAAGGACTTCCTCCCAAATAATGCATCTGGGAAAGGGAACAGAAAGAGTAACTTTTCAGTGGAGACACTTGACAGACGCTACCTCAGCTAGGTGATCAAGGTCAAAAGCAAGAGTGAAAAGTCACGTTGATAGTATGTCCCTTTATAGGACGTGGTATTTATGGCACCTTACCTCTGTGATCCTCTTCACAAAACACAGCCCCAATCTAATCATGATAGAAACACCAGCAAATTCCACTGAGAGACGTTCTACTAATATTATACCTGACCAGGACTCCTCGGAACTGTCAAGGTCATCTGAAACACAGGACGTCTGAGAAACTGTCCGAGCCAGGAGGAGCCTAAGGAGACATGATGACTACATGCTATGTGGTGCCCCGGATGGGACCCAGGAACGGAAGAAAGGAACTTGGGTAAAAAGTATGGAAAATGAACCAGGTAAGGACTTTATTTAATAACAATGTGTAAAAAGTATGGAAAATGAACCAGGTAAGGACTTTATTTAATAACAATGTATCACTATTAGTTCACTAATTGTAACAGATGTACAGATGTACAAATATACTAATGTAAGAAGTTAATAATAGGGGAAACTGGATGTAGGGTATGTGGGAGCTCTCTGTACTATTGCAACTTTTCTGTAAATCTAAAACTGTTTTACAAATAAAGATTATTGTTAAAAATTGAAATTTATCAATAGGAATTTGTCATTTTTGTAGAAGTATTGAGATGGGTCACTCGAGGACACGAATGGATCAGCAGAGCAGACACACTTACCCAGGATCTTTACCTCACATGAGTCTGGAGTGGAGAGGGAAGAAGAGAAAGGCAATTGCCAAACGATGTCCTTTCAGTAGATTATCACACACCCCGCCGTAGAGGAATGGATCAATGTCTGTGACCCGGCAAAGAGAGAACGCATGCCTTCCTCGTGGGGAAGAGTGAGTAAAGGGTGAAGCTGGAGGACAGGAATGTCAACCTAGTGGAGGCCACTGCACGCAGTGTCAGAGGAGTACCACCCACCACAGCTGCCCTCCGTGGGCAGGAGGGGCTTGGTAGGAAGACCACTAGCCCTGATTTAAGACCTGGCAGAAATGACCCAAACGTTCCAGGAACTTTTATCTTCTCCCAGAGTTTTGTATCCTCAGAACTAATAAAGACAACCTTTTCTTGAATGGAAAAAAAAAAAGAAGTATATTATAGTACTGTTCTTCCCAAATAAATTTTTTTAAAATTTTAAATCAGTTCTGTCCCCAACAAACCAACATATAAACAAAAAGAAATGAGATAAAGGGTAAGGTTGCTCAGAGCTGGCTCAACTATCATGTGTACCGGTTATAGAAAGATGACCTTCTAATTTTTTACCTACAGACTTTGCAAACATTGAAAGGAAAGACTGAAAGACTTGGCTAAGTAGACTGAAAGGAAAATGCACAGTGTAAGGCAGTGATCCCCCAAATTTTTGGCATCAGGGACCGGTTTCCTGGAAGACAACTTTTCCATGGACAGGGTGGAGGGTGAGGGAGTTGCTCAGGTGGTGATGCAAGCCATGGGGAACGGCAGAAGAAGCTTCACTCACTCATCCACTGCTCACCTCCTGCTGTGCGGCCCAGTTCCTAACAGGCTGTGGACTGGTACTGGTTTGCAGCCCAGGGGTTGGGGACCCCTGGTGTAAGTGTTGTGAGTTTAGGCTTCATTTAGGGACCTTGCTGAGGACTAGAGTCTGGGAGACAGAATCTCAGTCGCTGTGGGGGAAATGCTCTGAAGACATAGGGGGAATACTTGTTTATATAAGATTTTGGCTGGGGATACATGCAGTCAAACACCCACCTGCCAATGCAGGGGACGCACGTTTGATCCCACATGCTGTGAAGAAACTAAGCCCGTGAGCCGCAACTACTGAGCCTGTGCTCTAGAGCCCGCACACGCCACAACTACTAAGCCCGCACATGCCACAACTACTGAAGCCTGTGCACCTAGAGCCCGTGCTCCACAACAAGAGAAGCCACCACATTGAGAAGCCCATGCACTGCAATGAAGAGTAGCTCCCACTCGCTGCAACTAGAGAAACCCTGCACACAGCAACAAAGACCCAATGCAGCCAAAAATGAATTAAAAATCAAAAAACCATACAAATCAGTAAAAGATTACTGCTAGTCACAGGAACAGATATCTCAGGGTAATGACTTTAGTGACTTTCTATGTATGGGAAGATGCAAAGATGTGAGTTCATTAAAGACCTAAGGAGGCTGCTTGTCCACAGCACAGAGCATCATGTTACTGTCTTTATCTCCTTTCTGAGTGCACTGTTGGTCATGATTGCGCTGAGTTACGACTTAATCCTTGTTGGGCTGAGTAGTGAGCAGCCCTTTACTCTTCTTTGATTACAGCTGCCTAATCCAGATGCCTGGTTTTCCCTGAGGAGTCCTCTCATACAGAAACCTGTTTAACTTTGCTTAACCCAGCCTTTTTCAACATTAGCTGAACAGAGAATTTATTTCTCTGGTTATCTCACAATGATAGAATATACGGAAATCCTCCTAAATTAAAAGTTGTAAGAAAACTAGAGTTGGGTCATGGCAGTAAATCAATGAGCATATATATTTCACTCTGCAGATAATTCCCAGTAAATAAACAGGTATTGTGTCTCCCTGACTGCCCTGTATGTTCCGACTAAAAATTCCCAGCCTGGATTTGCAACAACTTGAAGAGGAGGAGCGGTCTTTCTCCCTACTAAGAGCCTTCTTCCTTAAGAGGGGAAGATTTGCAGTGTGTGTGTGTGTGTGTGTATGTGTGTGTGTGTGTGTGTGTGTGTGTGTTTATCTACCTACCACTTTAAAGGTTGGGGATTGCTTGGTCTTTGGGGTTATCTTTGTCACTGCTGCTTCCAACTATTCACTGATCCTTTGTTTTTAACTGTCTGCCCTTGTTGGTCCTTTCTGCATCTTTTCCCACAATGTCAGATATAGAGGTGAGCGGACAAACATGGCCCCGCTACTGCCCTCTATAAGTTCTCATGGCTAACCAGGCAAGTTTCCTCATTTATAAAAGTTATTTTAAGGGAGTTCTAAAACTTTAGGTTATAAAGGATCAATATATATTCTCATTTGTCATTCATTCACTTGACAAATCTTTTCTTGAGGACATACAGTATGCCAAGCACCATGGTTCCAGGTACTGGAAATACAGTGATGAATCCAAGTCCATGCACTCATCCTTGTGGGGGAGACAGAAGGAAGCAAATAAGTGTTGGGGACCTTAAATGCCATAAAAATGAAGCAAGGTAGAGTGGATAGAAATTGATAAGGAGGGTGCTAGTTTAGATAGTGATATCAGGGAGGACACATGGATAAAGCGACATTTGAACATAGACAGGAAGGCAATAAAGGAGGTGGCCATGCAAAAACTGTGGGTAGAAAAAAAAAGACTGGGTCCAGCAGGAGGGCAGAGCAGGTGCAAAATCTCTGAGGAGGGAGGGTGCTTGGCATGTCTTAGGAGTAGCAGAGGAACCCAGTATAGCCAAGGCAATGGCGGAAGAAAGGGGAGCGCTCAGGAGATAAGGGCAGGAAGCTTGTTGGTTGAGCAGAGGCAAATCATGCTGAGTTTTTCACCTGCAGTAAAAACTGAATTTTACTTTGATGCAAAATGGGAAGCCATTTTAGAAATTATTGTAAAAATCCTATATTGGGGGAAATGCCATTAATTTCTCTGACTTAATCATTTTTCTTTTGCATAAAACTACCAAGATACGACCATCAGCAAGTTTACAATGACACAATATACTCATCAAAATTAAATTCTGAAAACTGTTTCCTCTTGTTCAATATCCTCCCTTTATCTTAGCAGCACCAAAATACTACTACCTTCTCCAAGTGTTACGATATTGTGCCACAGATTTTAACCCCCCAAAAAGACATTATCCTATCTCCAGCAATGACTTCAAACTTAGCCACTTCTGGCTAATTTTATTTTTATGATTAACCATTCAAAAAGTGTGTATCCTTTCTCTTGCATTTTTATTTCAGATCTCAGATCCTCAAATACTCGGGTTCATCCTGCCTAACCTGCTCAAGTTTCGTATTTCCCAGAATTGCTGTGGTCCAAGAGTCTTCTTTCCTTACAATAGTACTTTTCTTCACTGAGTTATCTTTTCTGTCTTCAACAATTACTTGTCCTTGGCTAATGTAAATTATGACAGAAATCCGCAGCATTTCAAGGTAACCTTTTCCCATCAGCCACGGTTGGTTACCTGCCAAGAAACCCTTGGGGAAACCAAGTTACTTACTAAATCTTGATAAAGATTGGAGAGGTCTAGAAGTTGCTTCCTTCTGTTGGGCAGCATATAAATGTAGCAATTATATTGTGTATCCCAAATTCATTACCAATTATGGGCATATCAGATATTTTGTTTTGGAATGTGTTATGTGTTAATTCACAGAAAAAGAATTCCAAACCCTGCCACCAAATTCCTTCTTCATGTCACTTGAAAATGAGGCACTAAAATAATTACAACCCCTATATATATCCAGGGGATATATGTATGGATAGATCACAAGCCATACATTTTATATAGAAACTGAGAATTTCAAAAGCTTAAAGCGGTTAAGTAAATAGTTGCTTAAATTCTCAGCCAAAACCATCATTTTGACTGGAGAAAGACCACACAGTAAGTTTAATCTGTGACCTTAACTTAAAGGAAGCCATCTGTTGTCAGTTTAAAGTAGCATAAAAGGACTTTTTTTTGTGTGTGTGTGGACAAGCCCAGATTGCTTATTTGAAATAGATAGATTTCTAATCTTTCTTTAAAAATTTCTTTAAGTTTCATTTTTAATTAGTAACAAAGATGCATAAAATATATCTGTGACAAGTTCCAATTTCTTGTCTTTTGGCTTTTGAAAACTGATTTTAGATAGATAGAGAGAGAGAGAGAGAGAGAGAGAGACTCCTTGAGGGTCTTTTCTACACTGTTTACCTTTTACCCTCTTAATAAAGGCTTTCTCCCAAGTCTATATTTAATATTTACATTGAAATATGGTAGTTGATATTAATGTCTAAAGGAATCTTAATGCATGGCTTAAAGAAAGAGTTTTAGCCAAGGTTGCAATAAAAGAGCATAAAAAGAGATAATGAAGAAAATACAGCAATGATGTTCATTCATTCATTCAAAGACACTCTTTGCTGCACTTTACTGGTGCTCTGCTAGGCCCAATGGGGGGTGGAATAAACCACAGGGTTCTGGATTTCAAATAGCTTCTCAACAATTAAAGATATAAGGTGTACATGTGAGGTGTACTAGACACAAAGTTGGAATTGAAAGGTATATTGAGTGACAACTGAAACATCTGGGACTTAAGGGGAGGTAGAGATGGTTTCCAGTTGAGAATGTTCTAGAGGCTGCTTGTAAATTGATGATAATTAGCATAGCTAAGTTAATAATTACCTCAATGGACTGAAGAGAAAATAGAGTGACAGTGATCAAAATTGATTCTCTGGATCCTGTCAGAATCTTACTAAAATAGTGTCAGGAGAAATATAACAGGAAGCCCATGACTAAAAGACACCTTGCTTGGGTGGCTATGATTTGCCAATTAATCAATCTGACAATCTGATCGATGTGATCCCTAAGAGTTTTATATTAGTTTTACTTAGACATTTTGTTATAGATTGTCAATCTTTTTCATTTTTTTTAATCTTTTTCATTTTTAAAGAAGCTGTTTATTTCTAAATTATGCAACCTTCATGCCAAAAATTTTGCAACATTCAGGTTGCTCAGTCATGGCTACAAAATGTCTAGCATGAAATCTAAGGGTGTGCAATAAAATATTTAGCTAGACATATAAAACCCTAGTTAACATTTAACAGGAAACACATAATAAAAATGATGCTAATGAATGTGACTCATGATAAACTTTAGACTTATAAAAAATGAAATTAATGATGGTTTAAAAACATAAAATGATCATTTTAAAGGAATAAAATTAGGTGGGTTTTTTTTTTGAATTTTTGAAACTTATTTTATTTATTTTTTTATACAGCACGTTCTTATTAGTTATCCATGTTATCCATATTAGTGTATACATGTCAATCCCAATCTCTCAATTCATACCACCACCACCACCCACCCCGCCACTTTCCCCCCTTGGTGTCCATACGTTTGTTCTCTACATCTGTGTCTCTATTTCTGCCCTGCAAACTGGTTCATCTGTACCATTTTTCTAGATTCCACATATATGTGTTAATATACGATATTTGTTTTTCTCTTTCTGATTTACTTCACTCTGTATGACAGTCTCTAGGTCCATCCACGTCTCTACAAATGACCCAATTTCATTCCTTTTAATGGCTGAGTACTATTCCATTGTATACATGTACCACCTCTTCTTTATCCATTCGTCTGTCAATGGACATTTAAGTTGCTTCTATGACCTGGCTATTGTAAATATTTCTGCAATGAACATTGGGGTGCATGTGTCTTTTTGAATTATGGTTTTCTCTGAGTATATGCCCAGGAGTGGGATTGCTGGGTCCTATGGTAGTTCTATTTTTAGTTTTTTAAGGAACCTCCATACTGTTCTCCATAGTGGCTGTATCAATTTACATTCCCACCAGCAGTGCAAGAGGGTTCCCTTTTCTCCACATCCTCTCCAGCATTTGTTTGTAGATTTTCAGATGATGCCCATTCTAAGTAGTGTGAGGTGATACCTCATTGTAGTTTTGCTTTGCATTTCTCTAATAATTAGTGGTGTTGAGCAGTTTTTCATGTGCTTCTTGGCCATCTGTATGTCTTCTTTGGAGAAAGGTCTATTTAGGTCTTCTGCCCATTTTTGGATTGGGTTGTTTGTTTTTCTAATATTCAGCTGCATGAGCTGTTTATATATTTTGGAGATGAATCCTTTGTCCATTGATTTATTTTCAAATATTTTCTCCCATTCTGAGGGTTATCTTTTCGTCTTGTTTGTAGTTTCCTTTCCTGTGCAAAAGCTTTTAAGTTTCATTAGGTCCCATTTGTTTATTTTTGTTTTTATTTCCATTACTCTAGGAGGTGGATCAAAAAAGATCTTGTTGTGATTTACGTCAAAGAGTGTTCTTCCTATGTTTTCCTCTAAGAGTTTTATAGTGTCCAGTCTTACATTTAGGTCTGTAATCCATTTTGAGTTTATTTTTGTGTATGGTGTTAGGGAGTGTTCTAATTTCATTCTTTTACACGTAGCTGTTCAGTTTTCCCAGCACCGCTTATTAAAGAGACTGTCTTGGGCTTCCCTGGTGGCACAGTGGTTGAGAGTCTGCCTGCTGATGCACTGGACACGGGTTCGTGTCCCAGTCCGGGAGGATCCCACATGCCGCGGAGCAGCTGGGTCCATGAGCCATGGCTGCTAAGCCTGCATCTCTGGAGCCTGTGCTCTGCAATGGGAGAGGCCACAACAGTGAGAGGCCCGTGTACCACACACACACACACAAAAATAGAGACTGTATTTTCTCCATTGTATATCCTTGCCTCCTTTGTCATAGGTTAGTTGACCATAGGTGAGTGGGTTTATCTCTGGACTTTCTATCCTGTTCCATTGATCTATATTTCTGTTTTTGTGCCAGTACCATATTGTCTTGATTACTGTAGCTTTGTAGTATAGTCTAAAGTCAGGGAGTCTGTTTCCTCCAGCTCCGTTTTCTTTCTCAAGACTGCTTTGGCTATTCGGGGTCTTTTGTGTCTCCATACAAATTTTAAGATTTTTTTTTCTAGTTCTGTAAAAAATGCTACTGGTAATTTGATAGGGATTTCACGGAATCTGTAGATTGCTTTGGGTAGAATAGTCATTTTCACAACACTGATTCTTTCAATCCAAGAACATGGTATATCTCTCCATCTGTTGGTACCATCTTTAATCTCTTTCATCACTGTCTTTTAGTTTTCTACATACAGGTCTTTTTTCTCTTTAGGTAGGTTTATTCCTAGATATTTTATTCTTTTTGTTGCAGTGGTAAATGGGAGTGTTTCCTTAATTTCTCTTTCAGATTTTTTATCATTAGTGCATAGGAATGCAAGAGATTTCTGTGCAATTAATTTTCTATACTGCACCTTTACAAAATTCATTGATTAGCTCTAGTAGTTTTCTGGTGGCATCTTTAGGATTCTCTATGTATAGTATAATGTCAGCTGCAAACAGTGACGGTTTTACTTCTTCTTTTCAAATTTGTATTCCTTTTCTTTCTTTCTGTTCTCTGATTGCTGTCACTAAGGCTTCCAAAACTATGTTGAATAATAGTGGCAAGAGTGAGCATCCTTGTCTTGTTCCTGATCTTAGAGGAAATGCTTTCACATTTTCACCATTGAGAATGATGTTTACTGTGGGTTTGTTGTATATGGCCTTTATTATGTTGAGGTAGGTTCCCTCTATGCCCACTTTCTGGAGAGCTTTTATCATAAATGGGTGTTGAATTTTGTCAAAAGCTTTTTCTGCATCTATTGAGATGGTCATATGGTTTTTCTTCTTCAATTTGTTAATATGGTTTATCATAGCTAGACATAGGGGTCACCAGGAATCCCATTCAGGAGTGTTGCAAATTCAGACTTCGTTCCTATAGAGTTCCATGTTTCCTATGTTTGTGTGTTCTTGGTTTTGTTTTTTTTTTATTTTAGCTTTATTGAGATATAATTCACCTATCACACAATTCACCCACTTAAAGCACACAATTCAGTGGTTTTAATAAATTCATAGACATGTGGAACCATTTCCACCATCAATTTTAAAACATTTTCATCATTTCAAAAAGAAATTCCTTATCCTTTATCCATAATCCCCCCACTGTAACCCCATCCCAACAGCCCTAAAGCACTAATCTGCTTTCTCTCTCTGTAGATTTGCCTTTTAAAGATATTCATATGAACAAAACTCTATACTCTTTGGTCTTGTGTGCTTGACTTCTTTCACTTAACATTATGCTTTCAAGGTTCATCCATGTTTTACCAGGGTCAATATCTCAGCAGGTGGATCATCCATTGGAAGTGGCAAGCAAGAAACCAGTCCCTACAAAGGGTCCACCCTCTCACGGAAACCTTGTGAGAATTAAGCAAGGTGTGAGGAGCAGATCTCGCTGTCCAGGGAGGCCTTCAACACTAGAAAGTATAAACAAAGCCCAAGCCTAGTTATGTAGCCTAGGCCAGTAAAGATGGAGGTGCAGGTGTCTCTCCTGACCTCCAAACAGGAGACCTCTGGTAACAAAACAAGCTATAGACCCAGCTCAATGATTGTAGTCACTTCCCTCCTCCTGTTTTCACATGATGGACAATAATACAAGTTACCAACAGCACAAAGATCAGGAACAATGCAATAGGTTCTTTTGGTTATTATAATCTATCAATACTATTAACATCATGAGAAATAGAACCACCTCAGCATAGACTTTTTAATGAAGCAACAATACTTTTTCCAATTTGGAAAAGATGTATACATTTTGTGTAGCATCTGTTCATTGTTTATATATTACTTAGCTTTCATAACACTCTGTCCTTACCAAAAAGAGACACACAAACTTCTTACCTGAAATTTTGAAATAACCAGACCTACCAGATTCCCATTGACCTACCAGATTCCCATTGATCTTAAAAAGATAGAATACTTAATTGTGCAGGATTTTTTGATTAGTTTACTGTTAATTTGAAAATCATTCATAAAAAAGAGGTGTTCCAAATTCATAATGCTTTTACTTTAATATAAATATTAAAAACTAAATATTTGATTAATCTAAATAGACCTTTGTATTCTTTAATGTTTCTAATTCAAAGCTTTCAGTTATATAATTCAACAACCTATGTCTTTTCTCTACTGTGGAGGAATGAGATGTGGAGGGGTCTCACATCCAGGCAGTTCATGTTAGTCTTTTCACTAATATATGATTTTAGGTAAAATTTTTTAATTTGACAATTTTTAAAAACATTATATGACTGAGTTTATTATTATTTTAATGAAAGTTTTGTGATATAATCAACATGTCATAAAGTTCACCCCTTTATCTTGTCCATTTTAATGGTTTTTAGTATGTTCACAAAGTTGTACAAACCTCACCACTGTGTAATTCCAGAACATTTTCATCACCCCAAGATGAAACCTCATTTCAGTCAGCAGTCACCCACATCTTCCACTACCCCAGTCCTAGCAACCACTAATCTACTCTCTGCCTCTATTGATTTGCCTCTTCTAGACATTTAATATGAAAGGAATTGTATAATATGTGGCCTTTTATTTCATGGTTCATCCACATTTTACCTTGTATCAATACTTCACTTATTTTCATGACCAAATAACATTCCTTTATATGGACATACCACATTTGTCTATCCATTCATTACTTGTTGGACCTTTGGGTTGTTTCCACATTTGGCTCTCATGAATAATATTGCTATAAATATTGTGTACAAATTTTTGTGTGGGTGTATGTTTTAAATTCTCTAGTGTATATATTTAGGAGTGAAGTTGCTGGGTCTATGTTTCACTTTTTGAAGGACTGCCAAACTACTTTCCTAAGTGGCTCCACCATTTTACATTCCCACCAACAATGTTAAAGAGTTCCAATTTCTCATAGGCACATGAAAACTTGCTCAACATTGCTAGTTATTAGAGAAACACAAATCAAAACTACAATGAGGTACCACTTCAGAGCAGTCAGAATGGCCATTATTAGAAAGTCTACAAATAATAAAAGCTAGAGAGGATGTGGAGAAAAGGGGACTCACCTACACTGTTGGTGGAAATGTAAATTGGTACAGCCATTATGGAGAACAACCTGGAGGTTCCTTTAAAAATGAAAATTAAAGTTGTCATATGATCCTGCAATCCCACTCTTGGAATATATCCAGAAAAAACTATAATTTGAAAAAATACATGCCCCACAATATTCATTGCAGCACTATTTACAATAGCCAAGACATGGAAGCAACCTAAATGTCCATTGACAGAGGAATGGGGAAAGAAGACGTGGTACATAGCTACAATGGGATATTACTCAGCCATAAAAAAGAATGAAATAATGCCATTTGCAGCAAGATGGATGGACCTAGAGATTATCATACTTAGCGAAGTGAGTCAGACAAAGACAAATATCATATGATATCACTTACATGTGGAATCTAAAAATGATGCAAATGAACTTATTTACAAAGTGGAAATGGACTCACAGATATAGAAAACAAACTTATGGTTACCAAAGGGGAAAGTGGGAGGAGAGATAAATTAGGAGTTTGGGATTAACAGATATACACTACTATATATAAAATAGATAAACAACAAGGACCTACTCTATAGCACAGGGAACTATATCCAATATCTTATAATAAACTATAATGTAAAAAAACAAAAGAGTTCCAATTTATCCACATCCTGTCAATATTTCTTATTGATATCTTTTTTTTTATAGCTATGCTGGTGGGTGTGCAGTGTTATTTCATTGTGGTTTTGATTTGCTTTTCCCTAAAAACTAATGATGTTAAGAATCTTTGCATGTGTTTATTAGCAATTTGTATATCTTCTTTGAAGAAATTTCTATTCAAAACTCTTGCCCATTTTTTAGTTGGGTTATTAATTTTTTTTAACCATTGAGTTGTAAGAGTTCTTTATGTGTTTTGGGTACCAGTCCCCTGTCAGACATATGATTTGCAAATATTTTCTCCCATGGGGGTTTTCTTTTCAATTACTTGATGGTATCCTTTGAATCACAATTTTTTAAATTTTAATATATTTCAATATATCCATTTTTTCATTTGTCAGTGATGCTCTTGGTATTATCCATGAAATCATTGCCTAATCCAAGGTAATAAGATCACTTTCTATGCTTTCTTAAAATGACTTATAGTTTTATCTGATACATTTTGAGTTAATTTCTGTACATGATGTGAGGTAGGAGTCCAAATTCATTGTTTTGCATATGTATACCGTGTTGTTCCAGCACCACTTGTTGAAAAGACTATTCTTTTCTCATTAAATTATCTTGACACCCTTGTTGGAAATCAATTAATTGTAAATGTAAGCATTCATTTCTGCATCCTAAAATCTGTTCTATCACTGGTTTGATTACTGTAGCTTTGTAATAAGTTTCAAAATTGGAAATGTGAGTCCTCCAACTTTGTTCTTTTTCAAGATTGCTTTGACTATTCTGGGTCCTTTTCATATCTATATGAATTTTTAAAGTTACAGCCAAAATTTAGGAGCTTTTTTTTGCATTCTTTGTGATTTCCTATGTAGATAATATGCTATCTGCAAATAGGGATAGTTTTATTTCTTTTTTTCTGAGTTGTATGTCTTCTATTTAATTTTCTTAAGTTATTGCCCTGGCCATATCTACTAGTATTATGTTGAATAAGTTTGTAACATGAACATTTTGCCTTCTTCTTGATTGTAGGTAGAAAATATCCAGTCTTGCACTGTTAAGTACATGTTAACTGTAGGGTTTTGTAGATGTTCTTTATCAAGTTGAAGAAATTCTCCTCTATGCTTATTTTATTGAGATTTTTGTCAAAAATGTGTGTTGGATTTTGTCAAATGCTTTTGCTGCACTGATTCATATGATCATGTGATTTTTCTTCTTTAGCCTATTAATATGGTAGATTACATTGATTGATCTATTCTTAGACAGTGGAACAGTCTTGCATAACTATGATAAGCCTCTCTTGTTTATGGTAAATAATTCTTATTGCATACTATATTATTAATATTATATACTATATATTACATATTGCTGAATTCTACTTGTTAATATTTAAGAAATTTTACCTCTATTCATGAAGGATATTCATCTTTATTTTTCCTTTTTCGTAACGTGTCTGTCTGGTTTTGATATCAGGGTAATGCTAGTTTCATAACATGAATTAAGGATGTGCCCCTTTCTCTTATATTTTCTGAAACAGGTTGTGTAGAACTGGTATTAATTCCTTTGTAAACATTGATAGAAACTATCAGTGGAACTATCTGGGCCTGGAGTTTTCTCTACTGGGAGTTTTTAAATTAGAAATTCAATTTCATTCATATTACAGAATTATTATTTTTAATATTTTTATTTTATATATTATTATTATTAAATGTATGTATATGTTCTTAACTTTTTAAACTATTTTTAAAAATTTAAAATAAGAAAGTTCCTTTTCTGACCCCTTGACCAACACCTTTTTCTCCAGTAGACTTGGCAGTTCTTGGTCTCTCTCCGACTGGTTACTCACTCTCCTTCCCTCGGAAAGTCATGAGGCTCTGAGTTTCTACCTTCACCTCTCTAGGAATATAGCCTCTCCTATCCAACTTTCTAGGTTACCTCAAATCACCACTCCCTCTTTTAGAATGTCTTCTCTCCTCTGAAAGACACACACCTATTCCAAACAGGAAATATTATCAAGTATTGGCTCTCTTGGTGGTCTTCGTGCTTTTGGTCAAATACCTTCTCTATTTGTTTTCTGAAAAGGAGGACAGTTCTAACAAGATAATATCTAAGGTCTTGTCTAGATTTAAAATTAATTCCATGTTTCTAAATACAAAAGCACCACTTTCCTTTGAAGTCAACACCTCTCATTCTATAATGAGAAACCAGAAATCTTTCAGTTTTATATTTTCCCTTCCTTTGCCTTCTTTATCAAATGTGTCACCATTACTTTCCATTCATTTTTGAAGTGTTCACTGGTCTCTTCCCTGTGGTTGGACCCATCATTTAGTTCCTTCCACAATTTTCTTTATTCTTTCTTTTTTTCTCTCTCAGGAATGCCCTGTCCCTTCCTTCTACTATCTAAATTGCATTCATCTGATATCCCATAACACTGTATCATATAAATATGCACATATTGTATAAATATATGTACATTTAATGCAAATATTATAAATATGCATTAAACAAATACACTACAAGTCATCAATGTCTTCAAATTTGTCACCTTAAAAAATCATACATTTTTGTTAAAGTAACCCTATATTGGTAACGTCTTTATTGGAATGGCTCTCATATGCTTGGGCATGTATATAATTTTAATGTTCTCAGGGTGAGAATGTAATCTTAAAACACCAAAAGTTAGTGAAAGTTGTCCATCAAACTGGCTAATAACATTTTCAGGGCTTTTTAAAAAGTGTGTCAATAAGAGATAAGTATTCTTATGTTTTTGTAACTTTCCCTGAAAGCAAATCCAAATGACAGCATTCCAAAATTGTTATGCTGTGGCAATGTCAGCAGACTTAATAGATAGTTTGCCAAAGTAGCCCTTTGAATGACAATATTCTTTTGAATGTATAAATTATATTTTGTATTTTAATCACAATGACCTGCCACATATTATTCAAAAAGTATTTTATACATTATCTTCTCTAAATCATGGATTATAAGCTCCTCAAGGACATATTTTTTGCCTCACATATATTTTGCTATGCTTCACATCTTTATTCCTTGTGAGATGGCCTGTGTGGACTACCTGACAAAAGTCAGTGCAATGTGTACAGTGCTTCAGTGTATAATTCAAGAATCAAAGAGATAGCCCTCATATTGGAAATAACTCTTGATTTTGTTATGAGATTTATGTAATGATTTTGCATTATCAAAGATAAAAGTCCCCAAAGGACAAAGACAAAAGCAATTTTTTAAAAAGAATGAACTGGTAAACTGCATTTGTGGAATTGCTTTTGGATACTGGAATGTACACAAAATGAATTAATAGATAATACTGAAGTGACAGTTTTAATATTATGGTTCCAAGAGCTGTTATGAAACATGCAAAACTAATCAATTTAGATTATTTGGTTTAGTTATTAATTTCTCTTCAGGGGGATTCCTGAATCATTAAACTTAGTAATTTCTATAGCTACAATGGGTATCTGATTAGATGGCTTACCTAATGAAACAGTAAACAGTTTACCAAATTAAAAGCCCCCAAGGGTGAGAAAGGCTAAAATCTTCATCTTTTCAAATTTCAAATGTTTAATCAGGAATACTAGCTATGTAAGGTAGGCTTAATGAAGCTTCATCATGTAAATAAATTCAAGTACAGAGCATGATTTTTTTAATATTTTATTTTAAAAAGCATTACATAAGACAGTTTTGTGATATTTAGAAATGAAGGTTTACAAGAACATAAGACTTGATATAAGCATTATAGAGACAAGGCATTAGTTCTTGAAGTTCAAGGAAAAAGCTGAAACTACAATTGTACAATAAATGGGTGCTTTCCCAATCTTACCACATTTATGCCTGGTTCCCTTTAAGCAAGTAAACATATATCATGAGTTCCTTCTGGAGGTGTCAGTCACACCATGAAACCCTCTTACAGGAGGGGTTCCCCTCCCTTCATAAGCCTTTTGACCAGGACTGCATGATGAATCTGGGTAGAAGCTGACCCCATTGGGGCACTTCTCATCCAAAGCATTGTTATCGAATCAGGTACACCTGCTGGCCGCTTAAAAAATCAGTACTTGCAAATGTTGGTAGAAAGGAAAGTTGCCTTTAATCAGAATGTTCACAATCTGGGGAGATGGTGGACGCAGCATCCCCCAAAAGCCACCACCGAAGATGCTGCTCTGCCATGAGAAAGTTTTTAAATGGAAAAAGGGAAGTAATCTCAGTTAATCATTGAGATAGAGGGTCAGAGTTGTAACCATCCCCCACTGTGTACAGACTTGTGTGCAGCCTTGTCAACTTCTTGTGATTTTTCTGTAGATACTATTTTTATTTTAAATTATATGAGAATATATTTACTGACATGAAAATACGGCATGCCCACAAAATTGTATCAAATGAAAAGAGAAAATGCATATGTTTTTGTATGTACACATTAAGTGGGCACTACAGGGAAATACCTGGATTAAAAAGTTTTTTGCATGTTTGTACTTTCTCATTTTTTTGGTTTTGTTTTGTTTTACTTTTTATTGGAATATAGTTGACTTACAATGTTATGTTAGTTTCATTTCGGCAAAATGAATCAGTTTTATATATATATATATATATATATATATATATATATATATATATCCACTCTTATTTTAGATTCTTTTCCCATATAGGCCATTACAGAGTACTGGGTAGAGTTCACTGTGCGATAGAGTAGGTTCTTATTAGTTATCTATTTTATATATAGTAGTGTGCATGTGTCAATCCCAATCTCCCAATTTACCAGCCCCCCATCCCCTGGTAACCATAAGTTTGTTTTTTACATCTGTGACTCTACTTCTGTTCTGTAAATAAGTTTATTTGTACCATTGTTTTTAGATTCTACATATAAGTGATATCATATAATGTTTGTCTTTCTGTGTCAGACTTACTTCATTCAGTATGATAATCTCTAGGTCCATCCATGTTGTTGCAAATGGCATTTGTTCTTTTTTATTGCTGAGTAATATTCCATTGTATATATGTATCACATCTTCTTCATCCATTCCACTGTTGATGGACATTTAGGTTGCTTCCATGTCCTGGATATTGTAAATAGTGCTGCAATGGACATACATTGGGGTGCATGTACCTTTTAGAATTATGGTTTTCTTGAGTATATGCTCAGGAGTGGGATTGCTGGATCATATGGTAGCTCTAGTTTTAGTTTTTTAAGAAACCTCCATACTGTTCTCCATAGTGGATGTAACAATTTACATTCCCACCTACAGTGTAGGAGGGTTCCATTTTCTCCATATCCGCTCCAGCATTTATTGTTTGTAGATTTTTGATCATGACAATTATGGCTGGTGTGAGGTTTTACCTCATTGTAATTTTGATTTGCATTTCTATGATTAGTGATGTTGAGAATCTTTTCATGTGCTTTTTGGCCATCTGTATGTCTTCTTTGGAGATATGCCTATTTAGACCTTCCACCCATTTTTTGATTAGGTTGTTTGTTTTTTTGATATTGAGCTGCATGAGCTGTTTGTAAATTTTGAAGATTAATCCCTTGTTGGTTGCTTCACTTGTAAATATTTTCTCCCATTCTGAGGGTTGTCTTTTTTTTTGTTTATTGTTTTCTTTGCTGTGCAAAAGCTTTTAGGTTTAATTTGATCCCATTTGTTTATTTTTAGTTTTATTTTTAATACTCACAGTTTTGGAAGTCCTAGCCATGGCAATCAGAGAAGAAAAAGAAATAAAAGAAATCCAAATGGGAAAAGAAGAAGTAAAACTGTTACTGTTTGCAGATGACATGATACTATACATAGAAAAATCCTAAAGATGCTACTAGAAAACTACTAGAGCTCATCAATGAATTTGGTAAAGTTGGAAGATACAAAATTAATATACAGAAATCTCTTGCATTCTTATACACTAGCAATTAAAGATCAGAAAGAGAAATTAAGGCAATGATCCCATT
The DNA here is from genome assembly GCF_964270905.1 of Leucopleurus acutus. NCBI lineage: Eukaryota > Metazoa > Chordata > Mammalia > Artiodactyla > Delphinidae > Leucopleurus > Leucopleurus acutus. The sequence goes on from NC_139157.1 coordinate 80,933,042, forward strand.
TGCCATTGCATCAAAAAGAATGAAATACCTAGGAATAAACTTAGCTAAGGAGGCAAAAGACGTGTACTCAGAAAACACTAAGATAATGATGGAAGAAATCAAAGATGACACAAACAGATGGAGAGATATACCAAGTTCTTGGATTGGAAGAATCAACATTGTGAAAATGTCTGTACTACACAAAGCAATCTACAGATTCAGTGCAATCCCTATCAAATTACCAATGGCATTTTTCAGAATTAGAACAAAAAATTTTACAATATATATGGAAACACAAAAGACCCCAAATATCCAAAGCAATCTTGAGAAAGAAAAACAGTGTTGGAGGAATCAGTCTCCCTTACTTCAGACTATATTACAAAGCTACAGTAATCAAGAGAGTATGGTACTGGCACAAAAACAGAAATATGGATCAATGAGACAGGATAGAAATCCTAGAGATAAGCCCACACACTTATGGGCACCTAATCTATGACCAAGGAGGCAAGAATATACAATGGAGAAAAGACAGCCTCTTCAATAAGTGGTGCCAGAAAAACTGGACAGGTACATGTAAAAAAATGAAGTTAGAGCACTCCCTAACACCCTAAACAAAAATAAACTAAAAATGGATTATAGACCTAAATATAAGGCTGGACACTATATAACTCTCAGAGGAAAACATAGGCAGGACACTCTTTGACATAAGTTGCAGCAAGATCTGTTTTAATCCACCTCCTAGATGTTATCTTGTTCACCCAGTTTGTTCATGACATTACTGAAGGGGAAGCTAGGGAAGAGATCTGGTCATCTGTTAATTACTTACTCTTCAGTTCTACTTCTTTGATGTACTGAAAGAACCAACAAGTTAAGCAAGGTATTGTGTGATCAAAGATTTGAAAGGTGTGCTAGGGCAGGAGATGAGTAGAGCATGGGTGTGCCTGGTTAAGATTAGCAACAAGACAAAGGGGCCTCCTGCAGAGAGTTCTTTTATGCCAAAAGCTGCTTACAGTGTATCTTTTAAGTCTGGTAGCTGGTTAAGTGGGAGGTGAATTTTCCTGTATACAGAAGTTGACTTGTGACTTTTAAGGTACAGGGATGACGGTACTGTGCAGTTCAAAGACATATCTAATAGTAAAGTGTTACAGTTGATAAACAGATAGAAGGAGCTTGAGCTCCTAATGCCAACTGCAGAAAGTTAAGCTCTGTAAAATCCATTTAGGCCAGTGGGGCATGGTTTTTAAAAGGTTAAGCCATTTAGAATAAAGTTCCTTAACTTTAGTCAGGGTTGCCTATTCTTTTATCACACTGATCACGTCTATCTACTCTATTTTTTTTTTTTTTTTTTTTTTGCTGTACACAGGCTTCTCACTGTTGTGGCCTCTCCCATTGCAGAGCACAGGCTCTGGACGCTCAGGCTCAGTACCCATGGCTCATGGGCCCAGCCACTCCGCGGCATGTGGGATCTTCCCGGACCGGGGCACGAACCCGTGTCCCCTGCATTGGCAGGCAGACTCTCAACCACTGCGCCACCAGGGAAGCCCTATCTACTCTATTTTTATTAAAACTCTCAAATGTGAAATATTTGTACAAATAATCCATATATATTTGGTTTAGTCTGTTAACATTTGAAAATTATTCTGAAATGAAAAGTGTACATACAATGTATTAAGGAATTAAGCTGCTTTGTTTTAAAAGAGGGATCCTTAAAGTACTCTTGTATATTTTGGAGATTAATCCTTTGTCTGTTGTTTCATTTACAAATATTTTCTCCCATTCTGAGGGTTGTCTTTTTGTCTTGTTTATGGTTTCCTTTGCTGTGCAAAAGTTTTAAGTTTAATAAGTCCCATTTGTTTAATTTTGTTTTTACTTCCATTACTCTAGGAAGTGGGTTAAAAAAGATCTTGCTGTGGTTTATGTCAAAGAGTGTTTTTCCTGTGTTTTTCTCTAAGAGTCTTTTAGTGTCTGGTCTTACATTTAAGTCTTTAATCCATTTGGAGCTTATTTTTGTGTATGATGTTAGGTAGTGTTCTAATTTCATTCTCTTACATGTAGCTGTCCAGTTTTCCCAGCACCACTTATTGAAGAGGCTGTCTTTTCTCCTTTGTATTGTATTGTTCTTGCCTCCTTTGTCATAAATTAGGTGCCCATATGTGCGTGGGTTTATCTCTGGGCATTCTATCTTGTATCATTGATCTATATTTCTGTTTTTGTGCAAGTACCATACTCTCTTGATTACTGTAGCTTTGTGGTATAGTTTGAAGTCAGGGAGCCTGATTCCTCCAACTCCATTTTTCTTTCTCAAGATTGCTTTGGCTATTCGGGGTCTTTTTTTTTCCATACCGATTGTACATTTTTTTGTTCTAATTCTGTGAAGAATGCCATTGGTAGTTTGATAGGGATTGCATTGAATCTGTACATTGCTTTGGGAAGTATAGTCATTTCACAATATTGATTCTTCCAGTCCAAGGACATGGTATATTTCTCCATTTGTTTGTGTCATCTTTGATTTCTTTCATCAGTGTTTTATAGTTTTCTGAGTACCAGTCTTTTGCTCAATCTCCAAAATATACAGACAGCTCATGGAGCTCAATATCAAAAAAATAAACAATCCAGTTAAAAAATGGGCAGAAGACCTAAATAGACATTTCACCAAGGAAGACATACAGATGGCCAAGAGACACATGAAAAGATGCTCAATATCACTAATTATTAGAGAAATGCAAATCAAAACTACAATGAGGTATTACCTCACACCAGTCAGAATGCCATTATCAAAAAAATCAACAAAAAATAAATGCTGGAGAGGGAGTGGAGAAAAGGGAACACTCCTGCACTGTTGGTGAGAATGTAAATTCATACAGCCACTATGGGAAACAGTATGGAGGTTCCTTAAAAAACTAAATATAGAACTACAATATGACCCAGAAATCCCACTACTGGGCATATACCCTGAGAAAACCATAATTCAAAAAGAGTCATGTACCACAATGTTCATTGCAGCTCTATGTACAATAGCCAGTACATGGAAGCAACCTAAGTGTCCATCGACAGATGAATGGATAAAGAAGATGTGGCACATATATACAATGGAATATTACTCAGCCATAAAAAGAAACGAAATTGAGTTATTTGTAATGAAGTGGATGGACCTAGAGTCTGTCATGCAGAGTGAAGTAAGTCAGAAAGAGAAAAGCAAATACCATATGCTAACACATATATATGGAATCTAAAAAAAAAAAAAAGTGTGATACTGATGAACCTAGTTGCAGGGCAGGAATAAAGAGGTAGACATAGAAAATGGACTTGATGACATGGGGTGGGATGGCGAAGCTGGGGCGAAGTGAGAGTAGCCTCGACATATATACACTACTAAATGTAAAATAGTTAGCTAGTGGGAAGCAGCCGCATAGCACAGGGAGATCAGCTCGGTGCTTTGTGACCACCTAGAGGGGTGGGATAAGGCGGGTGGGAGGGAGACACAAGAAGGAGGGGATATGGGGATATATGTGTGCATATGGCTGATTCACTTTATTGTGCAGCAGAAACTAAGTATTGTGAAGCAATTATACTCCAATAAAGATCTATTAATAAATAAACATATGAAATGGGGGAAAAAAGTACTCTTGTAAAGGAAATGACATTATGAATTAGGTGAATGAACAGACTCCCTGTGAATGTGCGAGAATCACTTGATCTGTTACTGCTCTTGTCTTTGCTCTGGGTGTCTACACTGCATGCCACTGGGGACCATAGAGTCTGGCAGTGCACACACTGAAAACCCAGACTTTCTCTGTAGTTCAGCCACTTCTATTTGATATTTTGTATAAAATAATACAGTGGCCCTCCACTTTTATATCACCTAAGTTAAACCTATGACAGGACACAGTAATATTGCCAGTGAATTAGGCATCATGAAATGACTGTATTTACATGCTAAGTTCAGGTTCCCCTGAACTTTTTCATTAAACAAATCCTACTCTTTACTCTTTCTCTAACTAACTCCACAAGGAAAAAATATATAAAAAAGAAGAACATATCTGAGGCCAAACTAAAGCAAATTGTTTTCCAATGTTTGTCTCATTTTAAGTAGATATTGGACTCCTCCCAAGGACACCAGCTTCCCCCCTTGCGTCTGGTATCCCAGGACATGCCAGTCTACAGACTGGCTCAGGGCTTCAGTTTATGCTATAAACCACTGCATGTGATCCAATTAGCATATGCAGTTCACTTCATTTGAAGCAAATTCTGTTTTTAAAAACTTTTATTGGATGCAGTTGATTTAAAATGTTGTGTTAGTTTCAGGTGTACAGCAAAGTGATTCAGTTATACATATATGTATATATTCTTTTTCAGACTCTTTTCCATTATAGGTTATTATAAGATATTGACGATAGTTCCCCGTGCTATACAGCAGGTCCTTGTTGGTTACCTATTTTATATATAGTAGTGTGTATATGTTAATCCCAAACTCTTAATTTATCCCTCTCCGCCTTTCCCTTTTAGTAACATGAGTTTGTTTTCTATGTCTGTGAGTCTGTTTCTGTTTTGTAAATAAGTTCATCTGTATCATATTTTAGATTGCACATATAAGGGATATCATATGATATTCATCTTTCTCTGACTTTCTTCATTTAGCATGATGATATCTAGGTCCATCCATGTTGCTGAAAATGGCATTATTTCATTCTTTTTTTAATGGCTGAGTAATATTCCATTGTGTGTACACACCACATGAAGCAAAATCTTCTTTCAAAAGCTTGAGCTTGTAACATTGTTTATTGAGGCCCCATTTTTTGATAAACAGTGTTTCTATTTACCTTGGAGAAATAGGGCTCCACAAGGACTTTGCAGTAGAAGTTCAATAAGTACTTGAAGTTGAACTGATTCCACATTAATTATTCCTTTGCAGGAAAAGTGGTCATCCAGAAAGACTTCACCTCTCTGAACCAAGGAAGGTAAGACTCTAGATATTTCCAGAGAACCTAAGTTAACCTTTGCCTGGTTCTTTGTGTTCAGTATTTATTACTGCCTTGTATGTGTTGTTGGGCAAGACAGGTTCCCAAGGAGGCCATAGTCCAATCAGAGAAGATTCAAGTAAACAAAATCATCTCTCCACAGGATGTCTGCTGAGAACGGTCAGGATGGAAGACTAGAGCAACCGAGAAGGAACACAACATTTGGGAGAAAATGAAGGTGATCAGTCAGGGGGGACTTCTGAGAGGAGGTGACTTTTAAGTCACTGAGTTTGGGGAGGTAGATGTGGAGTAAAGGTAAACTGAATGAGGGAGGAAGTGCCTGGCAGAACAGGAGTGCATGCAGCGCCTTAGAGACCTGGGCAAGGAAGAGTTGCCAAGGGACTCCTGATAACTCAGCTTAGGTAGAATAAGGCGACCGCGGGGGGGCCGGTGGGGGAGGGGTGAGGAGTAGGGAAAGGTAATAACTTAATTTGCTATGTTAGGGAGTTTGGGATTAAGCCTTCAGGTGATGGAAAATCGTAGTTTTGTGAGCAGACCTGATCTGATTGCAGTCTGAGCAGTGCCCTAAGTCATTCCCAGCCTGGAACAGGGGACAAGAAAGCCACTGGGCCAGCGGGAAAGCAGAGCAGTGTAGAGCTTTACCGTGGGGTCTTCACAGTCAGCTTTGAGCCTAAGGAACTTGGCTCATGTTAGAATCGCTAGTTGATTTTTTTTTCTTTTTTTTTTTTTTTTTTTGCGGCACGCGGGCCTCTCACTGTTGTGGCCTCTCCAGTTGGGGAGCACAGGCTCCGGACGCGCAGGCTCAGCGGCCATGGCTCACGGGCCCAGCCGCTCTGCGGCATGTGGGATCTTCCCGGACCGGAGCACGGACCCGTGTCCCTTGCATCGGCAGGCGGACTCTCAACCACTGCGCCACCAGGGAAGCCCTCGCTAGTTGAATTTAAACATCAGTCCTCTTTCCCAGCACCATCATCCAGGGTTCCAACCATGGATCTCCACACTTCCCTCTATGTGTGTTGACCTCTAATATGGGGTAGGACACTCCCTCTGCTCCAGCAAAGTGCCATGAGGAGAGTGGCAAAGTGCTTCCTGGAGAAAGAGCCTGAGTGATGCCCCAGACAGTCTAGAATCAAACCTTGGCTTTGTCAGCTTTAGCTGTGTGGCCTTGGGAAACCACTTAAACTCTCTGAGCCTTGCTTTTCTCACCTAAAGATAGAAAACAAAAGAGCCATCTGGGAAAGCTGTAAGAATTGAAGGCCATTTATCTAAGGCCTCTAGCATGGAGGGAACCCTCCATGAGCAATGTGTGCAATTAACCTTCTCACTCCCATTTGCAGGCTGCTCCAGAGAAGCAGCTGCCTTGTCCCGGGATGAATGTTGTTCTGGCTCCCTGCTTGTGGTCCTGATCAGAGCCCCTTCCAGGGAACAGAGACCACGAAATGGAGACTGTCTGAAGCCCTGACTCTCCCGGCTGAGCTTTCAGATATTTCAAAGAATGCAAGCAAGCAGAGTGGTTTAGGAGAAGGGAAACTAGCACTTCTCTCCTATTTTCACATGACTCTAACGAGGCAGCCCACACCATTTCTGAGGGTAATGAGGATGTGATCCATAGTTTAAGCAGAAAAACCTGCTTAGAGAAGAAATGGGAGAAATCTACCCTGAGCAGAGAGCTCGGGGAGCTTTGGGCAGAAGAAACGGAGACAGAGACAGAGGGACTTCTATGTGATTGGTTCCCAATGCACATTCACTGAGGACTTTTTCTTCCTTCCATCCCTAAAGGCAAGAAAATCAGAAAAATCTTTCCCTCTGTCTCTACAGCTGGCATTTTTGCAGTGATCATTAGTAGAACATGTTGGCAGTGGAAAATAGGTTCTGCTTTGCCAGAACTGGCAGTCATTTGTGCCCAAAGCAAATAGGAATAGAAATAATGACACCAATATTGTAGTTACCGTACCAGGAGTGAGCCAGCTCTTCTGGGCCTACAGGTTCCATAAGTGCATCGCAGCATCCTCACGTGGCCTGAACTCTGGGCGTCATTACACATGTGTGACCAGAGAACAGAGGGGGCAGGGCAGGAGGTACAAATCTGGGACCAAATGCAAGCCGCCAGCAGACTCAGCAGCCCAGGACCGTCTCTTCCCAAGGGGTTTACTTCCTTTAATTGCAGGAAAAGCTTGAAAATTAAGCCCACTTTAATGGAAGTATTAACTGTTAGAAAACTTCCTGAAAGCAGTTTAGAGAATTGGGCTATTTTATCAATAGCCTTTGAAAAAATGTCATATGTTTGATCCAGAATGTCATTTCTAAGAATATACCTTGACATAATCATTTAAAGTACACACAAAGATGTTTTAAGTACAAAAATGCATATTATAGAGAGCTTTAAATAAAAAAGCAAACATTTTGAATAAATAGCAATAAACTGTTAATTTAATAAATTGACATTATCCATATTGAATATATTCAACTATTAAAGGAGATTTATGGGACTTCAAGTGAAAATATTTATTGTTTAAATTTTCTCTTTTTCTCATTTCAAAGAAAAGAGATCCACTCAAACTATCCAGTAAGGGGGACTTTTCCCCTTTTCACAGGATACACGTGAAATGAAACTAGCGTGGAATTTTAAAAAGTCATTAGGAACAGAGGTGACTTTTGCAAAAGAGAGAGAGAAAATCAAAAATACAATCAGGAAGATGGTTAATGACACAGCACTAGAAAATTGGGAGAAATGCCTGCTGTCTTTACGACTTCACGCTGTATTGTTCCAGGAGTATTAACCACTGCAGTTAAACAAGGGGAAAAAAGCAGGAAGAATAAATATTGTAAAGTAGGAAACACAATTATTATTATTTAAAAATGATATAATTTTATATTTGAAAATTACAGGACATCATTTCTAGAAAGTAACAAGACAATAAGAAGATATAGGAAATTAAAAAATTATCAGAATGTATAATAAAAAATCAGAAAAGATAAAGTATCTAAGAATAAACATTTGAGGAACCCGCAGGAAGTCAAGTGGCATGGGTGCCTGTGTCCTGACCACAGAGGAGTGAGTGAGGGCTCTGGAAGCCATGATTTGGTCTACTTTTCCTCCATTCTTAAAGTAGTGAAAAATCTCTGAAGAGTTTCTAAAGGAGACCTAAAGATGATATTCTCCCTCTGAAAGGGTAGGCTAGATGTAAATGAGGAAGTCGTTTTGAGGTAAGCCGCTTAGCTTTGGAGAGAGAAGTTTTAGTTGTGGACTCATTAGAATAGTGTCTGCAGTAGTAAGAAATCCAGACAAGAGATACTAGTAGTTTAGACAGGACAGGAAAAACTGTACTAACCTCGTGATGTTTAGGAAACACAATTAATAGGGCTCTGTAATGAATGGGGTACAGGGATGAGTGGGAACAAGCTGCCCGGCTGACTTCTGGCTTTATGAGTCACACAGATGTGTAGATGGGGATGCCCCTTATGTGAGATAGAAAACACTGAAAGAGGGCATACCTTGTTCTATTGCACTTCACTTTATTATACTTCCCAAATATTGCAGGTTTTACAAATTGAAAATCTGCAGCAACCCCGCATTGTCTGATAATGATTAGAATTTTTTAGCAATAAAGTATTTTTAATTAAGGTATGTACATTGTATTTTTAGACACAATGCTATTGCACACTTAATGGACTACAGTATAGTGTAAACATAATTTTCATATGCACTGAGAAACCAAAAAATTCTCGTGACTTAATTTATTGCAATTTTTACCTTATGGCAGCAGTTTTGAACTGAATCTGCAATATCTCCGAGGTATTGTAATTCAAATAACTCAAATAGCAATAACTCAGAACTCAAAAACTTATTTTCGCAAAATGATTTCTCTAACATGAGTTTCAATAGCCTATTTTGAAACTCAGAAAACTGGTGAATCATTTTTTTTAGTTCTTTCCTTTACTCTCTTAAGACATGGGATGGCTCAATATTCTGTAATAACCTAAATGGGAAAAGAATTTGATAAAGAATGGATACTTGTATGGGTATAACTGAATCACTTTGCTGTACACCTGTAACTAACACATCACTGTTAATCAACTATATTCCAATATAAAAAAAATTAAAAAAAGAAACACACAGAACATTCATAAAAGGTTGCTTATGACATAGAACTAAAGTGTCTATGTGTTAAACCTAAAATAATGTCTCAAAAAATTACAAAAGTCTGAAATCATACCTGTCACATTTTGTAATCACAAATCAATAATATCAATAATCGTGGATTAATAAGTTGAATAGTACTGGATTAAAATAATATCAATAATACTGAAGTAGAAATCAATAATAAAAATAGAAAATTTTAAAAAAGACATGGGATGACATCATCTGATGGGGGATTGTCAAAAGGCAATTAAAAGTACATTTAATTAAAAATTAAATTACATTAAATATACATGTATAAATATGCATTAAATATACATCAAAATTGCTTTTTAAAATACATTTAATATGAATTAAAAATACATTTTAGGTGTATCAAAATATTACCATGAGAAATATAAAGCTTCTATTTGAGGAAATTATAAGCAGTAACCTAATGATGCCCTCTTCTGGAGAAGTACCCTGAGACTTAGTAAGAAAAGCAAATTTTATTTTCCTTAAGCATCATTTGAATGTTTTGCATGAGTTTGTATTTCTGATATAGTAAAAACAGAGAAAAGAAATTGTCATCTTGGAAAAAATAGAGATGTTGCTTTTGTTTAAAACAGAAAAAGGAGAGATGGAGGAATTGTCAAATAGTCATCAAATGCTGGTCAAAGGTCAAGCAAGGCAAAGGCTAGAAAGTGCCCACTGCATTTAGGAACACGGAGGCCATCAGTGACCTGGTGGAGGTCACAGTCAGGGTGGTACAGAGAGCACTGGGAAGCAACAGCTTGTGAAATGGCCGGGGATGGTGGAGAACAAAGCACCCAACCCACTGGCAGGCAGGTGGAACAACAGAGAGTTGGTAGCAAGAAGAAACTGAAGTCTAGGAATTTATTGCCATTGTTTAATTTTAATAAATATGTAAACATGTTTGCATTCTAATGAGGAGGCTATCAAGAGGTGAAATATTAGAATGAAGCAAATTATTAATTTTTAGAATCATGTAATGAAATAAACCAAGATAAAAAAGTATTATTTTGTGCCTGGATATTGCGATCTAGCACAATTTTGAAGCCTTAAATAAAATGATAGGAATTTTAAAAATTTACTGCAGTGAACAAAGCTTTATTTTATATTCAGAAAAATGAGGACAGTGAACTTGATTTTACAAAAGAAACAAAAGGATGCTGGTCAATGGGGCGCAGTTCTCTGGGCATGAGCTGGGATGCCAGAGTCTTATCGACATGGGTACCACTCTGTCCTGATTCTTCCTTCCCACTCGGAACTTGACTGATGTAAGAATTTCACACTGCATGAAGCTGGACAGCTAACAGTTTGCAAAATCATGTTTAAATGAAGGATAAGCCTTAAAAGATAATGAGGGTTTCCAGTTCCAGATAAGATAGAATAGAAATATTTCACCCAACTCCTCTCTGCCTCTTACATCTAAAAACTCTGGATGAAATACATGAAACAAACATCAGAATATTCTGACAGGTGAAAAGAAGGGGTAACTTTTCTAGGGACCTTGGGACTCAAGGAATGACCTGGCAAGTTCTGGGGTTTTTCCTGCCTCCTAGATTTCTCATCCTGGGCAATGGAAAATTTTGTAAGCTTGAAAGAATAGTGCAGACAAAAACTGAAAACAAACAAACAAAAAATAAATAAACCTGGCTTCCTTAGCCAGAGGAACTGGAAGGGAGTGGCCACGTAGGGCATCGCCTTTTGGACAACACCGGACACATGCCAGGAAAACTGCCTGTCCCCACCCTGTCTTCTGTGGCAGCTGACATCAGGACTATGTGAGCAGAGATCTGATTACTACCACAACCTGGCAGTCAGGACATGGCTCCTCATCCTGGCGGGCAGGTGTCTGTGAGACCATGAGTGTGTGCAGAGACTGACGGGCAACCATCTCTGAGCAAAGCAAGGCAGCATCTTTCTCTCTCCTGAAGGTGGGTGTCTTCAGAGGCTGTGTGTATAAGTAGAACCCAACTAATATCTTTAGTTTGGTATGATCAATTAACATCATCTAAATACAATAAAAATAACTTCTTATACCACGGACCAGGAAAATCTCAAGTTGAATGAGAAAAGACAACCAAAAGAGACAACACCACAGGGGCATAGATATTGGAATTATCTGACCAGGATTTTTAAAAAAGCCAATATCATAAAAAATGTTTAAATGAGCAATTATGAACACTCTTGAAAGAAATGAAAAACATAGAAGTGCTCAGCAAAGGAACAGAAGATATAAAGAAGAACCAAATGGAAATTTTAGAGCTGAAAATATAATAACAAAAAGAAAAAATATAATAAAGGTTTCCATTTCCAAATTGGTGGAATAACATGACCAGTACTCCCACCAAGAACAATTAGAAAATTTAGACAAAAACACAAAAACATCTATTTGAAGGCATCAATAAAATACCAGAGGAGTTAGGACCTGAGAAACTAAAATTTCAGAGAGAAGAGAAACACATTGAGGTAAACATTGTATTTTGTAGCACTTTTCCACTTGAGATATTTACTGATTCTTAAGCTGAGAAAGGAACAGCAGAAAGAGACCGCTAGCATGTAGGTACTTGAGATGAGATTTTGAAAGTCTCCCAAGTCTGGGGAAGCAAACTTGGAGTTCAGGACTGTGATGACAGGCAAGACTGCAGGGTAGTTATCCCAGAGAGAAACAAAACATGGGAAGGGGAACCCAAGACTCTGCACCATGTTCCCCCTGAAGAAATGCGTGGTCTTCCAAGCAGCATAGGGACTGCAGTCTAAGATGCCAAGAAGAAAGTAATACGTAAGTGTCTGGAAAGATGACCAAAGCTCTTGGAAAAACCAAAAAACTAAACAGACAAAAATTAGAGTTCAGAGCGCACCAAGGAAGAGATGCCCCTCCTCCTCATAAATAGCCAAGATTTCCAGGTAAGAGCCAGAAAGGACAGCATCATAGGAATAAGAATACACCTGAGATAGAGTAGATCTCACAGAGCTGGACCAATTCCAATCCAGGTTGCTGTTTTCTAACTGCCTGTAAGAAAGCAAAGGAAATCCTCTCAGGGGATTAAAACAGTGACAAAAGCCTGAAAATATCCCTAATATTGTTCATACATATTAGTCAACCTTCAATCAAATACCTTTAGGGGTGCCAAGACACAGGACAAAATAATTAAAAGCCAAGATAAAAGAAAAGCAATAATATATGTCCAGCTAGTCAAGGTATTGAACATAAGTGACAGGGACTTTAAGGTAACAATTAAAAAGTTCAGAAAAATAGTTGAAAAGATGGAGAATTTTATCCTAATATTGGACTCTATTACATAATCAAATCTATAAAAATTAGTCAAATGCAAAATGCAAGAACTGATTTTTAGAAACAATTAAATAGAAAAAATTAAATGACAGATTAGATACAGCAGAAGAGAGGACTAACAAACCATAAGACAGGTCAATAGAAAATGTCCAGATTAAAGGAAAGTAAAAAATATGGAAAATACAAAAAACAGCTTGAGAAACATGTGAGACACATACTTTTAGCATATGTACAATTGAAATCCCAGAAGAACAGGAGACAGAGAATCATAGCAGAAGCAATATATAAAGAGATAATGACCAAAAATCATTTCAAAATGATGGAGTATATCCAGCTGAAGATTCAAGAGTCTCTACAACTCCAAAGATGGATAGACTGATAGATAGATAGATAGATGAAAGATAGATGCATACATTCATACATAGATACATATACATATGCACAGATATCACACATGGGTACATTATAATTATCCTGTAATGTATTAAATTATCTTAAATTATTTATCTTGTAAATAATTAAATTATCTTGTAATGTATCTTGCACAGGTACATTATAATTAAACTACTGAAAGTCAAAGACAAAAAAGGATCTTTAAAGCAGTCACCAAAATGGCATATTATCTTCCAATGAGCAACAATGATAATTAAACTAAATTCTCAACAGCAATGATATAAGCCCGAAGATAGAATTATATCTTTAAAGGGATAAAAGAAAATAACTGTTTGCAAAAAATGTTCTTAAAAATAAAAGCAAAACTGAGAAGAAGTGAGAAAGTTCTTCTACAATGGAACTCCTCTAAAACAAAGACAAAAAACAGTTCTTCGTACAAAAGAGAAATGGACCAAAGTGAAAGCTTGGTTCAGTGTAGGAGGGAACTCAAAACAATGGAGAAGTTAAATGTGTGAGTGAGTCTAAATCAATATATTGTCTGTGTAACAATGTCAGTAACATCTGTGTGATTAAACTATATGTGGAATAAGAATACATGACAAACAGCCCAAAAGATGGGACAGGGTTAGAAAGAATTAAAATGATCTAAAATTTTTACATTGTGTAGAAAGCAATAAAAATAATAATTATAAACTTAGATAAATATTAAAATCTAGCCTCAATATAAATAATGGAAATATGACTAAATACTAAAAGAGAAAAAATAGACAAATCCAAAATCATAGTTGAAGGATTTAATGCATCTCTCTCAGTAATGGTGAAACAGACAAATCCAAAAGATATAGAAAACTTGAACAACAAAATTAGGAAATTTGTTTTAATTGAGTTATTTAGAACACTGTCTTCAACATTGGCATTTTTCTTAAACACGCATAGTATATTGACTCCAAAATTAACTGTATATTTGAACCATAGAACAAGTTTCAAAAAAAGGTCAAAGAATTGACAATGTTATACATAAGGTCCTGGTCAATGCAATAAGGTTAGGAAAAAAAATTTTAATTCTAAGAATCTGAAAAAAAAATCTTTATTATTCCCAGACATTTTGTATATGTAGAAAATTCAAAAGAATCTACAAACTATTTTAATTTGCAAGAGAATTTAGCAACATGGCTAGATATTAAATCATTTCTATCTTTACATACCAGCAACATTTAGAAAATGAAATTAAACCAACAAGATAATGTGAACAAACAAAATTAATTGATAAAAGAGAAGGAAGAGATAAAAGAAAAATCTTATATAATTAGATATTGAGAAAAATGGATAAAATATAATATGAAAACAAAAGTAGCATACACAGAACAAATGAAGATTTGACACTTTCTTTAATAAAATAAATATATTCTCAGTGAAACTAAGAAAAAAACCAAATGATAGCAAACTTAAGTTCTGCCAAGGACTAATACCATCTGCTTGCTTTTAATATATTTTTCTATAGTCTTTTATCCTTTATTGGTTTCGTGTTTTCTTCGACTTTAATTTTTTTTCGCAGTGTGTTATTCTGCATTCAACTCATTTTTTCTAGTTTTAGCCTTTTAAATTTTCAATTTAAATTTTATTTATTTAAATGTTTTAAAGTTTTCTGTTTTGCCTTAAAATGTATGCAAACATTTTATCCCACAGCCTCATATAGTTGTTTTATTATGTGATATTATATAATAACATAAATATGTATCCTTAGATTAATGAATTTATAATTTAATTAATGTTTAGTTTCCTCCTCTGAAAGTAAAGTTGATGCTCTACCAGATTTCCCCCTGAAATCTCAAAAACCCAGGAGATACGTGTAGCGGAGCTTGTGGAGCTGGGCCTTATCTGATCCCCCATTTTGAAAGTTAGTTGGGAGACGTGTAAGCCCAAGGATGCTAGAATTTGGTAAGACAAGTCTGATGACAACAGTCAAGTTGACTTGGATACTTGTTCCAGAAAAGGGACGTGCCTGTGGACACTTCCTGGATGCGTTAAAGAAAGCCAAGGCCCAGAGGTGAGGTGCTTCTGGGGATAGGCTGATACAATTGGTTATGGGTCTCGTGAGGGTAGAAGACAGTGAGGATGGCAAGCTTCACCTTTTTAGTGCTGGTCATTCCATGTTTCTTCTTCCTCCTCTGATTGTCCCTTCCACTCAACCTTCTAAGCTCATCTACTCTTTCATCTAGGCTCATCTATTCTTTCATCCTCCCTGTATGACTCCCCACATTTTCCCACAATATCTTGCCTCCAAGCTGTCAATGCTGTTGTCCTGGTGTTTGCGTTATAAGGAGACTTGACCTAATACAAACTTTGATCCCTAAAGTATACCTTCAAGGAGATACATGCATGACATCCTGGATCATATGATTAGGCCAGTGAAGGCAGCTGGGTGAACCAGTGTGCTCCAGAATACACTCGGGTGAAATGACCTTGCTCCTTATTTAAGGAATAAAGAAGTGGAAATCACTCGGGGAGATGATGCACTGTTTAATGTAGACTGGTATTACCTATGTGTTCCATCAGCCCATTTCTTCATTTACCTTCTGTGTAAGCTATGTAGAGAAAACAAACATGTGATAGTGAAGCTCTTACATGCACTGGAGTAATGTATTAGTAAGACATAAAAATAAAATGCATTTATGATTATGAAAATTTTCATTTTTATTTTATAATGTATTTCCTTATGAGAGCTCTAGAAGTCATTTAGAAAGACACTTCTATTTTTTTATAAGCTTCTCTCTGGAGTCACTGTACTGTGCTCTGCTGTTTTGATACAGGAAATGAAAGTTTTCATTCTGAAAGGAAGCTTGATGTTCTATAACCCACAAGCCATGACAGAATGTTCTAGAAAGTGTGTCATGGCCTTTTTAAACCTCTTTTGATAGTTAATCAATTTCCTCCAACTTACAAGTATCACACAAATATAATCTTTTCCAAAGAACATACACTGAGAAAGAACAGAAATTTTTATAAACTTCATTTTCATGTGTCCAAATGTGTGCATCTCTCAAAAGTAAGTAAAGGGGGTCCAGAATTCTAAATTTCTGTGAATTTTTGAAATTTTTATTTTTGATTTGTATTTACTCATTATTTGGGAAAGGAGCTCTAAGATACTGAAGAAGACAGTCAATTCTAACAAACTACACAATCAATAGCAATCTTTAACTCATCTCATTTTCTTTGCTAAGTACAAATAAAGAAATTTCCTTAAAGAAACTAATATATGAATCAATTTTCATGTAATTATTGTGGAATCCAAAATACAAAAGACTAAAGGCACTTTAGGACAGTTCTTGAGCCAAAGAACTCTCCCTTTAAGTAGAGAAATTGGACTACCACTGGTCAACTGTGACAGTTCCTAGTGTCCCAGAAGTTTGCTGTGTCCAGTTCATAGTGGAGACCCCCTTCACCACAAAGAGATCTGGCAATCAAGAGGCTTACTAATCTTTTGATATTTCCCTCTCTTAACTTCAAGTGTCTGTGTCAATCTTTTCAAATTTTATTTACTGTACAAATCTCTTGAATTTTCCCTCTGCTTAGTTGTAGTTCCAATCCAAAGCTACAGATTTAAGACCACTCCTGCCACTTCAAATGTAGATTTCTACAGAAAGCAGGTCTCAGATAATAATCATTGCAAAGATCCAAATATTATTCCGTAACATCTTATGGAAAAACCCAAACGAACTTTTTGGCCAACCCCATACCATGACTATATCTTCTTCCTTGAAAAATTCAACACTTGAATTTAACTAACTGAAACTACCATGACTAATACATTTTTGACTATACAACTTGTACTGATTTTCCTTTCCCTAAATTACATCAACAAAACTGAAGAAGGAAATATGAGTTACGGGGAGAAGGCAGGAGTTTTAAAAACTCACTTTATTGCGCTGCACCATAATTCACCCAGAAGAGAAGTTTGCTCATTTTACACTTCACAAAGCAGAAGGAAACCATCAGACACCCCATATTATCTGACTCAGTAGTTTTTGGGTGGAGCCCAGGAATATTTATTCAACAAGCTCTTCAAGTGATTCTTATTCCAACGAAGTTTAAGAATATTTAAAGGTAATATTCCATTGTATATATGGGCCACATCTTCTTTATCCATTCATCTGTCGATGGACACTTAGGTTGCTTCCATGTCCTGGCTATTATAAACAGAGCTGCAATGGCATGGACATATATATACTACCAAATGTAAAATAGATAGCTAGTGGGAAGCAGCTGCATAGCACAGGGAGATCAGCTCGGTGTTTTGTGACCACCTAGAGGGGTGGGATAAGGAGGGTGGGAGGGAGACGCAAGAGGGAGGAGATATGGGGATATATGTATACATATAGCTGATTCACTTTGTTATACAGCAGAAACTAACACACCATTGTAAAGCAATTATACTCCAATAAAGATGTTAAAAAAAAAGAATAAAGGGGTCAGAATGGCTGGAGATAGCAGAATTTTTAAAACATCCGTTTTGAATGAACATGTCTTTTTCCTTAAAAATCTTACACCTGCTTTTTTCTTTTGGCCATATCTTCAAAGAAAAAATATTTTTTGAGGCCTCTGTTGCCACAGAACAAGTGAAGAGAGAAGTCCCTGGGAACGCTGCTGTACCCTTATAGTCTATCATTCATAACAGCCTGGCAGGCAATGTAGAGCTATAATTATCCTTGAGGCACAACTTGGAGAAATAGTTCACCAATTTTTCTTCTTTTGGATTATTTTCAAGAATATCACTTTTTGTAATAAAGTAACTATTATCACTCAGAAAGATGCTTAATACCATCTACAGAAATTCAGTCTTAGCCCTTAAAGTTCCAGATTGATCTTCACTCTTGCCTACTTGTCTGAGTCCTGGAAACACTGATCAATGGAAAACAATTTGCCATCCCAACTATAGTAGTACAATTTCCTTGTAGGACTTTAAATCCAAAGTATATCTATATTCGTCATTTTATGCATGAAAAATGTAAGAGAAATAAACATTTGTCCATAATATCAACTACTTCTGCTCCTCTAGTTTTCAAGCATTGGCTGGATTCCCAATCCTCTGTTGTTTTAGAATCCTAAGGTTCTCTTTAACAAACAGAAATCTATTCAGATAAAAACCTTCAATCATGTGGTCCAAATGTACAGATGATATGTAAACTTAGTGACCACCCCCCCATCTGTCAACCTTGATCACTCACTGCCTCATGCCATGGGTTTCCATATCTTTTTCATGAATTCTCCTTTGCTGGTTATTTTCAGAAACACATTTTTAATCCCCCTTTCTGAATTATACAGTTAATTATCTTTTATAATGATGATTTTCTTGTTGAATACTAATTTCTTTTCCATCATTTGATGGCTTACCCTTACCTTGGGAACCTGAAATGCATGTCTAGAATCTGAAGTCTCAAAATCTTCAGATGCTATTCATGTAAACACAATAACGTGAGAAAATTGCATTGTGTTCTATTCCTGTAGTTTGTTGCTATTCATTTGTACTGTCATTGTTTCATTCATGAATACATGAATTAGATTGATCTTGGCTTCATAGGACAAACTGGACTAAAGATAATTAAATAAAATACCTCTTGTCTTCCGCTCTTTAATCCTCCCTTCACCCAACAGCCAGAGTCCCTTATCTAAATGCAGATGTAACCATGACATTCCCTTTAATGACTCCCTCATTGTGTACTTATGTGAAGCCTGAGCACCTTGACATGACATACAAAACCCTTCATATCTTGGTCATATTTGTCTCTGCTCCTTACCTTGTGGTTATGCTTTAGCAAGACATACACTTGATTGTAGTCAAATCAAACACACACACACACACACACACACACACTGTGTCCTGCCCCTTTGTGTACAGTCTACAGTTATGTTGGTCCCACTGCCTGAAATGTTTCTTCAACCTGTAAGACACATCTCAAGCCATTTTCTAGCAAGCCCTTCTTGATCCCACTTCTAGATTGAATTAGATGATGCATCTTGTGCTCCCATAACTCTGTGTCTATTTTCTATCCGTGCATTTAACTCCACTGGGTTCTCATTTTCTATAAGGATGTCTTCTTGCCCAGTATGAGTGAACTCCTGAAGGACAGGACTCTGCTTTATTTGTATGTTAGTCTTCTGGCTGGTATCCATAGATGCTCATAAATGCTTGTTGAATGAATGAATGAATGAATGAATTTAAAAAATCAGTCACTGTTGTAACCTATTGGAGGAAAAGTACTTAAATAAAACAGTTCCCCTGTTGGTAAATAAGCACATATACTTAATAGTCAAAGGACATAAAGAATTTTTGTAAGATTCCTTTCATAATTAGTGATTCTTTCAGTCATCCATTCTTTTTTATTTTTAAATCCTTAATTATAAAATAAGGAATAAAATATTCTGTCCTCTTTTTTTCAGAGGTAGCGTGGAGGTTGGGGAGAACACAGAGGGTGTGGATTAATGCTGGAACACCTGACTGATGTCCAATCTTTTCACGTCCTGGCTGTGGATTTGGTTAAGCTTCTTAGCTTCTCAGAGTCTTAGTTTCTATGAGTAAAGTGATTACCCAAACGACTCATGAGATGTCATTGCAGATCAAATGAGGTAGATGTGTGAGAAGATAAATAAAAAGTACTTTTTTTCTTCTTTGCTAAATACATCTCTCAGTTCTACATGGCCCCAGGTCGGTACGGAGTTACATTTAAAGAAACAGTTCAACAACCAGAATAATTAAATATTTTTTGAAACGGTCATCTGTGCTCCTCGCTGCACGTGAATTTATAGTCCACAACTTCTTAAAATTCGTTCTTCCATCCCTATTCTTTCACACTTGTCTTTTATTTGTATCTGTCCCAAAGCTTCTCTCCTCACACCTCATTCTCAACGCTCCACTGAAGCTCCACTCCTACAGAGAAAGTGCAGGCTTTCTCTTCCTTCCCTTCTCTCCACCAACATGTTCTCTCAGAGGAGCAGGAAAACACCTAGCCCATGAACAGTCAAACACTTTTAGTTGCAGGTCCTTCTTTATGTATGTGATGCTCAGAGCTCTGGAGAAGATGCGTGTTTTTGCCCACGCAGGGATGGTGGCTCTCAAGATTCTCTGTGAACCAGCGGTGCCTTGATGGCACTAAATTGTCACATCCCAGCTCTCAGCACGGGACCAAGCTCAGGAGCCCCTGTTGCTAATTCATTCATTCACTCATTCACTCAGTGCTTGTAGACACCTATTCTGTGTCAGGCAGTACGCTAGCAAAGAAAGTCCTGGCCTATGATTTCAAGGACTTCGTAGTGGAAGAAAGATATGTGCAAAGAATGTTTACATCACTGTCTAATAAGTAAAATAATTCAAATAATTAAGCTCCGTTGTTCTCCTTTGTGCTAGGCAGTGTGCAAAGACCTGGTGATGTAACAGTGGACGGTATAGACACTAAAGATATAAACTCAGTACAAGGAACATGTTGGGTGGAGTGTAGTTTAGGAGACCAGGTAGACATCACCGAAGAAATGATAGTTAAGATTTTATCTGAAGAATGAGATTTTGCCAAATCTGAGGCAAAAACTTGGCATGTGTGAAGGCCTAGAGGCTACATAGAGTTTGCACAAAGCAAAAGCTAATAAAAATGTATTATCTCAGAGGCCTACACTGATGGTGGGAAGAGGGAAGACTGGAGGGGTATGAATGCACAGGCCCTGCGCGGCCAAAAAAACCCAGCTTTACCCTCAGGGCAGTGGGAAATCGCTGAAGAGCTTTACGCAGATTGGATTTGCATTTTTGGAATTTCATCCTCTTGATTCAGGATGGATCGCAGACTACTTTGTATGTTTTTTTAAAAATTTATTTGATTGAAGCATAGTATATTTACAATGTTATGTTAATTTCTGCTGTACAGCATGATTTAGTTATAAATATATATACATGCTTTTTCATATTTTTTTCCATTATGGTTTATCCCAGGAGATTGGATATAGTTCCCTGTGCTATACAGTAGGACCTTGTTGTTTATCCATTCTGTATATAATAGTTTGCATCTGCTAACCCCACACTCCCAGTCTATCCCTCCCCCACCCATCCTCCCCCTTGGCAACCACAAGTCTGTTCTCTATGACCATGGACTACTTTGAATGCTAGGGGACCAGTGCAGAGGTGACTTCTCTGGTCCAGAGAGAGGCCGGTAGTGTAGACTATAGTGGTGGCCATCAAGATGGGAGAAGATTGATGTATAGAGAGAGTTACAGAGATATAGAGACCATAGAGTTACAGGTACATAGAGAGTTATGGGGGTAGAATGAATAGCACTTAAAATTGATTGGACAAAGGATATGGGGGAGAAAGTGGGGTTTCCGGCTCAGAAGAAGACAAACAGTGACCTGGGGACACAGACTCCTCCCATCTTGTGGCCCCACCAATTTCAGTACATGGCTTCTCAGGTCAGAAGGGCCAGAAAGAGGGAAGTTTTGCAGGAGAGACTTTTCTATGAAGCACACATAGAAGGAGCATTGACCCTTCCATCCATGTGCAATTGGCCGTCAAATCAAAAGGCCAAGAGCTCACCTGAAAGGAGCTAGGCAAGTGTTTAGCAGGCACCAAGGAAGACGGAGAGAAGCTTGAAAGTTGGTGAGCTTCAGCATTTCCTGCTCAGCACGTGATCATGACCAGCTTTGGCGGAAAGGGAGCAGAAAGGGGAGAACAGAGAGGACAGTCCACCTGAGCCTTGAAAGATTCACGGAGAAATCAGGGGCAGACTTCCAGGCGTCAGGAAGAGCGTATGTCAAAGGGCACAGCTTAGTGGATGTATGTGTAGCAGTGATGGGGGCAGATGTGGTCCAGAGGGTGCTGGTCAGAAGTATTATCTGAAATAGGAAGAAAAGCTACTTTCCTGAAGGCTTGTCCGCACATCCTCTCAACAGTCTTTCCAGACAAGTCGGCAATCCACCTCCAACGTTTGCTCTAGGTGCAAACAGTAGAAAACTAGGGAAGAAAGAAACCTTGTATTTATTTTGTTAGTTTCTTCTCCTTTCACCCATGCTTATTATATTCTACTGCCTTCAGGGGTCTAAGACATAGAAATGCTACTCACGGACTTTGTGGTTAAGTTTTACTTACTTCCTTATTGCTTCTCTGTGTCCTCCCCTAATTTTAGTTTTTAATCCTCAATGAGGAGTAAACTTCATCTCTGAGTCTCAGGAAACTTTGTTGCCACTTTCCTATCAGAATTCCATAAAAAATATGAACTTACTGAAATGTGAATTGCTATAATAGCTCTTTTTAATATTTTTTTGTAAATAATTTTTAAACATTTATGTAGGTAGAGAACGTTAAAGGGCACATTGTTTCGTTAAGAAGTGACAACAACAAAATGTGCTCTGTGGTGCTAATAGGGGTAATTGGAAGTGTAATTATTCCAGAGAATTTTGGACTTTGTCACTTCACTGCCTATTTATTAAAATACCTGCCAATCTCTCTCCAAAGATGTCAAAATCAATGGCAAAAATAATGCTTGTAGCACAGGGAGATCAGCTAGGTGATTTGTGACCACCTAGAGGGGTGGGATAGGGAGGGTGGGAGGGAGGGAGACACAAGAGGGCAGAGATATGGGAACATATGTATATGTATAACATTCACTTTGTTATAAAGCAGAAACTAACACACCATTGTAAAGCAATTATACTTCAATAAAGATGTTAAAATAAATAAATGAATAAATAAATAATGCTTGATGAATTGATTTGAGAAGTTGTATATTTTAAAATTAACATGTGACCCAGTATATGCCATAATTTTATTTACAGATTTTATATATTTCAACTATTTCCAGGACAAATTGAATCGACTGTAATTAAAAGTTATTAACTATACATTTTTGTTGTTTTGTTTTTTTAATTTTATAACCATTTTTTGTTGAAGTATGGTTGATTTACAATGTTGTGTTAGTTTCAGGTGTACAACGAAGTGATTCAGTTATACACACACACATATATATATATATTCTTTTTCATATTCTATTCTCTTCTTCAACTATACATTTTAAAAATCCTTTTCTATGGTATCTTCTATTGTATGGTTTTGAGATTACAGACAGTTAGACCTTAATATTCCTGTTTCCAAAATGGAAGGTTAAATAACGCTTTAATTTAAACAGATTCAGTAGATGAGTTTCAAACAAATGCAGTGTATAGAAAAATTTTTTTACAATCATTCCCCAGGAGTAGAAAACTTTAAATAAAGAAATTAGATGGAAGAATCGCGAACAGACACAAAAATTTACCATGGTAAAAAGAGTTCCAGACTATCACCCCTACAGGTAAATAATCTCAATTACTCTGCTTCTGTTTTCCATGTCACTTGAAAATTCTCCTTCCTAGCCTTCCATCCACAGAGACAGAAAAGCTACACTGCCTCAGGGTGTATCTATTTGCGGTACCTCTGGAGGAAACACAAAAATTCAGCAGTAATTCCAAGTATTAGACGCTGCCAAAGAAGGCAGAGCGCCACCTAGTGAGCCCCTCGAGGAATCTCTCCTATAGTCAGTCATTCAATCAACGTGCTCTGATGGGGCACCTTCTCTGCGCTGCCTGCTGCGAGGACCCTTCTCGGAAACCACTCACGCTAATGTGTCAGCACATTGAAGTCCTCCCTCCAGGCTTCCCACTGCCTCACCCTTGCACTCTAGGTCCTGTGTCTGGGATGTCCAGGACATATCCTCACACCTGCTAAAATTCTGCTCAGTCTGCAAGACACTCTTTAAATAGGGTCCCCTCAAAAGATTTCCAAATGCCCCTCTTGTCACCAGAGTTGCTTTCTGTGTGTCCCGTGCTTCTGTGACAGTATCTATTGTCTTCCTCTCTCAGATATGTGTGTATGTTATCTATTCAGTTACTATTTTTTACATGTGGGAGATCCCACTCGACTATAGTTTTAAGAGCAGAAGCAATGTCTGCCATGTGATAAACACTCGATAACAAAGAAGGATCATGTTCCTTTTGAAATACTATTAGCCTTTACCCTGCCTGAGAGATGCAGATTGTAGAATACGTTTTGATATTACCAAGGGTGCTGATGACCACTGCTGTTGTATCTTTTCATTGGCAGTAGGCTACCTGACTCTCAGAAAACCATCCACCTCCCTTGGCTTCTAGATGAAAATGCTATCAACTTTGATTACTTTATAAAACTAAAAATAGACTCCCAAGATACTCAGTGAATGTTTCTTAATGAATTAATAACTTGATGATTTTAAGAGCTCTGTCAGTGTAAAGGGCTGCATCAGAATGAGAGGCGACCAGAAGATGGTCACTTCCAGCCCTAGAGATGCCCTGGTAAGACGCTCCACACTCCCTGCCCCGCAGTGAACCCCGCACACACCCTACCTCAAAGCTATGCCATGGTGTAGAGAAAGCTCACTGTCAGAGGCAAGAACTAGGAGAGGTGAAGTGAGTCCAGCAGAGCCTGACAGAACAAGGCGTAGGAGAGAGCCACGCAGGTGGCTGGAGACCGGGTCACAGAGGAGCCACAGACGGGGGATCAGGGCTTAATCCAGTGAGAGCAGGGAAGGGGTGCTCCCTGGCGGGCAGGTGGGCGGGTCCCAGTGTCCAAAAGGAAGCAGGATCCTCAGATGGAAAGGAAGCAGCAGAGGGAAGTCTCAACAGGCACGGAACAGAATTAAGAACATAGGTGAGAAGGCAAACGTACTCTTAATCGGAGTTGAACCGGAAATGTAGGTTAGAGCAGGAAAGAATCAGCAAAAAAGAAAAGAGTTGAATCCTGTCCCAAAGACCTTCACGGCTGGAATCTGTCTCTTATGAAGAGCAACCTGGCCTTCAGAGCAGAGACGGGGCATGTGTGACAACTGGACATCAGTGTATCTCAAACTTGTCTGCAATGATGATTCTCTCAACCGAATTCTAGCCACGCTCATCTGAGCCCTGTTCTCTACCAGCCCTCAACCTTGGCCTATGAAGACTTGCACTAAACACTAACCTGTTTCTAACAGTTCAAACCGCATCCCTAGGATGACCCAAGCTCCCCTGAAAGTGCCTGCCTGAGAAAACTCAAGGCTGCTGGGGGAATTTTGTTCCAGCCCAACCTGAAGATGGGACCCGGCTCCAAGCCTCTGTGGGCGGCCAGGAGCCTAACTTCCAGAAGTGTCCGTTAACCAACCCGGATGGGTTTACTAGAGACCAGCCCCTATCCCTTCAGTCTCCTGTACGGTCACCTCTGCACAGGTGAGCTCGGTTCAGGCTGGACTCTTTTCCCCGTTGCAGTCATGTATTCTTGATTAACATCTGCCCTTACTTTAGTGTCCAGCTTTGCTTATCTTTGACAGCCGTACACATTTTGAAAATTCCCAATCTGCAGACCACGCCCCATATCCATGAACTCAGAATCCCTGGGGCTGGGACCTGGGTTTCAGAACTTTTTAAAAGCACCTGTGTGATTATAGTCACCCACCATGGTGCTTGGGTGACAGCCATGCAGAATAAAGTTCCTGTGTCATCTCTGAAGGAAACCAAGCACCCAGGCTAACCACCAACCAGCAGCCTCCAGGTCATGGGCAAGACAAGGGCTGATGCAACCAGAGGTTTAACATCATGTTGGTCCAAGATGGGGCCAAGGATGCTGGGTGATGGCCGAGGGCCCAGCCCAGAACAACCACAGCAAGATTAGAAGCAGGGAGATGTAAGCATGACCTGGGCTCTCCATGGAACCAGGAACCAAGACCTAGCTGTGGATCAGAACCAGTAGATAGGTCGTGTGGGATCACAGACGTGCTCGGAGATTAAAGCAGAGCCATCAGTGGAAGCATCACTTTAAAGTCATAAATATTGTATATTACGCAGTTCCTGTGCCTTGGTGAGTTCTTGCTGAAAGAAATCTCCAGTCAGAAGGTCTGTTTATTTGTTTCTTTTGTTTTTAAGTCAGACCTCTGTGTGGAGGAGTGGAAGCCTAGACTAATAGATTCATTTTGTGTAGTTGAAGGACTATTTAAAGAAACTTTTGAGTTAGAAACATGCAAAATAATGTCAGTAATTATAAAGTTTAAAAAATGGAAACAAAAGCATTTCATGGAATCCCTTTTATCTTTATGGTTCTTATTTTCAAGAGACTTTATTTTAAAACATGGATTTGAGATTTACTTTTATATCTAAAAATAATATCTAAATATTTAGAATTAATTTTGTTTATGGTACTTTTTATTCTACAGCATATAACTCATTTAGAAAATGAAGCTGCTTTTAAAAAAATACATGCATAAGCAATTCCCATCAAGCAAAATAAAGATGCATAGAAGGTTATAAAAACTGTGAGATGATATATAATTTTGCAAAACAGACTGTGGCATTTTCTGTCAAAACTGTTATAAATTTACAAACATATATGGGGAATACCTTAGCATGAGCTGCTGTCACCTTTTTTTTTTTTTTTTTTTTGTATGCGGGCCTCTCACTGCTGTGGCCTCTCCCGTTGCGGAGCACAGGTTCCGGACGCACAGGCCTAGCGGCCATGGCTCACAGGCCTAGCCGCTCCGTGGCGTGTGGGATCTTCCCGGACCAGGGCACGAACCCGTGTCCCCTGCATCGGCAGGTGGACTCTCAACCACTGCGCCACCAGGGAAGCCCTGCTGTCACCTTTTAATACCTTCTTGCATCTGCTTGGAAATCTCTAATTGAAACATCTTTTTTTTGGGAATCTCTAGTCAGAACATCTTTTTTTTTTCTCTGTCAGGAGAGAGCAATCAGCAGTATCTTTATTTAATACAAAAGGAAAACAATAATAAAATTAATAAAATCCTATTAACCTATACCACAATGAAGGGAAACGATCTACAAATACTTGCAGCCATATGGATGAATTTCACAATAAATGAGAGATGTCAAACACAATAGAGAGCACACTGTGTGGGTCCATTTATCAGAAAAATAAGCAAAACTTATTTCTGCTGTCAAACATCTGGGTAGCATTTAGCCTTGAGTGTAGGGACAAGGTGAGGGCACTCAAGGGTGCTGGAAACAATCTGTTTCTTCATCTGGGTTTGGTCAATTTGTGAAAATTCACTGTGATGTAAACTCCTGGTAGGTACATCTTTCTGTGCATATGACACGTTTCGATAATTGTTTTTCTTTTCCATTGTGGTTTATCACAGGATGTTGAATATAGTTCCCTGTGCTATAGAGTAGGACCTTGTTGTTTATCCATTGTCTATATAATAGTTTGCATCTGCTAATCCCAAACTCCCATTCCAACCCTCCCCCAAACCCCTCCCCCTTGGCAACCACAAGTCTGTTCTCTGTCTGTGAGTCTGTTTCTGTTTCATAGATAAGTTCCTTTGTGTCCTATTTTAGATTCCGCATATAAGGGATATCATATGGTATTTGTCTTTCTCTGTCTGACTTACTTCACTTAGTATGATAATCTCTAAGTCCGTCCATGTTGCTGCAAATATTTCATTCTTTTTTATGGCTGGGTAATATTCCACTGTATATATGTACCACATCTTCTTTATCCATTCGTCTGTCAACGGACAATTTAGGTTGCTTCCATGTCTTGGCTATTGTGAATATTGCTATGAACATTGGGGTGCATGTATCTTTTCGAATTAGAGTTTTTCCAGTTATGTGCCCAGGAGTGGGATTGCTGGATCATACGGTAGCTCTATTTTTAGTTTTTTGAGGACTCTCCATACACTTTTCCATAGTGGCTGCACCAGTTTACTAAATGTTATTTTTTAAAATCCCACCAGAAGTGCCTCCACATGTCCGTTTTTCAACATAATGGGCTAAACCAGAAGCATGTGGAAGGCATGTTGAGCATTTTGGATCTGGAGTTCTGGTGGCCTGTGTCTGAGCCATGCCTCTGTCGGTTACTGGCTGTGTGGCCTTTGGAAATGACCCAGTCTGTCCGGAACCCAGGAGCCTCATTGATAAAATGGGGATGATCAAAGCCCCTCCCCAGTGAGTTATTGGCAAGCATCAGTCAGGTGATGACTGTAAGAGTGAAGTTGGCAGCCCACGGCTCTATAAATGTGAGCTGCAGCTGGATTGTACATTTCTTGTACTTATAGGAATCCTTAAGACAGTTCCTAACATCCACTAGGATTGTAATTGCGTATCTTTCCGTGGTTTCTATTCTAATCACCCCTCCCTCAACACTAAAATAAACTCAGTAAAGTCAGGGAGGA
This sequence comes from Leucopleurus acutus, assembly GCF_964270905.1. Lineage (NCBI taxonomy): Eukaryota > Metazoa > Chordata > Mammalia > Artiodactyla > Delphinidae > Leucopleurus > Leucopleurus acutus. The sequence continues at coordinate 80,961,032 of NC_139157.1, forward strand.
TGCCTCTTCACGGAAATAGAGAGTTCAAATGATTAAAGGTGTCAGGCAGGTAACATGAATGGGAGTCCCCAGGTGACAGTGAGGGAGTTGTGGGCCTGGAGCACAGCCCCTCAGCAGCCTGCAAATGAGGTGTAAATATATGTAGACACTCCGGCACCCAAACAGAGCACCTCTGCACAGGAGGATTCAGTCCCTGGGCTTCTGACCCCCACCTTGGACACCACACTCTATCATGGCCATTGCAGTCAGGAGTTACATTCTAGCTTTGCCTCTTTCTAGCTGTTTCACCTTGGGCAACTTATTCTACCTTTCCAAGCCTCGTGGTCTTAATTTGTGAAATGGAATTTATAATATCTTACATGCTGCATCATGAAGATTAAATGGAATTGCTCTGCCCATGCCCGGCACACGGCTAGGTTAGGGAATAATAGTCATCTTCCCCACCTCCCAGCCCCTTGATTGAGGGGAAAGCACTGAAAGCCAGGAAGCTAACGTGATACAAAGAACAAAACCAAATACAAAAAAGCCTCCCCATGATTTGACTGGTTGACACCAATGGAGTTGCACTCTGCGTATTAGAAAAGTGATGTGCCTTTTCTCTTCAACTCAATTCCTAATGAAATTTGACTGCTGAAGATGCAGACTATTCAAAGGATTTTTTTAAACACGTGATTTTGATTTATTTTGCCAAGACTCGTGATTCAGTTTTGTTAATGTGTCCGTATTTGTTACTCATTCAAGACTTTGGTTCAGAGAATGTGAAAACGTGAAGCCCTGGACCTGACTATGGTCGTGATATAGGGTGATGTTCTCCAGTCCCTGACCTCGGCTTCCCCAGGATCCATTAATTCAACTTGAACAACATGAAGCATCTAAGGTACGGATGCACACTGATAAGCATAGAAGAAGATATAAAGGTTCTTAAAGCTCAGCTCCTCTTGAAAAGAGTCTTGGAGTGAAATAAAGGGAATAAGTTATGTTTAGAGCTAACTACCACAAGGCAGACTTGACCAAGTGCAATCTTTTAAGAGAAAAGTCCTTTGGGATCATAATCAGGGCAGTAAAGTTGTCATCCAGGCAGGTGTGGAAGAGTGAAATATATGGAAGAGAGAACTTCGGGGGAATAATCTATGTTTAGGGGGTGGAAAAAGAAAGATGACGGAGAAAGAAGATATGAAAGCAGTAGACTCAGAGACAGGAGGAAAATCATGAAAACAATTCATTCTTTGAAAGCCCGTGGGGAAGAAGCATTTTAAGAAAAGTTGGACGGTGCCTTCACACATGGCCGGGGGTGGTGAGGACAGAGCACAGACCATCAGATTTGCTCTGACTTGGTCTTTGGGGTCACCGGTGGCCTTTCTGTGAGCAGGCTCCATGGGAAGCAGGAAAGAAAGGAGCAGCACAGGGGAGGAAGGAGGTTAGATTGTGGAGCTTTTCTCTGAAGGGAGGGAGAGGAGGGAAGGGCCGTCATAGCGGATAATAGTGGTATTTTCCCCAAAGCAGGACCCCGTCATCCCAGAGGGAGGGCGCGGAGATTGGGCCGAGCTCTGAAGACTGAGTAGGGCTTCCTTAGAGGAAAAGAGTCAGGGAACCCTACCCTGGGCAGAGAAAACCACAGACGCGCAAACCCTGGGAGCGGGGCGGGCCATGGTGAGGACCCAGGGCTGAAACCAGCAAGAACTGGTCGGTTAGGGAGCACAAGTCACACCCTTAGAGCAAAGGAGACCACTGAACTCCTCAGCGGGAGAGGCTCGGGGCGGGATTCGCATTTCCCAAAGACCGTTTTGGGTGCAGGGGTGGACGTCTGAAGCGCTGTAGGAGCCCCTATGAGAAGGTGGGGTTGGGATTTGTGGGCGAGGGGAGGAGTGATGGAGACAGAGAAGTGGGTGTATTCAGGGTTCCCTGAGAGGTATCACTGCTGGGGTGTCCCGTGGGTCGGATAAAAAGGGCAAGGGTGAGGGAGGGGGAAGAATAACCACCCTGCGGCCAGCTTGTTCAACAGGCTAGGTGGTGCAGCTTTGGGGGCTGGGAAGGAAGACAGGAGCTTCGTTTTTGTCATATTCAGGTTGCCACAATCACCGTAGATACCCTTACATCATTTGTTTGGCATTAAGATAACCAGATCAATAAATTTGTTGAGGTGCTAAATATAACCTCCATCCTAGCATTGAGTTCTGATCTTCCCTATGTCTGTTTTCAGGTTTTGCCTTTTCTATCAATCATCATTCGTGAGATATACTGAATGAATACCTTCTTATCTGCAGAGAAGTCGTGGTGTGACGACGTGATGCCTATTAGGAACCTGAAAGCTAACAGCGTTTTGTGGGTTAGGAAGTTTTGGAAGACAGAAGAGCAGAAGCAGCCTCTGTAGGAAGGATGCTGCGGTGCTGGACAGCTCCACAGTTAACTGGCCTCTGGACTCCAAGCCAATCATTCCACCCCTTCAAACCTCAGCTTATTCGTGCTTGAATACAAGACAGAAAAGTGAGAATACATGGGCTGAATCATGATCTCCCAAGTGTCTCCTAGCCATAGCACTGAAAAGAATTCGTTCTGAACATAAAGGTACACGGTAAATAGCTGAGGTTTATAGTCTGTGTTCTTAGATTTCTGTGTGACATGTGAAGCCACAGTTATTTCCCCAAGAAATAAGTAGAAAAAGTAAAATGAGCAGAAAGAAACATGCCCTAAAGTGAATAACTTAAAATAAATGCAACAAAGGTCAAGATTTTTAGGAAAGAAGAGGAAAAAATATAGTAACATATATTATCAAGAAATATTATTGAAGGAATGAGTTACATATGTTTTACATGTCAAGAACAAGACCACTAAATAAATAAGCGGTAGAAGGATATTAGGAAAAATAAAAAACAGTAGAAGGATGATAGCAATTAGGAATTGACAATATCAACAGCAAAAACCATTTGCTGTTTATTGGGACCTGCTATGCTCTATAAGGGCAAACCAGAGTTGCCTGAGTGTTGCTATTATAAATCTAAACAGGTTTTGCAACACTTATGTTTTTTTCTGATTTTCAAAATAATTTATAGAATTTTAAAAATTATATAAAATGTAATATCAAAATTAAACAAAATGTAGACATAACACTCCTAACTCCATTCACTCCAGAAATGAAAATATTATTATATTTCCTTTTACCTTTTGAAAAACCTTTTGAATGTCAATAATTTTTATAAAGATAAGATTGAAATAATACATAGCACTACAATGGGATGTGCTGCTCTAAACATTTTTAAACGTTTATATTAAAAATATTATTTTAAACATTTCTATTTCCTAAATATTTTTCTGAACATTATTTTTTATACATGGTTAGTAAATAATTATCTAAACGTAAATATACTTTTGCCTTTCCGGTTATGTAAACCCATTCCACTACAAAGAGGTTGCATCAAATGGCATGAACGGGTTTTACCTTTTTATATATATTTAAATGTTTTCATCTAAATATATATAAAAACTTTATTGAGGAATAATTGACAAGTGTAACTGTGTTTATTTAAGGTGTACAAAGTGATGATCTGATTCATATACATATGAGTTGTGGAATGACTACCAAGATCAGGATAATTAGTACATACATCACCTCACATAGTTAACTTTTTTGTGTATATGTGGCGAGTTCTCAGGAAGACCTACTGTCAGGAACTTTCAAGTATATACTACCCTGTTATTAACTATAGTCACCATGCTGCATATCAGATCTTCAGAACTTATGCTTCTTATAACTGAACATTTCTATTTTTTGATTCCCTGTTTCCTCCTCCGCCCAACCCCTGGCAACCACCATTCTACTCTTTATTTCTATGAAATCTGCTTTTTTATTTTATTTTGTTTTATTTTGTTTTGATTCCACATATAAGTGATACCACAGAGTGTTTCTCTTTCTCTCTCAGGCTTATTTCACTTAGCAAAAGGCCACCCAGACTCATCCATGCTGTCACAAATGGCAAAATTTCCTTCTTTTTTATACCTGAATACTATTTCATTGTATACATATATACACGGTATCTTCTTTATCTGTTCATCCCTCAAAGGACATTTAGGTTGTTTCCATGGCTTGGTTATTGTGAATAATGTGGCAATGAACATGGGAATGCAGTTATCTCTTCAAGATACTGATTTTATTTCCTTTGGGTATATACTCGTTAGTGGGATTGCTGGGTCATATGTTAGTTCTATTTGCAATTTTTTTGAGGAAACTCCATACTGTTTTCCCCAATGGCTGCACCAATTTACATTCTCACCAACAGTGTAAGAGGGTTCCCGTTTCTCTACATCCTCACCAACATTTGTATTGCTTGTCTTTTTAATGATAGCCAACCTGACATATATGAGGTGACACCTCATTGTGCTTTTGATTTAATTTCCCTTATGATCAGAGATGCTGAGCACCTTTCTATGTACTGTTGGTTATTTGTACGTCTTCTTTGAAAACATGTCTATTCAGGTCTTTTGTCCATTTTTGAATTGGATTACTTGCTTTTTTGCTATTGAGTTGTATGAGTTCTTGATCTATTTTGGATATTCACCCCTTATCAGTTACATGGTTTGTAAATATTTTCCCCTATTCGGTAGGTTGCCTTTTCAATCGATTGATTATTTCCTTTGCTGTACAAAAGCTCTTCAGTTGTATGTATCTCACTTGTTTATTTTACTTTTGTTGCATGTGCTTTTGGTCTTACCCAAGAAATCCTTGCCAAGACCAATGTCAAGGAGCTTTTTCCCTATAGGTTCCTCTAGGAGTGTTATGGTTTCAGGTCTATGCTTAAGCTGTTAATATATTTCAAGTTAACTTTCATGAACAACAGGAGATAGAAGTTCAGTTTCATTTGCGTATGTTGATTTTATATTCTGCAACTTTACAGAATTTTATTAGTTCTACCAGTTTTTTTGGTGGAGTGTTTAGAGTTTTCTGTATATAAGACCATGTTATCTGCAGAGAAAGTTTTACTTCTTCCTTTCTGATTTGGGTGCTTTTTAATATATTTTTCTTGCCTAATTTCTGTGGCTAGGGCTTCCAGTACTGTGTTGAACAGAAGTGGCAAGAGTGGGCATCTTTGTCTTGTTCCTGGTCTTGGAGGAAAGGCTTTTAGCTTTTCACTAAGTATGATGTTGGTTGTGGACTTGTCATATGTGGACTTTATTATTTTTGATGTACATATCTTCTATAACAAATTTGTTGAGAATTTTTATTTTGAAACGATGTTGAATTTTATCAAATACTTTTTCTACATCTATTTAAATGGTCATATGATTTTTATCCCTCATTCTATTAATGTGGTTGATTTGCATATGTTGAAATTTTCCTGCATCCCAGGGATAAATCCCACTTAATTGTGGTGTATGATCCTTTTAATATGGTCTTCAATTCTGTTTGTTAGTATTTTGCTAAGGATATTTGTATCTATGTTCATCAGGGATATGGGCTTGTAATTTTCTTTCCTTGTAGCGTCCTTGTTGAGCTTCAGTATCGGTATAGTTAAGTGTTTCTGTTACTTCATGATTCAGTCCAGGTAAATTGTTTTTTTCTAGCAGTTTATCCATTTCTTTTTCTTTTTTTTCTTTTTTTTTTTTTTTGGTACGCGGGCATCTCACTGTTGTGGCCTCTCCCGTTGTGGAGGACAGGCTCCGGACACACAGGCTCAGCAGCCATGGCTCACGGGCCCAGCCACTCTGCGGCATGTGGGATCTTCCCGGACCGGGGCACGAACCCATGTCTCCTGCATCGGCAGGTGGACTCTCAACCACTGCGCCACCAGGGAAGCCCTATCCATTTCTTTTAGTTATCTAATTTGTCAGCATATAATTGTTCATTGTAGTCTCATGATCCTTTGTGTTTCTGTGGGATCAATTGTAATGTCTCCTCTTTCATTATAATTTTATTTGTCATCTCTCTTTTTTCTTAGTCTAGCTAAAGGTTCAATTTTCTTTACCTTTTAAAAACACAACTTTTAGTTTCTTTAATCTTTTCTCTTGTTTTTCTAGTCCCTATTTCATGTATTTCTGCTATGATCTTTATTATTTCCTTCCTTCTGCTAACTTTGGGGTTAATTATTTCTTTTTCTAGTCCATTGAGCTTTTTTTTTTTTTTAACATCTTTATTGGAGTATAATTGCTTTACAATGGTATGTTAGTTTCAGCTTCACAACAAAATGAATCAGTTATATATATACATATATTCCCATATCTCTTCCCGCTTGCGTCTCCCTCCCTCCCACCCTCCCTATCCCTCCCCTCCAGGCAGTCACAAAGCACCAAGCTGATCTCCCTGTGCTATGCGGCTGCTTCCCACTAGCTATCTACCTTACATTTGGTAGTGTGTATATGTCCATGCCTCTTTATTGCTTTGTCACCGTTTACCCTTCCCCCTCCCCATAGCCTCAAGTCCATTCTCTAGTAAGTCTGTGTCTTTATTCCTGTTTCACCCCTAGGTTTTTCATGACATTTTTTTTTTAAATTCCATATATATGTGTTAGCATACGGTATTTGTCTCTCTCTTTCTGACTTACTTCACTCTGTATGACAGACTCTAGGTCTATCCACCTCATTACAAATAGCTCAATTTCGTCTCTTTTTATGGCTGAGTAATATTCCATTGTATATATGTGCCACATCTTCTTTATCCATTCATCCGATGATGGACACTTAGGTTGTTTCCATCTCTGGGCTATTGTAAATAGAGCTGCAATGAACATTTTGGTACATGACTCTTTTTGAATTATGGTTTTCTCAGGGTATATGCCCAGTAGTGGGATTGCTGGGTCATATGGTAGTTCTATTTGTAGCTTTTTAAGGAACCTCCATACTGTTCTCCACAGTGGCTGTATCAATTTACATTCCCACCAACAGTGTAAGAGGGTTCCCTTTTCTCCACACCCTCTCCAGCATTTATTGTTTCTAGATTTTTTGATGATGGCCATTCTGACCGGTGTGAGATGATATCTCATTGTAGTTTTGATTTGCATTTCTCTCATGATTAGTGATGTTGAGCATTCTTTCATGTGTTTGTTGGCACTCTGTATATCTTCTTTGGAGAAATGTCTATTTAGGTCTTCTGCCCATTTTTGGATTGGGTTGTTTGTTTTTTTGTTATTAAGCTGCATGAGCTGCTTATAAATTTTGGAGATCAATCCTTTGTCAGTTGCTTCATTTGCAAATATTTTCTCCCATTCTGAGGGTTGTCTTTTGGTCTTCTTTATGGTTTCCTTTGCTGCGCAAAAGCTTTTAAGTTTCATTAGGTCCCATTTGTTTACTCTTGTTTTTATTTCCATTTCTCTAGGAGGTGGGTCAAAAAGGACCTTGCTGTGATTTATGTCATAGAGTGTTCTGCCTATGTTTTCCTCTAAGAGTTTGATAGTTCCTGGCCTTACATTTAGGTCTTTAATCCATTTTGAGCTCTAGTCCATTGAGCTTTAAGGTTAGGTTGTTTGAGATCTTTCTTGTTTGTTTCTAGTGTAGGCACTTGTCACTAGAACTTTCCTCATAGTACCTCTTGCTGCATCCCATAAGTTTTGGTACGTTGTTTCAATTTTCCTTTGTCTCAAGATTTTTTTTTTTTTGGCCACACCACTTGGCATACAAGATCACAGTTCTCTGACCAGGTATCAAAGCCATGCCCCCTGCAGTGAAAGCACAGAGTCTTAACTGCTGGACCACCAGGGAAGTTCCCTCAAGATATTTTTTTAATTTTCCTTTGTTTTCACCTTTGATCCATTCGTTGTTTGGGAGCATATTGTTTAATTTCCACATATTTATAGATTTTCCTACTTTCCTCCTGTTACTGAATCTAGTTTCATACTACTGGAGTAAAAAAAAAAAGAAAACACTTGATATGACTTCAGTCTTCTTAAATTTGCGAAGACTTGTTTTGTGACCTAACGTGATCTATCCTGGAGGATGATCCCTGTGCACTTTAGAAGAATGTGTATTCTGCTGCTGTTGGATGGAATGTTCTGTATATGACTTTAAGGGTCATTGGTCTAAAATGTTGTTCATGTCCCTTATTTCCTTGTTGATTTTCTTTCTGAATGATCTATCCATTGTTGAAAGTGGGGTTTTAAAGTTCACTACTATCATTGCTGTCAGCTTCTGCCTTCATGTCTGTTAATAATTGTTTAATATATTTAGGTGCTCTAATATTGTGAGCATATATACTTATAATTGTTATATCATTTTAAAGACTAGATCCCTTTATATCAATTATATAGTGGTCTCTATTTCTCTTGTAGTCGCTTTGACATGAAGTCTATTTTCTCTGACATAAGCATAGCTACACCTGCTCTCTTCTGGTTGGCATTTGCATGGGATTATTTTTTTTCCATCCCATCACCTTCAGCCTGTGAGTGTTCTTAAAGCTTAAGTGAGTGTCTTGTAGGCAGCACAGAGTTGGGTTTTGCTTTCTAATCTATTCAGCCACTCTTAACTTCTTTTAATTGGAGGATTTAAACCATTTATATTTAGAATAATTATTGACAGGTAAGGAGTTACTATTTTCATTTTGTTCATTGTTTTCTGATTTTTCTGCAGTTCCTGTCTTCCTTTCTTCTGTTCTTGCTGTCTTTCTTTGAGAATTGATTCTTTTTTCAGTGTCAGCTTTGATACTTTTCTCTTTATCGTCTTTGTGTCCATATAGGTTTTTGCTTTGTCATTACCATGAGGCTTTCATAATATATATTGTAGTTATAACAGTCTATATTAAGCTGAATATTTAAGTTCAAGTTCTACACATTTACTTGCTGGGGGGTGGGGAGAAAGAGAGAGAAAGAAGAAGGAAAGAGATGAGTTGATGGGGGGACAGAGGGCAGCCCCACTCCCTTTTGCCTCCTAGACTAGCCTCCTGTGTTTTTCTCAGCCATAATACTCATCATCAATCTCACTTTGTGGAAACTGTTATTCACCCATAAATAACTACAATATAAGAATCTTATTTTTTTTCCTCCAGTTTTATTGAGATAAGGATTCTATTTGAATCATCTGTAGTGGCCAAAAGGTAGGAAAAGCAGGAACACCTTGCTTTACATAAATGAAATAAAACTCATAATAATAAAAAATAACTAATCTTAATTCGTTACCCAGAAATAACACAAATGCAAATCTATTAAAATCCTGAAGAACAATTTTAAAAACAACTTTAATTTGCTTTACTTTAAAGGCCCAGGGGTTATGTACTGTGCTTCATGCAGACAGCTTTCAAAAAATAATAATCACTTTAGGTATATCTGTAGCTCCTCAAAATTTCATACTTTAGGCAGCTACAAAAATCCCTTTCCTTCCTCCTGGCCCCTTCACTGCCTCTGAGCTCCCTCTTCAGCCCTGCCCTCTGCCTCACATCTACTTGGGACCCTCCCTTTCATGCTCGGCCCTCAGTCTGGTTTCTGGTCTCCAGTGCTGAGAATCTTTCCTTACAGGGAACAGCTCTCTGGAATTCTGGTGAAGAACTCTTCCACTTTGTGAAACAGAACTGTTAGTTCAGGATCTAACTTTCCTGCTAGAGTAGAAGCTCCCTGTGAGCCAGCACGTTGTTTATTCATGATTCTATATCCATTATCTAACAGTGCAGAGAACATAGTTAAACTCAAGAAATATTTGTGGACTGAATGAATGTCTAGACTTTCCTACTGTACAGTGGGAGAGGAGCTTTGAAAGGAATATGACCAGGATAGAACAGGAAAATGATAGAAGGCAAGCAAAGGGGAAGGCAAGAGGCAGAGTAGAGTACTCAAAACATAGACAGCACCTTCAGTCATGCCAGAGAATCTCTATTTTCTGACCCATTCCCTTCTCGTAATCCTGGAGATCCATTTATCAGTTGTGCTGTGAAAAGTGCCAGGACCAGGAAGTGGTCAAGGTTCTCAGACCTAAGAAGCTGCTCCCTGCCAAGATGCCAGGTCCCCTCCAATCTCTCAGTAACTTCTCTTGCCGTTGTCTGCGGATACATTCCTGCAGAAAAGATAATTGCAGATGTTGGTGAACATCCTGATAAAGAGTTTCCATCTGAAGTCACAGGAACTAAAAGGGCTTTGAAATAGAGAGCCCTTTAGAGATGAAGATGGCTGATGTCCAAGGTGTTTGTGTGTCATGAACAGATACTCATGCTTTGTCCTTTATTGTGGTCTTTTGAATCTTATGTTCATGGGGAGAGGATTGTGAGTTTTTCTTGTCAGAAAACATATATAGGAAGAATTGGTGACATTCAACATCATCTAAATATCAGAAATTTATTTTAAAAATGTAGGACATGGAGAACAGACTTGTGGTTGCCAAGGGGGAGGTGGACGGGAGAGGGATGGATTGGGAGTTTGGGATTAGCAGATGCAAACTCATATACAGAATGGATAAACAAGGTCCTACTCTATAGCACAGGGAACTATATTCAAAATCCTGTGGTAAACCCTAATGGAAAAAATATGAAAAAGAATGTGTATATATATACATATATCTGAGTCACTTTGCTGTACAGTAGAAATTAACACAACATTGTAAATCAACTATATTTCAATAAAATAAATTTTTGTAATGCAGGGAATTGCACTTTTCAGAAGGAAGGTTTAGTTTTGGGTTTTGTTTGTTTTTTGTTTTTTTGGCTGTTTCAAGAAAAGAAAATACAACTTTTATTGTGTTTTGAGATTTAGTTTGCAAATACAATCATCTGAATTTAGTTTTCAGTCAATTCAGCTTAATTTATATCTTAAAAGTCCTAAAATTGGCTTAGAAAAAGTCATCACTCTGGCATATCCCAAAATAGTAAAGACAAAGAAATGTGGGAGAAAAGATAGGCACCAATACCTTTTTAAAAAATCATATCCCTGTATAACCAACCACCAGCACCAGTAAGAAATGGAAAACAATTACCTATCAGAAGGCACAATTAAGGGGGTTGTACCCAGCTTGGGTGGTGGAAGGGGGGATTCCCTGCATTCTCAGCTGTCCGCATTCCAGAATCAATTAGTAGTAGTAGAGGTATTCTCCCAAGTCTAATACGCATCCTTTAACCAACTTCCCTGTGTGAGAAATATTACCCCCCCCTTTTTCACAACCACAGAGCCTATTCCTCCCACGCAGGCAGTGCCTATTATTATGCTCAAAATAAACCTCATTTAATTAAATGAATATTAAAAACACTTCTACCTAAATACAAATAACAAGAGGTGGTACGTGTGGAAGGAAAGGAGGAAAAGCTACAGAATATAGGAGAAAATCTCCTACATCATGTCAGTTTAACCCACACAGAAATGATGGGTTACGTTTGAACATCTGAAGGAATTTTGTGGTTAAACCTCTACAGAATGCAGCCCACAGACTTGTCCGTGTTATCACTGACCCAAAATCCTTCCTAGATATCATGATATCTTATACAGATTCTCAGAGATTCAGGTATATTCTCTAAGCTTAGGCAACCTCAGATATTAGTGGAATGAGGCACCCACCTGACTGCCTAGGGAAAGTGTTGCCTTAGGATATGTTACATTGTGTCATAGCCAGCTCCCCTTCACATGTGGGCTTGCATTAGGATCAGCCTTTGGGGACATGAAACAGTTGATTATAATGCATAACAGACTAAAGGTTTCCCAAGTGAAGTTCACATAACATGACTGTTATTACAAAACCTAAGAAAATCACTTTGGAAAGTAATATGCCTACGGAATAAATAGCTATTGGAAAAATACATCTGGGTTTATTAACTGAGCTAATAGAGTAATATATTATGGCGCCTTAGGAATATAAATTTATTTGAAAACAGACAAACACACAAACCATTGCAGTGGGCTGGATGGTAGCCTCAAGAAAAAGTTCATCTATGTCCTTATCCCTGGAGTGTGTGAAGAGTACCTTATTTGGGAAAAGGGTCTTTGCAGAAGTGATCAAGATAAAGATCTTGAGATGAGGAGATAATTTTGGATTATCCAGGTAGGCCCTAGATCCAATGACAAGTGTCCTTATAAGAGACATGAAGAGGAAAAACCAGCCAGTGGAGGAAGGCACTGCGAAGACAGAGGCAGTGATGTAGCTACAAGCCCAGGAATGCAGGTGGCCACCAGAATCTGGGAGAGGCAAGGAGCAATCCTCTCTTCCAGCTCCCAGAGGAAGTGCAGTCCTGCAAGATTTTGAGCTTCTGATCTACACAACTGTGAGAGAATAAATTTCTACAGCCCTAGGAAACTAGCACAGCCATTTAGATTATTCTGTAGTTTAAATTTATATAAGGATTGAATTCTAGCTGTAGAGAAAAGCCTGGACTGATCCTTAGGGTTTTGGCTTCTTATAAAGTTTCCATCCAGAATTAACTCTGTGACCCTGAGCGAGCATCCTAGGTTTCCTGTTAGTTAATGTCTTTATGTGCAGTTACACTAGAGTCGCTGAGAGCTTCCTTCCAGCTCTCAAATCTACATTTTTGCATTAATACAAATCTACGTTAATAAGTGACACAGTAGAAAACTGAGCAAGGGGAGGCACAGCTAGCATTGTGTAAACACAGAGTCTCACACACCCAAAGCTCTCAGGTATGCACACATTCTCTTTTCTTAACTTTTTATTTTATATTAGAGTATAGTTGATTAACAATGTTGTATTGGATTCAGGGGTACAGCAAAGTGATTCAGTTGTACATATACTTGTATCTATTCTTTTGCAAATTCTTTTCCCATTTAGGTCGTTATGTAGTATTGAACAGAGCACACACACATTCTTATAAACAAAGTTTAGGATTTGTGGTAGGAGGAGAGAGGGAAGAAGAAACGAGATTAGCTATCATTGCTTTCATTTATTATGCCAAATGTTCCACGTTACCCTTATGATAAACTTGCTGTCGTAGCAGTCTGGGTCCAAACAGGAGACAGAAACCACAGACGGTGGTTTAAACAGGGGAAGTTCGTAGAATAATTAAACTAAGATTGAGGAAAGCAACTGTAAGATAAGAAGAAAGCCTGTATAGAATCCCAGGGCTGAGGGAGAGTCCATAAGGAAGGACAAACATGAAAGGGGGTCAGACCTCACTGGAAAAGGTGTGGTTCAGCCACAGGACAGCAGAGAAGTTTCCTGATTTGACCCAGCTGGAGAGGGTCTGGGGTTGCTGGGCAAAGAGCAGGCACCCTACAGAGTGCAGGCGGGGAGCCCAGGATCAGCAACCCATAAGCTAGGTATGCAGGGGTGTGTGGGCGCCAGCTGGAACAGAGGCCTTCAGAGCACAAGGCCTGCCACAGAGTTTGCAGAAGGAAAAACCACCTGTTTATGTGATGTTCTAGCCATGACCGCTGCATGCAGGCTGCATGAAGCTCTGGGTTCCCTGTTGAAAGGGCTGCAGAAAGAGTTGCAAAATCACTGAGGGACTGCGGCCTGGACCTGTGACTTCCGCCAGGTGGTCTGACAGCTTCACTGCCCATCTCACTAGCCCTCACCAGAAACTGCAGGAAGCCTCTTCTCCCTCAGGGTCTTTCCAGACCCTCTATTAAGAAAACTTCACATTGCGCTTAATTTGAAAGAGAAATGCTCAAAGGAATTCCATTATTACAGAATACATTGAAGGGTGCATTTGGAACTGAGAGGAAATAAATCGATACCTGACACACTCGCATGGTAATGCTCAGCTATTATATAATCACACATGTGGACACCAAGGCTGAGAGGTGATACAGCCACTAAATTGCAGGGCTGAAAATTCTGTCCAGAGCCGTAAATGATTGATAATCCCTGAAACTAGGCTCTGAGCACACCCCACAAGCAGTGTGATGAAAATTACCCACTTAAAGTCTTTTGTAGATGGCTCCATATTTTGAGTCCATTATTATAGTTACTATGATCATATGATAAAACTTCATCTGATAATAATTTTTCTGCACAATTATTTTAAAAATAAAAAACCAAATGACAGGACCAGGTCATATTACATGTCTTCTTTCTTTGTTAAGTGGCCCCCTCCTCCTAGCAAAGGCACCATGGATTTCTTCACAGCATTCATCACACTCCGATGTAATTAACTGCTGTCTATGTGTTTCTCACACTGTAGAGGCTGAGCCTTACACATTCTTCTTTGTAGCTAGGCCAGTGCCCTGGCGCGTGAGAGATGTTTAATATCAGAGAATTGAATTCAATCAAAGAGAACAGATTCATTTCAGAGATTCCTTCTAAAAAGTCATTTTTAGGCTATAACCCAGGATGAAGACTGTTGATCAAGCAGCTAAAGGAACACACCAGTCAGTCTCTGGAGACCCTTGATGGCATAGAAGGTCTACTTCATGGATCAGATCAGTGAATTTTAGGATCAGAGAGTGAATTTCCAAAGCTGTGTCCTGGAGGGAGGCCCAACATACCTGGAAACGGTCCAGTCCAAACAAGAACTAGTCCAAACAAGAACAATAATCAAAGGCAAGGTGGCAAGCACCCTAAGGGCAAAATCTGGGCATCTGTAGTTAAAGGACTTGAAGTCTGGAAACAAGAAGAGCTAATGTTACTGAGCCCAAGCCCATACTGCTTGCCACACGACAGGCCAATAAATCAAGAGACAAATTGCTGGGACAAGGGATGGCAACTTTATTCGGAAAGCCAGCAGACCAAGAAGATGGTGGACTCACGTCCCAAAGAACCATCTTGCCTGAGTTAGAATTCAGATTTCTTTTACACTGAAAGGGGAGGGAGTAAAGTCAAACATTTGCTGGTTCCCATCAGCCTTCAGAGTAGATGTGTTAATATCTTCCTCCCTGCCGTCATTCACAGGTGGGCCTGGTCAGGATGTTTCCTGTGAGCTAAACAAAGGTATTTTAGCTGAATGCTCATTACCTGGGAGGCAGGGTTCCCAGAGATGGGCCATTGTGTACACTTTAAGCTTATAGGCAACATCCCTTTTGTGATTAACTTGTAATGGAATACAAAAATTCTTCCCTATTACATTATTACTGAAGAATGTTGTGAGCAGGTTAGTGAATTAATCCCAGAGTGACATATCTCTGACATCTTTTTAATGACCTCTTAGTGTACGTTTGTGGAGTTAAACAGAGTTGGTTTAAAGGGTCTGAACTGATACAATCAGCACATTCTCCAAAATAACACAATCTGCTTACTGCCTCGAACACTCTCACTCTGGGGTCTAAAGTTATTTCTATATTTAGGTTTGAATCCACTTAAAACTCAGCAGACCACCCCACAGTCTTCGGCAAAGTGCTGGCCGAAAGCACATCCTCAGCCCTATAGCAAGTACCTTCTTGCATCAAGTAACTTCCCAGCACTACTAGGTATTTTCACTTTTATTTTAACTAAGTCATAACTACATATCAGTATATTTTAGTGTACAGCCAAACGACTTGATACATGTACA
This sequence comes from Leucopleurus acutus, assembly GCF_964270905.1. NCBI lineage: Eukaryota > Metazoa > Chordata > Mammalia > Artiodactyla > Delphinidae > Leucopleurus > Leucopleurus acutus. Next base: position 80,976,363 of record NC_139157.1, read on the forward strand.
TTTTGCCAAATGATCACCACAATAAGTTCAGTTAATATCCATCAACACACATAGCTACACATTTTTTTTCCTCTGATGAGAACTTTTAAGGTCTACACTCTCAGCCATGTTCAAATATACAATACAGTATTGTTAACTGTAGTCACCATGCTGTACATTACATCCCCAAAACTTATTTATCTCATAACTGGAAGTTTGTAACTTTGACCCCCTTTGCCAGTTTCCTGCACACATCCCACCCCCTGACCTCTGGTGACCACCAAGCTGTTCTCTGTACCCATGATTTCTGGGTTTTGTGTTTTTTTAGATTCTGCATAGAAATGAAACCATATAGTATTTGTCTTTCTCTGTCTGACTTATTTTGCTGAGCATAATGCCCTCAAGGTCCACCTATGTTGTTGTAAATGGCGGGATTTCCTTCTTTGTTATAGCAGAATAATCTTCCATTGAATACATATACCCCATTTTCTTTATGCATTCATCCATCGATTGATATGTAGGTTGTTTCCATGTGTTAGCTGTTGCAAATAGCGCTGCAATGAACATGGGGATGCAGATAATCTGTTTGAGTTAAGGGTTACTGTTTCCTTTGGATAAGTACCCAGAGGTGGAATTGCTGGATCATGTGGTAGCTCTATTTTTAATTTTTTGAGAAAGCTCCTTGCTGTTCTCCATCACGGCCACACTAATTTACACTCCCACCAACAGTGCCCAAGGATTCCCTTTTCTCCACACCGTCCCCAATGCTCGTTATTTCTTGTCTTTTTCATCACATCCATTCTGACAGGTGTGAGGTGATATCTCTTTGTGATTTTGATTTGCATTTCCCTGATGATTAGTGATATTGAGCATCTTTTTATGTATCTGTTGGACAGTTTCATGTCTTCTTTGGAAAAATGTCTATTCAGATCCTCTGCCCATTTTTTAATCTGATTGTTTGAGTTTTTCCTACTGAGTTGTATGAGTTCTTATATATTTTGGATTTTAACCCCTTGTTTTTTCATCTTGGTCTCCTCTTCTCATTTGCTCACTTCCTTGAAGAAAGAGGCCTTTCCTGTCCGTACTCTGTCTTCTTCAGAGACTAAAGTTCTAATTTCCATGTGTCTACCCATGTTACTTACACTGAGATTTCCCAAAGATCTCTTCTTCCTGGATCTGGAATTTTTCTCTATTTGCTGCCAAATCTCCTTTCTACCTGCAAGTCACTTATTGCATTCTGTTGGATTCTTGGTTGTCAAACCCTCACTAGCCAGGACCTTTCCTGCTGGCACTACTGAAACCTTCTCTTGACTATATGCCAGGCTTTGCTCAGGAATATGTCTGTGCCCAGTCTCCTAGATGCCAAATATCCTTTATCTGATCAATGTATTGACAGCTGAGCTGCATTTCACTACATTGGCCACATCTACTGTAGTATAAAGTGATTATTGATATTCAACACTTTGACCTGGATATATGACCAGAATCACAGATATATGAGAAATACTAAAATACATTGAATTTTCTCTATTACCAGGTAAATATATAAAGTATTAGAAAGATATGCAACACAAGGCATGAAATAAGATATATCAAACATTAATCTAACCATCAATCTAATTTATCATAACATGTATTACACCCAAATATTGTCAGTTATCAATTATAACTCCATTCAAACTAATGTGTACGTGGTTGTATGTACATAAACATACATATCATGACGGGTTTTATCCCAAATGCAGTTAACAGTCTTCCACACCTGCTGGTCCTGAGATTCTTTTTTTGGCTCATTCCTCCTCATAAAACGTTGATGTAAGGACAACAGAATTTTGGAACATCAGTTTTTTCAGTGGAAAGATATAATGAGGATCTGGAAGAGATCCCTGTTCTCTTCACAGGGCTCACAGAACATTTGAATGATTCCGGATTTGGTTCTGAGCACAAGGAAATGTCTCATAATTTATTATAATCACCAAAAGTTTTCAAAGTTTTATCTTATTTCTGGCATATCTAACATCTGAATACCTGGACTTTCTCTTCCAATCAAGGCAGGTAACCAGAGCCAGATTTACTCTCCATCCTTAGATAACTGAAGAAAAAAAAAAACAGTCTAAATATATGTGGAGTAACAACTTTTAGACACTGAGCAACAGACAGAACAGGAAACAAACAAGGTGAGCCCCCAGGATTTGTCCAGCTCTTTTCTGCAGGCAGCAGACTGTTTCAGGCCACAGTGGCCCTCCTGAGCAAGGAGACAGAGGTGAGGTTTCTAGAAGGCACAGGTGCAGGATCTGCAGGCAAAATCCTGGATAGGAGGGAGAAATGTACAAACAGGGGAGAAATACAGATACACACACACACAGAGTTCGGCCGAGGGTTCCCTTTGAATTGTCAGCTGGGTGCTGATGGGAAACCAGGAAGCAGGGAGAGAGCCACCAGACAGGAGCAGGAGAACTGAGCTCCTACAGGGCAGAAAATGCTTCATATTCCCACAAGCCAGAGTAGAGAAACAATCACAGTGCAGAAGGCGTCAGGTCAAATATTTAGAAGAGCACGGCCTCAGCAGTTGGGAATATTTTCCCTACATTTAAAGGCTACTCTGATCTCACTTAACTAAGCTTAAAAAGAACAACTTAAACTCTTTCCAAGTAACTTAACTGCAACCCAGAGTAAAGGTCAAGAATATTTAAAAGAAAACAAAATTGTGGGCACTCAACAACGTAAAATTCATGTGTAGCATCCACTTAAAAATTAAAAATATGCAAAGAAGTGGGAAAATATGACCCATAATGAAGGAAAAGAAAATCGATCAGTAGAAACAGCCACCAAAATGGCACAAATGATAGAATTTGTAGAAAAAGAACATTAAAGCAGTTATAACTATATGCCATATGGTCAAAATCCGAATAACTTAATTACTCTTGGCAATAATACTGCTCATGGAGTGTTAGGTTTCAGCTATACGTACAACAAAATCATGTTGATTTTGTTGTTGTTCTTGTTACAGAAAATTTTGGAAAGGGTAACACCTAAACAGAAGGGCTATATATGTTAGTTATTCTTTTTCCTTGCTTTAATAAGAATATGCCCTTCTGTATTGGGTTCACTAGAAAGTTGGCAAAGCATTTCTGTCTGCCACAAAAAAACACTGTATTTCTCTTTGGACTTATTTCATTGATTGGTGGAACTACTTGTGTCAAAGCACCTTGGGATCATTGGGAAAAATTAAAAGCATGAATTATTCAAACTGACCATTGGTGTAGTGGGAGTTCATTAAGAGCTAAGGTGTAAGTGGAAGAAGAAAACAGATCATCAGAAGTCAGATTCTACTGCCATACTTAGCAAACAGGAAGCAAGTTCATGGTTGTGGTGTATGTTCACAAAAACGATGGCTTATCCTGAATTATAGCCAGGACCAATGAGCCTCAAGGTGAGTAAGGTGCATGGTTTTTTTTTGTTGTTTTTTTGTCGGTTTTTTTTGCGGTACGGGGGCCTCTCACTGCTGTGGCCTCTCCCGTTACGGAGCACAGGCTCCGGACGCACAGGCTCAGCGGCCATGGCTCACGGGCCCAGCCGCTCCGCGGCACGTGGGATCCTCGCGGACCGGGGCACGAACCCGTGTCCCCTGCATCGGCAGGCGGACTCTCAACCACTGCGCCACCAAGGAAGCCCTAAGATGCATGTTTAAGCAACAAATTACACCTACTCCAGGTATCAAGGGTTTTATTCATTTGCTTTCCTGGCTCAAAAAATAATCTCTTCCCAGCTGGCCAAATTACCCAAACCTGTTAATGTGCCCACAAATGGGACGCAGTCAAAATCCTTACACTGAATCACAATGCGCTCCAAGGGGAAGTGGGTAGCACTGAAGTGAGGGTGGTCTATGCTATTCCACTTTTCACCATACCAAAAACATGTCCATATTAGAGCTAAAAAATGCAGAGAGAGGTAAGGACTTGGTGAGCTTTTTTATTGATGACTTGTCCTCACTTTCATCCCCTTCTCCTCGCTGATTCCGTGAGCTCATCCCAAATCCCTCTGTGCACCTGTGATGCTGCTTGTCCTTAGATACTGCTTTCACCATGTCACCTGGAGAGCTGTAATGGCCTTCTGTCACCCTAAGGCAACAAGTCAGAACAGAAACTCCTGTTTCTTACGAAGAAGCCCCTGGCATGCGGCCTAATGGTCTTGTAGAAGGAGCCTAGACTCAGTAGCCCAGCTTTCTAGGTTGCCACCCTGACTCCACTGTGCACTGGCTGTGTGACCTCAGGCACTAAGCCTCAGTTTCCTCTTCTGTAAAATGGGGATAAAAATAGTGGTACCTACTTCACACGTCTTTGGTTAAGACTGGAATGAGATAATTTATGTAGAACACTTAACATAGGAGCACTTTATAAATAGTAGCTATTTTTACCTATTCAAATATATTTACCTGAATTTCATCATAGGAACAGCCCCCTCCCTCCACAGGACTTCTTATAACCTGTCCTTGAACAACACGGGCACACAAAGCACACACACGAAAACTGCATTCCCGTCTCTGCTTTACCTAAACTTTCCTTTTCTAAAATCTCCTTTGTGTCACCACGTGATTAATGTATCCATTCTTTAAGGTTCATCACAAGTCCCACTTTTATCATTAAACCACTACTGCTCTAAATCCTTATTATAATTCTTCTTTGAAATTCATGAGTGATGGTATTCTCTAGGAAAACAACTTATGTATGTTGATTTTTAATAAAGAAAAATATGTGATTTTTTTTCCTGCATCTTGTCTTCCCAACTATGTTTTATGTTTGTTTGGTTAGTTGTTGTTTTTTTTTTTTTTACAGATAATTCTTTGTCCCATATGGGAGATACTACACTGCTGGATGCAGCAAGTCATTGCTGACTTATGATTAAAGGCAAAAATTCAAAAGGCATGGAAAATATGCAGGGAGCTTATATGGCAAGAGATTGTTTGGAGGAGTTAAGAACCAGGTGGCGATTTGACCTGGGTGTCCCACCTAAGAAGAAAGGATCAAGGAATGAATATATAGTGCATTTGGGGTTTCTCTTCTGCTTCTGAAGTTTGCAAATGAAGCGTAGTAATCTTTTCACTGTATGTGGTTTTTATCATTCAGCTTTAATCCTGATACACTCATAGCCTCCACTCATCAAAGATACCTGTTCAAGCAGTTCCCTTATTGCCTGGCCCCAGGAGTACATTTAAAGGCTATAATTAGTAAGCAGTGTCAACCACCAAAATCTAAATCTAAAACAAACAAAAAAAAACCCCAAAACCTGGATGAAGAGATAAAGTGAAGGAAAAAATTATCCTTTGAAATCTAACAAAAATCAACAAACGATGGATCATATCAGCTTCACAACAGTAACTTACAATGGGAAAGATTTCACCATATATATATATTTTTTTTTTTTTTTTTGCGGTACGCCGGCCTCTCACTGTTGTGGCCTCTCCCGTTGCGGAGCACAGGCTCTGGGTGTGCAGGCTCAGCGGCCATGGCTCATGGGCCCAGCCGCTCCGCGGCATGTGGGATCTTCCCGGACTGGGGCACGAACCCGTGTCCCCTGCGTCGGCAGGCGGACTCTCAACCACTGCACCACCAGGGAAGCCCTCACCATATTTTTTGTGAAGAAAACAAGAAACCCCTGCACCCACTCGAGAAGACGACAGTGTTTCTTTAATACAACATACATGATTAGAGGTCTAGTGTTACAGAAAGCTGTGGCCAAGTCAGTCACAATGTAATGTAGCCATCTGAGATAAGGATATGTTAAAATAAGCCCAAAAGATTGCACAAATTCTAAAACCAGGAAGCCACGAAGCAGTGAATGATTAGATTGTATTCAGTTTTCTCCAGAAGAGGAAGTTTCTTCTCACCCTCAAGGATCAATATGTGTCATTGAGGTGGAGATATTTGCAGATTCATAAAAAGAGTGGGGAATCCACTAGTCTAGGCTGTTGAAAATGCCCCTGAAGAATGATGATGACCAATCAGCAATGTGATCCCTAATTTGATTTCCTAAATGGATTTAACCAAAAAGACTGGGATCGGAGGCACTGTGAGCCTGTGGTCAGTTGGCTATTGTGCAATATTTAGAGTTTGGTGTATATTTATAATATGATATCTGGTTGAAAATGAGCTTCTTATGAGTCTGGGTATTATGTGTCAACCTGAGACTCATTTCACCTGTGGGAGAAGTGATGAAATTGTGTTCTGAACATTAGAGCTTGGGTGCAGTCCCAGAACCTAAAGTGACCTGTCAGGATATGACCAGCCCAAAGGATCCAGCCTCCACCCACAGGACCAGCCTCCAGTCACAGGACCCAGCCTCCACTCACAGGACCAGCCTCCACTCACAGGACCCAGCCTCCACTCACGGGATACAGCCTCCACTAACGGGATACAGCCTCCACTCACAGGACCCAGCCTCCACCCACAGGACCAGCCTCCACTCACGGGACCCAGCCTCCACCCTGGCAACCACCATCCATTTTTTGCTTCCTAGCTCTTGAAATACAATACTGCCCTATTTAGAGAGACCACTTGTAAAAAGAGTTAGCAAGAAGGGCAAGGCTCTCAAAATCATAGAGCTCCCTCTGCCTTCTCAGGCTCCAGTGATGCTGAGTGTATGACTTGCTTTGTTCCCTGAATCACGATGTCTGTCATTTCTCTCCTTCTACCAGGAATGCCCTTTCCCTCCTCACAGTTTGAATGCCTTACACTTATCAACTCCAGGAGGTTTTCTTTGACCTAATTTCCCACCCCCACACACACCGGATTAGGAACTTTTATCTGGTGCTCCTTAGAAACAGTCTTGCTACTGCATCTCCACATTGCTTTAAAATGATCCATTTATTGGTTGGCTAATTACAATGCTCCTTAAGTGAAACTTAGCCCTTATTCATTTTTACGTTCCTAGCACCTTGCTTGCATTATGCTTAATAGCCAGGAAGCCCTCAATACATTTTTTATGAAAAGAATGCCCTGCTAATTCAATTATATTTCCCACTAGAACTCAACCTTCATAACATTTGCACAAAATGACAGTTCCCGACATGGGGTGATTCTTGGGTCAGCAAATGGTTATATTTCCCAGTAAATACATTTTAAAATGCATATTTTGTAGGATACTTGTATATATGTCACTTTCTATGCACCAGGAGCTATTCTAAGAGCTTTATAAATATTAACTTGAATTATCTTCATATCAAACTTCTGAAAGAGGTGGTATCACTACCCCACTTAGAGTTGGGGAAACAGAGATACAGTGAAGTTATGTAACTTGGCTGAAGATGGCTCAGCCAGTAGGGGGAGAAACCAGGATTTGAATCCAGGCAGCCTGGCTCAGAGCCCAGAGCCTTCCCTGCCGGCCTAATGGATTTGCCAGTAAGTCTTCATCCACAGAATGTGTGGCCATGCTTGTACGAAGAAGTCTGGATGTATACGTCATTTCCTCTCTTTCCCCCTTGCTTTGCCTTCTAAAACGGATGTCTTTTAAACCTCTCACTTTAGACAAGCATTTTATTGAAGTACTTTCCTCTAAGGAGCCTGGCCTATTTTACAAAAAGGAAAAATGAAAAACAAAACCAGGAGCTCAATAATCCTCATGAAATCCATTGAGGAATGTACATTGTAAGAAAAGGAAATATTTCTAAATGGGTATTTAGCTGGATTTTTATCCCCTTAAGATAAGACTGAATAATGATTTCATTCTGCCCTGGGATTGGGAAAAAAACGCTCTTGTAAGTCTTGGAAAGGAAGCAAAAGGATATAAGGGCTCTTCATGAAAATGTTCTATTTCCATTTTTTTTGAAGTTCAAATTCTGTGATGATTAGCTGCAGCTGACCTTGACTTTCCACACTGCTTCAGGAGGCATATGCTATCATAGAGATCAGAAATCAAATGGATTAGGCTCTCTCTTCAGCTCAACACTTAAATTGCAGCTGGAAGAAACCATCTTTAGGACAGTCAGCCCCCAAAACATTTCTTCAGAGGTTTCTTTGCCAGAGGGAATGGGGCTTCTTTGCTGGCAGTGCAATCGAGTCATAAAGGAGAAAAACATTGAGACGAAAGCTGCCAGCACTAATTAATAACAATTAAATTGTTATGTTTGTAAATGGATCATTATGAGTTAAAGGAAAGATGCTTTGCCACTGTTTAGAAAACTGACCAAGAAGACTCCTCAAGAAATTAATTTGGAAAATCGTGTCTTTAGCAAGCCAATATGTAAGGTGCAAACTGTATGCCCTTATGTTGTCTATTGGAAAGAAGAAAATTTTCATTATGAAAGAAGATTGAGAGGGACTTATGTTTTGCAAAGTTAAGATATCAGGGACCAAATTTATCTTCCAATCAAAAGAAAACCAAAATATACAAGGACTAGACCTCAGGCAAAAAAATACAGTGACCATCGAGACACAAGAAGTAAATAAGATGAACTTATATTGCCCCAGTTTACTTCTGGGAGGGGTAAACCAGGTAGAGAGAGATGACTCTCTACGTTGGGGAGAGCAGGCCAGTTAGTTCTCAGGAGAGAATACTGGAAAGCAGAGAGATACACAAAGATTTTGAGATATTTGCAAAGGGCCCACTAAAGTATTCAGCTGAGTACTGTTCAGTGCATTAATGTGAGGAAATTACTCTAGTCTAGAGTAAGAACTACCCAAAAGGATTAAAGGGAATAGTACTTGTGGCTCACATCAGACCAAAAATCATACTTTCTCATAGCAGCCAGACTGGACATTCTCAGAACTCACAAGACATTGTGTAGAGCACTCAGACGGATCTTAGTTCTTTCAGTGATGAATGACTAGCCTTGGACTAAACATGCTCTTGTTCCACATAACACATCTAAAAAGGAAGGCCAGAGAGGATCAAACTCTTTGCAAGTAACCTAACTGGGTCACAGAATAAACATAAATAATATGTATAGGAATACAAAAATATCCAGCCACCAACAAGACAAAATTCACAATACTCAAGAACAAATAAAAAATTTCTAGTCATGGAAAGAAGCAAGAAAATAGGATCTCTGAGGAGAAAAAAAATCAACTAATCAAAACTGATCCAAAACTGATACAGATGTTAAAATTGTCAGACAAGAGCATTAAAACAGTCCTGACTGCTGTAGTCCAGATGTTTAAAAGATAAGAAGAAACATGGAAAATATTTTTAAAAGACCCAAATCAAACTTCTAGAGAAGGAAAATACAATGTGTGAGATACATAATGCACTAGATGGGGATTAATGACAGGTTAAACATTGTATAAAAAAGATCAGTGAACTTGAAGACATAGCAATGGAAACTAACCAAAATGAAACAGAAAAAAAAAAAAAAAACAACAATCAGAGTATCAGTGAGTATGGGGCAATTTCAACCCAAATCCCTGAATGGAAAGAAAGCAGAGAGAAAAGAAAAGTTAGTTGAAGAAATAATGTCTAAAATGATTCCAAATTTGTTGAAAACTATAAACCCACATATCCAAGAAGTGCAATAAACTCCAAGCACAAGAAACATAAAGAAAACTACACCAAGGCTTACATCATAATCAAATTGCTCAAAGCCAGTGATAAAAGGAAATCTCAAAAGCAACCAGAGAATAAACACATTACCTTCAGCATAATAAATGTAAGAATGACATCAATTTCTCATCAGAAAAAATGCAAGTGAGAAGAGAGCAGAGCAACATCTTTAAAATACTAAAAGTCAATAAAAAGCAACAGATAACCTAGAATTCTATGCCCAGTACTCAACAGGAAGACAAAATAAAGTCCTCTTCAGACATACAAAAGCTAAAAGTATTTGTCATCAGTTTGTATCTTAAGAAATTAGAAAGAAAACATAAAGTTAAGCCCAACATAGGCAGACTAAAGGTGATAAAAATTTACAGTGAAAAATAATTAAATAAAAAACAGAAAAGCAATAGAGAAGAGCAATGAAATCAAAAGCTAGATGTTTGAGAAAATCACTAAAATTAATAAACCTCTAGCCAGACTGATGGGGAAAAAACCCAGTGGACACAATTACCAATATCAAGATCAATAAAGGGGTAGTAACTATAGACTCTATAGATATTGAAAGGATAGTATATGAACATTAATATATGAATAACATAAACAATTTTATGCCAATGAAATCTACAACTTAGACGGAATTGATGAATTTCCTTGAATGATACAAACTCCCAATGCTCAACCAAGAAGAAAAAGATAACATGAGCAATCACATTCCTTTTAAAGTAATTGAACTTGTAGTATAAAACTTTCCCACAATGAAAACTCCAGATCCAAATGGCTTACCAGTGAATTGACAATTTTTAAGAAGAAATAATACCAATTCTAACCAACTCTTTCAAGAAAATTGAAGAGGAGGGAATACTTCCCAACTCATACTATAACCTGCTACCAAAACCAAACAGTTATAAGCAAAGATAACTATAGACCAGTGTCCTTCATAACCATAGATTGAAATTTTCTATCAAAGACCACAATGATCAGCTCAGTAGATGTAGAGAAGGCATTTGACAAAATTACAGTCATTCCTGATAAAAACTCTTGACAAATGGGATAGAAGGGAATTTTCTCTGTCTGATAAAGACATCAACAAAAAGCCTATGGTTAACATCACATTATATTTAATGTGAAAGAGTTAGTGCTTTTCTCTTAAATTAAGAATGAGACAGGGGCCTCTGCTCTCATTACTTTTATTCAACATTTAAATGTAGGTTTTAGCCAGTGCAATAAGGAAATACAAAAATGTAAGGCATCCACACTGGAAAGGGAGAATTAAAATTTCTTATTCATAGGCATGATCATCAATGTAGAAAATCCGATGAAATCTCAAAAAAAGCTCTTAAAACTAACAAGTTTACCTAAATTTCAGGATTCAACCTGAATATATAAAAACCAATTATATCTAGGTATTTTAGCAACATACTATCAGAAATTGATATTTTAAATATCATGCCATTCACAATAGTATCTTAAAAATAAGAAATTGTTAGGGATTAAATTTGACAAGAGATGCGAAAGACTGGTACACTGAAACTACGAAATATTGATGAGAGAAATTAAAGAACTAAATACATGTAGAATATAACATGTTCATTAACCAGAAGACTCACTATGAAGAAAGCAATTATCCCCAAATTGATTTATAAATTCAACATAATCCCTATCAAAAGACCCAGAAAACTTGTTATAAATGGACACATTGATACTAAAATTTGTATGGAGATGCAAAGGACATAGAATAGCCAAAGCAAACTTGACAAAGAAGAACAATATAGGAAGACTTCCATTACCTGATTTCAAACATTGTATATGGCTACAGTTAACAAGCAGTGTGCTGTTACCATAAAGAAATAGATTAAATTATTTATGGACAACTGATTTTAACAAAAGTGTAAAAACATGAATGGAGAAAGCATAGATTTTGTTTTCACAAATGGTGCTGGAACAATTGGATTTCCATATGAAAAGAAAAATGAAAAGGTACTTCATATTTTATGCCAAAATTAACTCAGAATGGAGCACAGACCTAAATGTAAAACCTAAGACTATAAAATAAAGAAATCATTGATACCTGGAGTCAGGCAAAGATTTATTAAAGACAACAACAGAAGCACAATCCCTAAAACTAAAAGTGATAAAATGGACTTCATCAAAATTAAAAATTCCTGCTTATCAAAAGCAGCAATTTTTTAACTTCTGTTAAAAAATTAAAGGACAAGCCACAGCTTGGAAGAAAATATTATCAAATAATATATCAGATAAAGAATATGTATTCAGAATATATAAACAAGTCCTTCAGTTCAATAATAAGAACATAAACAACCCAATTAAAAAATGAGCAAAAGAGTTGAATAAGTATTTTGCCACAGAAAATATAAAAATGGCCAATAAGTATTGAAAAGATGATCAGTATCATTTGTCATTAGGAAAATGAAAATTAAAACCACAATTAGATGCAACTACACATCAACCAGGATTGATATAACCAAAGAGACCAACAAGGGCAAGTGTTGGTAGGTTGTGGAAAAACTAGGACCCTTGTGTCTTGCTGGTGGGAATGTATCAGGTACAGCCATTTTGAAAATCAAAATCTTAAATATTAACCTAAACATACCATACATTTCAATAATTATATTCTTAGATAATAACCTACCTGAAAGAAAGGTCCACAAAAAGGCTTGTGTATGAATGTTCATAGCACTATTATTCATAATAGTCAAAAACTGGACACAATCCAAATGTCCATAGAGTGAGGGATGTACCAACAAAATGTGAATATATATACCATGGAGTATTATCCAGCAATAAAAAGGAATGAAATAATAACACATGCTGTAACACAGGTGATCCTCTAGCCAGGCTCTCAAGGCTAGACTGTAGGATTCCATGTATCTGAAATTTCCCATAAGAATCCATCTATAAAAACAGTAAGCAAATCACTGGTTCCCTCAGCCTTGGGTTTGGAATAAGAATGGTTCCAAATAGATTTAAGGGATCTTTTTCTGTGGTGGAAGCTTCTAAAACTAGATTAGGATTATGGTTGCACAATTCTATAACTTTAGTAAGAATCATTTAATTATCACTATGAAGGATCTTATTATATATAAATTATAATAAGGGTGTTTACTAAAAGACTGTATGAATATCTATTCTCACATTCCTTCCAGATTGCCTTAAGCAAACTAATAACAAAAGTAAATGTAATGATTTTATATTAATGATGTTTTCAATAAGAAATTTTATAAAGAAATAGCCAATCTGGGCTTTTTTTTTAGTTTGGATAACTATATAAACTACTGCTTTTCTTTTCCAGAAAACAAAACTGTAAGCAAGCAAAAACTTTGCAAGACAAATTATTCATCTTCAGCAGTTTTACACCAGTATATACTTGTCAAACTCTTTAGAAGCTATCACAATCCTACAATGTAGATAGATGAAACATTTTGGCTCATCTCAAAAGAAACTTAAGGCAGCATTGAGTCTCAAAAGTCAACTAATCTCAGAATTGGAAGAAAACTTTGTCCTTAATGGCAACTGACGTCTAAATTCCCCCCTTGACCACTCCCAAGAGCTCATCAGATCTCTGCTGGAGGACTTTTCATAGAAGCAGAGAACTTGTTGCGCCCAAGTGGGAAAATTTCATCTTTGCAAAGCACTGACAGCCAGAAAAACCAACCATGGACTTTCTGTAGCTTCCATCCACAACATGAAGCTGATAGGAGGGAAGAGAGGTACACCAGTCTCTAGATGCCCTGGCCTCTATACTTCACACATGCACACCACACAAGTAGTATATATAAAACACATGGATGGAAACAATCCATATCTTAGAGTCCCGAATCTCCTTTGGATACAAGTTCCTTGAGAGGAGGGACAAAGTTCATCATGTTCACCAGGTATCCATAGAGCCCATCAGTGTGCCTGGGAATTTAGGAACTCAATCAATAATTTCCAACTAAACTTATAATTTTATAACACAAACAAGCATCTGTAAATCTCCTGAAAAATTTTCCCACATGTCCATTCCATAGACATTTATTTTATGTTGTTGTTTTGCAGAAATTAATACCTTTTTTGTTATATGTGATTTATAAATAAAATACAGGAAAGTATTAGAATAGGTTGTTAGGGACAAGGTGAGGAAGTTAGTAATTTTACTGATGTGACTAAAAATGACCCTGGAACTTGCCACATGATGGAAAGTGAACTTTGTTTTATGGGTACTTTTAGTATTAGAAAATACTATTGTGACAGTGTTTATCACCAAGTTATCAGAAGGCATAAATCATGAGGATTTTTTTTAAATATTGGAGTATAGTTGAGATACAATGTTGTGTTATCTCAGGTGTACAGCAAATTGATTCAGTTATACATGTACATATATCTATTCTTTCTCAGATTCTTTTCCCATATAGGTTATTACGGAATATTGAGTAGAGTTCCCTGTGCTATACAGTTGGTCCTTGTTGATGATCTATTTTATATATGTATATGTATATATATATGTCTGTATATGTTAATCCCAAACTCCTAATTTATCCCTCCCCACCACCTTTCCCCTTTGGTAACCATAAGTTTGTTTTCTATGTCTGTGAGTCTGTTTCTGCTCTGTAAACAAGTTCATTGGTAGCATTTTTTTACATTCCACCTATAAATGATATCATATGGTATTTGTCTTTCTCTGTATGACTTACTTCACTAGTATGATAATCTCTAGGTTCATCTATATTGCTGCAAATGGCATTATTTCGTTCTTTTTATGGCTGTTCTTTATCCATTCATCTGTCAATGGACATTTAGGATGCTTCCATGTCTTGGCTGTTGTAAATAGTGCTGCTATGATCATTGGGGTGCATGTATCTTTTCAAATTATGATTTTCTCCAGATATATGCCCAGGAGTGGGTTTGTTGGATCATATGGTAGCGCTATTTTTAGATTTTAAAGGAACCTCCATACTGCTCTCCATAATGGCTGTACCAATTTACATTCCCACTGACAGTGTAGGATGATTCCGTTTTCTTCACACCCTCTCTAGCAATTATTTTTTGTACACTTTTTGATATGGCCATTCTGACTGGTGTGAGGTGATACCTCATTGTAGATTTGATTTACATTCTCTAACAATTAGCAATATTGATCATATTTTCATGTGCTTTTTGGCCATCTGTATGTCTTCTTTGGAGAAATGTCTATTTAGATCTTCTGCCCATTTTTTGATTGAGTTATTTGGTTTTTTGATATTGAGCTGCATGAGCTCTTTGTATATTTTGGAGATTAATCCCTTGTCATTCGCATTGGTTGCAAATATTTTCTCCCATTCTGTAGGTTGTATTTTCATTTTGTTTATGGTTTCCTTTGTTGTGCAAATGTTTTAAGTTTCATTAGGTCTCATTTGTTTATTTTTGTTTTTATTTTCATTGCTCTAGGAAGTGGAGCAAAAAGATATTGCTTCAGTTTATGTCGAAGAGTGTTCTGCCTATGTTTTCCTCTTGGAGTTTTATAGTATCTGGTCTGACATTTAGGTCTTTAATCCACTTTGAGTTTATTTCGAGTGTATGGTATTAGAGAATGTTCTAATTTCATTCTTTTACATGTAGCTGTCCAGTTTTCCCAGCACCACTTATTGAAGAAACTGTCTCTTCTCCATTGTATATTCTTGCCTCCTTTGTCATATTAATTGACTGTAGGTGCATGGGTTAATCTCTGGACTTTCTATCCTGTTCCATTGGTCTATATTTCTGTTTTTGTGCCAATACCATACTGTTTTGATTACTGTAGCTGTATATATAGTCTGAAGTCAGGGAGCCTGATTCTTCCAGCTCCATTTTTCTTTCTCAAGATTGCTTTGGCTATTTGGGGTCTTTAGTGTTTCCCTACAAATTTTTAGATTTTTTTTGTTCTAGATCTGCTTAAAATGCCATTGGTAAGTTGACAGGGATTCCATTGAATCTATAGATTGCCTTGGGTAGTATAGTCATTTTGACAATATTGATTCTTCCAATCCAAGAACATGGTGTATCTTTCCATCTGTTTTTGTCATCTTTGATTTCTTTCATCAGCATCTTATAGTTTTTAAAGTACAGGTCTTTTGCCTCCTTAGGTAGGCTTATTCCTAGGGTTTTTTGTTTGTTTGTTTTTAATGTGATGGTAAATTGATGAGCTCTAGTAGTTTTCTGGTAGCATCTTTAGGATTTTCTATGTATAGTATCATGTCATCTCCAAACAGTGACAGTTTTACTTCTTTTCCAATTTGGATTCCTTTTATTTATTTTTCTTCTCTGATTGCTATGGCTAGGACTTAGAAAACTATGTTGAATAAAAGAGGTTAGAGTGGACATCCTTGTCTTGCTCCTGATCTTAGAGGAAATGTTTTCAGTTTTTCACCATTGAGTATGATGTTAGTGGTAGACTTAGCTCTAGGTATATGGCCTACCTATGTTGAGGTAGGTTCCCTCTGTTCCCACTTTCTGGAGAGTATTTATGACAAATGGGTGTTGAATTTAGTCAAAAGCTTTTTCTGCATCTATCGAGATAATCAAATGGTTTTTATTCTTCAATTTTATAATGTGGTGAGTCACATTGATTGCTTTATGGATATTGAAAAATCCTTCCATCCCTGGGATAAGTCCCACCTGATCATGGTGTATGATCCTTTTAATGTATTGCTGGATTTTATTTGCTAGTATTTTGTTGAGGTTATTTGTGTCTATGTTCATCAGTGATATTGGTCTGTAATTTTCTTATTTTGTGGTATCTTGCCTGCTTTTGGTATCAGGGTGATGGTGGCCTCATAGAAAGAGTTTGGGAGTGTTCCTTCCTCTGTAGATTTTTGGAATAGTTTGAGAAGGATAGGTGTTAACTCTTCTCTAAATGTTTGGTAGAATTCGCCTGTGAAGCCATCTGGTCCTGGACTTCTGTTTGTTGGGAGTTTTTTAATCACACTTTCAATTTCAGTATGTGTAATTGGTCTGTTCGTATTTTCTATTTCTTCCTAGTTCAGTATTGGAAGATTGTACATTTCTAAGAATCTGTCCATTTCTTCTAGGTTGTCCATTTTATTGGCATAGAGTTGCTTGTAGTAGTCTTCTTTGTACTTCTGTGGTGTCTGAACTGTACAGTGATAACAATAGTCATAGGAATCACCAACCTGTGCTCCTAGGAGTGCTCTCTGAATTATTAAAGTAATTATAAAGTAATAATACCTGTTACTGTTCCATATAGAGAAACAACATTTGTAATAAATAAAAACACCCAATTTTAGAAGTCAAAAGTCCCACATTCTTAAATGAAAAACCATAGGCAGTTCTTTCACAACAGAAGTAATTCTTTCAACTTAAAGACAATTGCTGAAATTAAAAGTTACTTTGCTACATGGTACATCTTCTTAAAGAGCATTAAGTCCAGTCTGGATCACTCTTTTACACTTTGATTGGATAATTTAGTAAAGAATATATTCTGTATAACTTTTTTTCATGGCCAGCAATTCTGGGTTAAATAACCTTGTCAAGAGCTCTATTTAAATCTTTACATTTCAAAGATGGAATTTTTAGCCTTAAAGTTTATATTCTTAGTCCTTTTCAACCAGTGTGTCTCCTGAACTAGCTTAGTATAAATAGGCTATAGAAAGTCTTAGAAATCATTGAAAAATTTGATTATAAAAGAATAGCAAAATTATATTTCCTGATTTAAAAAAAAAATTGGTTAATTACTCTCGTTTCTCTTTGAGGACCAGAACCAGGAAGGTTACATCTAAAAATTAGTCTGTGAATTTTAACATTGACCTAGCATACAGCATAAAGTTTCATTTTTTGTTTTCAACTTCCTCTTATGCATGTGCTTTAAGGGCAACTGAGATTAAAAAGGAGAAAGGAATCGTTTTTATTTTGACACTGTTACAGTTTTGGTAACTGGTATTCAAAAGGGTGGAAGTGTTTGCCTCTTATTTCCACTATGAGAGAATTTAGTGAGGTCATTAGGACTATGGTCACACAGCTTCAACTGCAGTATGCCAGATATTATATCATTAGAGATGTCAAAAGTCCAGAGGCTTTTCGTATATAATAAAAGCAGAATTTTTGAAACTCTGAGTACAAAGGAGCCTGATTGACATTATCTATAATCTGGACAGTAAAATCTTCTCTTGCAAAACTATCAGTACACTGCTGAATTTATTATGCATATTATTTCTAACATCCAAAACTAAATACTTGATTTTTTATAATACTTCTTTATTTTATGATATTACTATTAAATTTTTATTATCTACCTGAAAAACAAATTCACATTCAAGTCTGGCTCATATTAGCTGTGGTCAAATCATGCAACAACTTCACTTTGCTTGTCTGACTACAGCATTATAAATCCTGTCACAAATGCACCAAAAGACAATCGTGAAGATTAAACAAGATAGTGGACATGAAGGTGACTGGGAAGCTCTGAAGTGCTGAACGAAAGTGAGAGAGAAAAACCTTGTGTTAAATTGCTGGAAATGCACTTATCCATGTTTATTAAATTATGCAAGATAATTCTTTGATGACCAAAATATTCAATTCCCTGTGAATAGCAGACTTGTTCTATTTTTTCATGCCTTCAATTTTACAAATGACTGTCATTATTCAAAGGGACAAAGCACATGCCTTATATACTAGAATGAATACTTTATACCAATAAAGTACAGAGCATTCTTTCCTTGTAATAAACACTTAATAAATACATTTATTTGAAGAGGTGGTCTCCAACATCCTTAAATTATCATTTGGGAGGAAATTCTTTCTAGGACAGCTTTCGCAAATGATCTATATGTTCATTTATTTTCATTTAAAATATAGCATGCATAATTCTTAAATGATTTTTAAATCTTGAACACTTTTGGGAATCTCAAAAAGTGAGAAAATCTGTATCTAGTAAAAAGTATATATGCATACACATTTGAAATTCTGCAATTCTGCTTACAATATCAGGAGATTCACAGACTCCATGCAGCCTAAGAATTGACCTATAGTCTACAGACCCCAAGTTAGGGATCTCTGCTTTAAACTTTTATGAAAATTCTTAATTAACACAATTAGAAGCCATAGAATAAATTAAGCCCCTCCACATATGGGGGGGCTGTTTAAACAGGACTTCTGTACATTTGCAAATTTGCATCTCTTATCCTGGCTGGAAGGGTTTATCCAGCAAACAAACAAGCACAAAGTCATTAAGTCATTATTCAATATGAGATAGCATTTGTAAACAGTAATGAGGTAGAAAATTAATTAAATGTGGCTGAAAATTATAAATTAGTTAACGTTACCTCAAAATTCTGTTAGTTAATAGATGCTGCAGGATGGGGTGGGGATGGGGAATCTTTCTGAAGCCCTTTACCTTTTGCAAAAGTATCTCTGGAATTCAAAACAGCAGCCATACAAGAGTTCTGGGTACTCAGGTCAAAGCCTGTCTTTCCTTTCTTTGGAAATTAACAGTAGTACCAAGTAATCTGCATAATTCCTATAAATCTTGTGATGTGATGTCAATGAAATCTAAGTAAGTTTACTAATGTATCTAAGGACCCCAGCTCTTTCTGCCATGCCCTGCTGGGAATTTGACTCTCTCCTACAATAGTACTAATTAAAATCTTGCCTACAGACATCCAAATTCAATGTGCACTAGATTATTTTCCATGAAAGGAAAACTGTAATTTTAACAAGAAAAAGTGTTTTAATTCTCAACCATTTCTATACAAGTATAATCACCAGCATAAGTGCGACCTCCCCCTGGATTAATCAGATAACTAAGCCACATATACCTGTTTGGTTTTGCTTTCTATTTCAGAAAAAAAAAATACTCTATGGAAAACAGGTTAAGTTCTTTACCTGAATCAATCTCTCTTATAGTTCTCTGCAGCTAAAATATTTCACAATTAACTACAATCAGATTTTTTCTTTCATTTAGAAAGAGCTTTTATACATGGCCCACCTGGAAACTTCCTTTTGAGCTTAAAATTGATATGTGCTTATATTATAACAGATTGTGTAATCACTGGATCTAAAACACTCAACGGCCTGCTGTGTTTAGGAAGTAATATTCATATCCCACAGGTAGGCTCCTTGTCAGGTTTTTCCAAGGAATTAGTCTTTATTTCCATCCTTCCTTATCCAAAAAACAAAACAAAACAAAAAAACAAAAACAAAAAAACAGATTTTTCCTGAAACTAAATTTGTTTGAAGATTTTTTTCCCCAGACACCCACAAGGCCAGAATATATTGTTTTAACCCTAAAACACTGAACAGTAATATAAAAAATCTAACACTTATATGTTAGGAAGTACTCTGTCTTTAGAAAAACCTTCAATTTTAGTAAAACCTTCAGTTTTAGTAAAAATACTAAGTTGAACCAAGAATTTGGCAGCCAAGAAGATTTGACATATAGATATTTTTTAAATATTAAAAAATTTGTAGTAGAAACATTCTTTCTCACCCCTCCCATTGCCACACCATTCCCTCATGTCAAATCACCAATTTTGATACTATTTCAAAACTGCTACAGAGAGAAACACGTTTTAAGAGCAAGAAGCAGCCTTTGCCATGTGGAAGGGTACCTCTTTCCTCCAGCCACGGATTAAGACTGAGCCTGGACTCCCAAAAGTGTGATACATGTTTCAGTGTCACCAGGAGATTTGAGGGAAGTGGCAGAAGGCAAAGTGTCTCTCAGGCTCCACCTGGAGCTTAAGTAGACCGTTGTGAAAACCCAGCAAAACCTAGGAAAATGTCCAGAAAGACCTATTTGGTACCATCCTTTCCCTCCACTCATCTGGTTGGTCTTGCCTTCCCAACTTCAGGAAAATCCAGCTACGAGTTCATCTGCGCCCACAGCACCACAAAACCTGCACAACAAATGCTGACAAAGGACGGGAATTATGCCTGTGATGTCTGCAAAGGGGTTGACCCACCCGCTCTGCTCTGTTCATCTCTGCATCTCTGGGTTCCAGCACCCGACCTTCCTCATCACAGACGCTCAGTCAACCCTGGTGAGGATGTAGGTGAATATTGACTGAAGACACCTTGAAAGTATCCATCCTCTGCAGGGGATTGTGGGATTTAGCACGTGTTGGAGCAGCAAGCTGATGTGATATAGACTAGGAGGTGGACTTCGATGACCAGTCAGCCTGGTGGCACATGCACAGGTGTCCCAGGAGACCACCAAAGGCCCAGAATCACCCCATGAACATACCTCTCGGGAGGTTCTGCCTCTTCGGGATGGGTGCCCCCTGGATGTCTTCTGGTCCTCCATTAAAGGATGGAAGAACCCCTGGCCCTGATTCCGTTATGTTCTCCCTCAGGTCACAGAATGAGCTAGTAGGTGCTGTGGACCGAATGTCTGTGTTCCCTCAAAGCTCCTATGCTGAAGCCAGCCCCCAAGTGTGATGGTATGAAGAGGAGGGGGCTTTGGGAGGTGATTAGGTCATGAGGGTGGAGCCCTCTGGAGTGGATCAGTGCCCGTATCAAAGATGCCCCACAGAGCTCCCTGGCCCCCTTCCCTGGGTGAGGTTATAGCGAGAAGAGGGCCATCTATGAATCAGTAAGTGGACTCACCAGAACCTGACCATGCAGGCACCTCCATCTTCCCAGCCTCCAGAACTGTGAGAACTAGATGTTTATTGTTTAAGCCACTCAGTCTATGGCATTTTTGTTATAGCAGCCTGAACAGACTAAGACACATGGCAAAGCCTGGAAAGTGGGCTGGGAGCAGACTGTGGACACAGGAGAGTGTGCCTGGGGAATTTGAATGTTTGAAGACAAGAGAGAAGGAGCTGGCCTCTTCAAGATGTTTATGCTCTAGGAAACCTAGGAAGGCATCCCTGCTTGATCCAGGCACCGGCGGTGGACCAGGGAGGGGAGGGCCGAGCCCTATGCCGGCTTCAGAAATGGAGGCAGTTCCTTAGAATCCCACGTCCCCTGAAGGGGAGGCTCCCCGCTTGGCCATCCCCAAACGTGGGCAGGCACTGGACACCGGCGAATTTCTCTTTAGCAGGACAGGAAGCCCTTCCTTCCAACGTCTCACCCTGGCACTCCGTCTCCTGCGTGTGTACTTTCATCTCCAGGCACACCCCACTTACGCCCTGCTCCCTCATTATATTTCAGCATTTTGTGTCATTATTATTTCGCTAATTAGCTAGATTGCTAAGACACTGAACCAAATCGGCAACCTTTTCCACTGTTGTGCCCCATCTGTCGTAGTTACACAGTTTTAAAGCGTTACTCACCAACCCCAGAGACCTGGCGATGGTGAAGGGCGCATCTCCCTTTAGAAAGGTGTGCGCCTGTGCTTGTTTCTACCCCTCGGCAGCATTCACAGGATCGTGACTCACAGAAGTGATGAGGAAACATGTGAATTAACAAGGTGACAGTTCCTGAGCCCTGCTCCCAGTGTGATTCAACCGCAAACTACGGTCGGGGGGGAAAGGGGGTGGAGAGGCCAAATGAGAAACAGTCATTTCCACGGCGTGGGAATTGTTACATTTTTGACACTAAGTCAGACACACAAGTACCAGAAAGGCGGATGCCCCTTATGCCCTCAAAGAGCCCGCAGTGTTTTTGAGGATTTTTGAGCACCCGGGATTATAGGACACTATAAAGGAGTCGCTGAGGGGTAGGTGGTTGTTGAAGTTTGGACACAGGTTACTTATTTAGGAGTGCCGACATTGGGAAAGTCATTGCTGTGGTTTGAAAGAGAAGATTAGTGAATCCTAATGGTAAACCGAGGGGCCTGGGGCGGGGTCTTGGAAGTGGGTTAGAATTCTGCAGAACTGGACTCTGGTGGCGAGAGGGACGGGCCCTCAGTACCCGCTGCATCGGGCTCCGTGGTCCACAAGGGCAGGTCCGACTCCCCCGGACTCGGGCATCCACGTGGACTCGCGCTTTTCCTCTCCTGCTCCTTGAGCCGCCACAAGGAACCCCTGACTGGGAACCCCGAGCCTGCTCCCGCGGCTGGGCCGAGCTAGAGCGCAGGTGCTTCCTGGGCGCAGGTGCCTCCGTGAACTTGGCAGGAAGGAAGGATGTGCGCCTGGGTCCCCAACGCGTGCGCGGAGCGCAGAGCGCAGAGCGCAGAGGAGGTCCCCGGTCCACATGTGCGCCCCGCCTGCGAGTTACCGGCTACTTGAGTTGCTGTGGGCGCCGTCACTCTGCGCCGTCACTGTGCGAGGTCACCGTGTGTTTCAATTGCTGTTTGCTGCTAAAAAGAGCCCTTTGGAAAGAGGTCATCAGATTTTCCCTATTTGTTTCTTTTTGTTGGTTTGTTTGTTGTTATATACAGCTGGCTTACTATGCTGCACACCTGAAACTAACTCAACTTTGTAAATCAACTCTACATGGATATATATATATATGGCTCATTACATATGAAAATTAATTTTGGTCATCCTTAGGATTGAGAGGAAATAATTTGAAAGACTTGAAGATGCGTGGCCCACAATACATATTTTATTGTCTATTGTTTCTTAACACCTTGAATACAGTGTAAAGATCTACACTTATTGTAGGAAAATGCACCATATTGAAAGATAAAGACAACACAAGAACTGCACAAAAATTCTTGACAGTATCATTGCTGTCCAAAAGAGACAAGAAGAGCTCTTGAGAAATGGCAGGTTATGTGATTGTAGCAGTTTGCAATGCACAAATGTTTCTAAAACTCTCCTGGAATTCCTGCCTGGTTGGCTTAGTACCCAGACTGCCCACTGTGTTTTCCTGTGATCAACCCAGCTTAGAGCTTGAGAATCCTGTCATCAAGATCACTGAGCTGACTGGTGGCTTCACACAAGACAACCGGCAGGAAACCCGGCATAAAGAGAAGACAGACTCTCCGGCCTTTCCATACTGAACCTCATGAATGTGAAAACTTATTTATCAACAATTTTAAGGGGAAAGATTTTTTGTGGAGCTGAGCACCGGAAAATCACGGAGTTATGCCAAAACTGTACCAATTCCATTAAAATGGAATAACTTTAATAATAATTTCAGCCGCCAGTTGAGTTATTAGGATGCTAGGAAATAAGGCAGTTCCCTTCAAGAACTGCTTTATAACAGTGCGGCTGACTGGGTTCCTTCAGCTTTCCCAGCATTAAGGTCTATGCTCACAAAAAAAGCATAGAGGAGATACTCATCATTTGTGGACTAGAACATGTAATTATTTTAAGTTAAGATTGAAAGAATGTAAACAAAGCAAGCCAGAGTATTCAGAGAGGAAAAGTTAAGTCAACATATGCCAGTGTTGTGGCTGGAAGATGCCCGCTGGAGGGCTCTTCCTGGCAGTGTTAGTAGAGAGGGAAGCCTACAAAATCTAAATCAGCCCCTGGATTAACAAAGACATGCTTCGTACATTGAAGTAGGGATATTACAATTGAAATCTTCCTCATGTTCAGCACTCTACACGTGGGAAGGACTATCTCAAGATTGGTTGTACAAATGAATTCTAAATATTGTGATCTGGTGTAGAGGGTATAGGAGTTCCAAAGTCTGTCAGGTCTCCACTAAGAACCATCTCTGTGACTTGGACCTCCTAGTACCTTCTTGATGCCTCAGATTCCTCTCTTGGAGACTGGAGGAGCAGAGAAGATTCCAAAGGCTTGTCCATATCTGAAATTCTATCATTCTGCACATGTGCACTGGAGCAGTGGAAGGCAGGAGCCTCACTAGATGGGTGGGGGACCAGCTAGGAAACAGTAGACAGGCTCTGACAAAAAGTGAAGGGTAGAAAGGGTGAGAAGGCCTTTTTAAGACACAAACTGATTCAGCATAAGTCACAAAAAAGAGAAGCTTGAGGTAGTTAGTAAGGAAACCATGCTTTCATATCCATTCAACAAATTGATTAAGTGTCTCCTCACCTGGCCAGGTGCATGGAACACACAGTAGGATAAAAGCAGATGGATTCTCTGCTCTCACTTTTCTGATAGCATAATAGATACAGACATTGTAACTTGTAATTACGAGTAATGCCTGTATCTATTGCAGATACAGGTAGACAGTCATGAGTGATGTTTATGGCTCTATGATTCATTCTCTGTGTTTTCTAAGTTATCTACAATGAATAGGGATTGGTTTTATAATGAGAATATATGTTTACAAAAAATCATAAAACATCAGGTTTTTTCTTTATCAGGGTGATTTTACATAATTACTTTAGGAAAGAACAGACTGCTCCACAGATGAGCAAGCCGGGGCTGGGTTAAATGACTTATTAAGATCATAGAACTGTAATGAAAAAAACTGGAAGAAAGACACAGTGCCATGCACATAACTACATCTTATTAGACCTTTGGTTTTTTTTAAACAGGGGAGCTAGGCGTAAAACCTAAGTTCTTTAAATCTCCAAATCCCAGGCCCTTTCCATCACCAGACAGTGACTGTTAATAACCCCAATATGTGATCTTGCGGATCAAGGTAAGAAGTGCAATATATTCAGTCATAAAAAATGAAATGAAAGAAACTGACATAAGGAGAACCTCTTCAAAAATTTGAGTCTCACTTCCTTGATTTCACTCTCCTATATCACTCTTCCTTTTAATTTAAAATTTTTTTCCTTTTAATTTTTTTCTATTTCCATTAAAGATATATCCTTAAAATACTATTTAGGAAAGACATAAAGGAAAAAATTACATATTTGTTCTATGCTAAAAGACTACTGCTGATAACGTGGAATAATTCATTTTACTTTGTTCCCTAGAGTTAGGTTTTTTAAATTATTATTATAATTATACTGAATACCCAATTATAAGTTTTTAGTGGATTTCTGCTGTAATTACCCAGTTATTATGAAAAATTGAGTCAACAGTAAGAAAATAGCCTGAAACTGAAAAGTCAATAAATATGTCATATAAGCAAACTTAGATCAACATTTCCTTAGGTGTGTACCATAAAACTCGAGATCCACAAATTGTTCATTAAGAAAAAAATTTAGTGGTAAAATAAGTTTAGGCGACAGTTCATATTCTCATCCCACTTTGGAGATTCACGATGTACTTTACAAAAGTCTGAGAGAGGCAAAAATTGTTAAAGAAAAGGAAAAGTTTGTTTAAACTTTATTTTGCTCATTTCCTAATGAACATAACTATTGTACATAACTATTTTTTTCAGAATATTTTACACTTGTTAACATCCTCTGGAATAGGAACACACTTGGGGATACACTGTGTTTGCTTCTTCCCCAGAGCTGTTTCCAGCGCTGGCTGTTCTTAGGCAGGGCTGCGATGGCCTTGCAGTGCTCAACAGGGAGAGACATGGGCAGACAAGGAGCTTCCAGAGGGCTGGGCCAGAGGGCGAGGGAAGGGGGCTTGGAAATGGCATCTATGGATGTGGCGATCAGCATTCAGGCTTTCCCATGTCCTCGAAGTCTTCGTTTAACATGTCATTTCAAGATCTTACACCTTCCCCGTCACAGGTGTCAGCCATGGAAGAAGTCTGCAGAAATCACTAGTGGAAAGTGAACCACGGGCACTGTTGATAAGTCTTCCTTTTCACCTGCTTCCTTCTTCACCTTGAAGCCTCAAAAGCGCTCCAGTTTAGTTTCACACCACCCCGCCCTCACATTCAAGCACAAAGGTCTGGTGGTCTTGCAGCTGGACTAGCCCTTATGTCCTTCCTGTCCCCTCTCCTCCCACCTTCTCTCAACTCTTTGGGGGACACCTACTCTGTTCTCAGGAGACATTCGCCAGAGCTGTGGTCTCTGTCCTGGAGAAGCCCAGCTCTGGTGGCAGAGAAACCCGCCTCCACTCAGGTCTCACCGAGACCACTGGATTAGGTCTCCTTGCCTCCAGACCCGGTACTCCAGTGCATCTTCTGAACTTACCGTGATAACCCATTCAGATTTTTAAAAGTTGGCCAGTATAAGATGAAAACAACCGGCCATATGGAAATACTAGCATTGTGTCCCACATCTGATCAAAAGTCCAGGAACGGCTGCCCAAAGTGTCTGTATACCGTTATGTTGAACTATCTGAACTTGTCAATATTCCTACAAAGATGACAATGTCATGTGGCTCGACACAATAAGATGAAGTCTCTGCTTTTCAGTTTGTTGGTCACCATATTATGTAAGAATCCGAGATGGATTTTTTCCAAATCTGAGCGGCATGTTAGGGATGGTCAGACTCGGACTGTGAGGCATGCATAAAATCCACTTTCTGCGCCCAAATCCAAAGCCATCAGGCAAACGCTGCAGAAATATGCTTAAAACTTGTGTGGTAGGAGGGAATGTTTCTGTCCTGAGAGGGATTTAGGACAACCTATATCTCAACAAAATTTAGGTCAATTTGAGATGCTTTCAGAATCTTCTAAACTTAGGCATCATACCTCACTAATTCCAAGAGTTCTCTGGTCCTAGTGGACAAAAAGCTGACCAAAGGAGTAGCCAGGATAAACAGGAGAGTGAAATAGCAGCTTTAAATGCTGCTCTATGCAATGCTGTTCTTGGTGGTGTCCAGGCAGCCAAGAAGAGACTGCTGAGGAGAATGTCACTCTGACGCGCAAGTTTTTGAGACCATCGTATGCTATTTTAGGCCTTAGCGAAATCATCTTCATTGTCTTATGGAACTTGGAGCTCATGGGACCACCTGCAAGGTGCCAGGCAACCTTGACTCACCTGACGTGGAGCCAGAGGAGCCACAGGTATGAAAACATCATTTTCTGTCCTTCCTCTTCACCACACATATTTGCTCACCACGTCAGCTGCGCACGGCTCAAACCCCCTTCATCATGCTCCTTTCTCCAAGTCATCACCTCCCCATTCCAATCTTCCACCCCCATGCTTGTGCCACACTTTCCCTCTTGTTTCCACCACCAGCCTCCTGTGCCTCCCTCCCTGGATCTAACCACATCCAGATGGATTTCAACCCTACGTGTTCCAAAATGCAAAGGGGCAAAGCAAAACCCCTTGACCTCCATCACGAACAGCAGAAAATCACACGTGTGAAAATTAAGTACAAATATACGTGACGCTTTCTCGGAGGCGGTAGAGGGCTGTGAGAGAGAAGGGTCTGGAGGTAAACCGTGGTTCAGACCATGGCTCTATCACTCCATCACTTAACCTCTGTGTGCCTCAGCTACCCAGCTTCATAGTGAGGTAGTAACCAGCTATGTCAGCTAGGAAAGTGGTTTGGCTGAATATGTAAGAGTGGAAATAACAGCCCCTTAAATGAAATGGAATTTGGCTTCTCTCTGATGGAGGAATGCAGGGTTGATAAGGGGGCTCCATGATCTGTGGGATTAGCTCCTCTGTTTCCTCTTTAGCTCTTCTCAATCTGCGTCCTCCATCCCGTGGACCATGATGGTTACCCAGCTCGCGTCATGATGTTCACACTCTAGCCAGCAGGAGTAAGACGAGGAGGAACATGCCCTCATTTCCTATAAGAGTGTGACCCAGAAATTCCCCCGCATCACTTCCCCTCATATCTCGTTGACCAGAATCCAGTGAATAGTCACATCTAGTTTCAGAGGATGCCATATGCCTTGTAAAAACTTCTATTACTGTGTCAAAACAGGAGACTAGAAATTGAAGGGAAACCCAGTAAACTAGGCCACACCAATGCCATAGCATTCTAGAGATTATATTAAAACAGTGCCTAGTGCCATAGTAAATCCTTGATGGTCATTAGCTATTAACACAATTACAATATTAATAGTTAGTTATTATGGCTGTTTCTTGTCTGTGTTTTTGAACTATATGTTCACAGGCTGTGAGAATCATGTGAAGTATTTATACACTTTAATTTTAAAAATAGCCATTTATTTATTAATATGAGATGCATGTTATTTTTTTTTACATCTTTATTAGAGTATACTTGTTGGCAATGGTGTGATAGTTTCTGCTTTATAACAAGGTGAATCAGTTATACATATACATATGTTCCCATATCTCTTCCCTCTTGTGTCTCTCTCCCTCCCACACTCCCTATCCCACCCATCCAGGTGGTCACAAAGCACCGAGCTGATCTCCCTGTGCTATGTGGCTGCTTCCCAATAGCTATCTATTCTACATTTGGTAGTGTATATATGTCCATGCCACTCTCTCACTTCATCCCAGCTTACCCTTCCCCCTCCCCATATCCTCAAGTCCATCCTCTAGTAGGTCTGTGTCTTTATTCCCATCTTACCCCTAGGTTCTTCATAACATTTTTTTTCTTAGATTCCATATATATGTGTTAGCATATGGTATTTGTCTTTCTCTTTCTGACTTGCTTCACTCTGTATGACAGACTCTATGTCCATCCACCTCACTACAAATAACTGAATTTCGTTTCTTTTTATGGCTGAGAAATATTCCATTGTATAAATGTGCCACATCTTCTTTATCCATTCATCCAATGATGGACACTTAGCTGGACACTGGCTATTGTAAATAGAGCTGCAATGAACATTTTGGTTCATGACTCTCTTTGAATTATGGTTTTCTCAGGGTATAGGCCCAGTAGTGGGATTGCTGGGTCATATGGTAGTTCTATTTGTAGTTTTTAAAGGAAGATCCATACTGTTCTCCATAGTGGCTGTACCAACTCACATTCCCACCAGCAGTGCAAGAGTGTTCCCGTTTCTCCACAC
The DNA here is from genome assembly GCF_964270905.1 of Leucopleurus acutus. Classification (NCBI taxonomy): domain Eukaryota; kingdom Metazoa; phylum Chordata; class Mammalia; order Artiodactyla; family Delphinidae; genus Leucopleurus; species Leucopleurus acutus. The sequence continues at coordinate 81,005,439 of NC_139157.1, forward strand.
CCTCTCCAGCATTTATTGTTTCTAGATTTTTTGATGATGGCCATTCTGACCGGTGTGAGATGATATCTCATTGTAGTTTTGATTTGCATTTCTCTAATGATTAATGATGTTGGGCATTCTTTCACGTGTTTGTTGGCAATCTGTATATCTTCTTTAGAGAAATGTCTATTTAGGTCTTCTGCCCATTTTTGGATTGGGTTGTTTGTTTTTTTGTTACTGAGCTGCATGAGCTGCTTATAAATTTTGGAGATTAATCCTTTGTCAGTTGCTTCATTTGCAAATATTTTCTCCCATTCTGAGGGTTGTCTTTTGGTCTTGTTTATGGTTTCCTTTGTCGTGCAAAAGCTTTGAAGTTTCATTAGGTCCCATTTGTTTATTTTTGTTTTTATTTCGATTTCTCTAGGAGGTGGGTCAAAAAGGATCTTGCTATGATTTATGTCATAGAGTGTTCTGCCTATGTTTTCCTCTAAGAGTTTGATAGTGTCTGGCCTTACATTTAGGTATTTAATCCATTTTGAGCTTATTTTTGTGTATGGTGTTACGGAGTTTTCTAATCTCATACTTTTACATGTACCTGTCCAGTTTTCCCAGCACCACTTATTGAAGAGGCTGTCCTTTCTCCGCTGTAATTTCCTGTCTCCTTTATCAAAGATAAGATGACCACATATGCTTGGGTTTATCTCAGGGCTTTCTATCCTGTTCCATTGATCTATATTTCTGTTTTTGTGCCAGTACCATACTGTCTTGATTACTGTAGCTTTTTAGTATAGTCTGAAGTCAGGGAGCCTGATTCCTCCAGCTCCGTTTTCCTTTCTCAAGATTGCTTTGGCTATTTGGGGTCTTTTGTGTTTCCATACAAGTTTTGAAAATTTTTTGTTCTAGTTCTGTGAAAAATGCCAGTGGTAGTTTGATAGGGATTGCATTGAATCTGTAGATTGCTTTGGGTACTATACTCATTTTCACAATGTTGATTCTTCCAATCCAAGAACATGGTATATCTCTCCATCTATTTGTATCATCTTTAATTTCTTTCATCAGTGTCTTATAATTTTCTGCATACAGGTCTTTTGTCTCCTTAGGTAGGTTTATTCCTAGATATTTTATTCTTTTTGTTGCAATGGTAAATGGGAGTGTTTTCTTGATTTCACTTTTAGATTTTTCATCATTAGTTTATAGGAATGCCAGAGATTTCTGTGCATTAATTTTGTATCCTGCTACTTTACCAAATTCATTGATTAGCTCTAGTAGTTTTCTGGTAGCATATTTAGGATTCTCTATGTATAGTATCATGTCACCTGCAAACAGTGACAGCTTTACTTCTTCTTTTCTCATTTGGATTCCTTTTATTTCCTTTTCTTCTCTGATTGCTGTGGCTAAAACTTCCAAAACTATGTTGAATAAGAGTGGTAAGAGTGGGCAACCTTGTCTTCTTCCTGATCTTAGTGGAAATGCTTTCAGTTTTTCACCATTGATGATGATGTTGGCTATGGGTTTCTCATATATGGCCTTTATTATGTTGAGGAAAGTTCCCTCTTTGCCTACTTTCTCCAGGGTTTCTATCATAAATGGGTGTTGAATTTTGTCAAAAGCTTTCTCTGCATCTATTGAGATGATCATATGGTTTTTCTTCTTCAATTTGTTAATATCGTGTATCACATTGATTGATTTTCGTATATTGAAGAATCCTTGCCTTCCTGGAATAAACCCCACTTGATCATGGTGTATGATCCTTTCAATGTGCTGTTGGATTCTGTTTGCTAGTATTTTGTTGAGGATTTTTGCATCTATGTTCATCAGTGATATTGGCCTGTAGTTTTCTTTCTTTGTGACATCCTTGTCTGGTTTTGGTATCAGGGTGATGGTGGCCTCGTAGAATGAGTTTGGGAGTGTTCTGCCCTCTGCTATATTTTGGAAGAGTTTAAGAAGGATAGGTGATAGCTCTTCTCTAAATGTTTGCTAGAATTTGCCTGTGAAGCCATTTGGTCCTGGGCTTTTGTTTGTTGGAAGATTTTTAATCACAGTTTCAATTTCAGTGCTTGTGATTGGTCTGTTCATATTTTCTATTTCTTCCTGATTCAGGCTTGGCTGGTTGTGCATTTCTAAGTATTTGTCAATTTCTTCCAGGTTGTCCATTTTCTTTGCATAGAGTTGCTTGTAGTAATCTCTCATGATCTTTTGTATTTCTTCAGTGTCATTTGTTACTTCTCCTTTTTCATTTCTAATTCTATTGATTTGAGTCTTCTCCTGTTTTTTCTTCATGAGTCTGGCTAATGGTTTATCAATTTTGTTTATCTTCTCAAAGAATCAGCTTTTAGTTTTATTGATCTTTGCTATCGTTTCCTTCATTTCTTTTTCATTGATTTCTGATCTGATCTTTATGATTTCTTTCCTTCTGTTAACTTTGGGGGTTTTTGTCCTTCTTTCTCTAATTGCTTTAGGTGCAAGGTTAGTTTGTTTATTCCAGATGTTTCCTGTTCCTTAAGGTAGGATTGTATTGCTATAAGCTTCCCTCTTAGAACTGCTTTTGCTGCATCCCATAGGTTTTGGGTCATCTTGTCTCCATTGTCATTTGTTTCTAGGTATTTTTTGATTTCCTCTTTGATTTCTTAAGTGATCACTTTGTTATTAAGTAGTGTATTGTTTAGCCTCCATGTGTTTGTATTTTTTACATATTTTTTCCTGTAATTGATATCTAGTTTCATAGCGTTGTGGTCAGAAAAGATACTTGATACAATTTCAATTTTCTTAAATTTACCAAGCCTTGATTTGTGACCCCAGATATGATCTATCCTGTAGAATGTTCCATGAGCACTTGAGAAAAATGTGTATTCTGTTGTTTTTGGATGGAATGTCCTATAAATATCAATGAAGTCCATCTTGTTTAATGTATCATTTAAAGCTTGTGTTTCCTTATTTATTTTCATTTTGGATGATATGTCCATTGGTGAAAGTGGGGTGTTAAAGTCCCCTACTATGAATGTGTTACTGTCACTTTCACCTTTTATGGCTGTTACTATTTGCCTTATGTATTGAGGTGCTCCTATGTTGGGTGCATAAATATTTACAATTGTTATATCTTCTTCTTGGACCAATCCCTTGATCACTATGTAGTGTCCTTCTTTGTCTCTTCTAATAGTCTTTATTTTAACATCTATTTTGTCTGATATGAGAATTGCTACTCCAGCTTTCTTTTGGTTTCCATTTGCATGGAATATCTTTTTCCATCCCCTCACTCTCAGTCTGTATGTGTCTCTAGGTCTGAAGTGGGTCTCTTGTAGACAGCACATATAAGGGTCTTGTTTTTGTATCCATTCAGCCTGTCTGTGTCTTTTGGTGAGAGCATTTAATCCATTTACATTTAAGGTAATTATCCATATGTATGTTCCTATTCCCATTTTCTTAATTGTTTTGGGTTTGTTATTGTAGGTCTTTTCCTTCTCTTGTGTTTCTTGCCTAGAGAAGGTCCTTTAGCATTTGTTGTAAAGCTGGTTTGGTGGTGCTGAACACTCTCAGCTTTTGCTTGTCTGTAAAGGTTTTAATTTCTTCATCAAATGTGAATGTGATCCTTGATGGGTAGAGTAATCTTGGTTGAAGGTTTTTCTCCTTCATCACTTTAAATATGTCCTACCATTCCCTTCTGGCTTGCAGAGTTTCTGCTGAAAGATTAGCTGTTAACCTTATGGGGATTCCCTTGTGTGTTATTTGTTGTTTTTCCCTTGCTGCTTTTAATATGTTTTCTTTGTATTTAATTTTTGACAGTTTGATTAATATGTGTCTTGGTGTGTTTCTCCTTGGATTTATCCTGTGTGGGACTCTCTGTGCTTCCTGAACTTGATTAACTATTTCCTTTCCCATATTAGGGAAGTTTTCAACTGTAATCTCTTCAAATATTTTCTCAGTCCCTTTCTTTTTCTCTTCTTCTTCTGGAACCCCTATAATTCGAATGTTGGTGCATTTAATGTTGTCCCAGAAGTCTCTGAGACTGTCCTCAGTTCTTTTCATTCTTTTTTATTTATTCTGCTCTGCAGTAGTTATTTCCACTCTTTTATCTTCCAGGTCACTTATCCGTTCTTCTGCCTCAGTTATTCTGCTATTGATTTCATCTAGAGTATTTTTAATTTCATTTATTGTGTTGTTCATCATTGCTTGTTTCATATTTAGTTCTTCTAGGTCCTTGTTAAATGTTTCTTGCATTTTGTCTATTCTATTTCCAAGATTTTGGATCATCTTTACCCTCATTATTCTGAATTCTTTTTCAGGTAGACTGCCTATTTCCTCTTCATTTGTTAGGTCTGGTGGGTTTTTATCTTGCTCCTTCATCTGCTGTGTGTTTTTCTGTCTTCTCATTTTGCTTATCTTACTGTGTTTGGGGTCTCCTTTTTGCAGGCTGCAGGTTCATAGTTCCCTTTGTTTTTGGTGTCTGTCCCCATTGGCTAAGGTTGGTTCAATGGATTGTGTAGGCTTCCTGGTGGAGGGGACTAGTGCCTGTGTTCTGGTGGATAAGACTGGATCTTGTCTTTCTGGTGGGCAGGTCCACGTCTGGTGGTGTGTTTTGGGGTGTCTGTGGACTTATTATGATTTTAGGCAGCCTCTCTGCTAATGGGTGGGGTTGTATTCCTGTCTTGTTAGTTGTTTGGCATAGGGTGTCCAGCACTGTAGCTTGCTGGTCGTTGAGTGAAGCTGGGTGCTGGTGTTGAGATGGAGATCTCTGGGAGATTTTCACCGTTTGATATTATGTGGAGCTGGGAGGTCTCTTGTGGACCAGTGTCCTGAAGTTGGCTTTCTCACCTCAGAGGCACAACACTGACTCCTGGCTGCAGCACCAAGAGGCTTTCATCCACACAGCTGTCCCACTGGCCCCATGACTGTCACGGCTTCGGCCACCGGGGCCCCTCCAGAGCCGGCAGCCTCAGTGAGTCTGCCCTCCCCTAGGGCTCTGGGGCAGTTCCGTGATGGCAGAGGGAAGAGACCCCGAGCCGGGAGTTCCAGCTCTGCGGAAACGTGGGCTCCGTTCTGGGCACAAGGCACATGTTAATTTTTTAAAACCAAAATAAATCCAAGTGAAAAGAAAAAAAATACGACTCACCCATCAAACTTTCAGTTATAACAAGCTGCATAATTATAATAGGAACAGTTCTGAGCAATAGAATTTTTGTTATTTTCAGAAAATCTATATGTATACATCAAAGTATTAACTACTTTGAAATAAGAAAACTGGAATCCAGAAAAAGCAATGTTTGCTTTGGCATATGTTTGAAAGGAACTGAATTTCTTAACAAAGAGAGTTGACAATTATAGAGGTATTTTCTTTACAAAAGATCAAAAGATTCAATTTGTTAGCCCAGTACCTCTTTAATCCAGGAATATACCCAGCAGAGTTCACTAATGCCTCTGAGTACTTCTCAGAGGATAAAGACCCCCTGATGGAAATGTGGAAACAGAAGGAACATAAATGAAGGCAATCTTTTAATGCAAAAAGTGGCAAAACGTTGAACAGATTAGGTTTGCATAAAATAGAGCTTTTCTTGTAGGCCAAATCCTTAGGTCAAAGGGTTCACAGCTCTTTGGGAGAGTGCAGGAGGCTGATTTTTCTACCCTGTGGTTGAACATATACTTTTTGTGTTGTTTATTACCATGGAGCTTTACTGCATCTTGGAGACGTAGGTAGAACAAGGCACTGGCTTTAGAGCCAGATCATCTGGGTTGAAATCCTAACTTTACTTACTGGCTGTATGACCTTGAACATTTTTTGCTACATTGGGTCTTTGTTGCTGCAGGAGGACTTTCTCTAGTTGCGAGCAGGGGCTACTCTTTCTTTGCGGTGCGTGGGCTTCTCATTGCAGTGGCTTCTCTTGTTGCAGAGCACGGGCTCTAGGTGCACCACCTTCAGTAGTTGTGGCATGCTGGCTCAACAGTTGTGGCGCACAGGCTTAGTTGCTCCATGGCATGTAGGATCTTCCAGGACCAGGGGTCAAACCCGTGTCCCCTGCATTGGCAGGCGGATTCTTAAGCACTGTACCACCAGGGAAGCCTGTTTGTTTCTTTTTGAGGTATAACTGACCTACTACACTTTGTTAATTCCTGGTGCACAGCATAGTGTATAGACATTTCTATACATTACAAAATGATCACCACGATAAATCTAGTTACCATCTGTCACCATACAAAGATATTACCTAGTTACTTGATATATTCCCCACACTGTACATAGATTTTATATATATATATGATTATTTTAAGTTGATAATCTCTTAAGTTCAAACGTGTTTTAACACCCCTGAATTTTTACTACCCACCCCATGTTTACTGTTTTTGACATCATGTTTTACATCTTTTCTGTATGTCCCTTAACTACTTACTGTGGATATAGATGATTTTTGTCTTTTAACCTTCCTAATAGCTTTATGCATGGCTGATTTATTAACTTTACTGTATATTCGCCTTTACCAATGAGTTTTTTCCTTTCATAATTTTCTAGTTTCTAGTTGTGACCTTTTTTTTCACTTGGAGAAGTTCCTTTAGCATTTGTTGTAAAGCTGGTTTGGTGATGTTGAATTCTTTTTGCTTTTGCTTGTCTGTAAAACTTTTGATTTCTCTGTGAAATTTGAACAAAAGACTTGCTGTGTAGAGTATTCTTGGTTGTAGGTTTTTCCCTTTCATCACTTTAAATATCATGCCATTCCCTTCTGGCCTGCAGAGTTTCTGCTGAAAAATCAGCTGATAGCCTTAGGGAAGTTCCCTTGTACATACTGTGTTGCTCTTCCCTTGCTGCTTTTAATATTCTCTCTGTATGTTTAATTTTGGCCATTTTGAGTACAATGTGTCTTGATGTGATTCTCTTTGGGTTGATTCTGTTTGGGACTCTTTGCTTCCTGAACCTGGATGTCTGTTTCCTTTACCAGGTTAGGAAGTTTTCAGCTATTATGTCTTCAAATATGTTTTCTGCCCCTTTCTCTCTTCTCCTTCTAGGACTCCTACAATGTGAATATTAGTTTGCTTGATGTTGTCCCAGAGATGTCTTAAACTGTCCTCACTTTTTAATATTCTTTTTTCTCTTTTTCTGTACAGTTTCAGTGATTTCCATTCCTCTGTATCATCTAATCTACTATTAATTCCTTCTAGAGTATTTTTTCATTTCACTATTTTATTCTTCATCTCTGCTTTGTTGTTCTTTATATTTTCTAACTCTTTGTTAAGAACTTATAACTTCTCACCCTGTTCCTCCATTCTTCTCCCAAGTTCTTCGAACATCTTTATACTCATTACCTTGAACTCTTTATTTGGTAGATTGTTTATCTCTACTTCACTTAGTTCTTCTGGGGTTTTTTCTTGTTCCTTTGTTTGGAAGATATTCCTCTGTCACCTCATTTTGCCTAATTTCCTGTTTATATTTATATGTATCTGGTAGGTTGGTACATTTTCCGACCTTGGAGAAACATTCTTTTGTAGAAGATGTCCTATGTGTCTCTTCACTCTGGTCACCAGAGCTATATGCTTCTGGGGTGCCTCCTATGTGGGCTGTGTGGTTCCTTCTGTTGTGGCAGGGTCGACGCCTGTGGGTGGTCTGGTTGGTGTGGCTGGCCTCTGGTTGGTTTCCAGGCCCTGTCTTGTGTAGAGGCTGCTGGCCACTGGTTGGCAGGACCAGGTCATGAAGCTGCTGGTTGCAGGGCCCCAGAGCGCCTGTGGCTAGTGCTGACTCACTTGTGGGCAGAGCTGTGTTCTGGAGTGGGTGGTTGTGGGGCTGGAGGTCCTGGATCTAGGGTCAGCCTGCTTGTGGGTGGTCCCAGTTCCTGACAAGGCTGGCTGTGGGGTCCAAGGTGTCTCAGAGCTAGTACTGACCTGCTGGTAGGTGGGGCTGGAGCCCAAGGGGTCCCAGGTTTATGTAAGCTCACTGTTGGGTGAAGCCAATTCCTGGGTCTCTGGTTACAGGGCACTGGGGGTTCCGGGGCTGGTGCCAGCCTGCTGATGGGTAGGCTGCGTCTTGGTTGGGAGACTGTGGCTGTGGTGGTCCTGGGGCTGGAGGCCACTTACCTGTGGGCAGGGCCAGGGCCCAGGGAAAGAGGCTCGCTCTTAGCCCATAATCTATATCACTCTCCACTTCAATTTCTTAAAATGGACATTTTTAAAAATAATGAAATCACTATTTTAAAGACCCTCTTCAAACCTGGTTGCTGCTCCTCTGTCCCACCTATACATGAACTCTAGATGTGCCACTGGAAGGAGGCTTGAAAAGTTCTTGCAAGGACCAGAGCTGAGAGGCACGTAGAGGAGGCCAGGTGCCCAGGGGAGGGCGTGTTCTGCATAAGACTGCTTAGTGGTGGCATGGCCACTGCGGGTACACAGGGCAGCTCCAGGAACAAGTTTCTGAATCCTGGTAAAGGCAAAAGACAAAAAAATCTTACTTCCTAGAGGCAAGAGTTGGCCTAGTTCCCATTTCTGTCTCAGTGTTGAATCCTGCCCATCTGGGAACCCATGACTCTTTCTTTCTTAAGGTCCACAAGGTCCCTTTTGTTATTACATGAGTGTCTCTAAATAATGTGATGGCATCTCTGTTGCTTGCAACCAAACACTCAGACAAGGAGATATGTAAATTATCAACTAAGACCTCTGTTAGGGTTTTGAAATAAAAACACCCTCTATTTCACCTATGAAACCACATGAACAGAGACACAGAGACAGCAGACCTTCAAGGAGAGGGGAGTGAGGCAGAGACTCAAAGAGAAGCAGGAAAAGGCACAGGGTCAGTATCCCTCCCCTCAACCCTCCCTTCCCTGCCGTTTTCTGAGACACCCACTGACCTTAGGACAAATCCTGCTTTTTGGCCCAAGCTAGCTCAAGTCAGATTTCTATAGTTTGCAGCTAAATATAGAGCTAATGCCTCTATTTCTTACCCTATATTTCTGTGGGGAAGTCAACTGGATTGACTCTTGATGTGCAATTCAAGTGTGAATATATATGTATACAGATATATAGAGCCCCAAACAGGCTTCCTGAGAAATCTAGGAAAGCATTAGGTCTCGTTGAAGACCCAGATCTTAAGCTTAACTGCCTAGCTGGTGCCTTACATGAAATACCAGTGAAAATATGTGGAGGTGCTGAGCTGTAAACCTGCAGAATATATTAGTGTGCGTAGCTAAAAGTTGTCATGGGTAACTACAACCCCTTTTCTTGCCTAATAACCAGTCTCTTTTCATCCAGTCCACTAACACTTTAGTTATATTCACTGGTGTTACACAGTGAAACACAAAATAAAGATGACACATCAAGACTATCTACAAAATTTTACTGTCTATTTACAGAAGAAGAAAAGCATACATATCATTAAAACAAATAACACGCTTTTTCTCAAAAAAATGTCATGGACTCCAATGATATTCAAATAGGGTAACATAATTGTTGGTAGACAATCTTCCATGAATATCGTAAAGAGCTCTGACATCCGGGGTAAAGGATGCCTGAATAGCCACCCTAAAGACAGAGGTCCCCCAGAGCCTGTAGGGATTTGTCTCCCTGGAGCCTTTGTTTACACTAAGGGGGGGTGGAGCTAGTGAGTCCAGAAGGCCCCTCCCCAGGGAGGGTTGGTCTACATACAGAGCAAAGGTCTCTCTCCTCTCCCCCTTCCCCCTCCCACCCCCCCCCTCACTCTGCAAGTAGAGCCATAGCTCGAGATCTGCCCTGTTTTCAGACTTCACACTGTATCCCAGATCACCCAAGACAGTCCTGGTTTACACCTGTTATACAGAATGATTATGAATATACTTCATTTCATTCTTAAAAATGTCCCCCTTTGGAAGGTAAATAATGATACATCCCACAAGATTTCAAGAGCTATTCTCAAGGAAGTATAGTATTACCCAATTTTTTAATGCTTTTGATATTTGGTGATTCATCCCTTTAATTTGCCAACTCTAGTTACCCTGGTTGTATTGCCATTGAAATAGTCAAACTGCCCCTTGAGCCTTCTCACCTCAATTCTCCTAGAACTTGACACCCATGCTGGAGCACACCTCACCTTCTGCTTTGTTATAGAGCATATTTAGGGACAATTTGTGTCCCCTGCATTTGTCCACAATATTTCTCTTCATACGTGTCAGTGTCCACTGACATTCATAGTCTAGAATTAAACAAATGAGTGAAATAGCTTTTGGATAAAGCCAGTGATTATCCCCAAATTTATCTGCATAAAGATTCAGATTGTTTCCAGGTTTACTAAGACTATGGTTTGCCTACGCCCACGTTGTACAAGCAAAAACACTCATGTTGCAATTTAGACAGGGTTGATATTGGTTTTCCTCTACAAGTGGAAGATTGAGACCCAACATTAAATAGTTTAGCCCAGGTTAATGGTAAAGGGAAAACAAAACCACAAAACGTAGCCAGCCACTGGTTTTCCTGTTGAGTGTTCTATCCTCATTATGAAGTGGAGCTGTACCCTCTATGGTCTTTGGCCCCCATGTCCTCAGCCTGCCTTTTGTCTCTGAAAAAACTTTAGCCAAAGAATAAGTTTAATCAGAGAAATGAGAAAACGCAGAAACAAAGAAAAACAGTCAAAGGAGACCAAATAATAATAGTTTAGTCATTAAGCATATCCTGTGAGCTGTCTTGTAGATACTGAAAGCCCCACTGGGTGGAAGAAGTTAACTGCATGATGACCCGAGTGGAACCATGACAGAAGCTGCCCCAGTTCTGAGAACTGGCCTCAAAGAAATGGGAACAAACTGACCCTGGAACTAAAGAGTAACTGTACTTAAAACAATCAAGATGACGCTGGTCAGACAACCAATGACCAATTTCAAGATGACAGTCAGAGCTGCCTGTGCTGTTTCTGCATGTGACCCCCTCCCTCCGCCTATAAAAGCTCTTGACCACTGGTTGTCAGTGAGGGGAGTCGGCCTTTGGATGGGAATCTGCCCTGCCCCCCAGCCCCAGTTGCCGGCATCCAAAGTAAAGCAAACTTCCCTTTCCATCAAACTTGTCTCTTTATTGACTTTGAAACAGCGAGCAGCCAGACCTCCACTTTTGGTTACAAGTATGACTGTATGTTTTCTGTATTTTATTCATTATAAGGTGCGTTTCTGATATATTGGTCCTGCCATCAGTCTAAAAATACAACATTAATAATAATTCATTCTTAAGGACCATGTTTTATTTCCAAAAGATAGAAGAAATAAAGCTGAAAGAGATAGAGCTTAAAAAAAGTACAGAGGTAAGACAGCTGGAGACTTTTGGTAAAATTCAATCACAAACTGAAAAAAAAAAGTAAATATATCACTGCTGATGCATATTATATACCCTAGAACTAGGCAGACAGATGGATCCAGCATGAGAAATTTTTGCTTGCCCTAGAATGAGAATACATTTAATTATATTACAAAATTTTCTACCACCAGCTTCAAATTACAAAACTAATATATATTTAATTTAATTTAAATGACAAATTTCTACAATTAGAAAAGAGTCTGGGTTAACACTCTTAAATTACAAAAATATTATTTGCCCTTTGCCATTTCATTACCAAACAAAATAATTTAAGCTCCTCCCAGACAACCATATAGCGTCCAGTGTCCCCCTTATATTTATGGGGGAATCTACCTATTGGTAATGATTTATCTATCTTCTTTAACTCCTACTTTTCATTCAATGCTTAACCACCATCACCTCTTACCCCTTACTTCCCCTACCCTCCATCTTGATGCCTGGACATCTATTTTCCTTGCAGTGGCAATCCTGTCCCTTGTCCTTCATTGGTCTTGAATTCTGTAGGCTCTTGCCTACTGCTATCTGCGGGACCCTATGTCTCCTCCAAAGATCCTTCCCCCAACTTTTCGTGTTCCAATCTACCTGCCAACCAGCTATATGAACCTCATCGGAAAATTCTGCATCTTATCACTTTTTCCTCCAGAGTAATTTCCTCTCTCTCTGTCTCAATTTCTCCCACCCAAATTCGTCATATGGTCTTTTATATTATTATTTTTATGTTAAAAGAAAATATAAGTTGTCTTTCCAACAGGAAGGGCAATTATGTTCAGGGGTAATATTCCAACTTTTTGCAGAAAAAAATGACAAAATCACCAAGCTACCGGAACTGACTGCAGCAAGGCTGCAACTCTGAATGACAACCCAGCAGGAAGAGATTCCTCTGACCTCTTAAAGCAGTGATTTGCAAACCTGTTGCATATTGGAATCACCTGGGGAACTTTTCAGGCCCACCGGTGACTGGCACCAGTCCCAGTCCAATTCAACCAGAATCTCTGATGGTGGGTCCAGGTGTTGCTATGTCTTAGAGCCTTTGCAGCTGATGTGTTAATGTGCAGAGACGATAACAGCCGCCAGTTTGGATTACTGAGATGAGCAGCCATTGCTGTCACTGCTCAAACTGTAGCCAGTTTTTATTTTGGTGGGGGGGGGGGGGGGCGCTGCATCGGGTCTTAGCAGCAGCGCACGGGATCCTCGTTGACGCATGCGGGATCTAACACATATATATGGAATCTAAGAAAAAGAAAAAAAGTCGTGAAGAACCTAGAGGTAAGACGGAAATAAAGACACAGACCTACTAGAGAATGAACTTGAGGACACGGGGAGGGGGAAGGGGAAGCTGTGACAAAGTGAGAGAGTGGCATGGACATATATACACTACCAAACATAAAATAGCTAGCTAGTGGGAAGCAGCCGCATAGCACAGGGAGATCAGCTCGGTGCTTTGTGACCACCTAGAGGGGTGGGATAGGGAGGGTGGGAGGGAGGGAGATGCAAAAGGGAGGAGATATGGGAACATATGTATATGTATAACTGATTCACTTTGTTATAAAGCAGGAACTAACACACCACTGTAAAGCAATTATACTCCAATAAAGATGTTAAAGGACAAAAAATTCCGGCAGACTAAAAAAAGAACTCAGACTTTTTCAATCTTATGCTAAACGGCCTCCCCAAAGGTATTTAATAATTCTAATAAATAATCTGTATATTGCCTTTCAATTTGTCCATTTCATGTAAATATATAATAATATTAATTTGGTGCAATGTACTGTCACCGGCCTATCAGGGTTGGAAATATAATCCTTCCATGATACTATTTAGATCATAGAGACTGTGAGATAAGATTAGGGTAAAAGGGGTTTCTGGTTGCTTTCTCCTCTTTTCCCAGAGATATGGGGAAAATTATTATGTGCAAAGTGCCTTAGGGTCTTCAAAGGAAAACTGCCATAACAATATAAACGTATAACTGTCTTGTACGTGAAAAAAGAAGAGGAATTCTAGGATTACTAGTAACTAAAACAATTCTGAATTTTGAGGATAGAAACCTGCACACTAATTCCTCCAAATCAGTCTTGGATATTAAAAAGTACAACCCAATTATAAAATGTTTCATTACAGCAATAGAGCAATCTCATTTGCCGCTCACCTAGCCGTGTGCAGAATTTTCCTCTGACTATAAAACAGAGATCTTGTAACCCATAAGCAGGAATGTGAACAGCCCCTGCTGTGATATTTAATTTACAGAGAAAAAAAGAAAGAAAGGAAATCCAAACTGCAGCCTTGGGCTGGCAGTCTGTGGCTCAGACACGCTACATTTTAACCAGCCTAAAATATTAAATGTTTAGGCTCAGGGGATCTGTGATAGTTTAGACCCAGCTGTAATATCGGTTTAACAATCAGAAAAAAAAATAACTTTTCATTTCGGAAGCAAAATTAAACTGTCATTAAACAATGTAATTGACTGAGCGTTATAACTTTGAGCTATGACTCAAATAGAGGTGAGCACAATCCCATTGTCTCAAATTGTCAGTAATTACAGTCATCATTTAATGTAATTTATCTAGCAACCATTAAATAACCCAGGAATGGGAAAGCCTCATAAACTGTATAAACGTATTTTATGGAGGCACAGTATTTTACGTAACTCTATGTGTACATATAAATAAACCCCATTAATCCAGACAGGGGAGAGTGGATATATACAGACACTGAATATTGTTGAAATTGTTCAGACATAAGATCTCTGTTGGGATTAACGATGCAGCATTAAAGTGATTTGAGTGCTGAAAGGGAAAAAAGAGAACGCCCAACATCTTAGAGATCTTTCTAGGTTAGATTTTTATAACGGGATTTACTCTTTTGAAATTAAAGCATTCATTGTAGAGTGTGTTGAAATTCACTGAATGAGTATATTTGGGAGGCAGAATGGCATGGGGGTTAAGCTGAAGCTAAATGGTTTGAATCCTAATTCTGCCACTTACCTCGCTGGGAGGTTATATTTAATGAAATGCCGCCTTTAATGAACAAAAGGGGGAGAGTGCTCGCCACTGAGTCTGCACAAGAAAACCTTGATCAGATACTTATTGCATTTAATGTCCTTATCCAAACTCTGACTCAAGGAGACACTGATTCATTAAATAACAGAACCCAAAAGTATCCTGATACTCAGACATTGATTCCACAAATGAGCCCATCCCTGGTCCAAATCTGTCCTGAAGCAAGGCTGCCTGTGGGGTAGAAAGGCAAGATTTGGGGTCCACAAAGGCTGGGAGAATTGTGTAATTCTGACAAGTCATTGAACATCTCTGAGCTTCATCAGCCTTTATTGGTAAAGTGGAGATAATGCCAACTCAGGATTGTTGGAAGGATTCAATTAAATGAAAGAATACTTCAATACATGGTAACTTTTGTTGAGAGGTAAGGTAATGATATTAGCATCATTTTTAAAACATGCTGTCTAACAAAGAGAAAATGTTTTAACAGTAGTCATTGAGCATAACCGGGGTATTGAAATTCAGATGATCAATTATTCTGAGCTGAATGCGGCATCACCTCTTAGCCTAATTCTAGGGTCATTCAGTGGTTGCTAGATGTGAGCTACATTACCCTTAATCTTTGCAGGTCCAAATTCAAAAAATAAATAATTTGCTCAAGCCATATAGTTAGATAACATCCCAAGTGTATTAGTCATGTTGTCCAGAGAAGCAGAACCAGTAGGAGATATACAGATATGTAAATACATATGTGTGTAAGAGACATTGTAAGGTGTGGTTTCAAGTGACTGTGGAGGCTGAGAAGTCCCAGGACCTGCCCTCTGTGAGCTGGGGACCCCGGGAGGTGCTGGTGTAGTTTGAAGGCCTGAAAGCCCAAGAACCAGTCGTGTAGATTCCAGCCCAAGTCTGAAGGCCTGAAATACAGGAGCACCAAGGGTGACATTGGATGCTCATACAGTTAGGGGAATTCAACCTTCCTCTGCCTTTTTGTTCTACTCAGGCCCTCCATAGATTGGATGAGGCCCACCCACGCTGGAGAGAGCAGTCTTCTTTGCTCAGTCTGCGATTCAAATGCTAATCTCTTCCAGAAACACCCTCACCCAGCAACTATGTTAACCAGCTAGCTGTTCATCCCCTGGTCTGCTCAAGCTGACACAGAACTAGCCATCACACCGATGTCTTGGCCTCTGTCCGTGACTGTGCTATTGTAAAAGTGGCTTTTACTCCGGCTCTCTTTGGTTCTCCTTATTTTTTCCAAGAGCAGAACAATTTTGTTTTTCAAATGAAATATTACTTGGACTCACAGAAAAAAGTGGGAAGGGAACTTTAGCCCTTCACCAACCCTCCCAGACCCCACACGCTTGAGACTCCTTTGGGGGAAGCCTAAGGCTCTGTGGAATCCAGATTGAAAAGCACTCTGTTCCACAGTAAGGCACTGTCTCTACAGCCTATTGGGGAAGGGGAATTCAAGAACTGAATATTCTCATGCGCTTTTGAAAGTAATAAATCTATTTGGACATTATACTAAATTTAGCAAGTCTTCTATTATGAATTATTAAAGGAATGTCAGATTCATGTATTAAACTTCTGAAAAGGCTTTTTCTTCCAGGAGATTATGTGATAAAATATGATCAAATGTGACAAAAATCTAATTTAGAAGTGAGTACGCTTTTCCATGGGACTTTCTAGTACCTTTAATATCTTTTATGATACTCTATTTCTCCTGAAAAAATGCCAATTAGAATATGAGAATATATGTATACACGTGTGTCTACATCTTGCTTTTGTGTATGGATAAAAGACCAAGCAAGAAAGAAAAAGGCTAATACCGAGGCTTGTCGTTTATTTTCTCACTTGAATCTTGACTACACCCAGGTCTCAAATGCCCATGGCTAAGCATGAGGTCCTTTTATGTTAATAGTCAATCTCGCTTGCTGTTTCTTACCTGCTCAGTACAGACTTCCCAGTCTCTTGCAGACCTGCACTCACGAGCTTCTACGTACACTCATGAGTATGTAGCGCGTGTGCTCACGAGCCCACGTAAGTGATCACCTGTCATTGGCTTCTGCCCCTCAGCCCTCCCAGCCTCACCTCAGCATCCTCTGCTTCCAGGAAGAGCGGAGCCCTTCCAGTTCACCTTTGGCTGAGAAGAAGAATCCTCAACTGAATTACATTTGCACCCTTGTCACACAAATATGTGTTGTCCCCGTATGTGCGGATCTATTTCCGGATTCTCCGTTCTGTTCCAGTGTTCTATTTGCCCACCTTCATGCCCACACCACGGTGGCCTGGGGACTGTTACTCTACAAGCAGTCTTAAAATCTGGTCATTTTAGTCCTCCAACTTTGTGCCTCTTTTCCAAAGTTGTTTGGTCTATTCTCGAGCCTTCACATTTCCATGCAAATTTTAGAGCCGGTTTTTCAGTTTCTACAGCAACAAACAACCACAAAGCACCCTTTTGGCATTTTGTATGGGATTGAATTGAATCTATTGATCAGTCTGAGAGAGTTGCCATCTTGACTACACTGAGTTATTGGACCCATGATACATTCTATTTCTCCATTTATTTAGGTCTTGAATTTCTCTCAGTTAGGTTTTGTAGTTTTCAGTGAATAAGTCTTGGACATCTTTTGTCAGATTTATCCCCTGGTGTTAAGTATTTTTGATGCTATTATAAGTGTTTCTGTTTAATTTCAATTTGTGATTATTCATTGTTAGTATATAAAAATACAATTGCTTTTTAAAAATTGGTCTTTTATCCTGCAACTTATTTGTCCTATTCATGTTTTTGTAGATTTCACCTATCAGTTTTTGCTTCATATATGTTAAAGCTCTGTTATTAAATGCATAAACATTGAGGCTCATTAAGTCCTCTTGATCAATTGCCTCTTTACCATTATGAAATGACCTTCTTGATCCATGGTAATATCTACTGCTCTGAAATCTAGTTTTTCTGCTACTAATATACCCAGTCCAGCTCTCTTTTTATTTTTTATTTTTTACGGTACGCGGGCCTCTTACTGCTGTGGCCTCTCCCGTTGCGGAGCACAGGCTCTGGACGCGCAGGCTCAGCAGCCATGGCTCACGGGCCCAGCCACTCCGCGGCATGTGGGATCTTCCCGAACCGGGGCACGAACCCGTGTCCCCTGCATCGGCAGGCAGACTCTCAACCACTGCGCCACCAGGGAAGCCCCAGCTCTCTTTTTGATTAGTCTTCATATGGTATATGCTTTCCAAGCTTTTATTTTTAACCTCTTTATGTCTTTATATTTAAAGTGTTTTCTGTAGGCAGCACTGAGTTGAGTTTTGCTTTGTTATCCAATCTGATCATTTCTGATTTAATTGAATTTTGAGGTAATCTACATTAAATGTGATTTCTAATATGATTAGATTTAAATCTATCTATCTTACTATTCATTTTATATTTGTTCCATCTGTTCCTTGTTTTATTTTCCTGTTTTCCTGTTTTTTAAAAATTAATTGGAGGGCTTCCCTGGGGGCGCAGCAGTTGAGAGTCCGCCTGCCGATGCAGGGGACGTGGGTTCATGCCCTGGTCTGGGAGGATCCCACATGCCGCGGAGCGGCTGGGCCCGTGAGCCATGGCCCCTGAGCCTGTGCATCCGGAACCTGTGCTCCGCAACGGGAGAGGCCACAGCAGGGAGAGGCCCGCGTACCGCAAAAAAAAAAAAAAAATTAATTGGATATTTTAGATGAGTCCATTGCATCTTGTTTTTTGGTTTATGAGAGCTCACTCTTTGGCTATTTCAGTGGTGGCTGAGGGTTAATGGTACACATCTTTATCATATTTGCCGTCTACTTTCAAATTATATTATAACACTTTAGTAGAATGTTAGTGTGAGAACCTTGCAGTAGTACACTGCGGTTTCTCCCATCCTGCTTTCCTGCTATTATTGTGATCATCTTACATTTGCAGATGCTATAAATTCCACACTACACTACATTGCTGTCATTTTTGTTTAAACAGTCAATTGGTATTTAAAGAGATTTTTTAAATAAGAAAAAAAAAGATCATATTATTCCCCATGTAGTTACCCCTATCAATACTCCTGTTTCTTTGTGTAAATCTCTATTTCAACCTGGCATCCTTTTCCCTTTGTGTGAAAAATTTTCTTTAGTATTTCCTGTAGTGATGATAGATCTGCTGGTGTTGAATTTTTTTTAGCTTATTTGTGTCTTTAAAAGTTTCTATTTCACTTATTTTTTGAAAGATATTTTCACTAGTTATAATTTTGAGTTAATTTTTTTTCTTTTAATACTTGAAACTGTTGTTCTCACTTGCATTGATTATAAAAAGAAATCTACTATTATCCTTATCTTTACTCCCTCTTAAATTATGTGTCCTTTCTCTGATTGATTTATTATTTTATCTTAGCACTAGTTTTTCATAATTCGTTAATGATGTGTGCCTTCATATAATTTTCTTTGTGTTTTTTGTGCTTGGAACTTACTGAACTTTTTGAATATATGAGTGTATGGTTTTCACCAAATTTGGAAACTTTTGGCCAGTATTTCTTTAATTATTTTTTTTTCACCTCTCCTCCCTGAAAGCATTTCTATTGCACACAAACTAGGCCACTTAATATTTCCCTACAAGTCATTAATACTCTGTTCATTTTCCTTTGATGTTCTTTTCTTTGCGCATTTCTGCTTGGATAATTTCTACTGCTTTGGCTTCAAGTTTACCAACCTTTCCTTCTGCAACATCTGATCTGTCATTAGTTCCATCCAGTGTTCTTTTCATCTCACACTTTGTGGTTTTCACCTCTAGAAATTCAATTTGGATCTTTCTGATATTTTCCATGTATTCACTTAGCTTTTTGAATATGTAAAATACAACCATAGTAATTATTCAATACCCTCCTCTGCTAATTCTATTGTCTGTGTCAGTTCTTCATCAGTTTCAATTGATTAACTATTCTCCTCTGTATGGACCATAATTTCCTGCTTCTTTGCACACACTGTACATTTTTTTAACTGGCTATCAGACATCATGAGTTTTACCTTGTTGAGTACTAGATATTTTTGTATTACTAAAAATATTCTTGACTTTTATTCTAGGATGCAGTAAAGTTACTTGCAAGCAATTGGACCATTTCAACTCTTGCTTTCAAGATTTTTTTAGGTAGTCCAAATTGGAAATAAATGTTACCTTGTCACTAATTCCAGATGACATGATATTATATACAGAGAACCCTAAAGACTTTCTTAAAAACTGTTAGAACTAATCAACAAATTCAGTAAATTTGCAATATACAAAATCAATACACAAAAAAGGGTATTGTATTTCTATACACTAATAACAATCAGAAAGAGAAATTAAGAAAACCATCCCATTTACAATTTCATAAAAAAGAATAAAATACCTAGGCATAAACTTCACCAAGGAGGTGATGGACCTATACACTGAAAACTATAAGACATTGATGAAATGAATTGAAGAAGACACAAATAAATGGAAAGATATTCCATGCTGATGGATTGGAAGAATTAATATTGTTAAAACTTTCATACTACCCAAAGCAATATTCAGATTCAATGAAATCTGTATCAAAATTCTAATGGCATTTTTCACAGAAATACAACAAAAATCCTAAAATTTGTATGGAACCACAAAAGATTCTAAACAGCCAAAACAATCTTGAGAAAGAAGCCATCACACCTCCTGATTTCCTTCTTTATTACAAAGCTATACTAATTAAAACAGTATGGTGATATTGGCATAAAAACAGACACATAGATCAATGGAATAGAACAGAGAGCCAGGAAAAAAATCCACACATATAGAGTCAATTAATTTACAACAAAAGAGTCAAGAATATGCAATGGGGAAAGGATAGTCTCTTCAATAAATGATGTTGGGAAAATTGGAGAGATACATGCAAAAGAATGAAACTGGCCCACTAGCTTACACACACACACAAATTCATTCAAAATGGATTACAGACTTGAACATAAGACCCGGAACCAGGAAACTCCTAGAAGAAGACATAGGCAGTAAGCCCCTCAGCATAGGTCTTGGTGATGATTTTTTTAATCTGACACCAAAAACAAAAGCAAGAAAAGCAAAAATAAACAAGTGGGACTGCATCAAACTAAAAAGCTTCTGCACTGCAAAGAAAACCATCAACAAAATGAAAAGGCAACCTACTGAATGGGAGAAAATATTTGCAAATCGTATATGTGACAAGGAGCTAATACCAAAACACATAAAGAGCTCATACAACCTAATAGCAAAAAAAAAAAAAAACCCAAACAATCCGATTTTAAAATAGGTAGAAGCCCTGAATAGACATTTTTCCAAAGAAGACATACAGATGGCCAACAGGTAAATGAAAAGATCCTCAACATAATTAATCATCAGGGAAATGCAAATCAAAACTGCAGTGAGATATGACCTCACACCTGTTACAATGGCTGCTATTGAAAGGATAAGAAATCCTTTCAGAAGTTCTTTTCTGGGCCTGGAACAGTTTGGATACACTGATCAGGACTCCCCTAAATATTCAAAGGACACCTTCTGCAGCTCCTACTGTTCTTTCTTAGTACAGACACGTCCAATGTTCTGTCCAGCAAACTCTAGACTCCTTTTTGTCCTGGACTTTCAGCACTGACCCCTCAACCCAGGGAGTTCACTGGGCTCTCCTCCCTGCACTGCAGCCTGGAGACCCTCTTAAAGCCCTAATACAGGGCAGTTATATGGACCACTATTTTCATTTGCCCCCTCTTTCAGGGATCAATATGTGTCATTGAGCAATGTCCAATGCTTTGGAAACCATTGTTTCATACATTTGGTACAGTTTTTTTTGTTTTTTGTTTGTTTGTTTGTTTCAGACCAGAAGGTAAATCCAGTCCCTGTTACTATAATCTTCATGAAAAGTTTAACTTCCTCCTGATTTTTTAAAATTGGAAATCTGGCTCCTTTAGATGCACTGGAGAAAAAAAAAAAAAAGCCAAACAGAAAGACAAACCTGAATAAGGTCTACCTTGGAGAATCCAAGGGCAATATGAAGATACCAGGGGTAGGTGAGTATATGGGGAGAGAGTATGTTATGAGTGGTTCTGGATTCACAAAACACAAAGTTTTTTCCTCTTAAATCATCACACTGCCCAGCACGAACAGCCTCACATGGTTGCAGCACCTGTTATGTAAGGCTGACCTGCCTTAAAATTGTGAACCAACCTTTATTCAGAATTAATTTTTGATCCTTTGACCTTTTATAAATTCTTAGCTTCAAAATGCCAAAAAGCTTCAAAAGTTTAATCAAAATGATGTCATTCCTTTTCATGGTCAGATTCTGCACACGGCCTTTTAACTGTGGCTATGATTATTACAACTAATGGTTTTCACTCTCATTAACACACTTATATTTCTCATAAAGTATAAAAAGACCAAAAATGCTCATACATCGATTAAATGTACCACAATGTCACATCTAAACAAGTAACCAAATTATTTTGGAATTGATGTCAGAAAAAAATGCATGGGCCCACAAGAAAATTTGTCCAGTTGTTTTGCCTTTTCATTCCTGCCTACACTCTTTGCTTCTTTTTTTTTTTAATTGGAGTATAGTTGCTTTACAATGTTGTGTCTGTTTCTACTGTACAGCAAAGTGAATCAGTTATACACACACACACACACACACACACACACACACATATATATATATATATATATATATATATATATATATATATATCCCCTCTTTTTTGGATTTCCTTCCCATTTAGGTCACCACAGAGCACTGAGTAGAGTTCCCTGTGCTATACAGTAGGTTCTCATTAGTTATCTGTTTTACACATAGTAGTGTATACATGTCAATCCCAATCTCCCAATTTATCCCACCCCCCTTTCCCCCACTGGGTGCCCATACATTTGTTCTCTATGTCTGTGTCTATGTCTGCTTAGTAAATAGGTTCATCTGTACCATTTTTCTAGATTCCACATATATGCATTAATATATGATATTTGCTTTTCTCTTTTTGACTTACTTCACTCTGTATGACAGTCTCTATTTCCATCCACGTCACTGCCAATGACACCATTTCATTCCTTCTTATGGCCAAGTAACATTCCATTGTATATACGTACCACATCTTCTTTATTTACACTGGCTATTGTAAACAGTGCTGCAGTGAATATTGGGGTGCATGTATCTTTGGGAATTATGGTTTTCTCCAGATATTTGTTCTAAACTTTGCCCTGCAAAGCTTGAGCAAGCAGCAGACCCCAAGGAAGGGTACTGTGGTATTCACCTCGAAGAGCTGTGCCAGGTGGGTGCCAGAGGCCACAGGGGCTCAGTGAACAAGGCCAGTGAAGCCCGTCAAGAATTAAGGTGACTCCAAATGATTTGTGTTCTAGTTGCCTAAGGCAGTGATGTCAGCGGAACATAGGGATACATTCCTGAGCACCGTGGGTGTGAATCATCAAACTTGAGCAGCAGAAAGATAAGGAATCACCATATGCAGTAGAAGTTCAAGAACCCAGGGCACTACAGAAATAGTACTAGAGGTCTTACCCAGACCTTTGCAGCTCAACAATCACAGACAAGTTTTCAATGAATTATACCTAAGACACAAAAAGTGACCATTAAGACTTACCAAGTACCTGGCACTGTAGTCACAACCTGACATATGTCTCGTTCTAACCTCACAGCAGCTATGGAACTGCGAGGAATTGTGTGCACTGTGGTCCACATTTCACAGATGAGAAAACTGAGGCCCCTACTATGTGGCAGAACTGGTATTTGCATCCAAGGCTAATTCCAAAGGATTTTTCCTTCTTTTCATTTATTCATTTTTGAAAACACAATAGATTCACCTGGTACAGAACTGAAAAGGTAAAAAATGCCATAAAATAAAAGGTAAGCCCCCCTCCTACCTCTACACAGTTTCCCTCCCAAGGGACAGCTAATTTATTAGTTTGTAAACACTTCGAGAGATGTTTACCAGCTCCAGCAGTGAACCTGTCTCTTCTTTCAGTTCTGTTAGTTTTTGCTTCATGTATTGAAACATTTTGACGGTCTGCTGTTAGGTTCATAAAAGTTTAGGATGGCTGTCTTCTTAGAGGATGGACTCATGTATCCTTATGTAATGTTCCTCTTTATCACTAATAATCTTCCTTGTTCTGAAATCTACTTTGTATGATATAATATAGCTCTTCCCTCTTTCTTTTGATTAGTATCAGCTTGGTTTACCTTCCTCTCTTTCTTTGCTTTTAGCTTACCTGAGTCTTTATGTTTATAATATATTTCTTGCCTGCCACCTCAATTCTCTGATGCGGCCAAGAAAGGCATTTATTTTCAGTTGTTCAAGCTTCTTGTTTAAGGTTGGAAACAATGACTTCCAAGCTGTTTACAGGTCAGAGCTGAATCCAGAAGTTTTTCTCAGCCCAATCATTTTTTAAGATAGTTCTCTCTTAGAGACAATGAACATACTTTTTTTTTTTTTTTTTTTTTTTTTTTTTTTTTTTGCGGTACGCGGGCCACTCACTGTTGTGGCCTCTCCCGTGCGGAGCACAGGCTCCAGACGTGCAGGCTCAGCGGCCATGGCTCACGGAACCAGCCGCTCCGCGGCATGTGGGATCTTCCCGGACCAGGGCACGAACCCGTGTCCCCTGCATCGGCAGGCGGACTCTCAACCACTGCGCCACCAGGGAAGCCCTGAACATACATTTTAATAAACAGAAATTTTTACCTTTCTGTTGATTAGAGCAGTAGTATGTGCATTGAATTCACTTGGATTATATGCATTGTTTCAAAGCATAATAAAAAGGAGAAAAAATAGGATTTGGTTCTATATATCATTTTAAGATTGGACTTACATTTGTCACAAGACTGTTCTTACTAATTATGCTAGCACTACTACCATATAGTAATTACTACTACTATACTTACTAACTATACTAACTCTGTGAAAGCACTAAGATCCAAGGAGCCTAAGTTAAACAATTCGACCTGTAGTCTACTTTTTTTTTTTTTGGAAAAGAAAATGCCTAAGATTAACTTGGAAAAAAAGCTGCAGACAGTCTTAAAGTGACCTTAACTGCTTCCTTGACCATAATTTTCCTTGGATCTGCAGACTCTTATGGTTTGGTAGCATAATATTTTGTTCTTAAAAAATGCAATGTTATAATTTAATAAAGAGAAACCACCTATACATTTTATAGAAAAGTTCCTGGATCTAACCATCCCCCCTCCCCCGATGGGAAATCATAAATAGTGACTATTTCCAGGGGCAAAGAGGATCTAAACAATTGAGGTAACAGTAAAGCATCTTTTAGGATATTCTCTTGCTCCCTTTTAAGTGATAACTCGGATCTCTTAGAGTAGGTAGGGTTCCTAACCATCAAAAAACAATCTCTGAAATTTACAGACCTGACATAGTTCATGGGAGTTTTGTACAACTATCAGATTTCATTCATAAATGTAGATTTGTGATACCTTTTGCTTACATCATATAGTTGGAAAAAATATCGTGCCTAAGCTATGACAATTCCTGCCCTTAAGAGCATTTCTGATTGAACTTTTAAAATTGAACAGAGCATATTATTTCAGTCATATATTGCTGATTATCTCAATGTTATATATTGCTAAAATGTAATGACTTAAACCACACCTGTTTATTTCTCCTTAAGGTCCTGTGGGCAGACTAGTGGACTCTTCTGCTGTCTGGCCTGACCTTACCTGGGGGAGGCCTTCAGCTGTGGGAGCCTGGATGCCTCAACCGTGAGAGGTGGGGTTACTGGGCCATGATTACCATGTGTGGTAATCATGGTAATCATGATTACCACGTGATTACCACCCTCCATCCCAGGTACCATGTGTGCTGATGTCCCACTGGCCAGAAGCCATACAGCCAATGGGAAGGGGAATTTATAAGAGTCTGGACCCTGGGAGACTTGATTCACTGGAGGCCATTGCTGTAAAAATATCCTACTCCTTTTGACTCCATGCGTTCACATATTTCCCAAGAACCTCAAAACCGCACCTAATCACTGCACACAGCTCAAAGTCCAGGATCTAGTAGTAATTAAATCGAATAAAGATCTAGTAATATGGATCTAGTAATCTGCCCCAGATCCTGATGCAAATGAGGCTTCAGAAGTGAGTTTCTCAACTGCAGCTCTTTGGGGAGTGGCTCCTCCTAAAAATGGATCTGTGAATTAAATAGTTACTTTAGTTTTGCCCCATGCACCCAACATATACTGGTAAGATAAGGAAAAGATAACTTCAACTAGACACCCACATTCCAAAAAGAAAGGAACAGAGACACATAGCTTCACTGGTCCACAACGATGATGCAATCCTGCCAGGCACATGCTCTCCAGACCCACAACTCTAAGAACAGGGAATGTTCCTTATTCCTTGACAGAGAGAGGGTCTGTCTAGTGCTTCCCTGATCTTTTATTTTCCTTAGCCTTCTGTTTGATTTTTAGCCATTTTAATATGGAGTGAATTTGCCTGGATCTAGTAGCGCTTCTTTTGGAGAAGTAACCATTGTTATGCCCATAGATATTCCTTCCACCTCATCCTCTCTCTCCCCACTTTTTGAAATGTCATTTATACACACATTAGATCATCTCACTGAGTCTCACACTTAACTTCTGTTTTCACTTCCTTTTCAGGACTTGTGATTTCTTCATGAACAAGAAGGGCTGGAGCAAACACACTCAGGTGAGCCGAGATGGAGCAGAATGCCCATCACCTGTTCCAGGTGAGTCTGTAGGCTCCATGGACCATTTGTCTGGGAATAAGAGGCTGACTTTACTGTTGGGCAACAGCTAATGATCTTCTGTGGCTGGAGAGAGAGAAATTAGATGGATAGCAAACAAAATGGAAGGCTCTTTACTGGAAAAAGGAATGGGGAAAAAAGGATGAGACAGGGTGCTTTTGGAGGGGGATGTATCATATGCAGAACCTGGGTTAAGAAGAATACTAGCACTCCTATTTCTATATGTAATAGTTGGCATCAACAACAAGGTCCTGCTGTATAGCACAGGGAATGCTATTCAATATCCTGTGAAAAACCATAATGGAAAAGAATATGAAAAAGTGTGTGTGTGTGTATATATATATATATAAAACTGAGTCGCTTTGCTGCACAGCAGAGATTAACACAACATCATAAATCAACTGTACTTTAATTTAAAATAAATGAAAGAAAGAAGACAAATGTTAGCACTCCTGTGTTCAACCTCGCATCCTTAGTCCAGACCATGTTTTCTAGACAATTTGGCTCAGCACAGTGTCTTATCATCCCGTGCTTATCACTACCCAGCTAGGAGAGAAAAGAAGAGAGGACAGATAAAGAAAGAATGCATACGTGACACTTCATCAGTCCTCAATAATTTAGGACTGGAAAACTTCCCTAAGATTTCCTGACTGACAGCTGCTCTGCAACACATGCCCCAAGAACATGCTGGATTTTCTGCACAGCCCCTCTCCCCACTATGCATCATTTAAATGAGAGCTTTAGTTGGTAAGGGGATGGAGTGAGTGTGTATAAGCCAGCTATTGATACTTCCCAGGTACCACTCTCTTCTCATAAAAAGATGATGAGGGGGCTTCCCTGGTGGCGCAGTGGTTGAGAGTCCTCCTGCCGATGCAGGGGGACGCGGGTTCGTGCCCCGGTCCGGGAAGATCCCACATGTCGCGGAGCGGCTGGGCCCGTGAGCCATGGCCGCTGAGCCTGCGTGTCCGGAGCCTGTGCTCCGCAGTGGGAGAGGCCGCAACAGTGAGAGGCCCACTTACCACAAAAAAAAAAAAAAAGACGATGAGGCAAATCAGCATCTTGTAGTAGGCAGATTTGGTAGGAAAGTAAATTGATTTTCTCCTTCGCTTAAATGGAAACAAATGAGTTCTCCTGCATTCACCAAAGATATAGGACTTTCTTAGCACAATGAAGATATTCAAGTCTGATGTTTTAAAACAAACAAGAAAATAAATGAGCACCCAAGAAAAAAATAATTTTGATATCTGGTGTAGCCGAAAAGGCACTGCACTTAGGCCTCCAAATCTCCCAGATGAGTCACTTACTAGTTTTAGGCAAAATACTTAAACACATGAAGCCTCAAACTGTACAGCTGCAAAGCGACTGGGACATGCATGCAGACCCCACCTCCATTACTATTTTGTTAGGATAGTAAAGATGAGATAATGCTCATGAAAGCATTTCTTTTAAAGCCTGCAGCATCACTCTGATGTAAGACATTATTTTTGTACCGACACCTATTATGAGAAAAATAAAAAATTAACTCAAGACCACGCTGTATGGTTATCGGAAACACTGTACTTTACAATATTTGGTTATTTTAAGGATCCCCATTGCCATGGGCATGAACATTTAATCAGTCACTGGAAGGAAAAAAAAATACCCCAAAAGTGCTTTGCCTAAGAAAAGCTGATAAAAGAGTCATGCCCTGTTTTCTTCTTAATCTTCCTGCAGCATCTTCCCACCCTTCCCGGCTGCATACTTTGCATCCTTAAGAGTTTTAGGCCATTGAGAATACATATATATATATACATATATATACACATATATTTATATATATGTGCACATATATATAAACATAAATTTATATATATGTGTGTGTCTATATATATATATTTATTTATTTAATGACATTGATGTAACAGAAATAGGTGTCATTATCATTGTCAGTAAAAATCTAGCTTCAGGGCCAGAATCTGCAGTCAAACGTGCGACCAGCCATGTAAAGCTTGGTTCGCTCTGTGACAGAAAAGGCTGCTGAAACTGCATGGGAGTCAAGAGCATTCTCTCCCTCAGGACTCTTCACTTCTGTTGCTACACCTCACCGGTTTGATCATTCACACAGAGTCTCTAAAACAGGAGGAATAGGAAATCATGATACAAGAATAGAGCACATGGAGGCTACCATAAAAGAAACTTCATTTTGCAACTATTTCACATTATTGCTAATGTAGGCATGAAACAGACACACACACTTCTTGCTTACTTAGCAATGTCCTATTTTCCTCAGCTATTCTTAAAGACTGAATAAGGACACCTTTTTACTTCCTTCTCCTTCTTGATTCTAAAAATACTAGGCTGAAGTAAAGTGATAGTGAGAATATAAAAATAGGTACCGTTTATTGAGTGTCTGCTCTGGACCAGGCAGTTCACGTACATTTTCCTAGTACGTTATGACTCTTTGGGATGATTCCAGATTGATATCATAATTCTCACTTCCAGACCAGGAAAATAAGTCTCTGAAAGGTTAAGCAATTTGATCAGGTAACACAAGTAGCAGGAGGCAAAGCGGCAAAAAGAGATCTTTAAAAAAATTTTTTTTAATTTTTTCAGATTCTTTTCCATTATAGGTTATTTCAAGATATTGAATATAGTTCCCTGTGCTATACAGTAGGTCTTTGTTGGTTATCTATTTTATATATAGTAGTGTGTATCTGTTAATCCTAAATTCCTTATTTATCTCTCCACCCTCCTTCCCCTTTGGTAACCATGAGTTTGTTTTCTATGTCAGTGAGTCTGTTTCTGTTTTATAAATAACTTCATTCATATTATTTTTTTTAGATTTAACATATAACTGACATCATATGATTTTTGTCTTTCTCTGTCTGACTTACTTCACTTAGTATCTCTAGGTCCATCCATGTTGCTGCAAATGGCATTATTTCATTAAAAAACATCTTTTGGAATGACTTCCCATTTGCTAGTAAAATCTGTTAGCTAAGTAGCAGGACATTTGGGAGATGGGAATACTGTTTTCTTTAATTTTCTTTATAACTGAGGAATACCAGAAAATGTGTTGTTATAACCATTGACACTGAACATCTCATAATGTCCATTTTTCTGCCTTTCTATGTAGTGGGTGTGGCCAGTTTAAATTGTCTTGAACTAAAGACAGGAGTAGAGGAGACGGAAGAAGGGAAGGAAAGAGGGAAGAAGGAAGAGGGGGAAAAGAAACCTAAACGGAATTGATTTTCCCTTATTACTCCCAAGCATCATGTCGTCATTTTATGCATCAATTCTAGTTGTAATTAAGATGCAGAACATAGGGGTGATTCTCTTGTGGAAAGCTGTTTTATCAGTCAGGACTCTTTTAGCCGCAAGAGAAATAAAATTCAAATCAAACCAGCTTGTTGGGAACAAAGAGAGAAAGAGAGGATGTTTATTTGGCTCATGTAACTGGGGCTCTACTTCTAGGTGTCAGGAAACTTTAGTTTGAATATGATACTGAAAATTTGGTACATTTCAAGGGTTTATGGGCACTAGGATATTGGTAGTTTGTAGGGTGCCATGAAATGTACCCCCCTTCTCAAAAACTGGGACCTAAGATCACTCTCAACAGAAAACAGAGTCATGCAGAATCACAGTAAAGATACTAGCTCCAGGTCTGCCAGGATTGTCTGTTAGATATTGAGTTTTCTCAATATAAAGAAAGAATATGTCGGAAGGGAACTGATCAGCTGTGGAAGCAAAAGGAGAACATTACCATTATTCATCTAAGGAGTCTCTGAGGAAGGGGTGTCCTTGAACAGATACGCAGTTGTTGAGATGCCGCTCATACAGTGGAAGGACCATGGGCTCCAGTCAGATAAACCATTCATCCTACAGATACTTCCAGTGTGCCCACTACTTTTTCTGGACAGTTAGGATGTGTCCACAAAAAAAAACAAAGGTCCCTGCCCAAGGGACTTCCCTGGCAGTCCAACGGTTAAGACTTCGCCTTCCAATGCAGGGGGTACGGGTTCAATCCCTGGTCAGATCCCACATGCCTCACGGCCAAAAAAACAAAACGTAAAACAGAAGCAGACAGCTGCTCAGTTGACGCTGCGTGTCCTGGGATGGCTTCCAAGGTGCCACCAGGAGTTATTGGACCCTCTGAAGACCGTCCCTGGATCTCGGGTTAAAACTCTGTATTCTAATCTGAACTGTGGGAAAAAGGGTTAGCTCATTGGTGATATTCCTACTTGAAGGACATCATGTTTTCCAAACTAGCACATTTGCAGACTGTTGCTGTCCTTAGTGGAGTTCATTCTTCAGTGGCTTCTGCTACATCAGTTGCAACTAAAAAACAGTCCAAGGCCCTCCATCCTCTGATTACATTTTTGAACGGGAATCTAAATATGGTGCCCACAACTACCATACTTTACCTGTAGCCTTGGAGAAAGGAAAAGGTATTTGCGTATGGGATGTAGAAGGCAGAAAACATCTTGAATTTCTGAGTGCCTACAGTGCTGTCAGACAAGGGCATTGTCATCCAAAGATTGTGAATGCTTTGAAAAGTCAGGTGGACAAATTGACCTTAACATCCGGGGCCTTCTACAATAACGTGCTCGGTGAATACGAAGAGTATGTTGCTAAACTTTTCAACTACCACAAAGTTCTTCCTATGAATACAGGAGTGGAGGCTGGAGAGACTGTTTGCAAACTTGCTCGTAGATGGGGATATACCGTGAAGGGGATCCCGAAATACAAAGCAAAGATGGTTTTTGCAGCTGGAAACTTTTGGGGTAGAACATTGTCTGCTATCTCCAGTTCCACAGACCCAACCAGTTATGACAGTTTTGGACCGTTTATGCCAGGTTTCGAAATCATTCCATGTAATGATCTGCCTGCTCCTGAGCGTGCACTTCAGGACCCACACGTTGTGGCGTTCATGGTGGAACCAATTCAGGCGTTGTTGTTCCGGATCCAGGCTACCTTGTGGGCATGTGAGAGCTCTGCACCCAGCACCAGGTTCTGTTTATTGCTGATGAAATACAGACAGGATTGGCCAGAACTGGTAGATGGCTGGTTATTGATCACGAAAATGTCAGACCTGATATGGTCCTTCTAGGAAAGGCACTTTCTGGTGGTTTATACCCTGTATCCGCAGTGTTCTGTGATGGAAATAATGCCGACCATTAAACCAGGGGAACACGGTTCAACGTAGGGTGGCAATCCTACGGCCCTGGAGGTTTTGGAAGAAGCAAACCTTGCTGAAAATGCAGAGAATATGGGTATCATCTTGAGAAATGAACTCATGAAACTACCTTCTAATATTGTAATGGCCGTAAGAGGAAATTTACTATTTAAATACATTTAAATAGTATTAAATGCTATTGTGATTAGAGAAACCAAAGATTATGACGCTTGGAAGGTGTGTCTGCGACTTCAAGATAATGGACTTCTGGCCAAGCCAACCCACGGTGATATCATCAGGTTTGCACCTCTGCTTGTGATCAAAGAGGATGAGATTCTGGAGGCCATGGAAATCATTAACAAGACCATCTTGTCTCTCTGAGGGTGACAGTTTTCAGTGGTGCCTGGGAGCCAGCTGGAGACAGGCAGTTCGTAAAGCTCTGTGTTTCTGCATTTAATGCAGGCATATTCCCCTTCCCCCATGTTAAGGGCTTTTTAAAAAATATATGTTTTTCAGTTCATATATAATAGAATGACATTTATAAAAGTGCAGTTTGCTGTGTAACATAACTAAGAGAATGTCCTGGCATCTTATATTCGATTAAGTGTGTGTGTGTGTGTGTGTGTGTGTGTGTGTGTGTGTGTGTGCTTTCTAAGGTGAGATGCATCTCTCTATATAGACAACCTTTTAATCAAGTCCCTCAGCACAATTTATATATGTTTTAATAATTTCCTTGCTGGTATAAATTGTTTGTATTTGAAAAAGTTCTATGAGAGTATTGCATAGACGATTAGCTTAACCTTATAAAGTTGAATCATAATCATTGAATTTTAGGAAGGATTAATGGTTAAGCTTATATAAAATACTAGATTTCAGTAAACTCCATATTGGCTAGCACCAAGATGTATTCTATGAATGTCATTACTTTGAATTAAGAATTATTGTTTAACATTCCTAGATTATGTTTTAAGTGTTTGATATAATTTGTAAAAAGTGTTTATTTTCAGTGTTTCTTTAAATTTAAAATAAAGCTCATATTTAAAATGTCTACGTTGGGAACAGTGTGTGATTACTGCAGTGTTATCAATTACCTCACATTTTAAAGTCCTCTGAGAATATTCTTACCTGTTTTATTTCATGTGTTTTCTAAGAACATTTTGGTTTCTTTGGTAATCTCTAGAAAAACAAATTATGAAAAGTCTCTTTAAGTACTACCTTTTCCACTTTCAAAATAACTGCTTTTTTCCCATGTGTATGCTAGTATTTACCATTTTTATTAACG
Source organism: Leucopleurus acutus (assembly GCF_964270905.1). Lineage (NCBI taxonomy): Eukaryota > Metazoa > Chordata > Mammalia > Artiodactyla > Delphinidae > Leucopleurus > Leucopleurus acutus. The sequence continues at coordinate 81,037,879 of NC_139157.1, forward strand.
TATCCTTCTTATGCATGGTAAAAAAAAAAACAGAAGCAATATTATAACAAATTCAATAAAGACTTAAAAAAAATGGTCCACATCAAAAAAAAAATCTTTAAAAAGAAAAGATCCCTGCCCAATATCGTAGACTATAAGCATTAAACCTAATAAATAAGTAAATCATATAGTATGTTAGAAACCAAATAAAAAGGAAAACCTAAAACAAGGTATGAGGAGTCCGGAGGGCCCAGGAGGAAGGGTATGGTGTGATTTGAATTTGAACGGTCGAGGAGTCCTCATGGAGAAGTGGTATTTGAGTGGTGAACGGAAGGTGGTAAGGGAGTTTGCCAGTGGATATCTGGGGGAAACATTCCATGCAGAGCAACTGTCCAAAGATAGGAGCATTCTTGGCACATTTGAGGAATTTCAAGGAGGCCAGGTTGGCAGGAGTTAAGTGAACACAAAGGAAAGTAAAAAGAGATAAAGTCAAAGGGAGATCACCGTAGGCCACCGTAAGGTCAGCTGGAACAATTTAAGAAATGATGGTGGCAGGGTCTGGGTGGTAGTAATGAGGTTGTGAGATACTGTTTGCAAAGCATCTTGTTCATGGCAGGAACCAAACCCTGGGGTCGTTATAAGGCACGTCCCTTTTATGATTCTCCGCTCATCATATCAACTTCAGAATATGATTTAGCCTCCTATCATGTTGACTTCCAAGGAAGCCTGCCTCAGCCTCAAAAAGCAAGAATCTAGTCATCTTGTCCACTTGGCAGTTAGGGTTTTCACTATAAATGCACTGTTATTCCAGGTGTATGCTTGAGTCTTTCAGAGCCCCTGTCTTGCCAGTACCATTCTGAGAGATCAATGGATCCCTAGTGGTCTGAGGGTTGAGCCAGGGGGGTCCACACTGGTACGTAAATTATCCCCCGAAGTCTGCCATTTCTGAAGCCCTTTGAGTGGACAGTCTCTCCTGGGCGTATCCTGACTTTACCAAGTGTTTTTCTTGAATCGAATCACAATAAACATCTAGGATTGGGAGTTACCTAGAGATCTGGGGGAGTTCAGCAACTTTGTTACTTTAATTCCAGTAAGTTAGATTTAGAGACACTGATTGTGCCCTACAGCTTGAAAATCTGAGAAAATTCATTTTTTTCCATTTTTATTACATCAAAAAGGAACATTCTGGATTATGGCTATATCAACATCAAAGAACGTTACTGTTTGTTGGACCCTTCCCATGTAACAGGCACCGTATTAGACGTTTACATTGTGTAATATCCCAGCCTCAACACAGCCCTTCACAGCACAGTTAGTTTAGCTGGATGGGCAGGACCCTGACATCCTGGAGGTCCAGTGCTGGTGCCTGCATGTAGTCCATCAGCAGAAATACACCTGTGAAGACAGGTCCCTCTATTGCTTTCGTCCATGCTATTGTTTCCATTTATTTGCTTGTTTAATGGAAAGGAGAGGAGGTTGTTTCATTTTGTCTGGCTTTGTTTTGACTATATTTTTACCATCACATGAATGATGGCTCTTGTTTACTTTTAATTTTGTTTGTTTATTTGTTTACTGATCTACTCTTAGTCTTCAACCAGACCTCTCAGCAATAAGAGTAGGAAAGACACCGAAAGTAGCCACAGTTCCCAAAATATATACTGCAGAGCCCTGGGCTTGCAGGCAGTCACCCCCAAAATGGCTCCTTGGCCAAACAAGGTCTTATAGTAAAGAAAATATTTTTAATCATGTTTCATCTCATAGTTTCCAATAGTATTTGCCCACACAGCCCTTTTATTGGAAAATAACTATTAAACCTCCAAGACTAGTTCTAAGGGGCAAACTTGGGGGCTGAGGAGATGAGGAACAAGAAAAGTCATTTGTCTGCTTTCTCAGAGGGCTCAGGAAAGAAAAGTGAAAGGTTTTCCCATGAAAATAAGGTATTGAAATAGAGAAGAAACAGGAGGCATTTCCTTGCTACGCGATTCAAACTGCGGAAAAATCTCTGCAATCCAAGGCAGAAAAGTGAGCAATGATGCTGTGCCTGTGGGATGACAGATCAAGCATTAAACTTAGAATGTGCAGTGAGAAGCCACTCAGGCAGCTTCAGGGACGTGCTGTGAAGTCCCATCCGCAGACGCACCCTGCAGCCCTCACTGAGCGCTGACCCGCACCTCAGCCCCAGGCCAGAGATAAATGAACATGTGGAAGGGCAGCCAGCCTCCCCTCTCTGTTGCACATCTTCAGGAAGAGCGTGAAATTATCTTTCTTCAAGAAAGGAAGCTGCCTTCTATACCGTTTCTCACCCACCTGGACCAACAGTGGGCAGAGTACCTCTGTCCGTGAGGCCACCGCCTGGTACCACCCCAGATCTGAGGCTTTGCTGGGGACGCCCCGCCAGCCACTGATGAGATCCAGCCCCACTTCAAACAAGCATAGATCCTGTTCCCTGGTGTTGGAATTAAATCAGTGATCTAAAGTACTGATTTTATTAACTTAATGATTAAATTAATTAATATCTAGAAAGATTTTTCTGTGCTCTGAAAGGAATAGCATCGTCATTTTTATTTTATTTAATGTTCAACACATTAAACTTACAACTAATTACCAAAACTATGAAAATTAAAATTTCTTAAACAGTTAAACATTGATTAAAGTTTGAAATAAAATCGCTTAAATGATTTAAACAATAATTGTAAATTTACTATGACTTATTCTTTTTTTAAATAAATTTATTTATTTATTGGCTGCGTTGGGTCTTCGTTGTTGCACGCGGGGCTTCTCTAGTTGCAGCAAGAGGCGGCTACTCTTCATTGTGGTGCGCGGGCTTCTCATTGCGGTGACTTCTCTTGTTGCGGAGCACGGGCTCTAGGTGCACGAATTTCAGTAGTTGTGGCACGCGGGCTCAGTAGTTGTGGCACATGGGCTTAGTTGCTCCGTGGCATGTGGGATCTTCCCAGACCAGGGCTCAAACGCGCGTCCCCTGCATTGGCAGGCGGATTCTCAACAATAGCGCCACCAGGGAAGTCCTGAATATTTTTAAATATTAACTAACTCCAATTAAATATTTAAATAACTCCATAAACAACAAATGTGTACAATTACAATGAGAATAATGCACTTACAGGTATTTTGTAAAAATTAAGACCCAGGGTTTATTTTTTTGTCTGTATGTCTTCATTATTTTTTCTCATTATTGTTTATATACCTACTTTTGTTATACTTAACCTGCTTCTTCCCTCTCATAATTAATGTCTCAGATTAGTTGAGATTCTAGGATTTGGGTGACCAAGAAGTAGAATTTTGGCGGGAGTGAAGAATCTAGTTGCTTCTCTCCAAATAAGTTACATGTGAACTGGTAGTCATTTGTCTGAGCTGTTTGTTTGTTTGGCTTTTTACCCTCCTTTTTTTCAGACACTAAGACCTTTAAATGCATGCTTTCACCTAGGTTTTTGAAACCTGGCCTCTCACTCCCTTATGTATTTTTTTTAACTCTTGCATGGCTGGTGCAGCCCGTCCTGTCACAACTCTTGTCATGCGGAGTAGATAGATCTAGTCCTTTAAGATCTGGTGTTAGGAGAACCTCACTTATGCTTTGTTATATCATAACAGAGGTACCACTGAGTTTTCATCTCCTCGAATACAAGCCATAGGGTTTGCCTTCTTAGTGATTCTTTCATGTCTTACCAGCTAGTTAAGTCATTATCTTAGTACCCTCAATGTTTATTCTTTTCTACCTGGTTGTTTTGTGACACACTCCTTGTGATATGTAGGAAACCTCTCTACCTGGTTGTTCAGTGTACTCCCCAGCACCAGAAATTCTTACTGGGTAGCAACATTTGCCAAGAAAAAAAGTGCATGTCTATACTTTCTAAATATAAATTTAATAGTAAGCTAAATATAAATTTAATAAAAAAACCTATATGTCCATGCATAAATAGTCCTCTCCTTATGAAAATCAATAAAATAAATATATACCATCACATTTTTCTTTCTTTTCTATTAAAGTTACTGTGCCCTTTGTATTAACATTTCTGGAATTTTCTAGGACTTTCAAAAAAACACTCATTTCCATTAATTCTGATCAAATTATCACAACCTGACCAAAAGGAGTCTCCTTATATTGCCCCTAGATTCTTTAGCACTACCCCCAACATCCTTGAAAACATCCCCTGCTTTCTAGCCACAATAAGATGGATTTTGCTCATTCTGGATTCTCCTTTGACCATGATATCAGATCAGCTGCTCCCCTGGGAGCCCGGTGTTCCTCTGTGGAGACAAGTGCACGAGACCACATCTATGCATGGGAGTGTGTAGACTTAGAGTATCAGCCATGTACACATGCACTGCTGCTCCTTTTAGCCACTCATATGGAGCTGGAGAAGATATTCATTTTTTTTTCTATTTATATTTTTCTTGCAGTTTTTTATTGAAGTATAGGTGATTTACAATGTCGTGTTAGTTTCAGGTGTGCAGTACAGTGATTCAGTTACGTATATATCTAATTTTTCAGATTCTTTTCCGTTGTAGGTTATTACAAAATATTGAGTAGAGTTCCCTGTGCTATACAGTAGGTCCTTGTTGGTTATCTATTTTATATATAGTAGTGTGTATATGTTAACACCAAACTCCTAACATCCCCCTACCCCCTACCCCTGTGGTAACCATACGCTTGTTTTCTATCTGTGGGTCTATTTCTGTTTTGTGGACAAGTTCATTTGTATCATTTTTTCAGATTCCACATATAAGCTATATCATATGATATTTGTCTTTCTCTGTCTAACTTACTTCACTTAGTATGATAATCTCTAGGTCCATCCACCTTGCTCCAAATGGCGTTATTTCATTCTCTTTTATGGGTGTGTAGTATTCCATTGTGTATATATATCACATCTTCTTTATCCATTCATCTGTCAATGGACATTAAGGTTGTTTCCATGTCTTGGCTATTGTAAATAGTGCTGCTATGAGCATAGGGGTGCATGTATCTTTTGGAATTAGAGTTTTCTCCGGATATATGCCCAGGAGTGGGATTGCTGGATCATATGGTATTCTTCTTTAAGGACATAAGTTTACTTTGGTTTTCCCAGTAAGACCCATAAATTGTTGCTCCCTTACATTTCTTAAAGACCAACTTCAAACCACACTGACACACTCCAGATTCTTAACCCCCTGAGTAGTACGGGGGCTTCTGCCTGGGTCTGGCTCGCATGCTCTCCATGACTGGAGTTGCTGAGGTCCCACCATGCCAAGACCGTCCCTTGCCATCTAATTGCTTGCTATGCATAGCACATCATCTCTTCCCAATGAAGTCTGAAGTTTCCACTCATCCTTTTGTTTCTTCTACCCGCTGAGCAATGAAGATATCCTCATGGAAAAGCTAAGGCTTTTCAGACATTCTGCTTCCAGCAGAATTACATTTCTGGCAGATCATTCCATTTGTGTATCTCTTTTTCTTCTGTAAATAAAATTCCCTTCTCAGTGACATGCTCTCTCAAGAATCAGACCCCTCCCCAAGTCACGAGGCTTCAGAGGGGTTCAGGAGGAGGTCCCTTGTCCACCCCTCCCAGTTCCTCAAGTGACACTTCAGCTCATGAACGGGAACGGGAAGGTGGATCCATGGGCGTACCACTTAGTAAATGTACATTCCGAGAGGCAGCAGCTCTTCCCCTCTGAGTAGTCCCCCAGGGGACTTCATTCCCCGAATGGAATACTTTTTCCCGCCATATCAAGAGGCACTTAGTCCTTTGGCAAATCTTAGTCGTTTGTTATTTTCTTGCCTAAGTAACTAGGATAAACCTGTCTCCTTCTCTGAGATGCCATCCAAGTGTCTCCTAGAACAAACGAACAACCTGGAGAGGTTAATCTTATCCCTTATTATTGTCATTAGCTTTTGGAGGGTATATCACTAATTGCTTATGGTAGTTCCACGTCATCTCAATTAATCCCAACTACAACCACCTGCAAGAGTATCACTTTTATTCCATTTTCCAGATGAGATAACACAAACAGCATTGAATTAACCCCGCTTGGAACTCGCAGGGCAGGGATTAGAACTCACGGCTTTCCCAGAGTCTGCATTGTTAGCTACTAGCTCTGCTTCCTTACTCCTTTCCATCCTTGCTTGTACCCTCATTTTACATCTAGAGAATGTGCCCCCAAACAGATTTTATATTCCATTAGCCTAATCATCACACAATTAAATTTAGACACCCTCCTAGCAGCTGCCACCGTTCCTTAGTTTTAAACTGTAATTTACAGTAGCCTGGAGACCACATGCTGTTTCCAAACTATGCCCATTAAGTGTATAGACTGTCCACACTCAACCTATCCTATCCTACTGTCCATCTGCAGCTTCCCTCCTGGGCCCTTATCAGTGAAATCAATTACAGCCTCATGTCTTCGCCTTTCACGTGCCGTCAAATCCATTCTCACACTGCGCACTCGGGCTAATTGCGTGAATGCCTTTCCCCCGAGTTACTGGGTTTGAACGGTTGCTGAGCCCTGTCACCTCGTGGCCAGCAGCGCACACAATATTCCCACAGTGATGTGTTGGCCTCATTTTGGATGAACCCTTTGGTGCTGCTCTGGGTATATCTCTTCTTCTCTCCGCTCCAATTTTCCCTTCCCCAGCAACTTCAGGGGCAGATGTGGCTCTAATGCTGATTTGTCCAGAGATTGTGAATAGAAAATAGTGAAGCTGAAACTATAGGAACTTCTATATATATATCAACTTCTTGAAATGCAGATATTTGTTAAATACAAAAGGTGGGAAGGAAAAGAAGGGTACAGCAGAACTCGATGTATATATAACATATAACTTGTATTCTCTTCGACCAACTCAGTCAGCATTTTGAAATGGTACATGTTTAGACATTCAGTAGACTTTTGTAATAGATACCATTAAGGGCTTTTGTGTCTCTCTTCCGTTTCTATCTTCTTCCCTAATGCAGGCTTTAAATTCTCATCTATAATGTCAGTGTCAACTGCCACAATTATGAATATAAAAAAATATCAAAGTATGCCTCCTAAGTAGCAAGTGGAATTTGAATGGTACTCTTAAAACATTCTAGAACACGTTAGATATTTCTAAATTTGGAAGAGGTCTAGAACAATCCCTTCATTTTTCACATAAGAAATTTAGGTGTTTGTTTATATGAAATAATGGAAACAGCTTTTTTGTTAACAAGAATGTAGTTAATTAATAATAGTAATTCTGGAATCCCTGACCAAATTTGGAAGCAAATATAAAACTCCTAGGTTGAGAGAGTGGGAAAATGTGAAAATGCCAGGATCAATTCCATTTCTGAAATAATACTAGCTCCATCTAGTGGCCAAAGTAATAATTTCCAGTTAATAGCATCTGTGTTTATGATTAATGAACTGTGCTTTTTTTTGGGGGGGGGGTTGTTTGTTTGTTTAATTGGGGTATAATTGCTTTACAATGTTGTGTTAGTTTCTGCTGTACAATGAAGTGAATCAGCTATATGTACACATACATCCCCTCCCTCTTGGACCTCCCTCCCTCCCACCCCCCATCCCACCCCTCTAGGTCATCACAGAGCACCGAGCTGATCCCCCTGTGCTTTATAGCAGGTTCCCACTAGCTAGATATTTTACACCTGGTAGTGTATATATGTCAATCCAGATATCCCAATTCATCCCACCCTTCCCTTCCCCCCTGTGTCCACATGTCCATTCTCTACATCTATGTCTCTTTTCCTGCCCTGCAAGTAGGTTCATCTGTACCATTATTCTAGATTCCACATATACGCGTTAATATACAATATTTGTGTTTTCTCCTTCTGGCTTACTTCACTCTGTATGACAGACTCTAGGTCCATCCACATCTCTACAAATGACCCAATTTGATTCCTTTTTATGGCTGAGTAATATTCCATTGTATATAGGTACTGCATCTTCTTTTTGGGTCTAAATATTTGAATAATTTAGACTACACATGTAGTAAATGCTACCATTTCTGCCTGTGATTAGCCTCTTCCAAAGAGCATAATGATTCATAAATTGTTGTTTAAAGTGAAATTGGAAAAGAGGCAAAATCCAGTACAGAAAACATAAGGTATTTCCTCAATTATCTTCCAAGAAAAGTTTGTGTTCATCTAAAAATCCATTGATATATTTATTATTAAAAACAGCAACAAAATACTATTTTTAACCAAGGCGATACAATTCGTACCAATTTATTATTTGATATACATTGCCAGCCAAAATGTAAAACACATAAATTATTTATTGATTCTAAAAATCCATGGGATTAGTGCTTTATTATCATTTTCCTGTTCTTTGGACTAATAAACTAAAGCATAATGAGTAGATTGTTGCATTTGTATAGGGAGGGAAAGCCCATTTTGTGTTTATCTAGCGCAAGAGTTGTTACCTAGGATTCTGTGAAAACTTAGACATCTCAAGCTAAACTTTTTGTGTTTGTGTGTATTTGAGAAGAAGAAACCTAAGCTCTCTTCAGATTCTCAAAGGAGTTTCTGGCACCTTGACTGTTTATGAAACCCAGAGCACCAGTTACACAAGTGGGTTCGGTGAAAATTCATCAAGTTGTGTGCTTGAGTCATGCTATACCTTAAAAGAAATCTTACAACTTTAGGAGCCATTGTTTTTGTGTTCCCAAACTTAAATAATAAACCCTCACCATGTGCTGAGATAAATATGTAGTAAAAGTTACTAAAGCCTTTTGAGGATCAAATTCTCCAATGGTAAAGTATGAGGAACTTCCCTTGGGTTGTTGAGAAACCTACTCTAAAAACTACTGTAAAATTAAAACTTTCTGAAACTTGATCCCTGCTTCCAAAACCCACCCATGCTGCTTCTTACTACTTCTTCCTCCACAGCTGGTAAAGTGATGTTTGGAATCTTTAATGCACTGCCTGAGGAAGAGAATTAGATGCTTATTGTCACTCTCCCGCAAGAAAGGAAAAAGAACTTGGAAAAATAAAGAACATGAAAGATATGCATGCTTTAGATTTGTATTATAGCACCAAGCCTGTGCTGGTGATCTATTTCTCATCTCTCACCTTCAGATTCCGCTTGTTTTCCTGCTCTGTGAAAGTAAACCTGGGCCTTTGAAATATTCTTCCTCTGCCACTTGAGCCTGAAGCTTTGTGAGTAGAAGGTGCCAGGGAGACATTGCAGGAGGAAAAGAGTTTTGCTTCCTGGTTGCAGGGTGCTCACCCAGCAGGGGCCTGCTGGTTCGGGGCTTCTCGGGTCCCAGGCTCATGCGGCGTCCGGCCCAGGCAGTGCCTGGGGGTCGGCGCACTCAGCGGGCAGCAGCTTCCTCCAGCCCCACCCCTATGGTGCATGCACACACACACACACACACACACACACACACACACACACACACTCGGTGCTTTTGTAGCAGAGCGCCTGACTCATCAGGGTTCAGCTCCTGCTGATGGTGGTGCGTGGCACCCAGCAGCCAGCTGCCTCCTGGATGGCCCCGCGTGGGGTTCCGGGTGGACGTCCTCCTCTGAGATGCTTCCCCGTGAACAGCTCTCCCTGGCTCTCTGGAGGGTGGATAGCCAGCAAATCCTGCCCGTGGGAGCCCACTGGGACATCCGTGCTACGCACGAGCCAGGGCAGTGAGCAATTCCAGCAGGGTCTGTGTCTGAGCCTGGGGTCTCCTCTTGGGGCACTTCATCCCAGCCCCAGGGACCCTGACCGGTCCTTATGCTGCTATTCTTGTATTCTTCAGAGTTTTTTCCAATTCTTAGTACCCCATCCCTCACGTTCTAATCCCCTGGTGTAATTAATAATTCTTTGTGTTAAACTTACATGGTTCGGGCTTCCCTGGTGGCGCAGTGGTTAAGAATCCGCCTGCCAATGCAGGGCACACGGGTTCGAGCCCTGGTCCGGGAAGATCCCACATGCCGCAGGGCAGCTAAGCCCATGCGCCACAACTACTGAGCCTGCGCTCTAGAGCCCACGAGCCACAACTACTGAGCCCGTGTGCCACAACTACGAAAGCCCACGCAGCTAGAGCTTATGCTCCACCACAAGAGAAGCCCGTGCACCGCAGGGAAGAGTAGCACCCGCTCGCCGCAACTAGAGAAAGCCCGTGGGCAGCTACGAAGACCCGATGCAGCCAAAAACAAATAAATGAAATTTTTTAAAAACCCAAAACTTACACGGTTCAACTTATTGTGTGGTTGTCCTCTCCTCAGTGGACCCAGAGGCTGTTACAGCCTCAGTCTCCACTCAGCTGAGATGTGCTAAAGGAATCTATCAATATGTGAAGAGAATAGTAACTAGATTACATTAATTCTATAGAACAGTTAATCTGGTTAAACACAGTTGTATGGCTTGCTACCTCCTCTTTACAAAGCTTTCAAATACATGAAGAGTAGAGATGAATCCTTAATTGACAGCAGTTATGCAAACAGGACCAAATTTTGTATGTGCAATTCAGAGAAGCTTGTAAATCAGATATTTGTACAATGGAGTAGCGTTGAAAGGTGTGAAGATCAGAACTATGGAAAAATATCTGAGAATTCTTAACCAGTCAAATAACTCAAATATCGTTCTTCTCCTTTAAAGTCCAGAGACATCTTAACAGCAAACAGCGAGTGGTATGGTGGATGGTAATTTGGGGTTATTGTAGCAGCCATTTTCCACTGGTCCACCATTCTCTCTCCGCCAGTGGTTTGGGGGAGTCTGACTACCTAACACCTCCATCCTCCTCCGCCCCCTCCAAGCCCCACCCTATGTATGACATGAGTCTGGTGATCAGCTCTCCCACCCTCTGGCCACGAAGATTAGTGTAAACTGGGCACAGGACACAAATCTATCTAATGAGTGTGAACCTGAGCACTTGACTGGAATGTTTTGCAAAGAGAAGACCTCTTTCTGCTGGGCTTACTGAACAGCTAGGATGTAACCCTGGATGTGCTGATCCCATCTCAGCCAGTGCACAGGGGAAACCTGTCTGATAAAGAGGGAAATGGGAAAGCAGAGCCAGAAGATGCAAAAAAAAAAAAAAAAGAGAGAGAGAGAGAGATTGCTGATGACATCATCCGACAACCTGGATCTCCAGCTGCAGGTTATCTAAAGTTTTCAGAAACAGGAGATGATGAAAACAGGTCAGTAAGAGCTGAGTTCTGTCCCTTGTGGTCAATATAGTCCTGACGGCTACTGTCACCGCCAGGGGTTTGTGTACCAGAGGCCCTTTGGTCGGTCGTAGGCGAGAGCAAGTGAGGTTCAGCCAGGTTTGTATTAAGCACCTACTGTGTCCACAGCTCTGTGTGCTAGAGAATGAGCATTGGAATGATCACATCTGACAAGCTTTTCAGGGGTGGTTGGCATCCTTACCAGAGCAGACACTTCTACCCTCAGTGTTCAGTAACAAAGTGTCGCGGCTCTGGATCAGGCAAGCTTCCTTAGAATATTTGGAAAAAAACACTTGGCAAAATGGCAAAATGCAGTTTTTACGCTGCAATTCTTTTTTCTTTTTTTTGCAATCTCTGATCTATTTTTTTCTCACTCTTTTACCAGTTGATGGTGGTGGAAATATTGAGATAGAAATAACCCGCCCAGATCCAGGCCAGACTTCAGGCAGACCTGAAGCAGAATAGGGGAGCTGGTGAGAGGCTGAGGTATCCGGCTCCCTTGTCCTCTTCACATATATTTAAAGTTTTCACCACTGTCTTTGTTTTTATTTTTTATTTTCAAGATGGCTTGTCACACGCCCCAGATCCGGGAGAGATTTGTATAAAATATAAAAGCAAATTTTAAAAGAAATACAAGATGTGACATAGTGACAAAAGCCAGAAAATAGTGCACTCGAACGGACCTGTCCCTCTTTCTTTGGGTCCTGCTTCGTCTTCTCCAGCTGGGGGGTGACAGCCTGAGGGCCTGGTGTCTGTCAACGTTTCTCACAACCGTGATATTTAAACACAGGCCTCTTTGTAGTGATTTTCTTCCATGCAGTCTTTTTTGGAAATGCGCCAGAGACATTTAATACAAAAGGTCAAGTTTTCTCCCCTGCCTTCCATTTAAAGCAAAATATTTTTTCTTTATTTTATTTATGGAAGGGTTAAGTTCATTATTCTTATCATGCCGTCCTAGGTTGCTTCATTACAATCCATAACTAGTGTCAGTTTTTTATAGTTTAATCTGTTCTCCGATGTTGACATTTTCTCCTAGATGCTTATCCCTATTTGTTAAATTTCTTTTTTCTTCTTTTTTTCTTTTGTACTTAAAATTCAAAACTCAGTGCCAATCTTTTTTGAAACTCTGTACTTTTCTGTTTTGCTACGAATGTTTTTTATGAGGGAAATATTCTTAGAGTGGTGGTTACACGACAATCTGGGACTAAATGAATGCTATTTGCTATATAATCTCATCTTCTAAATGTATCATTTTAAATAATTCTATCAAAAGATGGATTCATATGAAAGTATTCTAGAACACTACTCATTACGTTACAATGTACCATATGTTAGCAGTAAACTGTCAGCTCTAAGAAGTACAGTCTGCAAGTGATCTAATCATAAAGCAACATACATCGGGTGTTGTTTATTGGCACTTCGTCCTAGAAGTTAACATTTACTCTTTGTCTCAAAATGAACATTAGACATTACAAAACTAGAACCTGTTCTCCAAATATTCTAAAGTAAGATAACTTAATACCTGTCACTCCGAAGTGAACAGAACACATCTCATCTGCTCACAGTCTCTTCTCTCTGCAAAGGACCTCTTTGTTGACAGAGCAGGTGTGGCTACTTTGGACAAGAACATCAAAATTTCTGTAATTCCTAAGGATGTACCATTGACTCAATGAATGCCTCCCCTCAAAGGCTGTAAAGGGAGAATTTAAGCAATATTTTCACCTGCTGGAAGTTTAAATGTTTGTAAATAGTTAAAAATGCAAATATGTAACAAAATTGAGTTATGGCTGTTCTACAGTTAGTTACACATTATTATTTAGAGCATGTTAATTTTAATCCACATGCTTTCTAACGCCAAAAGGATTTGAAAGTGTTCACAATAAAATATGTGCCTTTACAGCAAGGTCCTACTGTATAACACAGGGACTATATTCAATATCTTGTAATAAGCTATAATGGAAAAGAAACTGAAAAAGATACAGATATAGATAGATAGATATACATATAGGTATAACTGAATCAATTTGCTGTATACCTGAAACATTGTAAATCAACTATACTTCAATAAAAAAACAAAAATAAAAAAATAAAATCTACTCATATCATAAATGAAAAAAAATGAATAAAACATATACCATTAAAATTATCAGGATAAAACATCGTAATCCAAGAAAGGAGATATTAACATAATTGTACCAGGACAAAAAAGGCTAAAAACACCTAGAATAAATTTTGCCAGTCAAGGCAAAAAAACAAAGCATAATATATTGTATAATGATCAGCCAATGAAAGGAAGTATAATCCTTCAAAAGACACAAACATTTTCCAAGCACTAATCTCTAAGATTGATTGCTCAAAGTCTACAGGGGGAAAAATTAAGTATATTACAATCTATAAAAGTTTTACAAAAATACCAAAAATCTATCCTATGACCAGCTTTTACTTAATATCAATGACAACCAAGGAATAGATGTTAAGCCTTCCTCTTGTGAAAAAATGTTTTTGAAGCACTAACATTATATTTTTAGGTAAATGATATCAATTGGTGTGTAGGTCATACATAGAAAAGATCAGGATAAAATGGTTTTCAAATTGTTCTGGGTGGAATTCTAGAAATTTCGTGCTGGAGCCTCCAGGCTGAGCCGGTTGTGCTCCGCAGAACCCCCCATTCTCCCCACCCTCCCCCATTTCCACAAAAGCAGCTCCACCTTTATATGTGTAAGGCTTCTGCAGATGATCGCACCGGAGGCACAGTTTCCAAGCTAAACAGGGACCGTCAGGGTGAGTACTCTATGCCAATCAGGTTCTAGCTCAGGTAGCCTTTATGCAGCGTGTTTCTTCAACATCACTTGCCGATTCTTACAACAACCCTAGGAGGGTGTCATTATGATATCTCTTTTACTGACACCAGGAAACTAAGACTTTGAAAAAAGGCATTTTATGAGTGAAGAAGAGGTGAGGTTCCTGGAAGCCCAGGTCATTGGGATTTTGAAGTCATCAGGGAGAATGACAGGCGTGGCTCTGGAGAGTGGAGGTCTTCAAGAAATGAGGAGAGTGGCATTCACAGCAAGGAGTGGCCAGTAGAATCTGTGGGGGAAATTCAGCACTGGAGATTTCTAGGAAAGAGAGAGGGCCAGTGAGGACATCTGTTCTCCCTCCCAGATCAGGGGCATGAGAAGGATGGAAGAAAACATGTCCTGGGGGCCCAACCAGGTGTGAGGACAAGATTAAGGAAATGTTCAGGAAGTGGGTTGGGGCCCATGGATTTGTACTGATGACTAACCACGAGGTTCAGGGCCATGGAAGAAGAGCAGGTGGAAGATGAAGTCAGAAGTGGGAGGGGCAGAGCCATGGGAGCTTCTGCCCGTGGTTGACGTAAACAGAAATACGGGCCATGGTGAGATTTTCTTGATGGACCCATCAAAGAGGTGGGTTTTTAGAAAGGTAAGTTTCTTAAAGGAGAACCCAGATAATTAGGGCTTCCACTTGACCCCTGCTAATAGGGACATGGACTCTAGAGAAGCGTGGGCTTGCACTGAGTGCCTGGCTTCCCCCTTAAATTCTGCAAATGGGGCTCCAAACTCGCAGAAGGGCCATCTCACCCTACGGTTCTGCACCCACTCCAGTGTGTGGGCTTTTCCCCACACCAGCAAGCAATTCTCTGACACCAGCAGGATGACTCAGTCCTGAGGCTATCCACCTGGGGACACCATCAGGTCCCACAGGTTCAGAGCTAAAAGACTGCCCTCCCCCTGCTTCAGATGCCAATCTTAAGTGCAGGTTGTCACCTGTGCTCCCGACCAACCCAGCTATAGATTGGAGGTTCTGAGGACCCCTATCTTTGGGTGTGATGAATTTGCTAGAGCAGCTCACAGAACTCAGAGAAATAGTTTACTTACTAGATTACTGGAACAGCCAGATGGAAGAGCTGCACAGAGCAGGGTGTGGTAAAAGGAAACAAAGCTTCCATGCCCTCTGCAAATCTCCGTGTGTTCACCAACGCGGAAGCTCTCCAAACCCTGTCCTTTTGAATTTTTATGGAGGCATGTCACATAGGCACAATTGATTAGGTCATTGGCTATTGGCCATGATTCAACCTCCACCCAGAGGTTGGGGTGGGCGGTGACTGAAACTTCCAACCCTCCAGTCACATGGCTGGTTTTCCTGGCTACCAGCCCCCATCTTTAGATACTTTTGAAAAGTCACTTCATTGACATAAGCTCAGCTGTAATTGAAAGGGGTTTGTTATAACTATCAAGACACCTTTATTTCTCTTATCACTTAGGAAATTCCAAGGGTTTTAGGACCTCGGTGCCAGAAATGAGGATGAAGACCAAATACATATTTCATATTATAGACCACAATATCACACACCCCAAGGATGAGGGGGCTCCCGTTTGACCCTTTCTAGTAGAGAAATGGAGGCCAGATGGAGGTGTCCTTACTCAGAGCATCATGAGTGGTTCCTCTTAACATCTGCCAGGGCAAGCATATTTTGAGCTTATAAGTTATAGATCTAGCTGGCAAGATAGTCCTATTTCAAAAACTCTCTGGAAGCAGATTCCTACTGGTCCAGTTTAAGTTTGGATCTAATCGTCTGTGACCAGGGCCTGTGTGATCCTGTCACATAAAATGGCTTCCAAGAGTCCAGGGACATGACAGAGAGAGGCAAATGAGGGCATCCTTGTGTGCTGCTGCGCAGACCCCAACAGATGTCCTCTGGGAATCTGATCAAAAAGAGAGTTTAAAAAGACTTTTAGATTTCAGGGCTGAGATCCGTCAACAATAAGTGACAGAAATAGGTAATGTTAAACGACCATGTTTACCTACACGTGTGCCCAGCTTTCTGCCTGCTGCTACTTGATGGGGAGAGTTTTTCTGACCAAATGCTCAGACTCTCTCCCTTCCATATCATCCAGAAAGGGATATTTTATTGCTAAAGAGAAATTTTGCCTTTTGCAATGCAGAATTAAGAGACGAGAGACTGATGAGTGACCTAAATCTGCTGGAGAACTAGCAGCTTTTTGGGAAAAAAAAAATCTTTGGGAGTAGCCAGATGGGGTGGAGGTAAAGTAAATGGGAGAGGAAAACAGGATTTTAAGAAACATTTACAAGGACCACATACTGTTTCATTATGTTTAATGACCAAAAGAAAATAATTTCAGCCTTTTGAAAATACTTTTGGCCGGTGGAATGTGTTCCTTTCTCATAACACCAGGCTCAAGCCAGACCAAAAGAATGGAGGCTCAGTGTTGGGCTCCTTTAAAAAGGGATCTTGTGCTGTGACCACTGGAAGTCAAGGCAGAGACATCTTATTTCAGATGGAGATAAAGATGCAAAG
Source organism: Leucopleurus acutus (assembly GCF_964270905.1). Lineage (NCBI taxonomy): Eukaryota > Metazoa > Chordata > Mammalia > Artiodactyla > Delphinidae > Leucopleurus > Leucopleurus acutus. Next base: position 81,054,334 of record NC_139157.1, read on the forward strand.
TTCGAATGAGAGGTCGTGCTGGAGTAATAAATTTGGAATTTCTATAAATAGACTTAAAAGTAAACCTTGAGACTGAATTTGTTATGCACATACAGAGGGAAAAACAGACTGTGAGAGACCAAGCCTCATAAAAAACTCACAACTGAGAAGCACAGAATGAAAGAGAAAACATAAAAAATAGAAATATCAAGAACTAGGAGGCTTACGATGCGAGGTGTCAGAGGAAATTGTCCAGGAACAAGGAAGACGCCATATAACATGAGTTTCAAAGAACTCAAGAAGTTACCTGGTTCAGCCTCTTGCATGGAAAACATCCACTGAAGCGTCTTTGGTGAGTGTCCTTCTGGCTTCTGGGTGAACATTTCCTGTCACAGAAACTCCTCTCAAAGACAGTCCCTGCGATAGACTGACTCAATGGCGATGATATTGTCCCCAACAGGGGGGAAATTAATTCTCAAGGGGGAGCCAAAAAATCGTACTCTTCTGGAATCTGTGGTATTAAAATGTCATTGTTGGGGGTGAGAGATGGTGGCCAATGATTAGGGAAAAAAATGTCTCAGAAGTCTCCTTGATACAAAATGGTTAAGAAACACAATTTATACTAATCTGCAAGTTAAATCCTAGTGGCTTAAAGGAACAACATGTATGTGGTTACAAGTCCTTCATTGGAGAGTGAGGGATGTGACGGTAGTGGTTTCAGGAGTATCCAAGTTACACTTGGACACAGGCTGACAAGGCTACGCAATTTTGGGACTGGTGCCATTGTGGATCACTTCCTTGATGGGGAGGAGATGGACTGGAGAATCGTGGGCATTTTCTCTCTCTGCCTGGAAGTCACAGCATCTCTTCTGCTCACATTTCATTGGCCAGAACAAGGCACAGGCACTGTCTAAACTCAGAAGGACCAGGAAACACGTCCAGGGAAGGAACTGACTATTTGGCCAGCATCACTATGTCTGCCACAGAGCTGTCTCTCCTTGTTTGGCATCTTTGAGCAACACATTGCCACTTTATCCCCTCTTCTACAAAAGAGAAACTTAATTATCTCTAAATTCCTCTCACCATTTCTGGCATGAGAAAATCAGCAACACATATATCAAACTGTGTTTCCTCCTCAAGACTCTGTAATTTGTCAATCACTATTTAAAAGCATCCAATGGGACTGCAGTCCTTAGTGGGGGCGCATGTGGCAGTGACCCCAGACCTAAGTATGAATTCTTCGATGCAGTCTAATTTTTTTTTTATCTTGCCACATTATTCTGTGCACAGATACTAAGCTCATAGTCAGCCAAAATCCTGGGCTACTTTTTAGTCTGCAGGAAAGCAAGAAAGTCTTTTCTTGTTTGTCTGTTTGTTTTATCAAGGATTAGAGACTGATGGATAAAATTAATCAATGGATTATCCAAACAATGCACTTCCAATAATAGATTTTTAAAATTTGTTTGTTTGCTCTTTTGTGTAAGAGAAGATGAAAATAAGGCTAGCAAAGCAATGGCTATTTAAAACAAGTTATAATTTATGGTTCTTAAAAATATTAGTTACATAAGCATTGACCTGTGGTTTGGTGTTTGTTTTGCTGGGTTTTGTTGTAAGTGAAATGCTTTCATGGAGCTATTGAGGCTGACCCAACACAAGTGGCTAATCAAGGAGGTGAAACCTCAGTGGCTGACGTTCTCAGCAGCTTTTATTCTCAAGACAGTGTCTCAAGTTTCCTCTTGATTTTAGTGACAATTATGATTGTACTTCCTGTCCTTTTTTTATACGCTTTCCCCACATTTCCCACAGAAATTAGAACTCACACAGTGAAATGGATCACTGTGAAAGACAGCCAGCTGATAAAAAAAATTACCTTCTAATTTTTTAGATCAAAAAATTCTTACATCCTAGAGATTATTATATTAAGTAAAGTAAGTCAGACAGAGAAAGACAAATATCATATGCTATCACATGTGGAATCTAAAAAATATATAAATAAACTTATTTACAAACAAAAATAGACTCACAGACATAGAAAACAGGGGTTATGGTTACCAGAGGGGATAGCGTTGGGGGGGTGGGGGAAGATAAATTAGGAGTTTGGGGTTAACATATACTCTACTATGTATAAAATAAACAACAAAGACCTACTGTGTAGCACAGGGAACTATATTCAATGTCATATATATATATATGTATATTAAAAACTTAATCACTTTGCTGTACAGTTGAAGCTAACACAACACTGTAAATTAACTATACTTCAATTTTAAAAATGGTTTAAAAATACTTAGGTGAAAGACACGGCAACTGTGAAAAATAAACTTTACAAATAAAAAATTTTCTCTTACAATAAAGTTTCTTACTTCCTTTTCAGCTTTCAAGGACCTTACATACAGAGAGCACATGAGAGAGAGAGAGATAGGGAGAGGGACAGAGAGAGAAAGGAAGGAAGAGAGGGAGGAAGGAAGAAGAAAGGAAGGGAGGGAGGGAGAAAGGAAGGAAGGAAGGAAAGAAGGAAGAAAGGAAGAAAGGAAGAATAACCAAGATAAGTATCAAAAGATTTGCAGAGGAAACTAATAGACTTTACATGGACTAGAATCACAGAAAAGAATCCATAGAAGGAGAGTGCCTTAAAGTTTGTCTGAAAGAAAGAATATTACTTGGAAAACTGTGCGATTGGGACAAGGCATTCCATATTTTTCCATGTGTGGGGTCTAGTATGAACAAAGGTGAAGTGGTAATGAGAGGAAGTTGCATGACTAAGAGGACAAGGAGTAGGGAAACTTTACCCAAAACCAGAGTTTGTGCTGAAAGTCCTGACAGATAGATTTTGAAAGATGTGTGCGTCACGTTAGGCTGATGAGAGTTTAGACTTGGCATTGAAGAGTCACTGAAGGCTTTTGCAAGAGCAGCGTTGCGATCAAAGCCAACTCTTATGACAGACATTGTGACAGCAGTATCTCAAATGGATTGGGTAGAGACAGGGTAGCAATAGAACGAGAAATTAGAAACCAAATGCATTTATCCTGTGTGACATAGCTAGAGGCTGCACCGGGGACTAGAACAGTAGTGAGAACAAAAAGAAACACTGGATAGAAGAAAGGTGACAAAGGGAGGAAAAAAGGTCAGACTTCATCAACTGATTGCAAGTGGGAAAAGAACAGAAAAGAGGCTTCCAGTCAACATGGAAGAGTAAGATACTGAGCAAAATACCCTCCCCCATTTTAACCACTAAAAACTACACCACAGCCACAAAATAAAATCCATAGCTGAGCTGAACCAAAAGTCAGAGTGGTAACAGGGAGGTGAATCTGAAGGATTAAGAAAGAATCAGGATGGATGGTAACACTTGCCCTGGGAAGGTCACTAGAAGCTGGGACTGAACTCGTGAGATGCAGCCTAGAATCTGGAAGGGCTGCTCTGGAGGTGAAACAGACATGAGAAATCCTGCACCCACCAGCCCTGGAAGGCATCTAGGCAGCTTGCCAACCTCCTAGAGCCATGGGTAGAAAATATTTAACTGTGAGAAATACAAAATACAGGCCTGTGATGCACACATGTGTAGTCTGAGTTAAAGCAACCCATGTAGTGGAAACTGCTTTCTGAGAAATTGTCTTTAAAACTGAGGCCAGAGCAAATCCACAAGTCCCCTTCAGAGGCAAACACAAATCATTCTCTACATTTTCTCATACAGCTTATGGCAGAAATTACAACTCACACAGTGAAAAGGATCACTCTGAAAGATAGTCAGCAATGAAAAAAACAAACAATGAGAATTTGTACTCATGAAACACAAGGTAATAGAATTTTTAAAAGGAGGCAGAATCAACGATGATTGGACAATCAAACTTGAGTGGCTAGAAAAATGGCTAAAATTCCTATAGAAGCATTACTCATCTTCCTTATGCCAGAGGAAGAGGCCTCAGGGCAACCCAGGCTGTGGGGAATAAGAAGGAAACCAAGAAAGTGGAGAGCCAGAGAAGCAAGATCCCAAATCCCATGCTTAAGTTCATCTCCAGTCTCTGGCTGATCTCTGAACTACACATTCAGAAGACAAACAGAAAATAGCTTGCAACTCAGACTGGACTAATATCTGAGCTGTCAACCACTATAGACATGAAAATGTGCTGCTGGAGCCTAGCCATGTCAGTTTCCTGCCAAAACAGAAAATTTAACACTCTGTGAAGCAATATAACAGAATTCAGAGTCTACACAATGTGATATTCACAGTGGCCATGATACAATCCAAATTTATTCAGCATAGAGAGTCAAGAAAGTGTCACCCCTTGCCAAGGAAAAAAAAAATCAAGAAATGCTTATTAAAGCATTTACCTTGTTAAAGATAAAGAAACATATTCTCATAAGTGAAAAATAGAAAAATTAAAAAGAGAATTAGAAAGAGTGAAAAAAAGAATCTAAATGAAAATTTTAAGACCAAAAACTAAAATATCTGAAATTTAAAATGTAAATTAAGATCTTAATAGTATAACAGAAATACCAGTAGAAAGAGTTGGTGAACTTGAAGATAGATCAATAATAATCAGTTAGAAAAAGGAAAGGCAGAGAAAGAGGAAGAGGAAGGAGAAGGAAAGAAGAAGAAGGAGAAGAAGAAGAAGAAGAAGAAGAAGAAGAAGAAGAAGAAGAAGAAGAAGAAGAAGAAGAAGAAGAAGAAGAAGAAGAAGGAGAAGGAGAAGGAGAAGGAGAAGGAGAAGGAGAAGGAGAAGGAGAAGGAGAAGGAGAAGGAGAAGGAGGAGAAGAAGAAGAAGAAGAAGAAGAAGAAGAAGAAGAAGAAGAAGAAGAAGAAGAAGAAGAAGAAGAAGAAGAAGAAGAAGAAGAAGAAGAAGAAGAAGAAGAGGATGAAGAGAAGAAGAAGGAGGAGGAGGAGGAGGAGAAGGAGGAGGAGGAGAAGGAGAAGGAGAAGAAGAAGAAGAAGAAGAGGAAGAGAGGAGGAGGAGGAGGAAGAAGAAGAAGAAGGAGAAGGAGAAGGAGAAGGAGAAGAAGAAGAAGAAGAAGAAGAAGAAGAAGAAGAAGAAGAAGAAGAAGAAGAAGAAGAAGAAGAGGATGAAGAGAAGAAGAAGGAGGAGGAGGAGGAGGAGAAGGAGGAGGAGGAGAAGGAGAAGGAGAAGAAGAAGAAGAAGAAGAGGAAGAGAGGAGGAGGAGGAGGAAGAAGAAGAAGAAGGAGAAGGAGAAGGAGAAGGAGAAGGAGAAGAAGAAGAAGAAGAAGAAGAAGAAGAAGAAGAAGAAGAAGAAGAAGAAGAAGAAGAAGAAGAAGAAGAAGAAGAAGAAGAAGAAGAAGAAGAAGAAGAAGAAGGAGAAGAAGAAGGAGAAGAAGGAGAGGATGAAGAGAAGAAGAAGGAGGAGGAGGAGAAGAAGAAAAAGAAGGAGAAGGAGAAGAAGAAGAAGGAGGAGGAGGAGAAAGAAGAGGAGGAAGAGGAGAGAAAACAGAGAGAGAGGGGGAGGTAGGTTATGCTAAGCAAAAACAGAGCTTTAGGAATCTGCAGGATATTTTCTAAAGGTCTATAACTATATATGGGTAGTTGGAGTCTCAGAAGCAGAGGAGCTAGAGAATGGGGCTGAACAAAACATTTGTAGAAAGAATGCCTGATAGCATTTTTTTTAATTGGTGAAAATCATAAACTTACATATTCCAGAAGCTCAGTAAACTCTAAATAGGATTAGTTAGAAGAAAACCATACTAGAGCACATCATGGTCAAACTGCTCAAAACCAAAGATAACAAGAAAATACTGAAAATGGCCAGAGAATGACATTACATACAGGAAAAGAGTGATTCCAATGGCCACACGCTTCTCATCATGAATGTGTACAACTGTCAAAACTCAACACAATGTGCACTCAATGCATGTATTTACTGTACATAAAAAAGTACAGTAAGAAACTGCTAAGAAATGATAAGAAAAAATAGAGTACCTTTAATTTAAGAACATGAATTATATGATCCAATTTTTCTAACATTTTAAAATTTATCTTTCTATTGTTTTATGCAGAGGTTTCCTGAGTGATATGCCTCAAATGTGTGTGGTGGTGATCTTAAGGAAATGGAAGGCTGGAAATGAGGTTTGTTGTTTTTTTTTTACTTTTCTATATTGCTTACATCTCTTTTTATGATAGCCATATATCTTTTTTACTAAATCAATAAATTTTTGAAAATGAATTGTTCACTGTTAATGAAGAAGCAAAAACATGATGGTAGAACAATTTTTTATAAGATTGACAGCAAATAGAAGCAAAAAATTATAATCATGAGGCATATTCAAAGAGGGGAAGAGCATTCACAAAAGGGAAGTATCTATAAATAGGTGAAACAGAGCTGTGGAGGGGCCCTGTGCATTTTCCTTACAGCCCTTTCCTTTTCCCCTAAACTCTGTGTTCCCAGATAGCAGCTACTCAAAATGTGAAATAAATTCATGCCGACGGGCAAATAAGTACAAAGATTTTCCATCAGCCTGTGTCAAATTTCCTCTTAGCTGAAGCCAAGGAGATCCAATGCCTTCTTCTAAAGAAGAGGTAGTGATGTTGCAAAATAGGTAATCTGAGAATACAAAATATGGCATGAAATAGGTGCTCAATACATATAATTTGAGTAAACAGGTGAGTATATGAATGAAGACAGGATAGCTTTCCAGCATCGCTTAATTTATGCTCTACCAATAGCTGCACATGGCACACATCTGGTCCACCTTTCAAGCCCTTTAAATTTGTGATGATTATTGACGAGATCAGTTTCTCTAATGATAGGTCCTTATAAAGTATCTCATTATACCGTAGGTGAGATTTTATATTTCAGTGATATTATGACACTTGTGTGTATACTGAGGGACCTACAACACTATAACCATTAAGCTGGAAATTCTAAATCAGATTCTAGTTTCTCAGCAGTTTCTAAGACTGAATTATAACACCCAACAGTAGAAACTAGGCTCCCATGAAACACATCATGCACTAGGATAGTTTGCCTTTTGAAGTATCTAAACATCCCCTCATCAGGTTTTACTGTTTTATTCATAAAACAGAAATATAAATCTGTGATAGGAAATTTAAAGACTGACATCTAAGAAATGATGAAAAGTTCAAAGAAATTTTTGAATATTATGTTTATAGTCATGAATGTCTAGATATTTAAGTAAACGAGGTGTTTCAACTGCATTTTTTTCCTTTTTATCTAGGAACTGGTTATTCTTAAAAGTCCCTGTAGGCATGTATTTGTGAGTTTTCCCAAAATAATCTATTTCTGTGACAATTATTTTTGGCCAAAACTTGAAACAGTTGGTGCTGTTGCCATTAGCAACAAAAAGAATACATAACTCAAGCCGTATCCATTCGACAAATCTGACAAAATGATGGGTCACACTTATGACCCAGGAATCCTCATTTAAGATTCAAAGATGTGAAGACCAAACCAATTTGAGGCCATAGCCTGGCCACTCTGGGGAACTGATAGTAAATTGTATGAGACGGATCTACCTCCAAGAGGAAAGAAAAAAAGTATGGTTCTGAATTTTCTTAGTATCAAGAGATTTTTAGTTACATAACTAGAAAGTTAAAAATAAAAACAAAAACGTAGGCCTGGGTCCCATTCCTAGGTTTTCTGGTATGCGGTGTGCCTCGTCATGGGGATTTTTAAGGACTCTTAGATGGTTCTAATATACAGCCAAGTATGGGACTCCTGACCTGAGTGCCCTGAAATCTTCCTGCCCCACAGCTGACTTTTCTGGCGTAAACACAAAGGAAATCTGCTTTTTCTAATAGTTGTATGTAATTTTACCTTTATCCTGAGGTACTTGTTCTGCTAGCAAGAAAGAAAGTGTGACTCAAGTTTGGGGATAAGATTCTATAAGGGCTGGAAAGTAAGAAAGTCAATGAAAAGTTTAAGAAATTATGTTTTTCCTAACAAAGAGCACAAAGCGTCAGCTTGACATGTACACCACTCATATCTGAGCTAAAAAATTTAAACTTTACTATTTTAAGTTGCAATACCAAAAAGTATGTTCCTGAAATCGAAATATGCATATGTGTATAGGTGATAAATATGTATAAATGATAAATACGTATCAGCTAACAGTCCTGTCCTCAAGAAATAACTCTTAGAGTTATCCTCAGCTTTTTGAGAGGTAAATTTTCATTTTCCAATTTATATATTGATATATTTGTATTTAGTATAACTGTAATGCACACACATGAAATAAGTTTTGAAATGACCTAGAACTGTTATACTGCATTTTATCATTATCAAATTTTTCAAACATTCATTTATGTCCAAAGAGTAACTCTTAAAATGTGACTGTCGCCTAGATTTTCTTTTTTAATTTGTCTGCGCCAGGTCTTTTTGCGGCACGCGGGGTCTTCTTTGCCACATGCGGGATCTTTGTTGCAGCATGCGGGATCTTTTAGTTGCGGCATACAAACTCTTAGTTGCAGCATGCATGTGGGCTCTAGTTCCCTGACCAGGGATTGAACCCCGGCCCCCTGCATTGGAAGCAGAGGGTCTTAACCACTGGACCACCAGGGAAGTCCCCATCACCTAGATTTAACATACATTTTTACTTAATAAACTTTAGCTTTAGAGCAGTTTTAGGTTCACAGCAAATTGAGCAGAAAGTATAGAGTTCCCATAAACCCTTAAAAGAAATCTATCAACAAGCCCCACCAGAGTGGCATGTTTGTTACAACCAATGAAACTACACTGACACATCACTGTCACCCAGTGTCCATATTTCACATTAGAGATCACTCTTAGCATTGTACATCCTTAAAATATTATTTTGCCATGCCATGCATGCACACGTGCACACACACACACACACACACACACACACACAGCAAACACGGCAACCTATTTCCCTCACAGTCTTTGTAGAGGTAAACAGCATTTTAAGGTTGATGGGTTTCCTTTCACCCCATGTTTTCAAAACTTTACTGCATCTGTATATGTGTAGTAATACGTATTATGATTTCTTAAACTTATAGTTGCCTTTCTCAACTGAATGTATTTAAATTTGGCATAAAGAAAATCACGTGACACATAATTTTGTAACTTGCTTTTTTTCACCTGACATGTTTTCATGATAAATCCATGCTGATAAATGTAAATTTAGTTTATTGATTGACACTGCCACGCAGTATTCAATTCTCTGACTAGATCAAGGTTTATTGATTTTTCTGCTGAGGGATATTTACATTTTTGTGCCTTTTGCATTTATAAACAATAATACAAATAATAGCTATTTCTTGTGCATACATATGCTCACGTGTCAGAATTTCACTAGGTTAAGTATACCTAAAATGGAATTTTAAGGTTTTAAGGTATTCGCATCTTCAGTTTTTCTGGGTATAGATAGGCAAATTGTTCTCCAATGTGATTATACTGATTTATGCTCTCGTCAACAGTTGGCATTTCTAAACTGTTGGCATTATTAAACTTTTAATTTTGGTCTCCGTGATAGTTTGAAAAGTGAACCTTGTTTTGCATTGTGTGTCTCTACAAGTTAAGCTGGACTTCTTTCCACGATTACTAGCCATTCAGGTGTCTTCTTCCAAGAACTGCTCTGTTAACCTTTGCTTGTTTTTCAGTTGGGTTTCATATATATATATATATATACACATACATATACATATGCAAAGTTTTATTGAAGTATAGTTAATTTACAATGTTGTGTTAGTTTCAAGTGTATAGTAAAGTGACTCAGTTATGCATATATATAAATTTCCATTATAGGTTATTACAAAATATAGAATATACTTCCCTGTGTTATACAGCAGGACCTGGTTGTTTATCTATTTTATATATAGTAATGTGTATCTGTTAATCCAAAACTCCTAATTTATCACTCCCGCCCCAGCACCCCCCCCCCCGCTATACCCTTTGGTACCCATAAAGAAGATGTGGTGTGTATACACAATGGAATATTACTCAGCCATAGAAAAGAATGAAATAATGTCATTAGCAGTGACACGGATGGACCTAGAGATTATCATACTAAGAGAAGTAAGTCAGACAAAGAAAGACAAATACTATATGATATCACTTATATTTGGAATCTCAAACACAATACAAATGAACTTATTTACAAAACAGAAAGAGACTCACACACGTTCAGCTGAGTTTTAAATCTTTTTCACATTGATTGTGGGAGTGCAGGACTTTATGTATTTTGGCTACTAATCTTTTGTCGGCTGCAAGTGTTTCAAATGTCTTTCCTGGTTGATAGCTTGTGTTTTACTTGGTTTATGGTGTCTTATGCCACAAAAATTTCAATTTTAATATGTCACATCTATCAATATTTTCCTGTGCTGTTTCTTCTCTTTGTGGTTGCATCTAGATTTATTTCCATGAGGTAGAAAGGTATTTATTCGGTAAAAATGACCGTAAACATTTTGAAGTTCTTAACAAAATGGTTAAATTATTTTCCAAAGGCGTTGAAGAGTTAATACGCCTATCATCAATGCACGTGAATAGCTGATTTACTATGTTCTTGTGAGGGTTAAATTTATGTGTCAACTTGGCTAGGCCAGGGCACCCAGAAAGTTGGCCAAACACATGTGGATGTTACGGGGAAGGTATTTTTTACATGCGATTAACATTTAAATCAGTAGGCTCTCAGTCAGTAGATTACTTTCCATAATGTGGGTGGACCTCATCCAGTTACAGGTCTTAAGAAGAAGACGGGCCCCTCCCAAGGAAGAGATTCTCCCAGCAGACGGTCTTCAGTCTCCAGCTGCAACGTCAGCTCTTCCCTAGGTCCCCAGCCTGCCCGCCCACCCTGCAGACTTTGGACTTGACAGCCTCCACCATCACATTGAACCAGTTCCTTAAAATACATCTTTCTCTATACACACGTCTTATTGGCCTGTGTCTCCCGAGAACTCTGGCTAATGCACTTTTTTACACAAGTTTTATTTTTCACGTAAATAAGAGAGAGATACGTCCCAGTGTCGTTCACAGTTAATAGGAATTGTCGGGCTTTCTGATTCCAGGCTTCTATTAGGATAATTTTTTTATTTTATTTCAAATGTAGTATTCTGTCCTTCTGCTCCTTTTATCACCATATTTGTCTTTGCCTTAACTCGGCTGGCATTTCATTTGGATGGACATCTTGTGATACTATGTCGCTATCTATAGTTTTTGTACTTGGGAAGTTGATTTCCACCTATCAAATCTCCTTATATGACTCTGAATTATCTTTTCTTTTTTCTTTTTTCTTTTTCGCTTTTTAAGCTATTGCTCTGAATCATCAAATCATTTGGCATGTGCCATCAATTTGCTGGAGTACATTTATGTTTTCTTATTTTCCAGCAATCGAATGGTGGTGTTTCAATAAAATAGCACCTTATGAAGCAAAAAACAATTTCTAATTACTTAATTTAAACGGGTTGACTATTGTTTAAGCAGAAATTTGTACATCAATAAAGACAGTAATACATTTACTTTCAGATTTAGGAAATGTTTCCCAAAAAGTATTTTAAAAAGTGACTTCTGTAACATTTAGTATATGGCTATAACTACAAGAAGGTGTACAACAGAATCATTTCCTGATCTATGTAAACTACTCTACTTGAATTTGATGCTTTCTTTAAAATATAGTTTGAAAAGCATAAGGAACTTTCAGTAAACAATCTCAGGGACTGAAAATGGGAAACTTGCCATTGTTTCAGCTTCCACAGTAACCACACCAGCCTTATTCACATTCTACACCAATAGCCAAATGCCATTCAGGAGACAAAATAATTGCTGATAGCAACAGAAATATTTTTAAATTCCCCTCTTCTTTTTACTCACATCTGTTCGGTGTTTGGATGAATTTTCATCTTGTTTTAGAACATGTGCTTAACTGTGTATTAAGTAGCTGGGATCTGTGTGTGTGAATGAGCTGAGAACAGCTGACACGGAGTGAATCACAGGACTGAAACATAATACGGCCCCAGTGACCCACGATGGTCTTTGCCTTGAGGGATCAAGTGTAAGAGAATTCTTTATTAGTTTTCCAAACATAAACAGTCCACATATTTGTGTGCCTTATCATTTTTGAATCGTAATGTTATTCTTAGAAATACATGCCGGCATTAAAAATAGGTACTTAATTCCTAAGCACAGGGCTTGATTGTATAAGAGTGAAAACTGCCTTTTGATTTTACTGTTTACAAGAACCAAATCTCCTAGGTGGGAAGAATAACAGTTGAGAAATAAGCTGCTTTTTACTGTTGTCTTCATGAAGCAGTAACTATAACTGATGCCCAGAAAATCTTAAAGTCCTCATAAAACACAAACATTTAAGAGAAAAGAGCTCCTCCGTAACTGTAACCCTAAGCAAATTTCTTTCTCTGAAGGAAAGAAACTTCTCTCTCTGAAAATCAGTTTCTCCTTTAAGGACCCTGGTTGGACTCAGTCTCCCCTAGTCTACACCCCCATGGACAATGTCCTTTGCAGCTCTAAGCAGGGACCCGTCCTGAATCACAAGTTCACACCACCAGCCTGGTGTGTGCCGGCATCTGCTGTCTTTCTCCGGGAGAAAAGCTCTTATGAACTTGAGTGAGGGCACTAGACTCTTAAAGCTACAGAGTGCTGAATACTTTTTAAAGAAATTCCCTATACAGCCTGTCATTTCACAAGGATAAATTCAGTTATCATTTTGTCTTTTCTTTCTTTTTTTTTTTTTTTTTTGCAGATAAAAAATTGAAGCCAAGGGTGGTTTCTCAACCACAGGTCTCACAGCTCTGCGTTGTCCTTGGTTCCACTTTCCTTCACACTCCAAACCCAACCCATAAGCAAGTCTTGCCAGCCTGCCTTCAGAATGTACCCCAGATCCATCCACTTCGTTCAAGTGGCGGCTCTCTCCAGCACAACTGCATCAACCTCTAATTGGGTGCATCCCCACCTTGTGACCACCCAGTGTCCACACAGCAGCCAGAGATCTTTCTAAAGAGTGAATCAGATCCCCGGTCTCCTCCGTTTACAAATCTTCCGGGACTTCCCATGACCTTCAAGGTTTTTGGTGAGTTGGCCCTGCCTGTCTCTCTTACTTCATCTTCCTCAACCTTCTCCCTAATTCACGGGACTCTAGCCAAATTGGCTTTCCTTCTGTGCTTCAAACGTGCTCAGTTTTTTCCTGGCTCAGCGTCTTTGCTCCTACTGCGGCTTGTTTGGGGGTTTCTCTCCCTGCCCCAGACCTCTCCACGGTGGCGTCTTCATGAACAGTGGTGTCTCAGCTCAAGTAGGACAAAAGCAAAGCACTTCCTCCACCATCCCTCTATCAGACCGTCCTATTTATCTCTTCCAACACTATACTTGAAATTATTCAATTTATTCATGTATGTGTTTATTGGATCACTCCCTCTATGTGTTACCAATTGCTGCACGATAAATTACCCCAAACTTAGCACCTTTAAAACAGTGACAAACATTTAATATCTCACACCGTTTTATGAGTTAGGAATTTGGGGATGCCTTCACTGGGTGCCTCCAAGTCTCACGTGAGGTTGCAGTTGGATGTCAGCCAGGCTGCTGTCCTCTGAAGGCCTGACTCAGGCTAGAAAACCTGATTTCAAGGCAGCTGACACACATGACTGACAGGTATTTTCTGGCTACCAGGCAGAGGTTCCAGTTCCCATATGGATTTCTCCCTAGGGCTGCTGGGGCGTCCGTACAGTATGGCAGCTGGGCTGTCTGAGGGCAAATGATCCAAAAGAGAGCGAGACAGAAACCACAGTGTGTCTTAGGACCTAGACAGAGGGGTAACACACGGTGGTCCGGCGATATCCCATGATTACACAGGTCACCCTTATCCCGTGTGAGCTCTGGACAAGGGCATGAATACCGGAGGCAAAAGTCACTGGGGGTTCATCTGGAGAATGGCTGCCACAACCTGGATGTCACAGACTCTGTCCTGTTCAACAGCATCCCTGTGACTAGGAAAGCACCCGATACCCAACGAATGTCTCATTAGCAGTAGACAAACTGGGGAGGGCAGACTTGTGTCTCAGTTTCTGAGTTTGGGCCCATGCACGTGTGTGTGTAAAAAAAAGAATCCTAACTGGAAGATAAGGTACGGGGTTCCTTCCAACTCTGTCCCTACTTGGTCATGTGACCTTGGATAAATCACCTAACCTCCATCATCTTTAATAACTTTATCTATGAAATAGAAATAACATCTATGCCGACACATTCACCGATTTGTTGTAAACAGTCGGTAATAGAAACGATTCAGCTGGAGTTCAGGAAACCGGCTCTAGATTCAACTCTTGGGGTTTTTAAATTATGTTCCATTGGTCCCAACTTCCATTCCCTCTGTGATAGAACAAATAGGTTAAATTACGTCATCTATAATGGTCTCCCAACCCTCAGATTCTACAGTTTTTACTGGCTAAAGCCACAATGACATGTTAATTTGGAGGCACTTGAAGAACCAGTATTGTGTCCTTTAGCTAAGGAACCCTATTATTATTGCCAAAAAAAGCCAAAGTATAAGCGTGCTGTCTCTGAAGAAGTTCTTCTGATGGAGGAGGTAGGGCCGGCTGGTACAGCAATGGCACACACGGTTAGAAAGGGCCTGGGGACCATTGGAGGTGGGATTGGCCATTACTCACAAACCTGACTTCACGTCTGCAGCTGCTATCACTACTCAGGCCCCGGTTCAGCTGCTAAAACCTTGCCTTTGGCCTCTGTGGTTCCTGACTTGAGGGCCTGGAGGGTTCAAGAAAGTGCGAGGAAAGCTTTGGCACCAGGGCCCAAGAGGGCACCCTTGTACCTTTCTCGAAATGAAGGGGAAACAGGCATAACTATGGGTCAGCCCTGATACACAGTATTGTGTGTCCTATAAGGGCACACTTTTATTCAGAAATTCCCTGCATATACTCACAGATGTCTACCAAGAACAAACTTGCCCCTTAAAATTGTAAGGCATTTTCTAGCAGCCACCAAATCATGAAATGCTAAGACTCCTAGGCCACAGGATTTCACGAAAGTCCTCACTGCTTTTGTTTTTAAATTGTTGACCAGAAGTCAGCGGGAAGCGAGGCAGTAATACCGACCATATTTGCACTGCAGTCATGTTCGTTTCCTCAATACCATTTTGAAAACTAAGACTTGTAGGTTTTATTAAAGAAAACAATTTGTTGATTTGGCATGGAGATATGTTTAACTTTTTGATCTCTCACTGCTTGCTTTTCTTACCCAAAACAGCTTCAATTTGAAGTATTCATAACCCGTTCAATCCTCATGGTAGACAATACAATTACCAGCCTGTGTGTGTGTGTGTGTGTGTGTGTGTGCTTGTATGTATGCGTGTGTATATACACATTGGTTTTGGTTTATATTGTGACAGAAAGAGAAATGCCTGAAGGAATTTTAATGATTGTATCTTATAAGAATACCACATTTCCCATGCTTCTAAGAACTCAGAAACGTCTCTCATTTGTGTTCAGAAGAAAATCTGGGATGTAAAATTCTGAAGGATGTTGTAACTGATATAGCTGAACAAACATCTGTAGGGCAAGACCACGTGTCATTGATTGGGTTGTGGAACTGAACCATTTAAAGTCAAGTATGAAGGTCTTAGTGGCTTATTTGCTAGCATTCTTACCAGTTAGTCAGTTTGTAATAAGCTTAACACGTCCAAGCACATTAGCGCAGCTCTGAGCCTAGGACCCGAAAGAAAACATTGGGATTCAAAGCCATAGGAAACAATGCTACCAATTGCACCGCATTACACGGCCTAAGTGTTTGATGCTTAATCCCTCAAAGCCACCTTGAACCACACACTGCAGCCATCAAGAGTGTAGAATGAAAAACTCCGAGGGATTAAGGAGTCATTGCCAGGAGAGGGAAACACATTTTCCCAGCTGTTCTGGTTTCAGTAAAGAGGGATTTTCCCTAAACCCTCCTGCCCGCTTCCCTTTCCCTTTACTCCCTTTTCCCCCTGGGGGGGAAGGAGAGTAATTTATCAGGTTGGGAATTTAAAATAAATTTGGCATGCAGAGCTCAGTCCCACAGACTATGGGAGAGAGGTCCCTTGATCCTTCCATTCTACCCAGCGGGCCTCACAGCTGGGAGACCCACCGGGCTCCAGCATTGCAAAGAGGGTGGGTAAGTCTGAGGTGCAGTTCATGGGACCATTTATCTCTCATGAAGTACAAACTTTAACCTTGCCAATATTTTGGGTTTCCGCCAGTCAATCTCTACCTTCCTTCCCAAGATCCCAACAGTTTCTAACAAACCCCTGAATAACCTAATTAACAGAAATGTCTGGCAAGTTTCCACGCACTTTCACATCCCCTACACCCAGCCCATACTTGCCACTGTGTACCAGGTTTGAAATGTACGTGCTACAAAAGTACTTAAGGTTAAGATCAAAAAATGGCCCTGACACATTAAGCGGAAGGAGTAATGGAAAAGTTTTTATATTTTAAACATTGCAATAAGTTCTATGGAGGTCAATTTTTGTGCACATTCATGAGTATTTCTATTGGCTTTTTTAATTTGTATTTTTATTTCTTTTTTAACCTTACATCTAAATTCTTACCCATTGGCTTTTATAAAAGATTTTTTATGTTTTAATTAGCTCTCTCTGTATCAACCACGGTAACTTTGGTATAAAATATTTAGCTCTTTTCTATAATTACTTGATTTTAGGCTGTTAAATGGAACCTTAGAAAAGAGGAGGTAATTGTATTTAGCCCAAGAACCGATTCAAGGGCAAAAGTATCTATAGCAGCCAAATACTTGTTTTATGATCGGCGAAGGCATCATCAGAGCTATGCATTATTTGTTTTATCCAGTCTCCATGGAGGGAGGGAGCCTGACAGTGTTCCTTCCGACCTGGGCTCCTTTCACTTCTTCGCCCTTCGCTTTGAAATCATGGTCAAAAGTTCCACTTCCCGGGCTTCTCTGGTGGCGCACTGGTTGAGAGTCCGCCTGCCGATGCAGGGGACACGGGTTCGTGCCCCGGTCCGGGAAGATCCCACATGCCCCGCAGAGCGGCTGGGCCCGTGAGCCATGGCCGCTGAGTCTGTGCGTCCGGAGCCTGTGCTCCGCAACGGGAGAGGCCACAACACTGAGAGGCCCGCGTACCGCAAAAAAAAAAAAAAAAAAGTTCCACTTCCCCAGTGACGGCCAGTGTCAGGGACTCCCTCCTCGCCCCCTCCCGTGCATTGGGCAGAAGTCAGCCCAGGTTACTGACATCTCTGAGAGCTTCCTCATTTCAAGCACACACGCAAGTCCACGACAACGCCACAGTGTGACCTGAATCCTTCCGTCTTCTG
This sequence comes from Leucopleurus acutus, assembly GCF_964270905.1. Lineage (NCBI taxonomy): Eukaryota > Metazoa > Chordata > Mammalia > Artiodactyla > Delphinidae > Leucopleurus > Leucopleurus acutus. The sequence goes on from NC_139157.1 coordinate 81,071,586, forward strand.
TCCCTGAGATTAGACTGCTACCTTCACCTTGAAGCTCGGAGAATCCCATACGCCTCATTGAGGGTGGACGCTCCTGGTATGACATTGAAACTACAGAAACCCCTTATCTTCTACTACAGAAAAATGTTATGTCACTAGCCACTGAAGTGTTTCTTTGAAGGTCTAAATTTATTAATAAGTTTACATTTTTAGCCTATACTCTGTCCACAGGCTAGTTAGAAGTGTGCAATCTTTTTTAGTACCTATACATCTTGAATCCCTCTGTGTGTGTGTGTGTGTGTGTGTGTGTGTGTGTGTGTGTGTGTGTGTATGTGGAATAGGTGTGAGCTGGGGATGCTCTAATTCATGCTTAGCTTAAATTCCTACATCACAGACTGTTCAGCTTCTCCCATAACCCACCTGCGTGTCAGCTCCCCACTTCACCCACCTGGGCGTCTAAACGTACTTTCTCAGGCTTTACTTGAGAATCATGAGACATCATTTCCTTTCAAAGCACTCCTGGTTTTGAGATCCTCAGATAACAACAGCTCTCTTGTCCTACGTTTTCAGGATATAACAAGGAAGGGCGATCTACTACTTTGTTAAATAGGCTTCCTCTGAAACGACTTAAGGATTCTGAAATTACAGCAGAGGAAAGCCTTATCATGACTTGCTTCACAGGGGAATGAGCCGGATGTGGCAGGTCCCAGCGTGAACGGAACGGAGGGGAAATGGACAAACGGGAGACGCTCTCTGGATTCAGCAGGGAAAGTCGAAAGGAGGGGATGGAGACCCTTTGTCAGCATTAAACGACTTTTAATTGACTTGGACTCTAAAGAAAAACACGAAAGCAGTTCTCCATTTGGTTCACCGTGCCAAGGTTTTCATTTCCTTCATGATTCTTATTTGTTATGAAGGGAGTATTAAAACAACATTATAGGAATTCCTAAACATGAAGAACGCTGTTTCCCATTCTCCTCACATACTGGCTCTCCATGCGTTCTCTTCCACCCTCAGACCAGATCCAGTGCCCGTTTAAAGCTCTCTGCGTTTGCTTTCACAGACTTAGCCCAGCAGAGCTTAGATGCTTTACCCTCTATTGTATGCCCAGCATCTAGTGTAGACCGTGGCACAGAGTAGGTATTCACTACATGGTTTTGAATAACAAATGGATGCATGAATAAATATTCCTTTTAATTATTCATCCTTGAAACCCGCACGTCTTGCTGTCTCCCCAGTTTACAGCTGCAAACAACAGCATTTAAACCATTAAACTGATTTTCGTTCTAAGTCTCCACCAGCTCATGCAGGAGATCCTGGGCCCTAAAATGTTCCCCCTAAATATTTAGATTCCCAAGATTCTTCCTGGGCCCCGCTGGTCCAAAGGGCAGTTCTCTGTCAATCATACCAGCCCCAAGGCTCTTAATGCCACCCGGATGGAGGACAGTAGTCTCTTCCGCCCTCTCCCGCCTCCCCTCTTTGCCCACAGCAAGACCCCTCGGGCTCTGCAAAGCACAAAGATTAAGGGGCACACAGCCCACCTCCTCCCCACTGTAAACTCGTGTAGGCAGAGACTAGTCAACTGATGAGGCGAACAGTAAGAGCCAATCAGTGCAAACAGATTCTAAAAGGCAAGTGGTGTCTTCTTCCCCTGCAGCTTTTATACCTTTGTGTTTAGGAAACCGGTTCACCCAGCGGGCTGGTCTTGAGAGGGACATGACATGTGGAAGGTTTTTGTTGTCCTTTTTTTCCTATCGCTGTATTTAACCATAAAGCGTGGGATTTTCTTTTACGGTCCCTTCTTATCTCCGGAAGATCCCGTAGCTTCCTGGTCCCTTTCAGATATTAGAAGAGTATCATTCAATCCTTCTCATTTTAAGTTCTGCTCTCATATTTTCCCTTCCCCGAAGTTCAGCCTTGATCGTTAACCCGTGTGACCCCTGGTTCCTAAGAGGCGTGGTCTGCTCTTTTCCTCCCCCAATCTCCTTCCTATGAGCCGTCAAGTAGGAAGAAGAAATAGAAAAGTGGGAGGGGTCTGACACGGCTGGCTGCCTGTTGATGGGAGCAGATAACCGTCCAATGGACTCCTTGGGGTCTCCACCAATACGATGGCCTCTGAGTAGAGGCTGTGTGTGATTTTTCAGGGGCTCTGTTCAGCTTCTCCTTGACCGAGGATCCCTTCAGGAGGGGGCAACCACATCCAAGGACCACTGTCTCCAAACACCTCTCAGAGCGGGGCAACCTCTCATCCTCTTCAGACTGCCGCCTGAAGACCTGCGTATCTTCTCTGACTATACGTACATACTTGCAGAACCTCAGGGTCCTTTGTGGGTCCTCTGCTGGATCGGGAGCCTGTCTCCATTTTCTTCCTGCATATCCAAAGCCACATTGTCACACGCTGCGTGATTCCGCTGCTCTGGTGGGACTTTTGCCTGATGAAACCACAGGTGAGAAGTAGCCTTAGTCTCCATGCTCACATCTGGCCCCCTGACTTTGGAGAACACACATCAACAGCTCCTAAGATCCCCGTCACCTTCTGTCCCAGGGGTCATGCCAGGATGGAGCTGCCAGCTTTGCAGCTCAATAAACGTTTAGATGAGAATGAGGTGCCTGGGGTCTCCTTCTTGCAGTTCAACCTCTGTCCCTCTGTCCTTCTTGAAAGGAGAACTCGCTGTCTGTGAAAATGCTACTTCCCGTCTCTTGTCTCTGGGAGACCATGACCCAGAGGGAGACACAGGCATGTAGGTGGGATTTATGGGACTCGATCTGACCCCTTTCCACTGACCTCATGTGTGGAGGTCAGTGGAGGTCATGTGTCACCTCCAGGTCTCGGCTCACAGACTTACTAGACAATGGACTTGAGGACGTGGGGAGGGGGTAAGCTGGTACAAAGTGAGAGAGGGGCATGGACATATATACACTACCAAATGTAAAATAGACAGCTAGTGGGAAGCAGCCACATAGCACAGGGAGATCAGCTCAGTGCTTTGTGACCACCTAGAGGGGTGGGATAGGGAGGGTGGGAGAGAGGGAGATGCAAGAGGGAAGAGATATGGGGACATATGTATATGTATAACTGATTCACTTTGTTATACAGCAGAAGCTCACACACCACTGTAAAGCAATTATACTCCAATAAAGATGTAAAAAAAAAAAAAAAGATGCTAGTGGCTTCTTGCTTTCTCTTCCTCATTCTGTCAGTTTAATGCAGAGGACTGTTATGCCCGGAGAGATGGTCAGAGCACAGCATGCAAGGAGCTTTGGCTCCTAAACATCTGCACAGAGGAAAGCCACCCTCTGACCAACAGCACTCACATAGAGTGCTATTGTGTGCTGCCGACCCCACATCCTGTTACAGTACCCCAAACTACCCAGCCTAACACCGAATGTGTCTGTGAGAGAAGGCAAAGAATTTTGTGGTGTTCCCTGGAGCTGACACGGCCAGTTCTGCCCCCTGTACATGAGGTCTAGAGATACCTTGATCCCATTGTGGAGGATTTTCTTTAAAATATGGATCACGAGCTGGCTTCCTTTTACTCAGCTTTGAGCCTTAATCTTTATCTTCATCGTAGTCATTATCAGCGTCCTCATAGCTGAACTTTATGGGCCAGAAACTGTGCTGATTCTCTTATAGGTATTAGCTCATTTAATCCTCACAGCAACCACATTTCACAGATGAAAAAATTAAAGCACAAAGTTTACGGAATCCACTGAAGGTTATATACCAGGAGGTGAGGCAACCAGGATGCAAACCCAGGCTCTCTTGCCCTAAAGCCCAAGGTTTTAATAAATGAAGCACACAGCCTCCGATTTCAAAGTGCTGTCCCTGGTTCCAGGACTTTGAGAAAAGTCTATTCAACACCTTCTTCTATGCACATTTTATGTGGTTCTATGACTCCTGTTTCCCCAGACCTCACGGAGGGAACATACACCCTGAAGATGCAGTGGAGAGATGAATTTTGTCCCATTTAGTTCAGGAGCCACGGGCTTCCAAATGGCCATCATACTCCTTTCTCTCTGCTAATCCCATCTGCGCTGGCCACAGCTGGAGTCTCTGGGATGGGTGTGATTCTGGCCTCACTTCTACACAAACCATTGCTGCTCTGAATAGGAAAAATGGTCCTCCTCTTGACATCATTAAAACTCCCAACACAGAACAGGAAATTTTTACCTTCTTTATATCACACCCCTACACACACACACACATACACACACACACATACACACACATTGTTCAGCTCATTCTTTGACTCATTTTCATTTTCAGTTTTACCCCAAATTTGGCGCAAGTGCTTGGGAACGGGAAAAAAAAGCTATAGAAGAAGTTGTGTTTGAAGAAAACACCAAATGGTCGTTGTTAAATATTGTGCTCAAAATAGAGCCCACCATCACCCCAGCCCTTGCCCTCCCACCTCCATCCCCTCCTTCCCAAATTTTCATCAGTGTCTCTACACAAAGCTTGTGTATCATGACTCTCATGTTTTTCTGGTAAACTTCCCAATGGCAGCTGCAACCCTTCCCCGCCCGCCTTCTCCATATTTAGCGTGAGACTTGGGGATTAGGATCGACCATGAAGACCTTGTGTTCAACTATTTCCTCTCTGGGAAAGCTGTCCAAGTTCTCATGGCAATGAATTCCTCAGCAGCACCGACCTTTGAAAGTCCATCCAAACATGAAGAATATTCTTTGATCAACCTTCATTCACAACAGCTATACCACTGAATTCCCTACTCAGGGGCCGTGGGTGGGATTTTTAACCTTAAAGGAAACACCATGTTCTGCTCTTTCTTGTAGCATTATTTCATGCTAATCTTCTATGCTCCAACCTTGTCTTTCTAGTTTTTATTTTAATAGTTGCATGAGATTACATTACACAAATAAAAAAATAATTTATGTAACTACTCTTTAGTTGATGAACATTTAGGATTTATTTACATCCAACTTCATCTTATTTTCACTAAGGAAAAATGACTACCATGGTATCTTCATAAAGACAAATTATTGAAATATAATTAATCCTAGCTCTCTAGAAAAAGCCTACCTCTATGAAGTAATGATTTCCTGCAGTATCTTAGAGTATCAGCTAACAGCTTCCAGGCACTATAACCGGGTCTGTAAAACTAGGTGTGCTATGTTAAAAGTTACCTACTTGTTAATAATGAACTTATTAACAAGAATTTTCCAAGCTTTGTTCACTTGGCAATTCAGGACCCATGAAAAATCCAAGTGTGGAAATTGCTTAATAATCCAAGTATTCATAGAATTTCACAATGGCTTTTGATGTTGGATTATTAACCTTGACTTTGAGAGAGAGAGAAGTTCTGATGATGGCTTTCCCACCCTATTGCTATCACCACCTAAGGGTGTTAACCTTCTCCCCTACCCCACTGCTGAGGTTTTGGGGTTGAATGACCAAGTAAGGCATTCAAAAGGGACAAGGCCCCTGGGTCCAAGGCTGGAGCCTGAAAGGAGAAGCTGAATCGTCCATGGATCACAGTTTGGGAACAGTGCTCCATGGGTCCAAAAGTGACAGTGGGGAAAGCAAGGCTGAGGACCATGCCCCAGGACAGCGAGGGAGAAAGCAGAAGAACTTGGAACCATGAAACAGGGTAAGAATTCCAAAGAATGGGGTGTTAGGACAGGACGTTCAGAACCGGTATGAGAAGTTGATTGATTGCTTTTTTATCGGTGACTATTTTTATTAAACTCCACTATGTAAGAGAGGCCTGGGGAGAGCTGTTTGTGGGCCCCATCAAGTGTCCCTATGCTGAGGCAAGCAGGTCCGGCAGCTGAGGCTTCTAGAAGCACATGGGCTTTCAGTTTCCCTCTGCTTCAGACACTGCCTGGCAGCCGCAGGTTCCCAGTTTTTGTCCAGATGAGTTTGTTCCTGCCATGCTCTCAGACAGAAATCTGGGTCTCTGGGCCAGGCCGCTTTGAAATGAGGCCCCCGAGTGGCTTTGGAACAGGTCCTCTAGCTCCGCTGAACTGACGGTCCATTGCTTGGAAGTCACCTCTGCCTCCGCCCGCAGCTGGGTCTTTTCCTGCCACACTTTATTAGGAAAGTGAAACAGACTCTATGTACAGGACACATCGGTGTCAGGGGTGAGGGGCTCTCTGGAATTTCTACAAGGAGGCCCACGGCTGGAAGAAGTGTTCTTGTCCACCTGGTGCCTGGAGAAGGGCCAGGTGCAGCCCGCTACTCAATTCCTTCTTGCTTGTCTCTGATGGCCAGTCGGACGCGCTCTTCCAGCAGGAAGAGCTCACGGAAGCGGTCTGTGGTGGCATTGGGTGAAGGCTGGCATCCGTGCGGTCAGCACACGATGAGGGTCTTGTGCTGCAAGGGATGGGAGACTTTGTAGCCAGCAAACAGCACCTGGGGGGCCTTCAGCAGCTGCGATCTGATGATGTTTCCTAGCGCGTGGTCCTCCTTGTTGGAGGTGAACAAACAGGCATCGGGTGCCTTGATCTTGTTCTCGCACTCGAAGAACAAGAACGACTCGAAGGCGGGAGAGGCATTCATCTTAGCATCGCAGCGGCCGCCCCAGCTGCCGCCGCCGCCACAAGAAGTAGACTTGAAGCATCTTAATCAGGACCGTAGCCTGGCGCTCGGTTAACAAGTGTAATTACAGGTGACTGATGATCTATTTATATAACAACCTGAAAGTGATATAAGATCTCAAAAGTGCTTCCAAATGATCCAAAATAGTTCATCCAATCGAGGATGCTAGTTTGTGTAAGATGCGTCTGAATGCTTTAAATGAAATTTTAATAGGAGCAAAATGTAAAAGCTAAATATAAAAACAAAAGAATATGTAGAAGACTATTTGTACAATTTTGGTCACGGGAGAGACCTTAAGATATGTAGGAGACTTAGAAAGAAATGCAGTTATATTTAACTGCATTTGAATATATATATTCTATATATACATATATATGTATGTAAAACATATATGACATAAATATGTATATGCATGTATAAAACATAAATGTTTTATAAATGTGTATATGTATGTAAAAAACATAAATGTAAATATGTTATATATGTAAAACATATAACATAAATATGTATATGTGTGTATAAAACATATATATGTATGTAAAACATATATATGTTTTAAATATATATATGTTATAATAAGAGAGAGAATGTATATATACATTCTATGTTGTATAGAGAGACTGTGTTTGTTCTATAGTCCCTAAAGAATACTATCTGTATTGTTGTTTTAGTTGGGTTGGGCTAGACCACAAGGACCAGATATTGACCCACAAATCTCAATAGTGTAACCCAGTAAAGGCTTCCTTTTCATTCACATCCAGTCTGATGCCATCGGGAAGCTTCCCCCGCCTGTGTCATCAGCAGCGCCAGACTCCCTGGCCACTGCAGCAGGGAAGGGATGAGGCTGTGGGCAGCCTCAGCCCAAAGCCAGCCCTGTGCCTTCTACCCCTAGCCCATTGCCAGAGTGGTCGTCTAGGCAAACTGAAGGCTCCTGCATAAGGCAAATTACCCAGCTGGTTAATAGCAATTCTCATTTTCTAAAACACATAAGGGCATATAGCTTTATTTTGCTTTTCTTTTCTTCTTAATTTTATTGAAGTAGAGTGGATTTACAATGTCAAGTTAGTTTCAGATGTACAGCACAGCGATTCAGTTATATATGTTCACATATATATGTACACACACACACATATGTATATATTCTTTTGCAGATTCTTTTCCCCATAGGCTATTACAAAATATTGAGTATAGTTCCCTGTGCTATACAGTAGGTCCTTGTTATTTATCTATTTTATATATAGTAGTGTGTATGTGTTAATTCCAACCTCTTAACTTATCCCTCCCCCTTTCCCCTTTGGTAACCATAAGTTTGTTCTCTATATCTGTGGGTCTATTTCTATTTTTAGATAAGTTTGCTTGTATCATTTTTGTGTGTGTGTGGATTCCACATATAAGTGATATCACATGATATTTGTCTTTCTCTGTAAGGACATATAACATTAATAGTGAATATGATTTCATTCTACCCTACACACAGTTCTGAAAGATACTTTGCTAACATGTTTTAAGCCCAGACAGCTAGCATTAATGTTATTAGTAAGTATTATTCACCAGAAATCGCTTGAAGTCTATTATATTTATTCAATCAATTCACACCCCCAGCAGCTGGGTAGCCAGCATACTTCACTATAGTTGTATGATGTTACTTGTTGGTTTGGCTTATGTGGTGAGTTAAAATTTTCATCTGATTTTTGTATAGTTTGCACTTCTGATTCACTAGTGAGGAAGAAAATCTTTAGAGTTTATTTTCTTTGGGTTTTTTTCATTTATAACTTGCTTTTTCTTTTATCAGTCATTCGTATATTAGGAAGAGCAACTTGTTATATCTTCTGATAGTATTCTAATTGCATATATTTTTCCCAGTTCACTGTTTTGCATAATATATGTATTAAATACATACATACATGCACATATATGTGCATATATATATATATATGTATTTCTATAGAGAGACAGGTTAAATATAACTGTGTTTTCTAAGTTTCCTACCTACTACCTTAAAATCTTCCCCTTGACCAAAATTTTACAGATATTCTTCTATATATTTTTTATCTTTTTTTTAGTTTTTATATTTTATTCATATTAAAATTTCATGTAAAGACAGAGTCAAGGAGGAACCTCTAGAAGCCAGTCACCCTTTTAATTTCCAGGATTTTCCCCCACATCTTCATGTCACTCCTTGCCCCCAGGTCATTTCCTTCTAATCAAAATACCTCTTCTAAGTGTTTCCATTAGTATATTTGGAAATAGCAAACCACTTTTCTCTTATAATAGTCCATAGAAATTTTTCTTGACTTTCCTCAAATAAATTAAAAAATTTTAATTCAACAAGCACTTACTGTCTACTGTTGTCTTCTCTGTGTCCAGTGTTGGGGAAACATTGCCAGAGACACAAAAAGGGGTTTATGTGACACAGTGATTTCCTGAAGGCCCTTCCAAACTCGTCAGATGAGATGTGACACCTGAAACCAAGACTCCACAGACTTTACAGAGTTAAGCTTTATATGAAGGGGCCAATTTTTCATCCTCTAATCATCATTTGGAATTTGGTGGTGAGAAGGGTAATGGCAAAAGAATGTCGTATGGGGGAAGGGATTGTCTTTTCTGTCCTCTTGTAGGAAAAAGAAAATAAAATCTAATTTTCACTTCCTTTCTTTTTTTTCAGTCTGTATGTGGTTTAGAGGAAGGAAGTGTTTAGGGGCAAAATCAGTTTCCTAAAGTTTTTAGAACCAAAACACTTAGGAGACTGGCTTTTTCTTTTGCTAAAACAACAACTGCAAACAGATATTTATATAAAGAGTTCAGTCAAACTTAAGAGCTTATTTTTAGATTTCTGCTTGGCCAAGGGGGAAACATGATAAATGGACCTTATGTTCTTAAATGGGCAAGCAGTTGAACTCAAAATATTTGAGCAATCTGACAGAAGTCACCAAAGAACACAGCTTCCTTAGGCATTGTTAGAAATCCCCAAACAATGACCCTATTACCACGGCTTTCTTTTCTTCCTTTTTTTTAAAACTTACTTTCAGTTTTAGCAGTCAGGATATTTTTAATAGTTTTGAAGATACCAAAACAAAAGAATAAAGACTATGTGAACATAGAGATGTAAATAGAAAGTCCAGTAACTCTGGCTGAGCAGGCGCAGGGCTACGCTCTCCACTATGGAGGCTATCAGCCACGCATGGCTCCCAACCACGTGAAAGGTCCTAATGGAGCCGTTCAGCCACGCATGGCTCCCAACCACGTGAAAGGTCCTAATGGAGCCGTTCAGCCACGCATGGCTCCCAACCACGTGAAAGGTCCTAATGGAGCCGTGCAGAAGTGGTAACTCCTGAACTGTGTAAAGAAGACTATTTTCTGTGATTACATATTGAATGGTAACATCTTAAAGATGATTGGTTAACTTAAATATATGATTAACATTAACTGCACCTTTGGGGGAGGGAAAGATTGGGAGTTGGGGATTAGCAGATGCAAACATATAGAATGGATAAACAATAAAGTCCTACTATAGAGCACAGGGAACTATATTCAATATCCTGTGATAAACCATAATGGAAAAGAATATGAAAAAGAAGGTAGATATACTGAATCATTTTGCTGTACAGCAGAAATTAACACAGCGGGACTTCCCTGGTGGAGCAGTGGTTAAGAACCCGCCTGCCAATGCAGGAGACATGGGCTCGAGCCCTGGTCCAGGAAGATCTCACATGCTGCAAGAGCAACTAAGCCCGTGCGCCACAACTACTGAGCCTGCGCTCTAGAGCCCATGAGCCACAACTACTGAAGCCCACATGCCTAGAGCCCATGCTCCGCAACAGGAGAAGCCACCGCAATGAGAAGACCATGCACCGCAACGAAGAGTAGCCCCCACTCGCCGCAACTAGAGAAAGCCCGTGCGCAGCAACGAAGACCCAACGCAGCCAAAAATAAATTAATTAATTAATTTTAAAAAAGAAATTAACACAGCATTGTAAATCAACTATACTTCAATAAAATGAATTTTAAAAATTAATTGCACCTGTTTCCTTTTTTTTTTTTTGAAATGTGACTACCAGAACATTTTAATTGCATATGTGACCCAAATTCTTTCTACTGTGTAGCCATGTAGTAGGACAGTGGAATTAAGAGTGGGGCTCTGAAGTGAACCTACCTGGATTTAAACCAGACCACAGATGCCCCAGCCGCATGACCTAGGTCAAGTTAGGTGGGCAATCTGTGCAAGTCATCTGTTATGTAAATTGCGAATGATAAAATATTCCGTCTCTCATAGGGCTGAGTGAGGATTCACTGATCAGAGCCTGGTGCAAAGCAAGAGCTCACTAAAGCTCGGTTCTGTCATTCTTACTTCAGAATCCAGAAGAGTGAGAAAGTTTTTTCTGCATGAAGACACTCTCAGAAGGAATAGAAAAAAATAAGTTAAAAGCAGGGATTTGCTGAAGTGATGCTTCCCCTCTCCCCCTTCCCCATCCTCCTGCACAGTTTATTGTGTCAAGAAGAAATCGAACCATCCTTCTAAAAATGGCATCTATTCGGGATTTGTAGATTCTTTAATGAGGTATGTTTGACCCTCCATAGCTTGACCCAGTTCCCTGAGGAGGCCAAAGCAATTACACAAAACTGCAGATGTTTCCTTTCTATGGGCACATCTCATATACATATATACAAGGATCTGACTTTAAAAAATTAAAAGCATGTATCTGATGCCCCTGAAATCATGGGTCGTACCCTGTAAACAGCAGTAATAGGTACTTCTGTTGAGCTCTTGCTATGTATTTAGCATCATCCCTCAGGGCTTTGCATGCTTTTTTTCATTTAAATTTACACCACAGCTCACTGAAGTGGGTATTATTATTTTCTCCATCTTATGGTGAAAAGGTATCTCAAAAAGGTTAAGTAATTGCCCGAAGTCACATAGTCAGTGGTGGGCAAGGATTGATTCTCACCCAGGTCTACTCGTGGACAGATATTTCCAGGGGGTCTTTTCATTTCTCAGACAACTGTCAATAAGTCTGCGTAGCATAGATGACAGCCCTGTGGAGAAAAAGAAACGCCCTCAATCTATAGCAAAAATATCAGATTACTGAAAAAGGAATACTTATTAGAGTCATCACATTGTTTCTGCCTGAGCACGACTTCAGAAATTATTTTCAAAATTTCCCGAGTAGTCCACTCAGCATGAGGTCTTTGAGGGAAAGCCCAGAGTCCCTTATCTCTGCTGTCACACCACATAAACCAACACTGAGCACTGAGTGCCTACTTAATGATTGGTGAATGAGTAAGTGTGTGATTACATGTGCCACTAGCCAGGGCTTGTCATCTGAACCTCAGAACACAAAAGTCTTTTGAGTGAGTATTATTCAATTCTCCCAAGTATGTACATCACAAATGCCATTCTAAATCCACAGGAGAGAAGTGGAGTCATTACATATAACGGATGTTTTAGGACATTAGGGCTTAATTCCCTCCTGGATCCCCGTGGAGAACCATACTCGGATTAAGCCATAGTCATTGAGGGTCACCTTAATTTCAGTCGGGGCTGACAAACTACAGCCTGGGATAAATGTGACTCATAGCCTGTTTTTATAAGACCTCTGAACTAAGAATGCTTTTACATATTTAATGTTTGTTTGTTTGTTTTTAGTGAAGGAATATGCAACAGACCATACGTGCCCTGCAATGTCTAAAATACCTACTCTCTGACTCTTTGCAGAAAAATGTTTACCCCTGCCTGAGGTCAAAGTGGCTCTGTATTCAAGTGGAAATATTTAGGAAGCCCTCTATGATCTGTGGTCCCCAAACTCTTCCTTACCAATCTATCTTCAGACATAAAATTCTTATCTGCTTTCATTGGTACAATGGGGCCAAAACAACAGCCTTGTCACCTTCATCCCCTGTAAAAAGGCATGTGTCCGCCAGCAGCTCAGCCTAGAGGGTGATGTGATGCCTTGGGCTTTGAGTGACATGAGTTCCAATCTCAGCTCTTATTAGGTGTTGCTTGTTGGGTGAGAAAGTGGAGCATGTCAGTTCGTTTCCTCATTCACCAGCCATAAGGACAGTAGACTCCATCAGTAATGCTTCTCAGTATACAGCATGTGTATTGGTCATCTACTGCCGTGGAACAAATGACCCCCAAAAGTAGTGGTTTAAAAGAAAAACCACAACAGCACTTACTATGTCACCATTTTGTGGTTCAGGAATGCAGGCATGACTTAGCTGAGTTCTTCAGCCCAGGGGCTCTCACGATGTCAGTGAATCTGCAGTTCAATTGGGCTGAGACCTGACTCCAAGCTATTCATGTGTTGTTGGCAGGATTCTGGTCCTTGGCAACTACGGGTGGCTTCTCTCAGTCCGCTCCCCAGGACCTTCCCATAGAGCAGCTCACAGTAAGGTAGCTGGTTTCATCAAGCTGAACAAGAGGGAGTAGGAAAACGCAGCAACACAGAAGCCACAGTCTTCTGTAAACTAATTTCAGAAGTGATATTGCATCACCTCTTTTGTAGTCTATTCATCAGAAGCAAGTCTCTAAGTCCAGCCCAGGCTCAAGAGGAAGAGCTTACTCCAGGGCATGACCATCAGTATGGAGGGCTGCCCTACATCATGACTGCCACGGGGCAGGGAAAACAAAGCGTGAATCCAACTGGCCGGGTGGGACCAGAGAAAAGGCAAAGCCCAGCGGTGCATCTCAGGAGGACACGTGCTGAGCATCACAGCTCTGAAATAAAACAGAAGTGAACACACTCTCTTGTTCTATGACTTACAAACTGGAAATAAAACAGAAGTGAACACACTCTCTTGTTCTATGACTTACAAACTGTGCATCCCTGGACAAGTGACTTTGTGTCTCTGAGCCTTTGTTTCCTCACCTGTAAAATGACAATCGTAATACCTACCCTGCAGAGTAGATGTAAAGATCAGATTAAATATGAATCGAAAGCACCCAGCCCAGGACTTGGCATACAGTATATGGTCAATAGCAACAGTTATTATTTTCCTTCTTACCTACTAGTCTATCAAACTAGCAGTCAATCCTTTCCAAACCTCAAAGCTCTGGATGAAGAAAATGACACCCAGGAAGGATGCGTCAGAGAAAACCGCACTGCAGTAAAAATCAGACCTCACATCAGTTTTGCACTTTGCAAAGTGTTTTCACTTGTTTGTTTCACCTGCTCCTCGCAAGCCCTGTGTGGGCAGCTTGCAGCTTACCTAGACTCCTATTTGTAAAATGGGAAAACCAGGAAACAGAAAGATTACATGACTTAACCCAGGATTGTGCAGTAAAACAGTATATAAGGAAAAGAGCCCTGAAAAGATGGGGAGGGGACCAGGGGTGTCCGGTGGCTCCAGGACCAAGGACAGGCTAGTGCCAGGAGTCCCAGTGAGGCAGGGGGCCATGTCGTCAGGAATCCTGAGGGTCCCCCAAGCCAGACAACAGAGCAGACCAATGAGTCAGCAGCGAGGAAGCAAGTGGCGGTCAGGGTTCGCCCAGACCAGAGCTCAGAGCAAATTCGTAACAGAAAAAAAGGCAGTCAGGAAATAACCATGCAGCGAATGCAGAAGAGTGAGGCTGGCAGAGGCCAGGAGGTGACGAGTCCGGGGGCCCGGGTGGAGAACAAACAAAGGGGACTTGGCCGCCGAGGGAGCTTCGAGTGGAGCTTTGATCGCCAAGCAGCAGGCAGGAGGGCGCTGGGACGGTGGCATCCCTGGGGTGACGGGCTTGGAGAGGTCATGACCGCAGGCTGGTTGGGGGCGGGGTGGGGGTGGAGGGGAGGGGGCGTGGGGCGGAACTCTTTCTTGATGGTAACCCGGTTCCGGAGTCTACTCATCCGATGACACCACCAGATTTGTATGTTAGAAAACTCGGCTGGCGTCAGAAAAAAGGATGGACTCATGGGGGAAAGATTTCAAACAAAATAATTTATTCCCAGAGAAGGATCTGAGAAAAGGCTGTACCAGATCAAAGCCATCTAATCGTAGGCACATTTCTCCACTGGGTGCTTCCTACCTGGTTCCACTGTCAACGCATTGTTAGTGATTCCTGTCTATTTCAGGCTAGAAACCACTTTAATGGGTGCCCTGGATTGTGAATCCTCTTCTGGATGTGGGGAATTACGATTCACTTCACTTATTCACTAACTTCTAGACACACATTGCGCTGGGATTTGACAGCCACTGGATCTTTTTTTGTTGTTGTTATTTAGAATTAGGTTTACATTCTATTTCAGCAATGATAACTGAAAGAGAGTTTGTTTTTATGGAAATAATGAACCAGAGAAGAATTTTTTACCATTTGTTAGTGGCATCTGCCAGTCTGCTTAGCAGTGCGTGGCTGCAAGTACCTTTCTTGCTTTATAGAAATGACAAATTTAAATATGACTTCATTTTAAAATGCATTGGTAAGGGAAGGAGACACATATCAGATGGATCACAAGCACAAAAGAGCAGAAGAGGGCTATACCTGACTCTTTTAACACAGCCTCTGCAGGCTTCTTTTGCGGTAAGAAAGAGAAGGTATGGAAATTACCAAATGACACACGACAGCCAGCTGCCATTCATAGAGCTGAATACATAATTCTGTGGCATTAAAGAAAGGGGCGTGTGTGTGTGTGTGTGTGTGCGTGTGTGTGTGTCTGTTGGGAGAAATAGTGTCACGATGTTCAGAAAACAAAAATAGCATCCTGGACCCATGGTTTATGCCACAGATGATCTCAATTTTTGTTTTTTTCCTATGAGTTTCTTAATTTCCAGAGCTAAATACCAGCCCTTGATAATGGGTGCTGAATAGTAATCCTGAGTGCTCACCAAGAATTTCTGGTTCTCTTTCCAAGCACGAGATAGGACAGTAGTTTCCTGTCCCCTTGAAGTTAAAAAAAACACCCCTGGAGGGATGGAGTGGGAGTTTGGGGTTAGCGGATGCAAACTGGTACATATAGAATGGATAAACAACAAGGTCCTACCGTATAGCACTATAGGAACTATATTCAATATCCTGTGATAAAGCATAATGGAAAAAAATATGAAAAAGAATGTATATATATATATATATGTTTAACTGAATCACTTTACCGTACGGCAGAAATTAACACAACATTGTAAATCAACTATATCAATAAAAAACAAATTTTAAAAAAGCACACGTGTGACTCACTTTGGTCAATGAAGTATAAAAAAGTGACATGTATCATATATGAGGACAAGCTTTAAGGGGCAATGGCTCTCTTATCCCCCTGACGTGGCAAGAGCGTGGCCACTCCATCAGTCAGGGTCCCTGAGCGACCACCAGGGGCCCACTGTCAACCAGGTAGACGTGCAGCATAAGCAAGAAATGAATAAGAATGTTTTGTGGCAAACCTGGTCTGTCCTGATAATACTGACATTGATCCCCTGACATGGAGGGCTACCATAGCCAATAAGCCTAAAATATACGGCGGTGGCCAAGGGCTGGACGGGGGACAGTGAACCAACTAACACTGGACACCAGAACAATGGTCATCCATGTAACAGGGGAGTTTTACCGAAACATTTGGTGACACTGTTGCCTGTGATAACATAGCAGAAGAAAATGTAGCTCTAGAGAAAAAGATGAGAAAGCAGTGTTAGTGGCGTGTATTGATTACCAATTGGCTGTATTTCACAAGGCACCTAGAAGGAGATATCCTCCAAAACAATCAAGCAGTTTGCAAACACCCATAAAAGAGAAACAGGCAGGGTCCAGAAATATGGGAAGCCTAAGGGTTAGAAGAGGCAACTTCCTCTCTCCAGCAGATGAAAGGTGAAGCTAAAGGCTTTGATGCCCAAAAGCCCACTGGGATCCTGCTTTGTGATAGGAATGTATCGAGTGCGCTGGACTGCGTTCCCCCCAAATACATCTGTTAAGGTCCCAACCCCCAGAACCTCAGAACACAGCCCTCGTTTGAGATGGAGCTTTCCAATGGTGATTAGGCTACAATGAGGCCATTAGGTTGGGGCCCTTGTCCAGTACAACTGGTATCCTTATAAGAGGGAGACACAGAGGCCGAGGGCCCTGAGGGAAGAGGCCGGGTGGGAAGAGAAGGAAGCCTCTGTAAGCTAAGGAGAGAGGCCGCAAGAGAAGCACACCTGCCAGCACCTTGATCCGGGACTCCCAGCCTCCAGACTGAGCAGAAATAAAGCTCTGTTCTTCAAGCCCCCGAGTCTGAGACGCGTTGTTCGCGCAGCCTCGCAAATTAATACAAAGCAAGTGGCCAGCACCCTGCTGAATGAAATAAGGTGTTTCGACAAAAACCGGTACATGTTTTCCATTGCACCAGCTACTATCACAGAGCCCAAAGTTCTAAGAGGTGTCACCTACCAATTGACACTTGCCATCTACCTCTACAAGGATGAAATCACGAGCCACTGCAGCTGCTGACCCTCAACACCCCCTGAAAGGAGTCCAGGGTGGAGATCAGGAGTGAGGCCCTCTGTGCTCTGGGAAAACTGACAGAACAGGCCTTCAGATAGTTAGATATTTTCAGGAGAAGATTTTATGAGCCTGATTCTTGCATCTCCTTTTATCTAGAAAAGCACTAAAATCCTTCATGGTGACGTCTGCTCCTAGCGACTAGCAGAAACCTTCACGAGACCAGCAGAAACCTCTGCAAAAAAAATGGGCTTCATTGTACGTACTCCCCCTTCACCGAAGTCACATATATACTGACCTTCCTCCCTCCCTCTTTGGAGCAGTTTCTCAGAGCTAGCGGAAATGTCTCCCGGGTTATAGCCCTCATTTTGCCCCAAATAAAACTTAACTCACAGCTCTCACGTGCATTTTTTTGTTTTGCAGTCAACACAGTGAAGAGAAAGAGAGAGCCGTGGGGATAAGAAAGCACAGAAATAAGGCACATCTAAGAAATATGTCAAGAAAAGAACGGTGGGTGAGGATACGTACAGCTGTTTGGAATCCAATAAGTAAGACGTTGTATTAGTCAGTATGGCAGGAAGCAGACAACAGACACAAAGTCTTTAACGGAAGGGAATGGAATAAGGAGGTGGCTGACAGTGATGTGTCAGAGTGAAGGTATCAGTTAGGGATGACCAGCAGCAACAGGAAACTTCCCCCAGCCAGGGCCCAAAGGACCGAGGGAGGGTGCAGCTGGCAGGATTCTGGTGGGGTCTGAAGCCGCGAGGAAAGGGTTCAAGACAGAACCTGGGACCACAGAGCTAGGAGCCCCTGCAAGGATGCCCGCAAGGTTAGGGAAGGGAGCTTCAGGGTGGGGTAATTACCCCAACCTCTCTCAAATCCTGCCCTCCAACTTCCTACCTGTGTGCTATGGTCTCAAGGTTTATGCCCTCTCCCCAAAATTCGTATATTGAAATCCTAACCCCCAAAGGTGATGGTGTCTTTGGGAAGTGCTTAAGTTATGAGATTAGTGCCTTATAAAAGAGGCTGCACAGAGTGCCCTGGCCTCTTCTGCCGTGTAAGGACACAAGGAGAAGCCGGGGACCTGACAGGTATCACCCGGCCCCCTGGCTCCCTGATCTCAGACTTCCCACCTCCAGACCTGTGAGCCATGTATTTCTGTGTTTAGAAGCTACCCGTTCTGTGCTGTTTTGTTACAGCAGCCTGAACAGACTAAAACACTGTGCTTCCCACTCAGCAAATCGACAAAAGACCAGAAGGTCAGAGAGTTTGGGTGACGCATCCCTAGAGGGCAACTCCTGGGCATAAAACAAGGCAGGGAAGGGAGCATATTTGTCAGAGAATAACCAACACAGAAACTGACTAAATCTGTAAGAGAGATGTATGGGCAGCAAAGAAAGAACAGCCTGGAATGAAGAAGCGAGTGTCTGAGACATAAAATGACCTCGGGCCCCCCTTCTTCTATTGGCCGGAAGTAGAAAGCTGCTCGTCTCTTTCTCCTTGGAGAATTTGGGCTCATCAAGCAAGCCCTGCTGCCCACCACCCAGGGCATCGCTTCTGCCCTCAGGTTCTAGTAGTTTCTATGGATCAGGGACCACCTTGTGTCTCCTCTTCTCTCCTTCCTGACGGCCCGGCCGACATCAGTGCTGCTCTGCATCTCTCTTCATTCCCCTAACCGGTGACGTGACTCGCTCTCAGCAGTCAACTGAGAGTGGGGTGACACGTGTCCCTTCCAGTAGAGAAAATTCATCCCACTCCTGCCCTTCCTTTCCCTCTGGCCCAGCCACTGGCAAGTTCCAAACGGCGAGTCCTCTATCTGATTCGGCCCCCGAGGCCCTACCACAAGCAGAAATGATGAACGTGGGTTGTGTGTTTTAACCCCACCCTAACTCGGGCAATCCTGGCCGATCGGTGTAGACAGTGACTTAACAGCTACAGTTTAGACTGTGTCATAGTGAGTGCTAAGGTGGAAACAATCACATCAGAATCCTTAACATTGACATCCCTGTCATTCTTTAGGGCCACGTTAATTGGGAACCAGAAGGAACTGGATTCCATTCTCTCCATCCTCCACCGCCCTGCCCTATGCCTCCTCCAAACTTCAGCTTAGGGTGTGGCTGTAATCGGAGCTGAACTGAATAATAATAGCTAATAACAAGCGCTTACTTCTACTATCGCCAGATCCAGGGAGTTCCTCCCAAGACCGTCAGCACAGTTCTTGGCCTCAGGTATAACACAGTAGACTGGATGGGAAGGGAAGCTCCTGCCTTCCTGAAGCCCACCTTCTTTCTAGCAGGAGGTGACCTCCCGCCAAAACTCAAGACGCTTTAGCCAGGAGGTTGGAGAAATCTTCTCTGAAGAGGTGATACTGAAAGTAACATCAGAATGACAGGGAGCCAGCCACCTGAAGACAAGGAAGAAGAGAATTCCAGGAAGGAGAGCAACGAGTGCAGAGGCTCTGGAACAGACGGAGCTGGGTGTATCCTAGGAACCATCAAAAGGCCACAGCCAGGGCTGGACAGGGCAGTGGAAGGTACAGTAATGGGAGGAGACTTTCAAGGGATGGGCAAGTCCAGATCACATGTGGCTTTATAAGTCATGGTCGGAGTCTGGGGTTTATTCTAAACACAATGGGAAGGCACCAGAGGATTTTAAGCAGAAGTTATTTCCTCTTACTAAATTGCAAAAGCCTCCCCTTAACTGATGTGCGGGGAAGGAGTTAAGAGGACACGGCATGGGAGCAGCTGGACAGGTGAGAGTGTTACTTCTGCTCGCCACATGACAGGCCAATGAATCGGAGACGAGGTGTCGGTGCAAGGAATACGACTTTCTTCGGCAAGCTGGCCGACCGAGAAGATGGCAGACGAGTGTCTCTGGCAAACCATCTTATCGGGGTCTGGATGCCAGTTTCTTTTATAGAACAGAAAGGGGGAGGAGATGAGGAAGTAAAGTTAAAAGGCCATAAGCTTTGCAAATATCCCCTGGAACGGCCAGCCTCCGGGAGGGGATGTGTTAATTTCTTCTTGGGGGGGATGTGTTAATTTCTTCTTAGGGGAGGTGTTAATTTCTTCTTTCTTGCAGCCATCCAGGGGTGGACAGGGTCAGGATGCTTCCCTGAACAAAGACACTTTGGTTTAACATTCAGGCAGAGGGGCACGGTTCCCCGAGGCAGGCCATGTATATAGACAGCATCCTTTTAGTGAACAAAAGCAATGGGAAGCAAAGGGTAAAGTAAAAGAAACAGATCCAACATGTAGTCAGATTTGGCTCTAAGCTGTTACAAGAGGTCACGGTGATGCAGAGAAGAGGGCGGATGCGAGATGTTTTCATGTGGATTTTGGCACCTCTGAATGCTAAATTGAACGAAGAAATGAGAGAATCAAGAGTAACTCTAAGATTTGGCTTCGGCAACTGGATGGAGGTTGGTGTCATTTCACCAAGCTGGATGTCAGTTGAGGTGCTTTGTTAACATCTGTATTTAATTGTGGCAGTTACTGCCTTAACCCAGGATGGTGAGATGCTGAGAGACAGTGCCTCCTTCTTAAAGAAAGGAAAGAAAGGAAGGAGCGAAAGAAGGAAGGGAAAGAGAAAGAAAGAAAGAGAGAGAGAGAGAGGGAGGGAGGGAGAGAGGGAAGGAGGGAGAAAGGAAGGAAGGAAGGAAGGAAGGAAGGAAGGAAGGAAGAAAGAAAGAAAGAAAGAAAGAAAGAAAGAAAGAAAAAGAAAGAAAGAAAGAAAGAAAGAAAGAAAAAGAAAGGAAGGAAGAAAGAGGGAGAGACGGAGGAAGGGAGACAGAAAGACAGATTTTCTCACTTTAGCATGAAAGAAGGATCTCTTTCTGGTGTGAGGTGATTTGACCTCAAAGCTTTAGTCTTCCTGATAGGTTCACCCTGTACCCTTGGTGAAATCTTACCCTTTGGCCCAAAGAGTGAGAAGCTAGGGGAAATTCCTATTTCCCTTTAAGGTTAGATCCAAACTAGTAAAAAAAATGATTAAAGAAGACAATTGGGGTGATACAAACAAACTTGAACATTTGGTGAGGCTATAGCCACCTTTTGGAGAAGTGCTGCCCAAGGCTGAAGCCAGGAAGCTTTTGTAAGATAAAGAAAAAGGAAGAGAAGATGACTGGCCGGGGCCACAGACTCCACTTTGCTTGAGGTGGCAAGGCCTGGATTTGGGATCGGCTGCCTGGATGCCCTGCAATTCTGGTCCAGCAGAGCATTTACAGGAAAATGACCTAAGTTTCAGTTTGCGGACGTGGCACCCGCGGACCTGGAAAGTTATTTCAACACAACAGCTGCAGGACCCTTTCCTTAGTAGCTTTAGAGCATCTCTTGGACTGAGAGAACGTTCCGAGGTGACTTCACTAAGGGAAATGGATGGAGAGCAGAGCATGAAACTTGCTTTTCCAGTTGAACAAGACCTAACTTACCTTCTGCAGCTTGTTGCCCACAACAGGACAGGGATCCTTTGCAAATTCCCAGTCTGTCCCCTGGAGGCAGGGATGGGGGGCGGGGCCCCCTACCCAGAGCCTCACACCAAGATGCTACTCTCATGAGTCTGCTGCTCAAAACTTCCCTCCTTTTCTTGCACAAGGCCTCCTCTTTCCTGGATGATTGATGCTGGCGAGGACCCTCTTCCTACCCAGAGGACTGTGGCATCTGGACTTTAAGTTCCAAAGAGCCAGACGTGAGCTCTACCTAGACACTTGCTGGACCAGAAGCGGTGGGGTCTTTTCCTGAATTTAATCTTTTGGCATCTCAAATCAGTCCATGTCAAAGCGTTCTCTCTATAAACACCTACTCTAGTAGTAAGAGCTCAGACTGGGGAGACACTACCAGTTTTCACAATTAGCCCAGCTGCTTGCTAAATGAGTGCATTTGAGCATTTCCTTAACTTCTCTGAGATTTTCATGTGAAGATCAAGGGTAATAACAGCACCAAGCTCACAGGGCTGTTGTGAGGATTTAAATGAGATAATTTAAGTAGAATGCTTAGCCCACTGACTGGTACTTATTAAATTCTCCATATACGTGAGCTATTTCTAGTATTTCATTGTTACCCGCATTATCACCGTCCCAGTCCTTTTTGAAACCAAAGAATGTTTGCAATGTTTTTAGAGTGTCAACCCAGAATTAGAGAGCTTTAAAGCAATTTCTGGAGAGTGTGCATAGATGATTATCAAAAAGTAACCCAATAAGCATCTTCCTGTATTTTTTCCTGTCAATCCAAAATTATTTAGCTTCCTTAGGTGCTTAGAAGAGTTAAATTTGTGATTTCAAAAGCAACACATTTAAAAGTTTTAAGGTACCCACTTGATATTAACTCTATTATTCGTGGGTATTAAAATTCTCAATGCTCAGCTCATACTACACTTGATTACGACGAAGAGTGACCTCTTTCATAGTTGCTGCCATGTAATACCAAAGGAGCTCCCTTCTCTATAAGTTCACTACAGAGTAGCTGTTGGCAGATTACTTTTAATAACAGTGCAGTTGAGTTCTGACCCTATGATTCATGCGCCAGGTTGAGAACTAAAAGACCGAAGAGAAACCATAACTCCTGGCACTAGAAGAGAGACTCAGGATATTCAAACAGATGGACCCCAGACATCTAAGACCTGTGATCTTCTGGGTCCTAATCATTATTCTCAGCAGCAGAGAGAATTAAAAATAGTTGGACGTCTACGATGAACAAAGAGGTAGTTTACACAAGATCTTTCTATTTGGGTTAAAAATAGAAATATAAATAAAAGCAAAGCAACCACCAAATAGTTAAGGCCCACTAGAGCAAAAATAGCTACTTCTGAGTTCAGCTGCATTTGCAATAAGGCCCATGACAGCCCCATTCTAAAATATCCCTTCATTTTACTCTTTTTTCTCCTTAAAAGACAAAAATGAAAGCAAAACAAAGCAAAATGAAACCAGAAAAACAGAGGAGACAAGTTATATAATCTAACACTGGAAGACTAACCATTTTTATTTCTTATTGCAATTTGAATTGGAAAGGAACACTCAGTCCTAGGACATGGTAATTCATCTCCTGTTTCTTTGTCCACAACTACAAGTAGGAGATAGTTCAGAGCCATTGCCAATCAGAAAACACAGCAAAGCTGTATTCGCTTCTCATTTGTTTACTGGCCATCACAGGCCCTCTCCTCAAATCTCAGACATCCTTTTCGCTCCTGGAGGCTCTACCCAGGCATACATAGAGCGCTTCGGAAGACAAAGGGCGTCTGAAAAGTCTCCTCTTTTTGTTCTGTGAACATGTCATAGTTGAGTTGAGTTTTTAAAATACTCTCCACCCTTGTTTGTTTCTTAACGCCGCACCAAACTGTAATTTGTATGGAAGCCAAAACTGCAGACATGCTGAATCTTGAATACCGAGGAAGTGGTTTCCTTAGCAATAACTGGCATGTGAAAGTCAAAACTTCCTCTCCTTTTCATGTGACCTTTTCTCAAAGCAATTCAGCTCGAGGACAATGGAATTGAATTCCAGGCACCCACAGTGTTCATGAATTGCTAAGCAGTGATTCACCAAATACCCAAATTACCCTAGACGGCTTGAGCATTTTATTAGTGAAATTGCTTTGTATTTAAATGTTCTTTCCTCACTTTGTACATCGGTTTTCCTCATTCCTGGAGGCCACTTCCTCCCTACTCTGAGACAGTGTAGATAAACACTGGCCCTTCTTAGGGATTAATATACGGACTTTAGAATGTTAGAAGTAGAACGTTACATTACCTACAATAGTCATAACTATTAGCTCCCTTTGGATACCTTGGCTATTAGATAGTTATAGGAAGGTTGGTTTGATAATTAAAGTCTATTATTTGCTCAGAATAAGCAACATAATTTAATTTTTTGGCAACTCCTTGAACGATATTTTAGAAGCACTGGGGTTTTCACTCATTCCAACGACAAATTTATCTTTATCACTCTTCCTAAAAAGAGTGCTTCATTTGGCTTACAAACTGCACTTTCTGCTCAGTCCTCAGAGGTTAAATGGTGGTAACTTATTTAACAATGTACCAGCGAGCTGGGACCTGAGGGTATCATGCTTTTTTGCCTTTAATTAAATTGCAGCATTCTTGAGGAACATAAACAATGCTGTCCTAGGAACCCTTGATTTCTCTTTCTAGCCTCTGAGTCGTGAAGCTCAAAATTCCTAACATTACTCAGCTTCCTGCCACCATCATTCTGTGAAGTGACTTTGCAGTGAGTGTCGCCAGACAGACCCAAGACCCGTGAGCTGGGCGCCCTTTCCTCTGTGACCCTCATGTGCTCTGGGGCTGAGGGTGACTCTCGTGTTGGGTTATTTTACTCACAAAGTGCATAAAGAGAGTGATCTCCAGTGGCCTCGGTCTGCAGTGGCTTGAAGCAGGGTTTCAGTTCCCGGCCAGTGATTGAGGTCGGGTCGCAGCAGTGAGAGCACCGAATCCTAGCCACTAGACCAGTGGTCAGTGACAAGGCCCTGGCCCTACGGCTTTGCAGAAGAGAATTCCCACAAAGGTGGAAAGTAGTGAAACAGGGAAAGCATTTATTAGGAGAAAAAGAAGTACAGTACGTGTGGATAGACACACAGGCAGGATCAGAGAGAGAGTCGCCGCTTCGTGGCAGTTTGAGTCACTTTTATGGGGCATTTTTTCCGGGTTTCCTTTGGCCAATCATCTTGCTTTGTCTGGTTCTGAGTCCGTATCTGGTTTATCTCAGGGTCCTCCCATGTGTGTGCACGTGTCTCTTAGCCAAGATGGATTCTACCAAAGAAGCCTATGGGTAGCTTAGCATCACTCCCCTTTTGACCTCCAAGGAGCCTTTCTGCGCATGTGCAGTCGGGGAGGTCTCCTGACTTCGAGAATGAGGAATTTGTGGTCTCTTCTATCTGGGCAGGGCCCAGCCTCCACTCTCGATTGTCCTGTTATCCCCTTCTCGGATGGGTCCACAGGGAATGAACTCAAATCGTTTGCCCCGGGGGCCATCCGTCTCCTGTCTCAAGAGGACCCAGCAAAGTGAGTGTTGCGTAACAGCTGGTCAATAAATATGGGTTTCGCTTCTGTTCCCTACGTAAGCTCTCCATTCTGACATTTTTCATTCCGTTTATGCTGAGCTGCTCCTGGTTTAATGGCTCCCCTGGACCCAGAAGTGATCCGGCCTAGAACCTTCATGTTCCAGTGGGCCCCAACTGTTATCTTCCTTGATAGTAAATTAAGGATGAATCCTAATAGCAGTGTAAGGCTCTCCAGGGAATTCACTCCACCGTGCTTGTGAGATTGTTTACCAAACACAACCTGAGCTGACCAAGCAACTACAGTAATTTTCCACACCCTCTGACAGAGACAGTGGACAGTGCAAGCCTGCGACGTTCTCATGGGCCCAGCACACACCGCACTCTGCTGGTGAGAGAGGTGGGGCTTTGGGGAGCTTATTTCTCCACCGGGACGTGTGTCCCACAGTGTGTGTGCACCGGGTACCGTCCATGAGAAGAGGGTCTCACTTTTAGGGCCATCAATCCTATGAGCATCCTCTTCATTTCCTGACCAAGGCTGGCTTGAGGGGTGGCAGTGGCTCGTGCCACTGATTCCACTATTCCTGCTGCCACTGGACCCAGAGTCACTAGGAAAGTCCTTGGTTGCCTTTTGGAGCAGAACATTCAGGTGAAGAGAGTGGGGAAAAATGAACACCGTGGTAAGGAATTGCTTGCCAAAATACACTTCATGTTTATCTGCGGTTGACTCGGCTGGTTGGAGCAAGGTGACTCCAGGAGTGAGGAGTGACCTTGACTAAAGTCCTTTATCTCTCTAGGCTTTGGAACCCTGGATTAACCCGCAAGTGTTCAAACTGCGTTCCATGGAGCCTTGGAGTTTTGCTCTGCTGGGGGCAGTTGATAAAAGAGACACTTAGCAGGTGGGCTTCTGGGTGTCTGGGCTTGGAGAAGCTCTGCTTTTATCTGATGTTATACACTGTTTAACTTGTTAAAAGGGCAAAAAAGGGCTTCCCTGGTGGCGCAGTGGTTGAGAGTCTGCCTGCCGATGCAGGGGACGCGGGTTCGTGCCCCGGTCCGGGAAGATCCCACATGTCGTGGAGAGGCTGGGCCTGTGAGCCATGGCCGCTGAGCCTGCACGTCTGGAGCCCGTGCTCTGCAGCGGGAGAGGCCACAGCAGTGAGAGGCCCGCGTACCTCCAAAAAAAAAAAAAAGGGGGGGGCAAAGAAAAAGGGAAAGATATAGGCTAGATATTTTCTAATTTCCTTTCAGCCTTGACATTCTACAATTGTACTTATGATAAGTATAATCGAACCAATTAGGAAATCAAAAACAACCACAAAAACATGAACCACAAACTCTGTTTCATGACCAAAGAGTATTCTAAATCTTAGTCAGAATCCTATTCATTCCCATTTGGTCCAGAGTGTGGAGAAAGATGTCATAGATAATTCACGGTAAATCTGTGGCAATTAGTAGAAGGAAACAACCAAAAAGGCAGCACGAATGTGAGGTTTATGTGCTCGTAATGCAGTACAGTTTTCCCTATTATTCAGGGGGAAAAAGTCCCTAATACCAGCAAGGCGTTTGGAGCTATCTCACATTGACCGAGTTTACTAATTCTTTTCAGCCTTTGAGAATGTCATAGACGCCGCTGGGTGTTCAAAGTGAAAGTCTGAAAAGTAGATGATACTCTGTCCACGTGGCCAGGCACCGTGGGAAGAATTACGGCCACAGGGAGGGGCGGTTGGTTCTCTCAGAGACACAGTTGGGCCACTCTCTGCCCAGCCAGGTTTTTAGGCAGTGAACTGCTTGATACCTGTTCCCTATCATTCAGTATCTTCTGAAAAGGCTGCAAGTGACACAGCCAGCCTTTCTGGCATGGTTTTACCCCGACTACAAAGGCTATCGTTGAACTGGTCCAATCGGGATGCTTTGATTGTTAGCAGGTTCAGCAGGCTGTGATTACAGTAATTACAGACCTGTGAAGGCCAAACTGACAAAACTGAATATAAACCCACTGCCCTGCACTCTTTGGGATTTGGTGACAGTTGTTGGAAGATTTGCCAAGTGGTAAATCTGTAATAAAAAATAGAAAGGAAAGTGGTTGATTTCACAGTTTGACTTTGACTCCTTCAAATCACAATTCCAGGTCCTGACGTGAAGGCTATGCTGTACTTTCAGGTCCAGGTATAATTTTGGCTCAATCCCCTCCCTCCCTAGTTGTGACCTTGAGTTTGTGTGATGTATCTAGGTACTTCTTAAAGACTGTCATGACTCTTCAGTGTTTCCCCCCCCCCTTATTTTTCTCTTTGCATGAGTGTGATGCTGGATACAAATGAACAGATACATTTTTTTTAGCTCATCTGTGTATTGTTTTGTGGAATATTTAGCAGAAACAGCTCTCACGGAAAGAGAACCCACAAAATTCTATGAAAATAAATGAAATGATCTCCCTATAATTGCCTAGCTAAAGACTAGAATAAAGCGACTTCTCAGGGACACTAAATACAAACAAGTCTTTATTTTCCTTTGTCCTTATGGTGGCTACAAGCAATAGTTTAAGTAATAATTAAGTAAAAACAGAGTCTATTATCACGTATACTATATGGAGGGGTGGAGACAGGTAGGGAAAAATCCTTTCTGTACAAGAGATGACAGTGTTTGTGCAGTGCTAGGAACAGGTAAGGGGTCAGCACAAAGGCTGTGTCTGGATGAAGCTGAAATAGAAGAGGCGGATGGAAATTAATCAGTTCAGAGAAATCCAGATGTTTTGCACACTCAGAGCCAAGTCTCTGAATCTTGGCTGCTGGAGATTTTCATGTTTCCTCCAGATGTTTGCTTTCAGGTAGACATAGTCATCTCCTCACGCGCCTGATTGCATCATAATTCACCACATTGTTCAAAATGTAAAGTGGCTATGACAAGAATAAGCATAGGATAGTGCAAGCCATGGCTCATTGCAATGAGCCATTGCTCATTGGTCAATGAAACATTGCTCATTGTTTCAGTAGAGAAGACATCGCTGAAGGACACTTTTTTTAAAAAGAGGATAAAATCATGCCTCTCATACAAATGTCAGATGAATGCATGTCACAGATTTTATTTAAGTCATCAATTAATGAGGAAAACAGTAAAATGTTACAGCTAGTCCAAAGGAGAATTCTTAGAAACTTATTTGGGTGTATGGAGAGACAGAGATACAGCTATAGATGTAGATATAGATAGACATAGATATTTAAGGGCATTTTGAAGTGAAATTGCACATAGATGCAAAGTGAGTCTATCCACAGTTGCATTTTACCAGACATGATTATTTTTATTTCTATGGACAAGAGTCTTTTGCATTATTATCAGTTTCTGCAAGTACAGAGCTGTATAATAACTCAAAGACAATGAAAGGCAGAGATAACCCAGAAGAATGTGCACTAAACAGGACACTGACTTTGTTTACTAACTTAAAATTATTGATGTCTACAAATATTTCCGAACTCCCACAGGACTTGTACCTAATGTCACCTAATTGACCGCTTTCTCAGACACTCAGTTGTATTATTGATTCTTGTATATGTCTTACCCTGCTGCAGCTCCTTGTTTAATTGCCTCCTATTCACTCCGTTGATGAGGGAGGAATTCCTGCCCTCGTAACCCTGGGGGACGGCCAAACACACAACCCCGACACTGGGCAGACGGCTCAAAAGCAATTTCTTAGTCACATATGCTCACGGCCAGGGGAGGGGTATACCGTGCCATCCAGGGCCACACAGGGCTGCACTCAGGAACGGAGTAAACATACAGGGCTGTGGGAAGCAGGCTTTGTAGTATCAAGAGGATGACGTGCCCCCTGCTTCCCACAGGAGGGCGTGATCGGTTTGTTTAACTAAATCCACAGGCTAGAAAGGAACTGAATCCCACTACCCAGGGACCAGCAAGAGCTTCCCCTGGTCTGTTTGACCAGGAGGGTTGATCGACTAGCACTAGGGTTGATCTGCTGGCACGCGTGGGGAGGGAGACCCGTGTTAGCCCATTCGAGGTTGTCCCACTTTTACCCACGTAACAGGGATCCTTCATCTCAGGCCTGCTGTCGTGCTTCTCAAGGGTAACAACTAAATCTATCCACTGAATAAGCAGTTTCTGGAGCTCCTATTATGTGCCAGGTGCGGTTCCAGGCTCTGGATGTGCAGCAGTGGGAGATAAAGATCCTTGTCTTACATTCCAGGAAGAGTCAATAAGCAAATGTAAAATACTTGGTATGACAGAGTGAAAAGGGCAATGAAGAAATTGTAAGCAGGGGCTGGAGAGAGGAAGGGCAGAGGGATGGGGGTAGGGGCACTGCTTGGAAATTTTAAATGTGGTGATGGGACATCTCACACAGCAAAGAAGACATCTGAGAAGAGAACTTGTGAGCCAGGAGGATGTCTGGTGAGAGAGCCCAGAGACAGAGAGACCAGCAGGTACCAGAGATGTGTAGCAGAAGGATGTCCTCAGGTTCAAGTGTCCAGGATGGATGACTTGAGGAATGAGCTTGGGAGGAGTGGAAGAAAATGGGGTCCTGCTGAGACACAGAGGTCGGAGCTAGAACTGGGCAGCACTTTCTAGCCTTCAATTTTTACTGAAAGGTTTGGGAACCCATTGAAGGCATTAGGACCATCATTTGACTAGTCATTCTCTTTCATCTTTCGGAAGAAGTACTGAGAATATAAAGGCTACTCAATAGATTGTTGTCAGTTCATTGCAAAGGAGGCAAAGTCTTCCTTTACTGCTTTCCTGAATTTCCTACCATGATCACAATGAGATGTAGGTGACTTCTCCCCTAAAATATATGCAGAGAAACGGATACTCAGGAAATTCAGCTTATGTACAGTTGAGTTTTTGTTTTTGTTTTTGTTTTTGTTTTTTGGCGGTACGCTGGCCTCTCACTGCTGTGACCTCTCCTGTTGCGGAGCACAGGCTCCGGACGCGCAGGCTCAGCGGCCATGGCTCACGGGCCCAGCCGCTCCACGGCATGTGGGATCTTCCCAGACCGGGGCACGAACCCGTGTCCCCTGCATCGGCAGGCGGACTCTCAACCACTGCGCCACCAGGGAAGCCCAACAGTTGAGCTTTTGTACCTATTTCTCCCCTCATCGCCTCCCCTACATATCTGGGCCTTCTTGCCACAGAAAGTGGAGGAAAAGGAGAAACTAATACACTTACGTGCAGCGAGGGATATAGTCTTTCCCTTCTTGTACAAACTGTAGAATTTCCCGCGGCCCTCTCCTACAGGACAAGGAATGTTTGAACTTGAATGCATTAAACATATCTCGACTAGATTTTCTCCTTCATAAATTTTATTTATGTGATGGAAATATATTTCAAGCTATATAGCAGTTATAAATTTATACTGGTCTGGACTCTTAACATTTTTCTTTCTATGAACAAGTTCACATATAAAAACAGCACACGTTATAAATTCTGAGGTCAGTAACTAGACTATGCATAGTGCAGTTTGACAGACAGGACTCATAATTTTGTCCACTCATGCCTTTCCTGAATAAATATATATCTATCACTGACACAATTTCCCCATCTTCCTGTTTCCCCTCTTTGGCCATGGTTTTGGTGTTTTCACCATGAGCATTTAGAGAGAGTGGTTGGTACATATGATACAATACAGAGTTCGTGATGACGAGGGAAACTTGGAGGAATCAGTTCAGTGGCTGCAGGAATGTGTGATTCTGAGCCCTGAAGCTGCTGGTCTGGTTTTAACGAGGTTAAACAGCAGTTATCATCAAGACTCAGCTTAAGCATAACTCTATCCTAAGACTTTTCTTCCTCTTCTCATCCCTCCTAGAACCCACCATGCACTCATTGGACCCTATCTTCATTACTATCATTCTGTATAAGGCACTCTGTATGTGTAAATCTGTTTCTCCTGTTAGACCAGAAGCAGTTTGAGGGCAGAGGCCACAACTTCATCATCCTTTTATCCTGAGTACCGAGCCTGATGCCTCGCACATGAAGGATTCAAGAAATATTGTTGGTGGTCCAATACCGTCAGACTCACGAGGCGCGACGCTCTACCACATGAGCATGGAGCCTAGTTCCGCTTTATGATTTGAGGAAGGTCATTCTTCTTTTTCAGAGGCAGCATCATGACACAACAAAGCCACTAAGGGCAGTGGAGTTTGGTATATAATAAAGAGAAATAGGATCTCTAGTCTTTAAATAGTTCCCTTTTTCAGCATTACGTTACAACGTATTTACTTACTAGAGGTTGTCTCCTTTTTTCTCCAGCAGCATCATAAAGGAAAAACCCACTTTCAGTGGCTCTAAGGTTCCAGCTGATAGTTGCCTTTGGCGCGCGACCTCTTGCTTTGTGTGCGAGAAACCAGTTTGCTGATCCTTTTTTAGTGACACGCATGCAACCACCACGGTTCTTGGGAAAGCCCTGACTGATGAGATATCCAAACGGCCATACCGCAGAACAGGATTTATGCATGCTACATTCTATTTTTTTTTTTAAGTATTGGATGCCTTTTCGGAAGCTAGCATGACACTGCTTAGATTATTATGATATTCGATATTTGATCATGCTTTTTGCTTCCACATACAGGCCTGGGGTGGGGAGTTGGGGCTTCATGTTCTTGAGGAGAGACCTAAGGAAGGGTAGCACAAGGCAGCACACGTGTCAGCTTCAAGGCCAAGGAGGGAGGACCACGGGGGTCCTTTGAAAGACCTACAGAGACTCTGACAGCGATCCTTTAAAGGGTTGCCCACACTGTATTATAAATGCTGTCCTGTACCCTCCGGGGTTTCATTGGTTCTGCCAAACACTGTAGCTTTGGGTTCAGGAAAGAGACGGCTGGTGGCAGTAGCCTGGGAAAGGACACAGACGGCCGGTGGGCTGCGGCTCTGGGGCGGCGGTCCCCTACGGGAACTGACCAGCTGAAGCCAGAATAGCTTTATGCGAAATGGGGACCCTCAGAAGGATGCTCATTCACGTTGGAGAAGAGCCCTGGGCTGCCTCTGTGAGGCAGGCTGGGGACCAGCTGGTTGTTTGTCCAAAGAAAGGAGGTGCCCTGGCCAACGGGAGAAACCGGTCTACTACTGGGGTTACAAGCAGATGGCTTTTCTCAAAGAAAGTTTCAGGTAAGACTGAAATAGATACAGTGTCTCTCCTAAGGGGCAGAGCGTTTCAGGGTGGGCCGCATAACTCTCTGTCTTTACTCGTAGACCGAATCAAGGGTCTCCTGGACCATTTGTGGCCCTGCAGGCCCACGGATACTGAGAGAAGCCACACGTCTAGTCCAAAGAGCAGGTGAACAACAAAGGCGTGGGGACACGGGAGGAGAAGGAAGGGGGACAGAGCGGAATAGACAGTCCCCGGGGAGGGGGGAGAGAATTGCTCAGGGCGCTCTCGGCGTCGCACGTTAAGTCAGGGTGAGGGTTGAGCCTCCAGGTGCCACGGCACCAACGCAGACCAAGGGGGGACAGAGGACCTCACCCCCGAGGGGCCGGGCTGTCTGGATGTCCACTGTGGGTCCTGCACACGCCGGCGGCCTGCAGGCGGCCCTACGCATAGGCCCTGATTCCACCGCGCAGATCCGGGGATCCGAGGTCCGGCCTCATCACGGGAAGCATCCTGCCCTGGGGGAGGGGGTCTTCTGAAGGTGGAATGAGGAATTTCCCCACTTGGACAGCCTCCTCCCCCCACGTGCCCTTTTGCCTCCCCGCCCCTCTTTGCTGGGCTCAAGTCAGAACTGTTTCCTCTCCCTGCCACTTTCCAGTGTGTACTGGGTGAGCACTCAGCTCTTTGGAATTCTGTGGGTGGCAGAGATTTTCTCCTCCAGCTCATATGCTCAGCGATGTGGAAAGTGAAGAACTCCGAACTCTGACACTTTCTTTTTTGTGAGCATTTTGATGGAAGGACCAAGGATAGTCACAAATCTTCAGGCAGGTGGCAGAGATGTGGAAAGCACCTTATCGATCACCCACAGCAGCTCCTTTCTGGACCATCCTAAAAGGCTGGTATGGGCCCAACAGGCCAATTTGGAGAGAATCCTATTTATTCAAGCCCCGGATAGAATAAGTCAGGCAGCGGGTCGTTGCATAAATAGCCATTCTCTTCCTTCGCTGAGCCCTAGATCTGTCCCTCCTGCACTGGACCATCTTTGCTATTTCTCTTTCATTAAATGCCTTTGAAGTGGTGGATTATTTTTTCTGTCTCTGAAAATTCCTTCTGGCTCGTGGATTTCACAAGTGCAAGTGCTTTAAACTTTTCCCTCCTCTTCTGAATTAATACTGTACTCCACATTTTTTTTTTCTTTCCATTTTAGGAGACCAACTACTGTGTTGTTTCATATTACATTTTCATCTCAGAACTGTTTGAAAATGGAACTGGTTACCATTATTCATGCAATTGCATGAATAATTTATTTCACTGTTGTAAAAGTTTAATAAAAGTTTTCTTGTCTTTATCAAATTCCATGTTACTCTTTGTTCATTTTACAGCAGCAGCACAATCAGAATATAAAGCAGTGAATGGCTTAGACTGCAGCACTGAAACTCTTGGGTCTGTTTCATTACAATTTTACCTATGATTAAATAAGACTTCATACATGGAGAAAATAGAGTAGCTCTATAGATCTAAGTATGACCAGCACTAACTGATCAGTGCCACTCATAAGTTAGAAGAAATTTGGAATCACATTGTCACAACTGAGATGCCAGCCTCATTGGTACCATCTGACAAACAATGTGGTTCTTGTGCATGTTTGTGTGTGTGTGTGTGTGTGTGTGTGTGTGTGTGTGTGTGGTCTTCCACCCATCATGTAACACTATATTGGTGATGAATTCCTAATCCAGGATGGGTATTATTTCTTACATGAATAGCGACACTAAAAACAAATGTTTGTTCAAAGTGAATCTTGAACCTCCAATTAGCCACTTTTACACAGTGAAATTACCCACTTTTACACAGTGAAATTACCCTATAGATTAAAAGTATCTTACTATTTATGTGTGTTTCTTCAATGCTAGTGTGTCAGCCCTTATAAGCAAGAGCCAGCAACATTTATATCTGCACATGAGTAAAGTCACATTATTATAAATCTTTGGTTGCTGAAATTGCATGCACACTCTTTTCATGCAGTAAGGTACCACATAGTTGAAAGGTAGAAATTAACTCAAGGTGGCTATGAAGAATCCAAGAAGGCATTTATCTGATAAAGGATGGAAGTATATATGGCATATGATGTAACTACAGAGGAAAAAGAGCTGGTAGCAGTCCAGAAACTGTTCATTTTCTGGCACAGATGCACAATTGCTTATCTTAAATTCTTGGAGCCAGGATGTGTCTTATAAATCAGGATTTGGGGGATTTTAGAGAAGTAATATAATAATCTACTGTGTATCATGTAACATCACCTGCGGGGCCGAGAGCAGCCCCCTAGAATAAAATGTTTAGTACCTCTTCAGTCAAAATTATAAGTGTTTATTATATGTGGGTAATGAATGACTAGAAGTACTTTTGTGTCAGTTCAGATCAGGTTTTGTTGCCAAATGAGCTCAGATCAGGTCAGGTTTCAAAGAGCCAAAGTGATTGGCCACCTTAGCTCTTTGAGTTTGTGGATTGGTACCTGCATATCAGTAAACATCTCTGAGTGCCTTCCTGGCCTGGGTTGTATGCTAGATGCCCTGCTTAAGTCAAACACGACAAAGCCCCTTCTCCCAAGGAGTCTAGTTGATGAGACACTTAAGCAAACCAATATTTACATGTTTGTGTTGGACACCAAAGGTAAAAAGAGAAAGCATCTGGATGACACTGGGGAATCCGGGAAAATTCCTAAAGAAATTGCCATTGCTAATCTCATAAGAAATATTTTTCATGAATGAACATATATAAATATTTTACAGACTTCCAGAAGAAGTGTACTTCTATACTTGCTTTAGGAACCAAGCCATCAACACACCATAATATTCTAATCCTCCAAAATCCCCTGTGGGTAAAAGTAAACTTTTACTAGATTATGCCACAGTAAGAAACCATTTCTAGATTTTGGTGGTTTACAACATAAATGATTTTGTTTCTTGTTCATGTTACATATAGCTCGTTCCATGTGTTTTCTTTTTTCTGGGATGTAGCCTGAAGGATCAGTTCTTACCTGGGACATTGCTACTCTTAGAGAAAAGGGAAGGGGATTAACGGCAGAACCATGCCAGGACTCTCAACACGTCTGCCCAGAACTGGCATGTGACACTGATATTCATATTACACTGGTCAAAGCAAGTCACATGGTAAAACCTGAT
Source organism: Leucopleurus acutus (assembly GCF_964270905.1). Taxonomy (NCBI): domain Eukaryota; kingdom Metazoa; phylum Chordata; class Mammalia; order Artiodactyla; family Delphinidae; genus Leucopleurus; species Leucopleurus acutus. The sequence continues at coordinate 81,106,772 of NC_139157.1, forward strand.
ATCAGGGAAGCATAATTTTCCCACATGGATGTCCCATAGTAGCGCCCCATAAAAGAAAGGTAGCAAGTGCTGACATTAATATGTCAATGTTATATATATATATAATATTATCAATGTAACTTTAATATAATCTACCAAATGGCTTCCTCATTCTATGGTCCATGTCCTTCATTGACCAGCTGCCCTGTGTGCTTGAATCAGTAGCAAGTCTCTCTCTACTGAACAAGTGGTGAGTCAATTCCCTCGACTAGTGAGAGGGCCATTCCTATCAAATGGAAAATGGGTCTCAGGTAGTGAAAATGGGAGTTTGGAAAGATGGAGGTTGATGAATATACTAAAGAATATAACAATTAGAAGCTTAAGAAGAGATATCGATAAACAAAAGGCAACTGGGTCTTTGGAAATGGGTAAAAAGTTCAACCACAACAACAGTAGCAAAAGAGACCAAACATTTCTGGAATCATATTTTGAACTATTTCAATCTTTTAAAGAATAAAACATATCTGCATAGAGCTATCATTGGATGAATGCACTGTGATCATTCAGAAAGATTCAAGCTGGAAAATTCATACACATATTTGACAACCTAGAAACATTTGTTTCCAATCATGTGTCCACTGGATAAGGAGCATAAAATAAGATGCAAGGATGGGAGATAGAGGATTAAGCATCTGTTTCCAAGTTCAACACATAATAATTTAACAACCTTTTGTCTGTGGAATATATGGTGATCCGTGGAGGAAAGAGAAGCTTTATAAAAGATAATAATACTAGTAAATATACTGCACTCTGTCTCTCTCACTCTCTTAAACACAATATCTTGTTTTGGTCTTCCTATGATCATAGATTTATAAGAAATTGTAGAGGTCCCAGAAAAGAGGAAGAAAAAAATTACTAATGGTATCAAAATATGTATGTATATGAAATATTGCATATTGCATGTATATTATATATAGTAAGTGAAAGTCTGAGGCTATATAAAAAGATTATGTTCCTATATTTATGAAGAAGGCTAACTATAAGTTATACTTTTTTAAAAAATCTTGCTTCAAGACAGAATCAAAAGAAATGGAATTTAGTTGAATCAAAAGATTTAAGATCTTGAAACATTAGTCATACACATATGTATTTGGTTATAGTGATTTCCTATAAATATTATTTAAATATTACCTGAAATTCAATAACCTCATAATTCAATGTATGTGATTATGATTGTTACATATTTCTGTTTTTTAATATTTGATGAATAATATCAATTCTGGCCCTTGTTTGCAAACAGCAGAAATAACTTTGACTATTCAAAGCAGAAAGGGAATTTATTATAAGGGTATAGGTGCTTCTGGTTAGGATGTATAAACCACCGTTCCCACTCTAACAAAGAGAACAAGGCAGACAAATTATAAAATTATGGTTTTGTCTTTTATTCCTTTAGAGAACGGAAGATAAAAAGATACATAAATGAATTACATTCCAGAAAGGGAAGAATACTTCCTAGGAGAGAAGAAGCCCAACCCATGGGCACAGAAGAGGAGGGGCAGATACACCATAGACAGAGGTAAAGAGGAACTAGCCAAATTTTTAATAAACCTGTACTAGCCACACATGGCTGTCGTGATAGGTGGGAACCCCAAGGAGGTCCTGTGAGAGTGTATTCATCCATGATCATCAGCCTTACCCCACAGGGCCTTCCCTGAATACATGTATGGTCAGCTGGAAGCAGAGCAGAGGGCCAGGGGGAGATCCTGGCCCTGAGGCCTTACAGCCACACAGGGCAGTGCTCCAAAGCCTGGGGACAGGGAAGAAGGGAGAGAGAGGTTTCCTGGAAGGCAAATAAGTACATAGTACCTGAAAGCTGGGGACATGACAGCAGAGCTAAGAAATATCATCCCTCATGTCACTCAGGGCCTTTATCCCAGTGCAATGCAGTAGCAGGCAAAAGCTAAGGGCAAATCAGCAAGGTAGAAATTGATTTTGTGAGGCTCAGAAAGTCAGAAGTGGGATGCAGAGCCTGGAGAATACCACAGGAACCCCCCCAAGATGGGTGGCATGGAAAGAGAGTCATTGGGCTGTAAAACATAAAGAATCACATTGGTGCTTAGATCAACTAGTCCCAATCCCTCTCATAAAACATTTGAAACCTCTGGTGAACTGACAGATCTAACAAAAGCCACAACAAACCTCAAACCCAGCTCAATGTAGACTGGAATTCTTCTACTTCATCCTCTGCAGCCTGACACAGGCAGAGGAATTCCTTTTTCTTGAGTCAATAATATTGACAGTCCTTTTACCCACAATTTCTGACATGAAATGAAAAATCATGTGGTATGCAAGTAAGCAGGGCAATTTGATCCATCAACACAAGATACACAAATGTATCTCTTCTTCTCTCCTAGGAAGTATTCTTCCCTTTCTGGAATGTAATTCATTTATGTATCTTGTAGAAGTACAGTAGAAGTAAACCCAAATATGTCCAAAATGTTGGAATTAGCAAATAAGAATTTCAATATAAATATCTTTTAAAAACTAAGGGAAAAGGTGGCCAACATGTGGAGAGAGATGGGGAATTTCATTTCAGTCTAGTACTAGGAGCTCTTACCAAATTTAAAAAAAAAAAGAAAGAAATTCTAGGATTTATAAATACAATATCATAAATATTGAATTCATTCAACTTATTTTACAGGAACCTAGAAAAGCAGAAGAAATGATCAGTAAATTCAGAGTCAGATGAATTGGAATTATCCAAACTAAAATGAAAGGAGAAAAAAATGTTTAAATAACTGAGAAAAGCATCCCAAAGCATCAAACGTACATGTATCAGATTCCAAGAAGTATATTAGGAAGAAAGTGGAGCCAAAAAAATGTTTGAAGAGATGGCCAAGAAGCATCCAAAGCTGATGAAAGATATCAACTCACAAATCCAAGATTAAAAGTGTAATGAATCTCAAACAGGATAAATACAAAGTCAAACATCTGAACACCAAGGATAAAGAGAATATCTTAAAAGCAGATAATGCACACAATACATTCAGGTGAAAAAAAAACAATAATAATTGTAGTAGACTTCTCATCAGAAATAAAAGCTATATGACAATGGCATAACTTTTTAAAATGCTGAAGAAAAAAGAAAATTGCCAGTTTAGAACTCTATAACTTATGAGAATAGCCTTCAAAAAATAAGGTGAAATGAAGTTCTTTTCAGACAGATGAAACTTGAGAGAATTTGGCTCTAGCAGAAGTGCATTTAAAAAATGCTATAAGAGGGCCTTCCCTGGTGGTCCAGTGGTAAAGAATCCACCTTACAATGCAGGGGACCGGAGTTCGATCACTGGTCAGGAAGCTAAGATCTCACATGCCGCGGGGCAACTAAGCCTGAGTGCCACTACTGAGCTCGTGCACCTCAACTAGAGAGCCTGCATGCCACAAACTACAGAGCCCACATGCCCTGGAGCCTGCACACCACAACTAGAGAGAGAAAACCTGCATGTCCCAACTAGAGAGAAGCCCACGCGCCACAACGAAAGATCCCTTATGCCGCAACCAAGATCCCACGTGCTGCAACTAAGACACTACACAGACAAAAATAAATTAAATAAATGAATAAATAATGAATCTTTTAAAAAAATGCTATAAGAGGTTCTTCAGTCTAGATATATCAGACAATACCCAGTGAAAAATAGGTTACACAGCTCAGGTCCTGTGGTCATTTCTTGTTCTCTGTTCAGGTGTTCAGTGTCTGCAAAGTCTCAGTAGCAAACCAAGAGTTATTTTTTCAAAAGAAGAAGAGTAAACTGAGGAAGAGGGTGTGACTTTTCTCCAGCCTTGCTGTTCTGATTTTTCTGTGAGCTCTTTACACACACTCCATATCCCATCCTGATCTACCATAAACATTTCGAGTATCATTGGATCCACTGACCCTGAGTCAAATGGTGGAGCTGATTCAATGAAGCCAGACTTAGCTAAAGACTCTTTTCTTTGCTCTGGAACATATTTCTTGCAAAGATATCTCAAAAGGTATCATGAAAATTATAGTTGAAGCAAATAACACATGTATGATGAGTTATAGCATCCTCTGAAATAGTATAGTAGTTCACTGGCTAAACATCCTGTTCCAATCGTTTATTGCTGAGTGACAAACCACCCCAAAATTTAGTAGTTTAAAACTGCAACCATCATTTGTTTTACTCACAAATCTGCAATTTTTCATGTCCTTGTGAGAGAAGGACAGCTCATATTTGCTCCACACAATGTCAGCTTGGAGTAACTCATTTAGTGCTAAATAATGTACGTCCAAGGTGGTTCAAGCTCACAACTGTTAAGCTGGTGACAGCTGTTGCCTGGAGACTTAGTTGAGGCAGTTGTTTGGGGGCCTCCGTTCCTCTACTCTGAGCCTCTCCATGTGGCTGCTTGGGCTCCCTCACGGCCTGGTAGCTCAATTCCAAGAGCAAACATTCGCATAATACAGAACATGGAAGTCTCCCATCTCCTAAAATCTGGTCCTGGAAACAGTCACAGCATCACTCGCGCTGTGTTCTATTGCTCAAAAAGTCAACAAATCCACCCAGAGTCAAGGGACAGGGCAAAATTTCACCTTTTAATGGGAAAAGTGCCAAAGAAATCCAAGACTATCTTTAATCCACCATTTACCCTTTAATCCATCCTCTACCCTTTACGTCTTCATAACATTTGATAGTTTACAAAACACTTTCTCATATGTTTCTCATTTGATTTTCACACCTGCCATTCATGTAGAAAGGATAGAAATATTTATCCCCAGTTTATATAAGAAACTGAGGTTCAGAGATATCGACTATCTCGGCTTATCCTATGATGTCAGAACCTGACTTTAGCTTTTCCAATACCAAATCTAGATTTGTTATTATCTATATTCTAATGAAGGCAAAAGATTTCTATCTCAGGCTCAATGTGTACTAGGAACCCTAAATCTCTATTTTTTATGGATAATGAATTTGTCATGCAATCCCAGAATCATGTCATTGTAAAATTAGATAAGAATGCCTCAACCTCACTATTACGATTGTGGGAGGGTCTGGAGACCCTCTCTCCATAAATCATCTTGCCTTGTTTTTTTGGTTTTGGCGCTGGATGTTCAACTTGTCTCAAATATACCAAATCTTTCCTTTTATCAAGTTGCATGTCAAGTCTTGCCTTCACTGCTAAACCTCCTGTAATTGCTGCAGCTGGAGGCTCTGTATCCTTTCTCTGGACTTAATCCCTGCATCATTTACTGCTCTACAGCTCTTGGTATTTATCATACACTATTTCACGTGATGTATTTGAGTACATCTTGCCTCTAAAATTAAGAACCTGGAGGACACAGGCTGTAAGACAGTGACTCATATTTCTTTCTCATTGCTTACAGGGTCCAGTGTGGTAGTTTATACATTTCAATGACTCAGTAAACACCTGTTGAAGAAATAGGTAAGCAATTTCAAGTAAGTGTAGTGCAAATGGTTTCCAGAAGTCTTAAAACTCCTTTATTTTATTGGTTCTAAATTAGTCTTTCTCCAGCTTCACTAGGCAAGCCCTGTCCTTGGTTATCTAGGATTTAGCAATAGAAAGAGATCACTGAGATACCATTTAATAAATAAACTGTCTTTATTTTGCATTAATGGAAAATAAAAATAGAATTTCATTACCTAAATATGGCTTGTTTTCAGTCGTAAAAACTCATGAGTGTGTTATGTAGGAATAGCTTTCATGAATATAAGGCAAATTTTTCCTGCTTTCCTCTAATATACATGAATTAGGGTTGCAGAAAATCATGTCTTTAAGCTAAAAACACATTTTAAAAAGATCATTACTGGGACAATGGGTGTGAGATGGCAGCTTACCCTCCAGCCTTGTGTTAGTTTAGGTAACACTAGCTACAGTCACAGATTGACCACCAACACTTAGTGGTGTCATGCTGTTTATTTTTCACTCATCCAACAACCCACTGTGGATGTTTCTAATCTCAGTGACCCAGAGACTCAGTCTCCTTCCACCTTCAACATATGACTCTCAGGTTCATCTGGAAATCCAGAAGAGAACAAAAAAGATTATATAAGACAATCGATCCAATCTTTTAAAAACTGGATTATCTCATCTTTTGTTCCCTCATTCAATAAGCCATAAACTAACAGGTGGATATGAACCATTAGGGCTCTAAATTTAAAGATTTGGGAATGAAATGAAAAACTGTTAATGGATATTAAAGGCAGCATAGTTCATGAACTGCCACATAATTGTCCATATAATAGTCTTTACATCTCTGCCTTGATGAAAAACTTATAGCTCTACTAAGTAACAGATTGTATTTTTCTTTTGCCATTTTCTAAGGCAGAATTAAGATTCTCTGTTGAAATCAATTTTTATTGTGTTCTATGAAATGTTATTTTCTGCTGAATTAAAGATTTGATTTACTTTTTAACAATTCCATTTAAAACTTAGAGTTTTCAAAATGTGATGTATCCCATAAGAAAATTAAATTGAACTATGGCTTACAATGTCTCCATCACAATCACTCAGGTAAATTCATTTTAATTCAATGCTTATGACTTTAATTACAAATAAACTGATACCATTATATCATTGCGTACAATATATAATGGAAATTTTTGGTCAAGATAGTGCCATAACTTTATACTCTGATACACTCTTCTGCTCCAAACACATGCCAATAAAATGATTTAAGAAAATTTAAAGAAAAATAATAGCCAGGTTTAAAAATATGATATGATAAACAATTCTGTGGTTCATAAATAGTAGAAATACAAATCAGTGAGCAAGGGAAAGCTACAGGCCTGGTGGTTTCCTAGTGCAGAAGCAGGCAGTGTTCAGTAAGAGTTTATTCCTGAATATCAATAACAGGGATCTGAACCAGGCATTAAATGAAGCTAGCGGGGCTTCCCTGGTGGCGCAGTGGTTGAGAGTCCGCCTGCCGCTGCAGGGGACACGGGTCCGTGCCCCGGTCCGGGAAGATCCCACATGCCGTGGAGCGGCTGGACCTGTGAGCCATGGCCACTGAGCCTGCGCGTCCGGAGCCTGTGCTCCACAATGGGAAAGGCCACAACAGTGAGAGGCCCGCATACCGCAAAAAAAAACCAAAAAAAAAAAAAAAATGAAGCTAGTGGCTATGATGATTCTGCCTTCTCTGATAAAATAGAGGCTCAGAACATACTACTAGTCTTCATCTACAGCTAAGCATTAACACCACGAATCTAGGGAGCCTAAAGGCGGGAAGGGCATTGGGATTAGAAGAACTCGTCTTCTCTATCGATGTCTGGATGCACAAGTACCTCCACAGTCACCAGGGGGGAAAGAATCATCAGCCTAGACTGCACTGTAAGACTGGTTTCTGTACAGCAGAGCTGGTACCCAACGTTGGTAACTACGAAACAGCCAGAAGGGAGGGGAAACAGTGAGAGAGGGAAAAAAAGTAAGAACAACACATCAAACAAAAACGTTTCCACTCAAAATGAGGCTGTAATCCACAGTTTGAAAATATATGGAGAAACACAGTTCTAAGAAAGCCCTCCAAATGAAATTAATTTTGTAAAACAGTCTGACAAACTTTTTTTTAATATAATTGTGGCTGTATTCTTTCCAGTCTTTTTATTTTTATGTATTTATTTATTTATTTTTGGCTGCTTTGGGTCTTTGTTGCCGCACGTGGGCTTTCTCTGGTTGCGGTGAGCAGGGCGACTTTTCCTTGCGGTGTGTGGACTTCTCATTGGAGGGGCTTCTCTTGTTGCGGAGCACGGGCTCTAGGCTCACGGGCTTCAGTAGTTGTGGCTCGGAGCCTCAGTAGTTGTGGCTCGCAGGCTCTAGAGTGCAGGCTCAGTAGTTGTGGCACATGGGCTTAGTTGCTCCGCGACATGTGGGATCTTCCTGGACCAGGGCTCGAACCAGTGTCCCCTGCATTGGCAGGCAGATTCTTAACCACTGTGCCACCAGGGAAGCCCTGACAAAGACTTTTTAAAAGTATGTTTAACATGACCCAAAGGAAAAAATAATGAGGTCCTATTATTCATTTAAAGCAGGGTTCTACATATTTTCTGGGTAAAGTGACAGGTAGTAAATATTTTGGCTTTGCTGGCAAGTCTGTTTCTTCCGTAACTACTCAACTCTGTTGTTATAGCAAGAAAGCAGCCATACATAATACATAAATGAGTGGGTGATGCTGTGTTCCAATAAGACTGCATTTTTAGAAACGTCAGTGAGCCAGGTAGGGACTGAACCATTGTTACAGGCTCCTCATTTAAAGAAACATAAAATTATGAAACAAAAATAGGCAGAACTGTGATAGGAACTGGTAGATATAAAAAAGAAAAATAATTAGAAATCTTGAAATAAAAGATATGATCATTAATGTAGAACTATGGTCAAAAAAAGAATTGACAAATTGTTTTTAAAAAACAAAGCCAAAAAAAAAGATATAGTTCTAAAAACCATTAGGGTTTCTGTTGAACTTGGGTGGAAGATAAAAATATTACATGCATTTTAGAGTTTATTAGGAAAATAAGTATAATTAAGTGGTCATGTTTAAACATATTTAAGGAAAACTATTAAAATAATAATACATTTTACAGCTCCCATCCCAGCAGAGGGGAACAAAAGGAATAGAGTCAGTATGACCAGGTACAAACATCCTGTTCTATGTAGGCACACAATAGCATTGCGTTTCCCAGCCCATTTGAATTTAACAGTGACCAACTTCTTCTGGTTAGTGAGATGGAGGTGGAAGTGGCCAGTGTCACTTGTAGGTGACAGCCTGAAGAGCTGTGGTGTTGGGCATATTCTCTTTTCTCTGCCTCTCCTACAGAAGCACGTGTCCAGATGGAGCCTGCATTGGTTTGAGTTTCTGTGAGTGAATGAGCCAGCCCACAGTGATCTTGTAGAATGAGTAAAACATAACCTCGATTTGAAGCAACAAAAGTTTGGGTTTGGTTATTCCAGTATCCCAAGAATTTCTAACTGATAGGATTTAGCAGTCCAATTGAAAACATGAAAGCGGAAAGTTCAAGGTAAAGAAAAAGGCTGGTGAACAGAAAACAATGCAATAGTAAGACTGAATACATTACATTGGGTTGGCCAAAAAGTGCCTTCAGTTTTTAAGTAAAAATAAAAGACACATTTTTCATTTTCACCAAGAACTTTATTGAACAATGTATTCACCCTTCTGTTCCACTACCTTCTGCCATTTTTCAGGCAACATCATAATTCCATCTTCCCAAAACTTTTTACCTTTTTGAACAAACAACTGTGCCACGTGCCTTTTACAGTCTTCCAGAGAATTGAAATTTTTTTCCGTTAAGAGAATTCTGTAAAGACTGAAGTAAATGGAAACCTGAAGGTGCAAAGGCTGGTGAATAAGGCGGATGAATCAGACTGTTCCCAGCCAAGCTGCAACCGTTTTTGTGCGGTCATCAGACAAACATGTGGTCTTGTGTTATCCTGATGGAAGATTATACGTTTTCTATGGACTAATTCTGGATGCTTTTCATCGAGTGCTGCTTTCAGTTGGTCTAATTGGGAGCAGTACTTGTGGGAATTAATCGTTTGGTTTTCCGGAATGAGTTCATAATAGAAGACTCCCTTCGCATCCCACCATATACACAACATCACCTTCCTTGTTTGAAGACCAGCATTTGGTGTGGTTTGTGGTGGTTCATTTCACTTGCCCTATGATCTCTTCCATTCCACATTATTGTACAGTATCCACTTTTCATCGCCCGTCACAATTTGTTTTAAAAACGGAACGTTTTCATTATGTTTAAGTAGAGAATCTCAGGCAGAAATATAGTCAAGAAGGTTTTTTTTTTCGCTTAACTTACGTGGAACCCAAACATCAAAGCGATGAACATAACCAAGCTGGAGCAGATGATTTTCAGTGCTGAATTTGGATATTTTGAGTATGTCAACTATCTCCTACCTGGTATAACATTGATTGTTCTCAATTAATGTCTCGATTTGATTGCTATCAACTTCAACTGGTCTACCTGACCGTGGAGCATCCTCCAGTGAGAAATCTCCAACACAGAATTCGCAAACCACTTTTGACACTTTCGATTGGTCACAGCACCTTCCCCATACACTGCACAAATTGTTTTTTGTATTTCAGTTGCGTTTTTACCTTTCTTGAAATAATAAAGCATAATATGCTGAAAATGTTGCTTTTAATCTTCCATCTTCAATATTAAAATGGGTACACAAAAATTCACCAATTTTGATGTCTTTTTTTTAAGTTTATTTATTTATTTTATTTTTGGCTGCGTTGGGTCCTTTGTTGCTACTCACAGGCTTTCTGTAGTTGCAGCGAGCGGGGGCTACTCTTCGTTGCGATGCACGGGCTTCTCATTGCGGTGGCTTCTCTTGTTGCGGAGCACAGGCTCTAGGTGTGCAGGCTTCAGTAGTTGTGGCACACGGACTCAGTAGTTGTGGCTCATGGGCTCCAGAGCAGCAGGCTCAGTAGTTGTGATGCACAGGCTTAGTTGCTCTGTGGCAGGTGGGATCTTCCCAGACCAGGGCTCAAACCCATGTCCCCTGCATTGGCAGGCGGATTCTTAACCACTGCGCCACCAGGGAAGCCAAATAAGTCTTTTATTAAATGCATGCTGATATGACAGCTGTCGCATACAATCTAACAAAATTGTTTCGAATGAAGTTAAAGACAACTAAGTGCTACTAGAGCCATCTTACAGAAGAAAACCTAACGAAACTTTTGGCCAACACAATAAATCACAATAAATCTAAGTAGATTAAACTCATCTATTAAGAGAAAGACTTGGACAGAAATTAAAATTATATGCTTCTTAATAACAGGCTTTAAAAGCACACCCAAACACTGTGCATTAGCTCAAATTTTCTAAGAAGCAGACACGAAGACAGGATTCAATGTGTAGGAAATCTATTGGATAAACACCTGTTCAGACAAAAGGGAAAGGTGCAGAATGTGGGGAGCCTTCTGACTGTGATGCAGGCCTGAACCCTGTGCAGGACAGGAGGCAGGAAGGACCCAGCAGGAGAGTCTGGACTGCAGTGCAGTTCC